>NC_081861.1:15809416-16473583 GCF_963259705.1 Myotis daubentonii
TGCCCTATTAGGTCCTTCAAAACAAACCCATGACACAGGTAAAGAGGCTGAGGTTCATAGATGTCCCATGCTTTTCCCTCTATGTCATGCTTTTCCTATAGAAAGTGATCCTGCACTAATTAATACATATTTACATTCCTTTTGCACCAATGGAATTCATGGTAGCATTCCTAAAGATATTGATGGTGTTATATTTCATATTTAAGGCAAAGGGTTAAGACAGGTTGGAACATGAGACATCATTTTATTTGGATCAGTACTAAGTTTAATTGTCTTATTTTGCAAAGTTTAATATTCAATACTCTTGGTAAATTCAGTGTGTGGTGAAAACTATTTCAGATGAGGGGTGGGAAGCATTGTGGCATCTGGGATCACCTCTACATCATCATTCCAAAGTGCACCTGAATATTATATTCAGACTTATACTGTATATTTTGCTTTAATCTTTCCGATACAGATTTAATAAAGAAAGTCTGTTTTCATAGACAGAAGTTCACTTTTTTCCTGAGTGAGCTACCTATAGAAAAAGAAAAATTCAGGGCAAAGTTATTGTCTGTTTTCTATTTTTCCTCATCACTGGTTCCCAGAGTACACAGCTGAGCAAATTGCAGACAGTAGGCATTCAAACATTTTCCAAATGATTGAACAAACAAGAACAGGAAGTTTTAACTCTCTCACAAACAGATTTCTAGGATCCTTCTGGTGGCAGTGTCTGTTGATTGTTAAGTAGGTTTACCTGATTAGATTCTGAACTCATGGATTCACCCAAGCACCTGCACAGCGATTTGCATGCCATGGTCAGGATTGGACCTCACAGTCAGCCAGACTGAGGGTGGATCCCACGCACAAATGAACCAAGATCAATCAAGACTCAATTACAACAGGATTGCTCACATAACTCAGACAAGGGACATTGCTATAACACCCAGCTCAGGAGACTCCTATATATTCTATCTACAAGAGATCCACCTCAGAATGAAAGATAGACAGACTTAAAGTAAAGGGATAGGAAAAGGTAATTCATACAAATGGAAATGAAAAATATAGCTGGGGTAGCAATACTTATATCTGACAAAATTGACTTTAAAACAAATGCTACAGCCCTGGCAAGTGTTGCTCAATTGGTTGAGCATCCTCCCATGCAACAAAAGATCGCCAGCTCAATTCCTGTTCAAGGCACATACCTAGGTTGCTGGTTTGCTACCTGGTTGAGAAGCATGCAATAGTGAACCAATCAACATTTTCCCCTTACATCAATATTGCTATTTCTCTCTCTCCCTCTCCCTTCTCTCTCTAAAATCAATAAATACATATTAAAGATAAAGAAAGAAAACAAATGCTATAGTAAGAGACAAAGAACAACACTACATAATGATAAAGGATCAATCCAACAAGAGGCTATAACTCTGGTAAACATTTATGTACCAAACATAGGAGCAAATAAATATGTAAAGTAAATATTCATGGACCTAAGAGGAGAAAATGACTAATACAGTCATAGTAGTTGATTTTAATACCACATTGACATCAATGGATAGATCTTTCAGACAGAAAATCAATAAAGAAAGAGTGACCTTAAATGACACACTAGATCAGATGGACTTAATTAATATCTTCAGAGCATATCACCTCGAAGCAGCTGAATATACATTATTTTCAAGTACATATGGGAATATTTTCTGGGATAGATCACATATTAGGACACAAAACAAGTCTCAATAAATTTAAGAAGATTGAAATAATATAAAGCAACTTTTATGGCCATAAGGGTATGAAATTGGAAATCTACCACAGGAAAAAAACACACACACACAAAGACATGGAGGGTAAATAATATGTTACTAAAAAAATGAATGGGTTAACAATGAGATCAAGAAAGAAATCAAAAGTTAAAAAAAGTTACCTTGAAACAAATGAAGATGAGAACACAACAATCCAAAATCTATGGGACACAGTGTAAGCAGTCCTAAGGGGGAAAGTCATAGCATTACAGGCCTACCTCAAGAAACAAGAAAACACTTAAATAAACAATCTAACTTTACACTTAAAGAACTTGAAGGGGAAAAGCAATGACCAAAGTGAGCAGTAGAAGGGAAAAAAATAAAGACCAGATCAGAAATAAACAAAATAGAGTCTAAATAAACAATACAAAAGATCAATAAAACTAATAGCTGGTTCTTTGAGAAGTTAAACAAGATTGACAAATCTTTAACCAGACTCATGAAGAAAAGAAGAGAGAGAACCCTAATAAATAAAATCAGAAATGAAAGAGGCGAAGTAACAACTGACACCAAAGAAATACAAAGGATTGTAAGAAAGTATTACGAGCAACTACATGCCAACAAATTGGACAATCTGGAAGAAATGGACGAAGTCTTACCAACATACAACCTTCCAAAACTGAATCAGGAAGAGTCACAGAATCCTGAACTAGTGAATTTGAAGCAGTGATTTAAAAAGCTCCCAACAAATACAAGTCCTGGACTGAATGGCTTCCCAGGTAAATGTTACCAAACATTCAAAGAAAAATTAACACCTATCCTTCTCAAACTATTCCCCCCCCCAAAAAATCAAGAGGTGGGAAAACACCAAAGCTCATTTTATGAGTCCAGCATTATCCTTATTCCAAAAACAGATAAAGACAATACAAAGAAAGAAAATTAGAGGTCAACATCCCTGATTAACATACATGCTAAAAATACCTTCTGATTCCAAAATAAACTGTCAACAAAATTAAAAGGGAACCCACTGTATGGGAGAACATATTTGCCAACGATACATCCGATAAGGATTAATTTCCAAAATATATAAATAACTAATATGACACCAGGAAGAAGAACAATCCAATTAAAAATGGCAAAAGACCTGAATAGACATTTCTCCAAAGAGGGCATACAGATGGCCAATAGACATATGGAAAAAAAATGTTCAAGGTCACCAATCATCAAAGAAATGCAAACCACAATGAGATTTCACCTCACACCTGCCTAAATGGCTACCATTAGTAAATCAACAAATAAGTGCTGGCTGGGTGTGGAGAAAAGGGAACCTCAGTGCAGTGTTGGTCGGAATGCAGACTGGTACAGCTACTTTGGAAAAGAATATGGAGTTTCCTTAAAAAAATAAAAATTTAAATGCCTTTTGACCTAGTGATTCCACATCTGGGAAAATATCCTAAGAATCCTAAAACACCAATGAAAATAATATATACACTATGCTCATAGCAGCATTATTTACAATAGCCAAAATTGTCCAAATGGACTATTTGGGAATAGCCCAAATGCCCATCAGCAGGTGAGTGGATAAAAAAAGATGTGGTATGCCTTGGCCAGATGGCTCAGTTGGTTGGAGCATTGCCCCATACACCAAAAAGCTGTGTGGTTTGACTCCAAGTTAGGACACATAGCTAGGTTGCAAGTTCAATCCCAGGTTGGGATATGTATAGGAGGGAACTGATCAATGTTTCTCTCACATTTATGTTTTTCTCTCTGTCTCTGTCTCACTCTATCCCCCTTTCCATCGCTAGCACCTTCCCTTCCCCTCTCTAGACATGTCCTCAGGTAAGAATTCAAAAAAAAATCTTAAAAAATAGCTGTGGTATATTTACACAATGGAATACCCCACAGACATAATAAAGAAGGATATCTTACCTTTTGCAACAACATGGACGGACCTGGAGATTATTATGCTAAGTGAAATAAGCCAGTCAGAGGAAGACAAATACCATATGACCTCACTTACATGTGGAATCTAATGAACAAAATAACTGACAAACAGAACAGAAAAAGGCATGGATAGACAGAACAGACTGACAGTTGTCAAAGGGAGGGGGAGGAGGGACTGGATGAAAGAAGGTGAAGGGAATAGCCAAAGAGAATGTATTCATGGACACAAACAACAGTGTAGTGATGGCCAGAGGGTAGGAGCAAGGGACTGAGTGGAGTCAGGCAAAGGGGTGGTGGTGGGGGGGAATGGGGGCATCTGTAATAGTGTCAACAATAAAAATAAAGAAAAAAATTTGTTCACAAAAATAGGGTATCACACCTACATGCATTACTTATTGTGGATCAATTTACTTTACACAGGTGCCAAAGTAAGTCAATCATTTGTTTCCCTGAAACACGTCATCAGCACCTGCTGGTGACATGGGGAAATGCAGCTTAAATATATTAGATATTGACTGTAAGCAGATTAAAAGGAAGAGCTTATTTACCCAAAGAATGTATATACATACATGCATAAACCATGGACACAGACAATAGTGCAGTGAAGGCCTGGGGGAGGGGGGGATGGAAGCAGGGTGGAGAGGGTCAATGGGGGAAAAGAAAGAGGGCATCACTATTACTTCCAACAATAAATTTTAAAAAAACAGGCATGTTTTATGATGTAAACTTAAAGATAATTGTTCCGAAGGCAGCTCTTTGTAGATGGATTTTAAATAAAAATACCTTTTTAAAAAATATATTTTTATTGATTTCAAAGAGGAAGGGAGAGGGAGAGAGAGATAGAACCACCAATGATGAGAGGGAATCATTGACCAGCTGCCTCCTGCATGCCCCACACTGAAGATCGAGCCCACAACTTGAGTATATGCCCTGACCTGGAATAGAATCATGACCTCCTGGTTCATAGGTCTACACTCAACCACTGAGCCAAGCCAGCCTGGCTAAAAATATCTCAATAATAATAAAAAAGAACCAGAGTAAGGAGATCTCAATGCATATAGTTTTTTTTTCTCATGAAAAGAGGAAGACATTGGGGGGGAATAAATATATGGGCATTATGAAAGGTCTGCAAAATCACCCCAAGGCATCACTTGCCAAGTCATCAACCTCCAAAAATGTTTTCAGCTCAACCAAATGGGATATTTTTGGGCATTTTCATAGTGCAATAATAATTTTAATAGTAATAATACTAATATTTATTGCACACCTATTATGTGCCAGACATATTATCCTATCTAATAAAGATGGAATATGCACACTGACCATCACTTCATGACAAAGATGGTGGCAGCCGCTCCAGAGCTCTAGGCAAAGGCGGAAGGCAGCTCCGGGCCGGAGCGAAGGCAATGACAGCAGCCAGGGGAAGGAAGGACTATTCTTAAACGAATCTTCGTGCATCAGGCCTCTAGTAGAATAATAATGATAGCCACTATTTATCAAGCATCTATTCTTCAACTGAAACCAGTAGCAATCCTGCCCATAGATGACTTGAAAATCATAATAAATATACAGCAACTAGTACTTCTTGAGTGCTTAATATCACTCAGGAAATGTTCTAGATAGTTTACACGTATGAACTCATCTAATGCTCCTGACAGCCCTGTGATGTAGTCCCAGCTATTATCACATGCCAAACATGCTTTGCAGCACTTTTAAATATTAACTTATCCAATACCCACAACCACCACAAGAGACAGGTTCTAAAATAGTGAAGAAGCAGCAAACTGTTCCAAGAGAGCCATGTATGTCACTTCATTTCCAACAACAGAGGTAAAGAGAAACATTCCAATTTTGTTTTAATAACCTGTATGACCACCTAGCAATACTTGGGAAAATTTGGGTGGGTTTTCAATCTGCCTCATTCTTTGGTTTGGAATACTGTTTGTCAGTGTTCTAGAAACTTCAAAGCAGGTTTTAATGTGGTGGGACCCCTCCTACACTCCACATAATTTATTTACCCCTTTAACCTCATTGGAGGATCTGTGCATATCAAAAGGTTGTTGTTCAAAAATAATTTTGTATCAGAGAAAAGAAAATAAACATGCACCCAATTTATCACTTTTTCAAGCTCTGTTTTGATATGTTTACAACAATCAGTTAAACCAAAAATAAATAAATAAAATGATTAGGTCAAGAACAAAAATGTCAACAGTTGCTAATGGCTGTGTTTATCTGTACTTTGTGTTTGAGTATAAAGGCCCCATTTTAAAAAAAAAGGTGCTAGAAAGAATCTCTGATCCCCCTTTAGAAGCTGAGGCCCAGAGTCTATTGGTGGTAGAGCTTTATCACTAGGACCTAAGCCTCTTGCCTCCAAATCCAGTACTTATTCAATGACAACACAAAGCCTCATGTCATCATTAATGGAGGATGATTTAGGCTTGCAGGAAAGTTTCAGTAAAATGGTGAGGATTGGGAGGCCAGGTATGGCCATTAGTCTCTCAACCCACCAAAGCAAGCCCTGGGTTAGTATGTATTTTGTTACTAATTAAGGATGCCTGCAAAGTGTCCTAGACAGGACACTGGTGTTGACCTCCATTAGCAGCTTTGGATCAGACAACAGGTCTATTTTTTCAGTGTTCTGAGTGGAAATCTTGGTGTTTAGTGAGGGTTCAGATGTGGAATCTAGGACAAAAATTGTGTCAATATAATTTTAATTTTTTCAAATTTGTGAACAGAAAAAAAGAACTAAGTAAGTTGCTAAAATTTTTAAAATACTTTATTAGCATTTGATATTTTTCACTTGAATCATTTCAATAGTATTTCCAGCTATGTAATTTTCTGAATGAAAATAACATTCTTGTGGCTTTTTAAATACACTAGTTTAAATGAATTGACAACCGATACTTTCTTAGAGAAATATTCATTGCTTTAAACTATTGTAGCTACTTAAATTTTAAAAATACACATGAACCAAAATGAATTTACAATGTTATTGGGAAGGTGCTGCCCTCTCTCCCAAATTCTAAAAGCTTTCCTGATGTAGATGATTCCCATAACATCATACCCAGTACCAATTTTCATTCTCTGCCTTTCAAGAACTTGTGACCAGGAGTTTGTCTAAGGTCTAAGGTCCAAGAACACCATGTAGATTTCTCTAACATATATGTGTACTCCATACCTAAAGATAAATGAACTAAGAAAACATTGACTTTATCAAAAGTATGAAGGGATGACTTCTTTTACAAAAGAATTTATCTAAATTTCCCTTTAAATGGGAAACCCACCCAGTAAGTTAAAAAGGAGTATACAGCCTGGCCAGTGTGGCTCAGTCAACCTACAAAACAGGGGGTCATGATTCAATTCCCAGTTACGGGCTCAATCTCCAGTATGGGGTGTGCAGGAGTCAGCTGATCAATGATTCTCTCTCATCATTGATGTTTCTATCTCTCTCTCCTACTCCCTTCTTCTCTGAAATCAATAAAAATATATAATAAAAATAGTATACAATTTACTAATGTGTTAAAGTTTTTTAAAGTAGACAGAATACATAAAGTGAGGCATAATTGTGAGAGCCAATACCAAATTAACAACAAATTCCTCAGATTTATATTCTCCCTCTTGTTCTTCCTTTTCCAGAAGTAAATTTAAAAAATAAAGTGAATTGCAATAGTCTGCAACTCTCCCAGAACAAATTTGTACTTGGCATAAACTACATTGGGCATATCAAGGAAAGTGAAATCTACAATTACAGGACACTACCAATGATTTTCAGCATCATCACTTTCTTGTACCAAACAGTCATTAAAGAGTTGGTGAAGAGAGGCAAGTGAAGGGCCAATGTAAACACTGTCCCTCCATCGTTTTCCTGCAGTCAGAAGAAGAATGAAATCAACAGGAAAATTGGAATATGGAGGTAAGCTCATCTGAGCCGGACTAAAGTTATGAAAAGCAGATAAGATGGCTTCAGGTAGCTTAGAAGGGGCTCCTGTTCCACAAAAACTATAGATGTGAATTATTAGACTGAAGGAAAGGAGAGAACAATTCTCATCTCTTTCTTAAAACATTTATATTTTTTAAAAATTTAACTTCCATGAAAGTTTCAAGAACATTAAACAAAAGCCTATATACCCTTCACCCAGCATAAGATTCAGATTTGATGCCTCTCTATCAATAAATCCTTCAGTGCTTATTTCCTAAAAAATATAAACATTATCTTACATAATCACAATAAATTAATCAAGAAACAAACCTTGATACTCTGTCAGACCTAATCTACCAACCTTATTTAAATTTTTCCAATTGTCTCAAGAATTTATAGAAAAAACACAATAGGTCCAAGAGCCAATCTAGGTTTATGCCTTACATTTAGTTGTCATGTCTCTTTACAATCCTTTAATCAGGAACAGTTAATTGGTTCTTCTCTAATTTTCATGACCTTGACATGTTTTAGGAATATAGGGCACTTATTTCATAGAACACTCAGCAATGTGGCTTTGTTGTCTAATGTTTCTTGAGGATTAGATTAAGGATATATATATATATATATATATATATATATATATATATATATATATATATATATATATATACTAGAGGCCCAGTGCATGAAATTCATGCATGGGAGCGGGGGTCCCCTCAGCCCAGCCTGCACCCTCTCCAATCTGGGACCTCTCAGGGGATGTCCGACTGCCAGTTTAGGCCCAATCCCTGTGGCATTTGGGCCTAAACTAGCAGTTGGACATCCTTCTCATAATCCTGGACCACTGGCTCCTAATCACTCACCTGCCTGCCTTCCTGGTTGCCCCTAACTGCCCTCCCCTGCTGGCCTGATCACCTCTCACTGCCTCTGCATGCTGGCCTGATCACCTTTAACTGCGCCCCCCCGCTGGGCTGGTTACCCCTAACTGCCCCCCACTGCCAGCCAGGTTACCCCCAACTGCCCCCTCCCTGTTGGCCTTGCTCCTAAATGACCCCCCTGCTGGCCTGGTCACCCCTCACTGCCCCCCCCACCAGCCTAATAACCAACTGCCACCCCCTGCTGGCCTGGACACCCCCAAATGCCCCAACACTGGCCTAATCGCACCCAACTGCCCCCCCTGCTGGCCTGGTTGACCTTAACGGACCCCTCTGGTCTGGTTACCACCAACTGTCCCCCCCTGCTGTCCTGGTCAACCCCAACTGCCCCCCCTACTGGCCTGGTCACCCTTCACAGCCCACCCACTGGTCTGGTCGCCCCACGCAGCCTGCTGTTCAGTCATTTGATTGTCCCTCACTAAACCCCCTGCCAGCATGGTCATAAGCAGCCATCTTGTCAGGGCATGAGGGTTAATTTGCATATTACCTCTTTATTTTATATATATATATATATATATATATATATATATATATATATATATATATATATATACCGGCCTGTGCCCTCTTGCAGTCTGGGAACCTTCGGGAGATGACCACCTGCTGACTTAGGCCCACTCCCTGGGGGATGGGGCCTAAGCTGGCAGTCAGACATCCCTCTGGAAGCCCAGGAGCCCTCAGGGGATGTCCACTTGCTAGCAGGGAGTAGGCCTAAGCTGCAGTTGGACATCCTTAGTACTGGTGAGGAGGCGGGAGAGGTTCCCACCACCACCGCTGTACTGGCAGCTGGCAGGCTGGCTTGTGGCTGAGCAGAGATCCCCCTGTGGGAGCACACTGACCACCAGGGGGCAGATCCTGCATTGAGCATCTGCCCACTGGTGGTCAGTGTGTGTCATAGTGACCAGTCATTCCCAGTCGTTCTGCTGTTAGGGTCAATTTGCATATTATCCTTTTACTATATAGGAGTGCCTGGCCAGCCTGGGTGAGGGGCTGATGGCTGTTTCAGGCTGGCCACAGCCCCTTCAGGGTAGGAGTTCCCCCTGCGATGCCTGGCCAGCCTGGGTGAGGGGCTGAGGGCTGTTTGCAGACTGATCAAAGCACCTTCAGTGTGGAGGTCCCCACAGGGGTGCCTGGCCAGCCTGGGTGAGGGGCTGAGGGCCGTTTTCAGTCTGGCCAAATCCCCTTCAGGGTGGGGGGGGTCCTGCTGGGGTGCCTGGCTAGTCTGGATGAGTGGCTGATGGCAGTTTTCAGGCTGGCCAAGCCCCCCAGTGGGGACCCTCACCCCATGAGGGTGTGGCCAGCCTGGGTGAGGGGCTGATGGCTGTTTGCAAGCTGGCCATAGCACCTTCACTGTGGGGGCCCCCAATGGGGTGCCTGGCCACCCTGGGTGAGAGGCTGAGGGCTCTTGGCAGGCTGGTCACAGCCCCTTCAGGGTGGGGGGTCCTGCTGGGGTGCCTGGCCAGTCTCAGTGAGGGGCTGAGGGCTGTTTTCAAGCTGGCTAGGCCCCCCGAGTGGGGACCCTCACCCCATGAGGGTGTGGCCAGCCTGGGTAAGGGGCTGATGGCTGTTTGCAGGCTGGCCACGGCCCCCAGTCATCCAAGCTCCCAGGGGAGGCTGGCTGGAAGCAGGTATCTGGTATTTATTTATCTTCTATAACTGAAACTTTGTTGCCATGGTCCGAGGCCACACCCAGCTCCGGGCAGGTGGGAAGTATGGCTTCCTCCATTGCCCAGGCAACCAAGCCTCCTGCTTGCTCCAGCTCCATGGCTGCCGGCCGCCATCTTGGTTGGGTTAATTTGCATATAGTCACTCTGATTGGCTGGTGAGTGTGCCTTGGGGCATAGTGAAGGTATGGTCAATTAGCATCTTTGTCTTTTATTAGTATATATATAGATAGATAGATAGATAGATAGATAGATAGATAGATAGATAGGTATTAAATCTAGTAAGTTAGCATGAATATTTTATAGTATTATTTAAATACATCATCCCCAAGCCATAATTGAAAAGATTTTAGCTCTGGCTGGGTGGCACAGTTGGTTGGAGCATTGTCCCACGCACCAAAAGGTTGTAGGTATGATTCCAGTCAGGGTACATACCCAGGTTGAGTGTTTGATCCTGGGTGCGGGTGTGTACGGGAATCAACCAATCAATATTTATCTCTCACATTGATGTTTCTCTCTCTCTCCCACTTCCTTTCTCTGAATCAATAAAAACATATCATCCAATGAGGTTAAAAAAGACGGAAAGAACATTCTGAATAATTTATCTAGTTTGATGTTTAATTAAGCAGGAATCACCAATACTTTATTCCATATGTATATATATAAAGACCAGTGCTAGTGGGCTAAAATAATGTATAAGAAATAGGGAAGTCCTGAATGTTCTGAATGCTCAGAACTTCCACAGAACACCAGAGGTGATTGCTAAGTTTAGGATTTCTATGACTTAAATTGCCAAGGCATACCAGTCACAACTCACAGATCCAGTGATATATCCAAATTTTTCTTAAGGTCATCGATTGACTCAAGGAAATAATCTTCAGTGAATAAGAGAAGGTTGGCATAAATGGAAGAGAAAATATGGGGAAAGAATTTTATGCTCTACTCTAAGCCCTTTCTTAGATTGATTTATTTACTTAAACTGTGGATTCTTATTTTATTCAATAAATTATAATACTCTCACTGTTTATATTTATTTTTAAAATTTGAGATAGTTATAGATCATACAGAGATGCAAGACAAATACACAGGAAACCTGTGTATTCTCATCAAGCTTTCCACATAGTAATATCTAACACGGCTATAGTATAATATCACAACCTCTTTATGTATTTTGATGCACAAATTATCCCAGACTTGACCAGTAGAAGCCTCTTCAAGTTGGCTGCCTTATGATCAAGTGATTCCACTTCTGATTACATATCCAAAAAACCCCAAAACGCTAATTTGAAAAAATGTTGTACACCTAGGTTTATTGCAGCATTATTTTTAATAGCCAATTCATGAAAGCAACCCCAGTGCTCATCAATAGACAAGTGGATAAAGAATCTGTGGTACATATATGCAATGGAATATTACTTGGCCATTGAAAATAATGAAATCTTAGGTTACTATGCTAAGTGAAATAAGTCAGTCAGAGAAAGACAAATGCCACATGATTTCACTTATTTGTTGAATCTAACAAACAAAACAGAAACAGACTCACAGATAAAGAGTACAGACTGATGGCTGCCAGAAGGGAGAGGGTGTTGGGGTTCTAGGTCAAAAGGGTGTAGGTATTGAAAAGTACAGATTGGAAGTTATAAAATAGTCATGGGAATATAAAGTACAGCACATTATAAATAGTCAATAATATTGTATTAACTATGTATGGTGTCCGTTAGGCACTGGAAATATCAGGGGGGGGGGAGACACTGTAAAGTATATGACAGGCTAAACACTATGCTGTACAATGGAAACTAATACAAAATAACAGTGAAGGTAAACTGTAATTTGTACTTTTTAAAAAATAAAAGTATTTTTTAAAAAGTAGAAGGCAAGCTTAGTGTACCCGGACAGGCAATCTGCCTGCTGCCTATTCTTTGGAAGGCATCAGCAGCACAAATAGAAAATGTTTTGGAGTCCATATAGGAAAACAGTCCTGAAAATAGAAAATTACTCTTTAAAATTTTTTTATTGATTAAGTTACTACATATGTGTCCTTTTCCCCACATTACCCCCAACCCCCCACACTCATGCCCGCACCCCGCTGTTGTCTGTATCCATTGGTTAGGCTTATATGCTTGCATATAAGTTCTTTGCTTGATCTCTCCCCCTTACTCCCGCCCTCCCCTACCTTCCCTCTGAGGTTTGATGGTCTTATCGATGCTTCTCTGTTTCTGGATCTGTTTTTGTTCATCTGTTTATGGAAAATTACTCTTTATACCAAGCTTCTTAGATGGTCGTTAGTTTATCAGTTCAGACTTTGTCTCTACATTCCCTTTACGATTGAAACATTCTAGTAAATTCTACATGACTAAATAAATGTTAATGGAAATATACCCAGTGATCCTTTTTAAATCCCTTATATCTTTATTTATGAAGATGTTTTAAACTGGAGAAATGGGTTGTGCTAGGAAAAGAGCAACTCTACAGCCAAATTACTGAGTGAGTCTGACATGTTCAAAATAATTTCCTTAGGGAATTCCATCTGGTACAATTGGAAAGGCAAATTTTTATACTAAGTTCCTGGGGAAGTATTTATCTGAAAGCAATCAAGAGATGAGAGGTAAACTGAACCATTAGCCTACAAACAGAATATTTCTGGAAGTATAAAGTCATAAAAACTCTTCTGGAATAGTATTTAAAACAGACAAATTGAAAATGGAAAGACAAAAACTATATTACCTCCTCTTCTTTGAAGGGGCATATGTTTATTTTACTCTCTCCCCTGTGGAGAGGGTAAAATGCCTAATCTTTCCTGGAATCATGAAAAGGCTAGGTTATTGTCCGCAGTAGGGATGCAGATAATTCTCAACCACCAAGATGAGAGAGAGAGAGAGAGAGAGAGAGAGAGAGAGAGAGAGAGAGAGAGAGAGAGACTTTCATATAAGTTGTCCATCAGCATCAATACTGAAATGCTAACATTAACTTTAAGTGGCAAGAAGGGCTTTTTCTCTGGCACCACATGCTTTGAATAAGAATCATACTGCCTGACAGCTAAGAGCCACTTTGAAAATATAAGGATGGGTTGGATGCCTTTACAAGTCAAAACACGGAAAATATTTTTCTGTCCTTGACCATCCTTCTCATTCCTGCCTAAATGATTACCCTGAGGAGTATGTAATTTTTTTTCTCAATCTGGAGGAACTGGATCCAAGAACTTTCTCAAGTGATGACAGGCTGGAATATCTGCTATAAACTACACAAAAAAGACAAGAAAAGCAGTTATAATTCACTTTTAAAGAGGTACAATTTTTAAACTGCCAAGGAACAGAAATTAATATTTGGGGTTTATTTTAGGAACATTCCATTTTTTTGCATAAAATCAAACAAAGCAGACTTCAAATTTGATCTGACTTTCAAAACACTTCTTATAAATGGTTGTTAACATCTCTATCTGTGCTGCAAGAGAGCTATTTTCACTTGAACTATATGGTATATTATTGTAGGAAGAACTGTAAATCACTCAGCCATCTGTCCATAGCTGTCACAAATCATACATGGAAGAGTATATGTATAATGAAAATTTAATGACAAACTTCTTAGAGTTTGCATGCTGTTGAGTTAATTAATCCTGTTCCACATATATCTGAGATTCTTCAACAATGTGTTTGATGAATAGGTTTAATTACATGAATGGGGGAGTGTATGTATATGTTTAAAATGCCACTATTATAAATCCAAAGGAAACCTTGCAGTTGACTTAATGTTTTCACTTATAATAAAAATAAATAATTTTAATTACATAGAAAACCTAGATCTATTGGTCTCATTTTGCTCATTTGGTTATCAATGTTGAAAATAGATATTAATATTAACAGTAACAATGATACCTCGCTTTCATCTTAATGAAGATTTATATGCCTATACATTAGCCTTGCATTCCACAAAGATGCTGCAGGGAGCAAGTATTTTAGTGACTGGAGTTGAATTCCAATTTCAGGATATCACTGACTATTTTATTTCACAAAAGTTGCATGATTTTTCAGTGCATCAGTTTATCCTTTTATGTGTATGTGATCATATACTCCAATTCTTTATACTAAGTTATTGTAATCATTTATAAATAAATATGTACCAGAGGCTCAAGTTATAATAAATGAAAACATAAATATGATCATATCAACAAGATAGGGATATCTTATAAAATAGGGTTGTTAAAATTTATGCAGAAACTGGGACGGAGAGAGTGATTCCATTGTGCAAACACACTTCCCTTGTAAGCAATTTTGATGTAACTGTATAATTGTAGAAGCAACTATATCAGAAATTGTACACTAAAGTCTTTTGAAAGACCTTATGTGTATTTAGAATTTAACTCCCACTCAATGTAGCCTTAGAACAAATAGTAAAATAGTGAATATTAAACGGAAAAGGAACTGAAGTTTTCCCTCAAAGCCTTTTTTCTATTGCTTTGTAGACACAACATATGCCTATTTCCATAAACAAGTGACTTCATGACCATAAATCTCACTGTCACGTCTTAATAAAAACTGCCCAAGAAAATCTGGTTATAGGGACATAATATGAAACTGTCCCTATCACCAGATAAACTGGAGATGAGAGCTGGTCATCCTGTCCTACACGAATGCATGCACAGCCTTGTCAACTGTCTCTGTGACAGCTCACATAGTTAAATATAGAGTGTTGTGCACCTGCAATCCTTGAAGAAGTGAAGACTTTAGGTCTAGAAGGGGTAACCCATGTTTCCTCTTATCATTGGAACAGGTGGCCAGCAAATAACAGCCATAGTTTGACTATTTTGCATTAAAACTTTTTGGGGGCACAATTAGTAAAATAACAATGGGGGAGGTTGTGGGAGCCCAAACACAAGCTGGAAACCACTGGTGCCCAGTGAAGCCAGCTGCGCATTCTTGTGCAGCCATCTACACAGAGAGAAAGACTGGGTCATTGGCAATATGGTGACAAATGCTTGCATCCTGACAGTTTGAGGTTCTCTACCCCTGTTTATTACCCTGACCTGGCAATGGCATGGACTCTGCAGAAGCTGAGGCAATTAGTAAGTGCAGGGCTGTATCCTTGGAGGAAGCAAGGCCAATCCACAGATGCAATGCCTTTACAACCTCAGCACAGGGAAGTCCCAGAAACAACTCATTTGGATTTCCTCTCTCTTTTATATACAGAATCCACAAACTCACAGAAATAAGTTTACAATAAGGTCAGATCTGATCTTAAATATTCATTTGTAATTCCATAGGTCCCCTACTGAGAACCTATGTGGCCATTTAACCTCTGCTTTCCCATCAAGACAAATCCAAGGTTTGGCATTATCAGATTTAGAAATCCCTGGAGAGTTCACACACACACACACACACACACACACACACACACACACACACTGGAATACATAATTTGGTTCTGAGAACTTCTTAATGTTTATGATATAGAGGAACAGTATGTTAATACCAAAAATGATCTCATATAAAATATTTTGCAATGTTAATTCCTAGGCACACTCTTTTATTTAAAGAAAACTTTTAGCAAGAGGAAGGTAAAAGTATATTTTCGCCACAGGCTGTGGAACTTTTGTGAGATATATCTGAATGTATTTTGAGTTTGAATAATTACTAGAGGCTGTGTAAGGTTTACAATTAGCTGGTCCTCTGCACTGTCACATTATGCAGGAATGTTGACAATGGTACTGTGAAAGGTTCCCCTGGGATCATACCTGGTGATCCATCTCCACACTCATATGCCTGTGACAGGAAGGCCTGCCTCCCTCAAGCCAAACCCCATGAGGAGGAAGCTAGTTTAGCGCAGCGTCTACTCAAAGTTCAATTTTAGTTCATAGTAGGCCAAGTACTGATAAATGACTATACTGCCTCAGTGATGTATACCGTCTTTATGCTCCACTCAACTGTTCGACTTCTACACAGAGACTTCTTCCCAGGGGCACTGTTTGGGTCATTATAGAATGTGGTTGTCAGAGGGCTTTGTATTTGTAACCATAAACACATTATTTTAGGAGAAAAGGCCAGAGCTACCAGCACCAATCAAAGAGATTTGTCAAAACTGTTTCTGGCTACTTTACATCAGATTTCTTATTAAACAAAAAAGAAGTAACTGCAGGTGAAGTGATTACAAATTTTGAAAAAAATATGTAATGTTTACAGGAAGGCACACTGTAGTTGAGGTATGGACGTTATTTCCACTTTAAGACATTTATTTCAGATGACAAGTTAAGAACAAATGTCTTTCTTCTATGAAGAGTTGAATGAAAGTTCTGGTTAAAGGGAGTCAATTCCTGATTTAGTTTAAATTTATTCAGAAATTAATTCTATTGCATCCAGCTGACCCAGCGCTAAGAAGAAACAGAAGAGTCCTGTGACCTAGAGAGTCCAGTCAACCCAGTACAGAAATATGGGAGCCCAGTGCCCACCACCTAGAGCCCCCTGGCACACTGTGACTAAAGAATTCAGAACGGAACTTGACTCTGTTGGGTATTTCAGTTTATTTATACTTGGTAAAATACACCTTTCTTGTGTGAAGTAGAAGTGGGATTTGTGGGGAAGGTTTTAAAAAGCTTAGTTTTAAAAATTCACAAAGGCTCGAACATCAAGTGTCTCTTACAAAACAACATTTTGATGAGTTAAGTATAAATGAATCAGAAACATAAGGATTACATTTCCCTCCAAACACACAGGAGTCTCAAAATTAAAGAGGGAAAAAGAGTTGGGGAAATATGCATTTGGGTTTTCTCTAAATCCAAAAGCATTTGAAAATAGTTCGAGACAAGTAGCAGGCCCAGAATGCACCCTGGACTTTAAGGGATTTTATAAGTTTGAAAAATGTTGTATAATTAAAGTTCCCTCTTTGAAGCATCTCAGATGTAAGCTTATTTTATATTATTTTTTCAATTTAAATGCACAAGTATTCAGGGCATCTGGCATTGATTATTTTATTCTTTAAAAAATGGTGTTTAAAATAACATAATGGCATAATTTGTTTAGAGAAAACAACCATCAACCAGACCAAAAGGTTAACAGAATAAGAAAGGTTGTTTGTATATATAGGGGAGGGAGGTGGGATAAGGTATCAGGACCACATATCTTAAGAGTTCACAACAGTCTAGAATCTACAGCTAGCTTATGCATGTGTTCATTTATGTATGTGTTACATATATGTGAATATAAGCATGTGTATATAAGTGAATGTCTGTGTATACACATGGGTAAATATCATTACTAACTTATTTCCTCAGGTCTCTAACTGACCCATTCTAAAGTCATAAGCTGATGCCACACACAAAGTATGTGTTCTAATGCATGGACACAAAGAAGAGTTCTAATTCCTCTCTGAATTTTAAGTTCTATTTTTCTTGTAGTTTTTTTTTTTTTAGCTTGTAGTTTCTTCCACTTTATATTATTCATATATAAGTGATTTCTATAAGAACATGCTTAAAGATTGTAATGTTTATTACATGTTGTTATGAACACATATGAATATGCTTAGATTTTATTTTGAAAACACACAGAAAGTGAGTGGATAAGAGGGAGGTAAATATACATTCTCTATTGTGAGAATGTTAATATCTCACTCCTGACTGAGAAATGAGTTAACCGATTTTTGTAACAATAACCATGTCAATTATGAAATGGAGTAAGGTCCCTGTACTAAGTCAGGAATGTAAGAATGAGGAGGTTTGGGAGAGCGGCACTAGCTTCATTGCCTCTATTTATATAAGGTACAATTAAAGTAAGTGTCAATAGGAGGCAATAGTAATAAATAGGCTCAATTTGTTGAATTTACAAATGAGCCAAGAAAAAATGTAAATATATTTTTATATTTAAAATAAAAAAGTTTAGCCCTAGCTGGTTTGGCTCACTGGATAGAGCGTCGGCCTGGGGACTGAAGGGTCCCAGGTTCAATTCTGGTCAAGGGCATGTACCTTGGTTGCGGGTACATCCCCAGTGGGGGGTGTGCAGGAGGCAGCTGACCAATGCTTCTCTCTCATCGATGTTTCTAACTCTCTATCCCTCTCCCTTCCTCTCTGTAAAAAGTCAATAAAATATATATTTTAAAAAAATAAAAAAAATAAAATAAAAAGGTTTGAGAATTTATATATATATATAAATTTATATAAAATATATATTATATATATAATATATATATTTTATATAATTTATATATATAATATATATACATATATGTGTATATATATATATGTATATATATATATATATATATATATATATATAAATTCCCAAACCTTTTAATTAAAAAGAAATAAAATTTGGAGTGTTGATGCTATTTTCATTGTTTGTTATATTTTATGTTGCAATAATCTTCTTCCTATTCTCCTCCACTCATATCCCCCCACCTAAAATCAGGAAAAATATTGTGAGCCATATATTTCTAATATTTAAAGTGAATTTAATGTGATTTGAGCATTATTTTCTGACAATTTCAAGCTTGAGATTCACAGCCAATGCCCTATACTATAGCAACTCCTAAGGGATTTTAAAACATCATAAAAACTCAGCAGTTGAAACAAACTCAAAGGTCATCTACTTCAATCTTTATCTAACACTGGAATCCTCTCTACAACATTTCTAATAAGGGTCATCTTGTCTTAGCTTAAAAGCAAGACATATTCGCCTCTTCATTCAACTGCAAGAGGCGAACTCTACTCAAGTGGAAAGTGACCAAACATCACATACCACCCCTTCTTCTCCTCTTCAAAATTCAGTCATATGTGGGGTCACAGCTCAGGGCAGAGCATAAAGAATGGCTTATAAAGGTCTAACCTGACAGTCAGTAAATAACTCATAGTTATGTATAACTTCTATTGCGGAAGAGATATACCATGCCAATGAAGCCTTATAAATACAACTGGCCACTGCCCAATTAAATAAAATAAACTTCTTAACACAAAGCTTGTCCTCTGTCACCCACACTGATAATCAAGGTAGCTCTCCAGAAAAGAACAGCTGGCTCTGTTTGGTCTTATTTGTAAAATCCATACTCCAGTGCCAAGACTAGACCAAAACAAAATGGAATCTCAAGTCTCCTTAATTGGTAATTCCCCCAAGTCAAGATGAGTCTGGATTCTGAGCTAAATATTCATAAAACCATTTGGTAGCAAGAGTTATTCATCTCAGGATGCCCCATTAGTAGTTATGACAATTATGTGTGCAAAAATTATTTTCTAATTAGGGTACCATAACAAAAATGAATCTGTACTGTACAGCTAAATTCAGAAGTTTACAATAATTCATCAATAATGCAGTTTAGGAAGTGGTTTATTGAATACTGACTAAAAGGTTGCAGTAATCAGCAATGCAGTGCAATGCCACAGGGACTAGATTTTGACTTAAGAACCTCCTCATGCAACAGGTGAAAATAATGAGGACTAGACACTGAAAAAATTATTCAAGGCAGTGTTGGGTCAGCCTAGCCTCCTGGCAGCCACAAAGAAAGCCAGATGCCCTCTGCCATGAATTTCAACATATGATTGATAACTTGAGCTCTTTCAGAATAGTGCATTGGAAATGGTTTGCTGCGGCTCTGGCCAATCTTCTTTCTCATGCTGATTTCCTTCACATAAATCTCCTGCATAAATCAATGAGGTCAGTGGTACTGAAAGGTAGACTGAGTAGGACTGGGCAGGGAGTTTCTGTTTATGTCTTCTTAAACATGCCATAATCCCTACAACCAGAAAAATATTCAGATATGACAGTGGTCTCTTCAGAGATACAATAAACTTTTGCCCAATTCTCATCCTACTTTAAGTGTTTAATGGTCTGACTTCAGGCATCATTTTTGCAACCATGATACCCCCAGTGCCTGGCCCATAGTAGACACCAACAATATGTTTGATGAATGAAAAAATGCGTGAGTGTCCATTCTCCTCTTCAGCAGACACAACACTTAGTATTTTACCCATCCCAAATGTTTGGTTTTAGTATAGACCCCAAGGAGAGTGTGACCACTCAAGGATATAGTGTCAGGGTGGAATGCTATTTAGATCTGATCTCCATTTTGCAAGATGAAGGGAAGGTCACAGCCAGAAGAGGAGCGTTTCATACCATTGTCAGTGTGGAGCAATATCTGAAGAGTTGTCTCTGAGGAGCTGTCTTACCGAACAGTGTTGTAGTACCAGGTTTTAAATCCCAGTTCTGCTACTAACTATTGATGTGACCCTGAGCAAGTGACTTGTCCTTTCTGGGCCTCAATTTCTCCATCCTAAAAGTGGCAATAATACACATGTCCACTACCTCACAAGATTACTCAAATGTTTAACAGAGTTTTGCTACAGAAAGTGTTCAGAAAAGTGCCTAATGTGCAGTAGCTGTTCAGTACCTGGGACCATTGTCATCTCTGTAGTAGGCCAATATGGCCACAGTGAGAGATATGCAGTTTCTCAGGAGACACCAGGATTACCTGCTTCCTTCTGGTAAAGTTCCTGTTAGTATTTCTATCCCTTGGGGTTCCCATATTGTGGCAATTAAAGGGGATATCCAGAGGGAGGTTTCCCTGGGAAAAGGCTGTTGAAAATCTGTTTGTCAACAGAACTTCTGAAAAAGTTTGCATGGACTAGGTGGAGAGTCCCCCCGCCACCCCTCCCCACACACACACACACACACTACCCGAAAATAGAACCAGATTATTCAGGGCACAGCCACTCCCCACCTGCATATTTAGACAGGGTCACTATGAGTATCTCTAGGCAATTATCCACATGCTGGGTCATTTTGCCCTGAGAAATTGTAACACAATGAACACAGGAGGACTGCCTTCATGCCCAGGAAAGGCTGATTTATGGTATACTGAGGAGATTATACTTATTCTGTGTAACCAAGGACCAGAACCTCCAGAGAGACCCTTTTTATACATAAAATGAAGTTAGTATCAGAACTGTACAAACAGGTAGGAATTAGCTGCCTTGAGAGGTAGTTTGGTTCTCCTTCCACCTTTTTAGGACTAGCAGAAGCTGGGTAACAACTGGTGGAGACAATGAAAGGGTTTAGCTTTTTTAAAGAGTTAGCCTAGCTCTGATCCCCCTTAAGCTCTGAAGTTCTAAGACTAAAGGATTTCTGGGATGTGGATCTGGGACATAGATATGGTAGAGAACCAGACAGAGCATCTCTCCTTTTTACAATCATGTATTTCATAAAAATTGAGACATATTTACTTTTATAATTTGCTTATACACCACTAAAAGTAGCTCACATTGGTTCATGGAAAACAATCATATTTTTATATTTTCATGTCTTTTATGATTCTTACATTTCAGTTTTTAAATGGGAGATCATGATTATGAAAAAAAAAATGTGGCTCACAGAGAGCCCTTAATTCTCCTGTGAATAGTACTAATGCTAGAAAGGCTTCATCATCCATTGACTATTTATGAAAATTCAGACTTACTAATAAACACCAGAAATATAAAAAAAATGTGGCTTAATTTGCTAAAACAAGAGAGCTAGTATTTTAGTGGCCTTCCATTTCAATAAAAATGAAGATATAATAATTTGATAATTTCAATGCAAGATGCCTTCTTGGATTTTTTAAATTGATGGGACATAAATACCCATTAGCCACAACAGATTTAGACCTGAAATTTGGAATTCACTGAAACAGCTTGCAAGATATTGAAGGTTTATGTGTCCTGAATATGTTATGTCCCTTTTTCCCCCACCGAGGAAACAGAGTAATTTCTTTATTACTTTTTCAAATAAACTTATGAAAAGTAAAAGTTGCTTATTTTTCCATTAAATTATGTTTTATTTTGTCCAGTCTCCTCAGTCGTTCAGTGTAGGCTACTACATTCACTGCAATTAAGCTTTTCTCTCATAAAATGCATAAATTGTCTTTAGGAGAAATTATTTAAATGGCTCCCAGAAAGAAGTGTTATTTTTTCCCTTTCAAAATACAACCTTAAGTATCCCAGATTACTAATAAAGCATAAACAAGTCCGAAAATTTATCAGATGTAACAGATGTGTTTGAAAGGAAGACAATGAAAAAGAATACTGATGCTCATGCTATGGGCTGTCTTTTTATAAATGCTATTAGAAGTGAATGAAATGGTAACTACTAAACCATTTACAGGAGTAAGTGTCAGAACATAAAATACAGCAACAGAGCTGTGGTAGGTGTGGCTCAGTTAGTTGAATGTTGTCCCATGTACCAAAAGGTTGCTGGTTTGACTCCAGTCAGGGCATATAACCAGGTTGCAGGTTGGGTTCCCAGTCAGAGTGTGTATGGGAGGCAATTGATCAATGTTTCTCTCTCACATTGATGTCTCTCTCTCTCTCTCTCTCTCTCTCTCTCTCTCTCTCTCTCTCTCCCCCATTTCCTGTCTCTCTAAAATCAACAACACATATTTTTAAAAGATTGCAAGAGAAAACAGAGGGGTATGGAGTTAGAAGTAATATCAGGCTTTTCCCCAATGGCTGCTGAAGTCAGGCTGAGTTCCAAGGGCAGTGAGAGAGGTGACGAATTCACAGGCGAGGTAATAGCACTGTAAATGATCAACACATAGGCCAATTCAAATTGGAATTTTCCCACCTCCAACCACCACCACCAAAATGCACCAGTATAGTTGGAATGACTTATTTTCAGAATAAAGTATCATTAGAATTACTTCAGGAAACCCAGGTGCTGGAACATGTCTAAGCAAACATGAATTCACAAATCCCCATTTCTTGACTTACCAGCCACCCCCACACCACATATCCTGCAAAATAAGTCCCAAATTTACAAGTGAGGCTTTGCTTAATCACAAAATTTCACAACATATGGGAAATAAAAAGAAAGAAATGGAAAGATGAGACCAAAGAAAATGCCTGGCAAAATTGCACTAACTTTGACACTGCACTTTTTCTTCTTTTGTCTCTGCATGTTACTGGTGTTTATATCTCTGTGTGTGGGTTTTTTTAATGGTGGTTGTTGTTAAATGAATGTGTGCCTATGAAATAATAAAAGTCATATAAACCCCAATAAACTGGACCATTTCTGTGAAGTCATGTAGATACATTCATTCAGTTATGTATTCCCCTTTCAAATTCCTATGAACAACAACAAAATAATTAACTAAAGCCCAGGAAGATTTATGAGTGGACTCTCCTCCAAACTTCTACCCCTGTAGCTGTGTGAGGCAGCTTAACTAAAACATCTCTGAGAAATGCCATGAGCCATGAAGTTTCTGACTTGCATATCATTTATGATACCCCTGGGGAGGAGGCTTTGCCTAAGAAAACCGAAGCCCGGCACCCCATAAGGTTCTCATTACGAACAGGAATGTGCCAGGCCAGATGCACTTGGGGTTGTCAAACTTTGAAAACTCTCCCCCCATGAAAACTCATAAATTGTGCAAAATATATTGTTTTTCCTCGAATTTTTATGATTATATTCAATTTAAGGAAACTTACGCCATACATCATCATTTACCTTAGTTTTAAAGAGATCTTTGATATCCACAAAGTTCTATGAACTTTTTACTAATCATGATTTTTACATCTTCAAAATATATACCCACATATTTTCACCCAGCCATGAATTTAAAACTCCCCTCTTCTACTTTTGGTATTCAATTGCAGGCTGAACAGATGTCAAAGTTTTTCTGTTGGGCAAATTCACCTTCCCATCTTCTATTAAGGCAATTAATTTTTTAATTAAAGATGGCAGAAACAGTGATCAGAGTGTAAAAGGTAGATAGACCTTGGTACTGCAATTAAATGAGGGTGGTGAGATCCTAGGTACCCAACTCCAGCCCACCATCTCCTCTTGACCCTGGGGTTGTGGTCTTTTCCCTGGGTAATCAATGCTACAGTGTCTGCTCCAGGAGAGCATACTCCTTTGTGACTTAATTTTTGGTGGTCTCTGGCATTTTAACTTGTTTTAGTCAATTTTAGTGATTTTAGTGTTATTTTATTAAATTTACTTTACAATAGATCTGAAAATTTAACCAATCCCAAATTGGTAACCAATAAAAAATGAAATGTTTCAGCGAATTGTGTATTAAGAGGGGCAATGTCTGTAAAACCTTGTATCTGCCTCACTGTAGCCGTGGTAGATCTTAATACTAAACCAAAATCAGAAAGTTGTCCTTACCCCAGAAACCCAGAGGCACTACAAGGGCTATATGATCCTGTCCCATCTAATGAGATATGAAACAGGAGAGGTAAAGATCACACTCTACCCGCAAACATTTTGGAGGAGAAAATAATACAAAGCTATCCTATCCTATATAATAATCCTATATAATAAAAGGGTAATATGCAAATAGACCAAACGGCAGAACAACCAAACAACCAATCAAAGTGTAATATGCTAATCATATGCTCAACTGCTTGCTATGACATGCACTAACCACTAGGGGCAGACAGTCAACTGGTCAACTAGTCACTGTGATGTGCACTGACCACCAGGGGGCAGATGCTACGACCAGTATGTTAGCTTGCTGCTGGTGGTCGGCAGATCCGGACTGAGCAAGATGGGCTGGACAAGCCCTGGAGCCCTCCCTGGTCCCTCCCCAGCCCAATTGTGCACCAGTGGGGTCCCTCAGCCTGGCCTCTGCCCTCTTGCAATCTGGGACCCCTAGGGGCATGTCGGAGAGCCTGTTTCAGCCCAATCCCTCAGGCCACTCCCCTTGGGAGGACACCGGATGCAAGGATCATGGCTGGTGAGTGCTGCTGCTCCAGCGCCAGCCTCTCCCAATTGGGATTGATTGGGCACGAGCCTGCAGCAGGCACAGTGGGACCAGGATGAGTGGGAGCGGCAGGTAGGAGCTGCAGGCAGTGTTGGACTGCAGGTTTCGGCCTGATCCCAGCAGGCCACCCAGAGGGACCTCACCCATGCATGAATTCATGCACTGGGCCCCTAGTATATAATATTGGGCTAAATCTGATGATAAGAAGCAGACAAAATCACAACTTTAGTCAATGTGTCATTTGTTCCAGGTGATTAATGCATTATTTGTATGAAATTAAAATTGAGCTTTGAGAAACTATGAAATAAATAAAATGCTCTACTTAATGTAATTTTTACAGACAGATCACATTAGGATTTTACCATATATAGCTTTTGGTTAAAATCATTGATCAGTAACCTTATAAATTAATCAACTGAAGTAATACTTGGCTGGGCTGCTATCATTTGCTACTAATCTACATTTAGAATTCACTTTAACTTTTCAAGCCTCTTGAAACAGGTTCATCAAATTTATATTTTTTTCTACAAAATATATGAGTAACTGTATTTGTATACAAAAGTCTGTAAGGTAAACATGTGCCACTCATTCCATTTTTCAATGGCATTATTGTGTGCACTATCATTTCATTGTGATTTCTTGGTAAGATACTAATCAGATCCAACGATAATGGTCTTCATCCTTCTTTGTATGAAGTTTTAACCTTGCATTCTGAATATATGTGCACTAATGAAGTTTAGACTGTTATAGAACTTCAAAACCAATTGGTCAAAATATAATTGATATTTAATCATTAACTTTTTAAAGAGGACCATTGTGGTTCTTGTGTTCCTCCTACATCTTTAGTACTCAGATATGTTTCATTTGTGATTATGAAACTTAATTTATTAAAGACCTATACATACCTACTGTCTCTTCCCCTAGTATAAACCTTAATAAATGGTTAATTTACTAGCTGGGTGTTTTATCTACACTAAAATATTCAAGATTTCTTCATTACCTTTTCTGTTTCTATCTATATTTCTTGACCTGCATTGTCACCTTTAATTTCTCACTGTGAAAACAATAAAATAACATTTATAAGTTTTGTTCAAGATTATTTTTTAATTTTATTTTTAAGTTGCCTATCAAACTCTATTATGTCCAACTTTGACATAGTTGATGTCCAACTGTGTGAAGGCAGGGGTAAAAAACACCTATCTTTTCAGTTGCCTGTTCAATTAGGTGATTTGTTTAAAGCATGTTTCATAATGTTCTGCAAGTGCTAGTTCTCTTACCCGCAACCATTGAACCATTGTACATAGTTCTTACAAATCAACTCATTCCTAATATAAGGTGATAAGAGAAGATTTGACTTTGGGTGGTGGGCACACAGTGCAATATACAGATCTTGTAACATAGAAACCCACACCTGAAACCTATATGTTCATATTGACCAATGTCACCCTAATCAATTTAATGAATTAAAAAAATCAACTCATATGGAAACTTTTCTGCACATCTTTAGGATAAAATTGTAAAACAAATCCTCCAAAGGTATAAATAGAAAATGTGTCCAGTTTAAATATATACGTCTGGAAAACCCAAATCCTAGGTTAGCCTCCAAAGCAAGAACTATTTTCAAAAAGAAGAAGAAAGAAAAAACAAACAAAAAGGGCATCTGGCTCAGAGGAGACAATGCTATAAAAATGTGGAGAAAAATATTCAGCAAATGTTAGAAGTCATGTTCTCCCCCACCCCCATTAGTGCTACATAAAAGCCTCGATACAGTGATGGTAACAAGTTAAGACACCTATGTTAAAAAGTCAGCACAATTACCCTTACAGCAATATCATAGGTACTAAATGTAGGCATGCCTAGTGAAAAAAAATGCTATACATAAAAATCTAAAATCACTAAACTGACAAGCTTAGGGTTGTTTTGGAGAGATACTACTTTCATCAAAAAAAAAAAAAAAAAAACCTCCCACAATATTTCTGGCAAGCAAGATGCGCATAGAGAGCATGTAATTTATAAAATTGTAATAAGCATGGTATTTCAGGAACATATCTATTGAAGGTAAAGCAACACACCTAACACGTGACTGACCATCATGATTTTAGGTCTTCCCTTAGACCTCATTCGTGCACTTCTGAATGGTCTCTTCACAAATTTCATTGCACAAAATTTTAAGCAGTTTATTCTATCCATTTATTCAACAAAAAGTAAGCATGCGCTGTGTGTCACAGTTCTAAGCCCTACAAGTGCAGCAGCAAATAACAACCCCCCAAAAATCTCTACCCTTGTTGAGCTCCTGAACTTTTCAAACTTGAATTGTCAAAATTTATAGACCTTCCTTGCAAGCACCGAATCTGGTGCTTGAACCAAAGAGGGGAATCATGGGTTTCTTTCTGGAGTAGATATCGGGTCACTTATACTACATATTAGGCCATGAACTTAAATTCAATACTTATTTAAGACTAGAGGCCCAGTGCACGAAATTCGTGCATGGGGGGAAGGGGGCGGGGGGGTGTCCCTCAGCCCAGCCTGCACCCTCTCCAATCTGGGACCCCTCGAGGGATGTCCGACTGCCCGATGGGATCAGGCCTAAAAGGGCAGTCGGACATCCCTCTCACAATCCAGGACTGCTGACTCCCAACTGCTCACCTGCCTGATTGCCCCTAACTGCTTCTGCCTGCCAGCCTGATCACCCCCTAACCACTCCCCTGCCAGCCTGATCGATGTCTAACTGCTCCTCTGCCAGCCCAATTGCCCCTAACTGCCCTCCCCTGCAGGCCTGGTCACCCCTAACAGCCCTCCCCTGCCAGCCTCGTCCCCCCCCAACTGCCCTCCCATGCAGGCCTGATCACCCCAAACTGCCCTCCCTTGCAGGCCTGGTCCCTCCCAACAGCCCTCCCCTGAAGGCTATCTTGTGTCCACATGGCGGCAGCCATCTTTGACCACATAGGGGCGGCCATCGTGTGTGTTGGAGTGATGGTCAATTTGCATATTACCATTTTATTAGATAGGATAAGGAACAAAGGCCTCATCAGCCCTGTCCACTACAGAGCCCCAGATCATGTAGGGCTTGCCACTATTCTAGCACCTCTCTTGGGGTATCATCATAGGTTAGCAGAACAGCTAAGGATTCACATGACCTGTGTGTTCATTTCAGCTCCACAAGATCTTATCCATGTGATCTTGGACAAAGTTTTTGAACACCTGTCCCATTTTTCTTGTCCTGTAAAATGGGGAAGTCACATAACACACAGAAATCAGTGTCTATCATATTGGAAAAGTTAGCTCTATTATTTTCACTTTTATTACTACTTATAGAGGCCTGGTGCACAAAATTTGTGCATGGCAGGGGTCCCCTCAGCCCAGCCTACACCCTCTCCAATCCAGGATCCCTTGGGGGATTCCCGACTGCCAGGGATCAGGCCTAAACCAGTAGCTGGACATCCCTCTCACAATCTGGGACTGCTGGCTCCTAACTGCTCACCTGCCTGCCTGCCTGGTCACCCGTAACTGCACCCCCTGTTGGCCTGACTGCCCCTCACTGCCTCTGCATGACGGCCTGATCACTCCTAACTGCTCCCCCTGCCAGCCTGGACACCCCTAACTGCCCCCTTCTGCCAGTCAGGTCACCCCCAACTGCCCCCTCCCTGCTGGCCTGGTCTCTCCTAACTGCCCTCTCACTGGCCTGGTCACCCCTTACTTCCCCCCTGCTGGCCTGGTTGCCCCCTAATGACCCCCCTCTGCTGGCCTGGTTGCCCCTAACTTCCCCCCCCCACTGGCCTAGTTGTCCCTCACTGCTTCCCCTGCCAGCCTAATCACCCCCAACTACCCCTCCTGCTGACCTGGTCACCCCCAACTGCGCCCCCCCCCCACCAGCCTGGTTGTCCCATGCAGCCTGCTGTTTACTCATTTGGTCGTCCCTCACTAACCCCCCTGTAGGCCTGGTCACCCCATGCAGTCTGCTTGTTCAGGTGTTTGGTCATCCCTCATTAACCCCCTTGCCGACCTGGTCATAGGCAGCCATCTTGTGAGGGTGTGAAGGTTAATTTGCATATTACCTCTTTATTATATAGGATGACTTTAACTATAGCTTCTCAACTGGACTTTATATTTTGAAGACCTAACACAGGCACCAACTGAATTGAATAAGTGAACAATGCTACATTCTGAGTTGGCTGCATTAGGCTATTACTCTGGGCCATACACTAGGAATATAAAAATAAAAAACATGTTCTCACCCCCCAAAATATCTCAGGTTCATTGCAAGTATGTTCAGGGTGGTAGGAGAGCACAGAAGATGGGTTTCTAACCTGAAAGGACAGGAGTATATTAGTTTGGCATCTGGCAGGAGGATTATAGCTAGTAGTTTCCCGGAGACAGAGATGACATTTGAAAGATGAGATAGCCAGACAAAGAATTATTTGGTGGCCAAACAACAAATCATAAACATGGGTGTAAACACCAATCAGATAGTACCAAGGCACCAACTCACTCTTTAGGGGGAAAAAATGCAGAGCATGAAGTATCAATACACACCTTCCAGAAAAATGATCTAATTATTTTTTTAAGGAGAAAGAACAAAAAATAGACATATTTGTGTCTATCTTAAGATCCACAATATATGCTTCTTTTGAAAACAGCTATTTTGCTAGCAACTGAGCTAATGTACTTGTTTCAATTGATTCAGAAAAACAAATTTTAATTTTGTATTTCTTTGAAGAATGCATAAATATTTTCATAATTCAGACAGTCAAAATAGTTGTCAAAACTGGTGGTCAATTTTAATGAGAATACTATATTCACTCAACAAAACATAACTTCAGCAATTATGTGATAAATGTGAGCTACTACCAAACCAGGTATAAAAGCCACAAATCAGGGTCAAAGGAAATTGTTTAATATTGAGTGTTGGTTGTTCCTGATCTTTTAGACAATCTAAATTTTTGGCACTCCATTTCCCTCTGGAGTGTGCTAATAGTATTAAAATGTTTCATCGGCCTTGATGAGGATTACTTCTCCTACTCTAGCTCACATTATCTCTCTTCTTGTAATTTTTATTTCACTTACATTGATGTCAGCCATTTCTACAAATCTAGTTCTATACTCAAATGTCAAGTCGGTGAGGCCAGAGGTCATCCTTTACATTCCTTGCATCTCACCCTAAAAGTGACTGCTTAACAAAGTGTTGGGCACAGAATAGATACACAATGAAAATAGTTTTTCATAGAGTTGACAAGCACTGCACCAAGGGGACAGACAGTCAACTGGTCAACCAGTCGCTATGATGTGCACTGACTATATGTCTTTGGGCAAGAAACTTTCTTATCCTAGGCTTCAGTCTCCTCATCTGTTCAACGAAGGGTCCTCCAGTCTTGAAGCACTAGGTTTGAGGAATCGATTAATGTATACCCACCAGAGCCAAGCTTTTTGCCAGCAAATAAATAATGGCTAACTGATTAGCCTTCTCCATGATTCCATGGCACTTCATCAGAAACATCCATCACACTGGAATTTAATTTAGTTACTGTGGCTATGTCGACTTGGCATTCAAACAACCAGTCCCTTTGGAAAATTAATTTATTAAATAAGTAGTTGACTGACATCCTGGAGGGAGAAATAAAGCCTCTGTGACTGCATTTTTATTGTTCATCAGATAGTTCAGTCATCATGTACATATTGCCACAGTGAGAAGGTTAAACAGATCATATAATACACTTCTTCTGGTTGAACAAATCATAGAGACCCAAGGATCAAAAAGACATCAGACTCCTAAGAAATTTCTTCTTTAAATTATTGTTAAAGCCAAGATTGTAATTCCACCACCATTATAAGATAATTAGGACTTTGATTTTTATTTATAAAAAAGAAATCATTTCAATGCTATTTCAAGGACATATGTTGTCTACAAAAGACAAAATCTGGACTGCAGGAATATGGTTTATTCAAGGCCACCAAATGAACCAGTATCTGCAGCTGAGATATGGTTTTAAAATGGTGAACAATGCAGGAAATTATTATTTGGAAATTTTTAACATAACAATCCATCCTTCATAGGATTTTTCCTTTTTCCATCTGAACTCACCCCCCCCCAAAAAAAAATTGAGTGATTTTGAGTTTGTAATGAAAACAAAACCTTATTTCCTTAGCTTATTTCCCAATGTGTGGCTTTTATACCTTTATATACCAGCACAAGCTTATTTAAAAAAATCAAAGATTACTTTAAATCACTGGTTAATTCTCTTTTGCAAATAAAACAAAATGCACAGGAATATAAAAAATAGCATTCCATAAACTAAGCAATGCATAATCAAAATCAGATTGTAGCCATGGTGCTGTTGTCAGCCTTGTTTAAATCATGCCATTTTATTTAAGCACTCAGATAACTTTTCTTAGCTCAGTAAGTAGGTGGATGTTAGCAGCTAAGGTCATTGAAAAGATTTACTTTAAAATAAATTCAACAATTCAGAGCATCACCCTCTCCATGGTATAAAGTGTGCCTTGCTTTGAACATGCATATAAAATTTCATTAAAGTGCAACATACAAGTTTTACATTAGAGGAAACCAGTGCTGGACCTTTGTTTAACAGTCATGATAATTTATGGTGTGGATCTGCTACAGTTAAGTAGAAAAACAGACTTCTCTTGATGAAATATAAGTCATTAAGGCTTTAAAGTTCTCTGTATGGATTGAGACACAATACCATTCTATTAACTCTTGTACCCCTATGCCTCCAAAGTTGCTTAAAAGTTCTAAGCATATCTTAGAATTTTCATTGAAATTCTATTTTTTTTAAATCACCCTGATAAATAACATGGGCTCTCATTTTGTCTTTTCCTATTAAGCTTTATTTTATATAACCATTGTTCTTTCTCATCACTTTCTGCAAGAGACCAGTCTGGCTAAGAGACCTTCAAAAAGTACTTAAAACACTATCAAACAAGCAGAGGTTCAGCATTATCTCAGAATTTACTAAGCAACTAGCTTTCAAAGATAAGAACATTTGCATAGAGCACTCTTTGAGCTGATATTGCTCTAACATCAGTCAACAGATGTTTATTGAGCATGTGTAATGGGAAAGGCACTGTGCTAGATGATTGGAGAAGGCAATACACCAATTCCCCAGGAAGCAATGTGAATATTTAAACATAAATGACTTGTTAAAACAGAGGTGATGGAGTAAAAAGAGCAAAAAATAAGTCCTAAAACTATTCACTTACTGTGTAAACTTAGGCAAGTTACTTCACCTCTCTGAACTTGTTTTCTTATCTACAAAATGGAGCTAATACTAGTCCTGACATACCCACAAGGTTATTGTGAGGAACAAATAAAATAGGAAATGTAGTAAGTTACGAAGCTTTGGAAAGAAATGTTTTCCACTTTCTACCCCCAGCTTTGAGGCTCCAAATCAACCAGACAAATATATCATGGTCTTCTTTATGTTCAGGTAACAAATCTTGAAAAATAGGGCATTCAAATTTAAATGGACAGTTCCCAAGGACTTTAGTTTTGCCTGATATATGTTTTTATTAAAGGGACATCCATAAAGGAAGTGCTAAGAGATTTTAACAGTATATAAATTCTTCTTTTTTAAAGTAAAATAAGAAAAAGACAGAATTCCACAGTTAGTCAATTACATGGCAATTCCACAGATTTTTTTTTTACAACAGTGTAATATACACAATCTAATCCATTTGTTTCGGTGAGAACTAAATACTTGAGCCCACACTGTTATAGTAAACTAGTGACCTGGTGCACGGATTCATGCACATTGAAAGGAAATTAATTAGAAGGTGGCCAGCAGGGCGGGACTGTGCAAGATGGGCCAGACATGCCCTGGAGCCAACCTCCTGTGGTCCCTTCCCAGCATGTGTGGAGTGAGTAGGGTCCCTCTGGCAGGTGGGGTCCCTCAGCCTGGCCTGTGGGGATCGGGCCAAAACCAGCTCTCCAACATCCCCCGAGGGGTCCCAGAGTAAAAGAAGGCACTCTGCAAAGTTGCTATTGTACAGGGTATGGAATGCAAATGCAAGTGTGCAGTAAACCAGATTCAGGGCCCAGCAACAACATAACCCATGGCCAAAGGTGGAATGGCATGGCCCTGCGAGAAATTGGGCTCCCTCCTCTCTGGTTTTGGGGTGCATCACCCAAGAACCGATGCTGCCAAGTCACTGCAGCTCAGCAGCTCCTGCATTGAGCGTCTGCCCCCTGGTGGTCACTGCACATCAAAGCAAACCAGTTGGATGGTTGGACACTTAACATATTAGCCTTTTATGTATATAGATAATAGGAAATCAGATTTTATGGAAGACTCCTGACCTGAAAATCGGAACATGTGAATTTCTGACATGGCTCCACTACTAGACTGTGTGAATTTGGGTGAGTCAACAACCTCTCTAGGGCTGTTTTTCTGTAAAATGGGAATAACATTTACACATCTGAATTCATAATGACAGAATGGGATGCCATATGACATAGGATTCTGCATGTTGGAAAGGCTTACATAAATGTCAGTTGTTAATGGTACAGGCTCTAGGGCAGCCGTGGGCAAACTACGGCCTGAGGGCCGGATCCGGTCCGTTTGAAATGAATAAAATTTAAAAAAAAAGACCGTACCCTTTTATGTAATGATGTTTACTTTGAATTTATATTAGTTCACACAAACACTCCATCCATGCTTTTGTTCCGTCCCGACGGTCCAGTTTAAGAACCCATTGTGGCCCTCGAGTCAAAAAGTTTGCCCACCCCTGCTCTAGGGTCAGCTCTGTCTACACCTGTGTGTTGTGAGTGAGGGTCAGTTATATTTCACAGGACTTTTGGGGGCTGGCAGACCAGGGTCCCTTAGCTGGGCAGCCTCTATTATCACTGCAATCTCTCCTGGGGTGGCTGGCTCTGCCACAGAGATTGTGCCATCTTGAAGGAGAGAGTGGCTGTGACTGGGAGCCAGGCCTTACCTTCACCCAGGGAGACCTCAGACACCACCCGGGAACCTACAGCCACACCAGCCAAGAACCTGCTGCCTTCACTGCAAACACATGAACCACAAGACTCCAGCCTCCTCAGCTGTGGGCTCCTAAGGAGTTTGTCCAGGGGGAGACAAAATGGCGGCCGAATAGGCGGATATGTCCTGAGCCTTCTGACAGAGCAGATAGAAGAAACAGCTGAATCGAATAACATCTACCTTGAACTGATGAATTAAACATAGCTGGTAGGACAATCCATGGGAAGAAAGGATGGAGGAATGCCTGGAGAACAGTAGGATCAGGGATCTGGGCTGGAGAGAGAGACGCATGCAGCTGGGATGAGAGAGTCAGAAGGAAACTGTGCTGCATCAAGTCTGTGTCCCTTGGGGACATGCATAACACTCAACTGTGGAAGGCGGTCCACAGGGCTGCTGGCATATGGGGACTAGATCCAAATCCACAACCGTGGGAGGCTGCACCCAGAGAGGCAGCCTGAAGTTCTGCACTGGTTGTGCAGTGATGGGGAGGAGAGAGACAAGCAGTGGCACAGTTGCTCTGTCTTTATATTTTCCTTACTTTTGCTCGCCGAACCCAATACATAGGATCTTTCAATTACAAACACTCACTGAGGCTGCCATGCAGACTGTTTGATTAGTAGTCTGTTTTGTGGAAGCTGAGGAGCAAAATAGGGACAGGCAACCAGGAAGCCAACTCTGGGACAGTCTGGCCCTTCCAACCCTGAACAGTCATTTTTCTCCTGAAGACCAGGCCCCTCCTAGCAGCACAGCCGCACAGAGCCTTGAGCTTGGGAGGGAAACAAGGATTCTGAATACCCCCAGGGAGTCCCTGGGAACTGGGTTGAGGGGCCATTTGGACCCAGAAACTAATACAGCAACAGCCACACCTAGAGCCCAAGTCAGAAATAGACACTTCTGTATATGACTGAAAGCAGGCAAAGCGGGCAGATGGATCCCTCCTGCCTGAAACCAAGGCTGTGGAATCTGATACAGAGGAGCGGTGGAACATTGGGAACTTCAACATTGTGTTGACTACCTAACATGAAACTGAGATGTGGCAGACATAACAGTAGAGCGGGCACTTAAACCAGCCCTCAAGGCACATTAAAACTCAGCTAAAGTGAACAACACTTCACTACTTAACTTATTTATTTTTTAAATTCAATTTTTAAAGAATTTCAATTAAAGAAATTCAATTTTTTTCTTTTTTCTTAATTTTATTATTTTTATTATATTTTTAACCTTTTATTTTTTATTACAGTTCTACATTCTATTTTTATATTTTCATTATTATTTTACTTTATCTCATGTTTTTTTTTTTTCCTTTTTGCCAACCTTTTCTTCCTCACTTCTCCCTTCTTCATTCTGTTTCAATCCACAGGGTGCTGCGTTAGTTTTTCTCTATCTTTTCTTTCTAACTCCTTGTTAAAAATTCATCTTTTTCATCTGCTTTATTGACGCATTACTATTATAGTAGTCTCTGTTGTCTTATTCATATATCTAATTTCCTGTCCACTGCTCCAAGTCCATGTACCCTTCTCTTTTTCTTCACTAGCCAATATTTTTTCTTGTTGTTGTCTGTTTGATTATGTAGTATGTCTTGTAGTAGTATGTCTTGTTTTTGTTTTTGTTTTTATTTTATGCTTTTGTTTTTCCTCTCCTTACATGCTCTCCTACTAATAGCTTAATTAGTTTCACACACCAAACTCAGGCCTATCTGCTCTCTACTCTATTCTCCTTTTCTAAAAATAGATGAATATATACATAGATATATTAAAGAAAGGGGAAAATTCATATATAAAATTATTTATATATATAAAATTATTTATATATATATAAATATGGAGGAGGCCCATTTATATATATATAAATACTAGGGGCCCGGTGCACGAAATTCGTGCACTGGGTGTGGGGGGGGGAGTGTCCCTCAGCCCAGCCTGCCCCCTCTCACATACTGGGAGCCCTCAGGCATTGAGCCCCATCACCCTGCAATCGCAGGATCGGCCCCTTGCCCAGGCCTGACGCCTCTGGCCTAGGCATCCCGCCCGGGCAGTGGGGACCTGCAGTGGCAGCGGGGGGGCGCCACGATCGTGCAGGCTCCGTCCCTGCCCCTGCAGAAAGCCTCTGGCTGAGGCGTCCGGCCCAGGCAGCGGGGACCCACAGCTGCAGTGGCCCCGCGAATGTGGGCTTCGCTTTAGGCCCAGGCAAGGGACCCCTAGCTCCTGGGACTGCCAGCTTCGACCGTGCCCAGCTCCCATCGCTGGCTCCACCCCTACTTCCTGCTATCACTGGCCAGGGCGGCAAAGGCACCTGATTCTCCGATCATGGCTGGGGGGCAGGGCCGCCTTTGCCCTGCCCCCAGCTCTTAGCTCCCCCCTGGGTTTCCGATCACTGTCAGTGGCAGGGGGCTTCTTCCTGCTTTCCCTTTTGCCTCCCTGCATTGTGCTTACATATGCAAATTAACCGCCATCTTGTTGGCAGTTAACTGCCAATCTTAGTTGGCAGTTACTTTGCATATAGCCCTGATTAGCCAATGAAAAGGGTATCGTCGTACGCCAATTACCATTTTTCTCTTTTATTAGTGTAGATGGAGGAGGCCCTTATATATAAGTGGCCCATTGCATGAAGATTTGTGCAATAGGCCTCCCTTCCCCTGGCTGCCAGCACAGGTTTTCCTCTGGCACCCGGAACCCAGGCTTTTGGTCCAGCTGCAGCAACGAGGCTTGGCTTCTCTGCTCTGGCTGCTCCCAGCCCCTCCTTTTTTTCCAGCTCCTCTAGTGGAACCCAGGGCAGACTGGAAGCCTGGGTTGCACCCAGAGACTCAGGCCCCCAGCCCCTCCTTGAGCAGAGCCCAGGGCTGGCATCCTCCATTGTGGGGAGCAACCCAAGCCTCCTGCTCACTCTAGCTCTGAGGCCGCTTCCATCTTCAGTCATCTTCAGTCTTCACTCAGCACCTATGTATGCAAATTAACCACCATCTTTGTTGGGTTATTTGCATAGTCACTCTGATTGGCTGGTGGGTGTAGCAGAGTGAGGGAGTGATGGTTAATTTGCATATTTCTCTTTTATTAGTGTATATATTTTAATTATTTTTAATTAATTATTTATTGAGTATTTTGTTTTTTATTTTTCTTCTTATATACTCATTTTCTTTCTACCTCCTCTATACTGAATCATGGTCATTCTCCCATTCAGTCAATTCCTTTAACTTAACATCTGAAAATTAGCTCTGCCTCTTCAGATGCAGTTAAAAACTTTTTTTCTGGTTGTATATTGTTTGTATTTTTTGGTTTATTTGTTGATTTTGTGGATTTTTCTTTCCATATATGTATATTTCCCCTTCTTTTTTCTCCTTTTTCTTTTCTCTCTTACCATTTTTCTTTTTCTCAAAATCATTTTTGCTTCTTTTCTCTCCCCTAATTCACTTTTTGCTGGTGGTCACCTTTATTTGGGGTTATCAGTGTTGTAAATAAAGTCATGTTTTGTTCCCTCTGTGTCATGTCTAGTCAAGTTGTATTTTGTGCCTTTTGGTGAATGTGGTAGAGAATGAGCCACATAACCAGACACCCTGAGAGAAGCAAAAATGGGGAGACAAAGAAACAGCCCTATATGAAAGAAAGGGAAGAAACACCAGAAAAGGAATTAAATGAAATGGAGGCAAGCAATTTCTCAGAGAAAGAATTCAGAGCAATGGTCATAAGGATGTTGAAAAGGATGGAAGACAAATTCAACAACATGTGTAAGAATAAAGAGGAAATGAAGAGGAACCATGAAGAAATGAAGAATGACATTGCTGCAATAAAGAACACAATAGACTAGAAGAAGCTGAGGACTGTATCAGCTAGATAGAAGACAAGGTAGGAAAAAACACCCAAGCAGAGCAGTAACTGGAAAAACAAACAAATAAACAAAAAACTTTAAAAAAGCAGGAGGAGAGTATAAGGGATCTTTGGAACAACATGAAACAAAACAACATCCACATAATATGGGTGACAGAAGGAGAGGAAACTGAGCAAGGAATAGAAAACCTGTTTGAAGAAATAATGACAGAAAACTTCCCAGATACTGGGAAGAAAAAACTCACACAAGTCCAAGAAGCTCAAAGAGTCCCAAACAGGATGAACCCAAAAAGACTGACACCAACCCACATCATAATTAAATTGGAAAACAGCAATGACAAAGTAAGAATTTTAGAGGCTGCCAGAAAAAACAGAAAGTTACCTATAAGGGATCTCCCATTAGACTATCAACTGATTTCTCAACAGAAACACATCAGGCCAGAAGGAAATGGAATGAAATATACAAAGTAATGTAAAGCAAGGGACTGAATCCAAGAATACTCTATCCAGCAAAGTTATCATTCAAAATTGAAGGTGAAATCAGGAACTTCACAGACAAAAAAAAAAAAACACTAAGGGAGTTTATCACCACCAAACCAACAATGCAAGAAATGTTAAAGAAACTGCTGTAAAAGAAGAAATAAGAAGTGAAGAAGGAACACAGACATAAAGAACAAAAATGGCAACAAACAAGTACCTATCAATAATAACCTTACCAATAAATGGATTAAATGCTCTAATCAAAGGATATAGGGTAGCTAAATGGATAAGAAAATATGACCCATATATCACCTGTCTACAAGATACCCAGCTCAGAACAAGGGACTCACACACACTGATACTGAAGGGACGGAAAAAAAATTTCAGTTGATGGAAATGAAAAAATAAAAGTTGGGGTAGCAATGCTTATATCTGACAAATTAAACCTCAAAGTAAAGGCCATAACAAGAGATAAGGAAGGCCACTTCATAATACTAAAGGTAGCAATTCAACAGGAGTATATATCTGGTAAACATATATGCACCCAATACAGGAGCACAAAAATGCACACACACAAAAAAATTCTGAAAGATATCAACAGAAAGATCAACAGCAATATATTCATACTAGGAGACCTTAATCCATGGACAGCACTGAAGAAATCCTCTAAACAAAAATCAGCAGAAAAACATCAATCTTCAATGACTCACTAGTTCAGACGGACTTGACATCTTCAGAACATTTCACCCCAAAGCCACAGAATATACATTTTTCTCAAGTGCACATGGGTCATTTTCAAAGATAAAGCACATATTGGGGTACAGGCAATATCTCTTCATATTCAAAAGGATAAAAATCATATCAAACATCTTCTCAGATCACAAATAAAATAAGAAATCAACTACAATGAAAACAATGAAAAAATCAAACACGTGGAGACGCAATAGCATGCTATTAAACAATGATTGCGTTACCAAGGAGATCAAGGAAGAAATAAAAAGAATGCTGGTTACAAACGACAATGAAAACAAAACAATCCAAAATCTATGGGACACAGTGAAAGCAGTTCTGAGAAGGAAGTTCATAGCTCTACAGGACTACCTCAAAAAATCAAGGAAAATGGTAATAAATTATCTACCCCTACAACTCAACAAATTAGAAATAGAGCAATAAGAAAAGCCCAGAGTAAGCAGAAGAAAGGAAATAATAAAGATCAGAGTGGAAATAAACGACATAGAGACAAAAAAAGAATACAAAAGATCAATAAAACCAAGAGGTAGGCCTTTCAAAGGAAAAACAAGATTGATGAACCTCTAGCCAGGCTCACCAAGAAGCAAAGAGAGAGGGCCCGTGTAAACAAAATCAGAAATAAAAGAGGTGGAATAACAACCGAACCCACAGAAATACAATGGATTATGAAAAAATATGAACAACTCTATTCCAAAAACTGGACAACCTAGACAAAATGGACATATTCTTAGAAAAATACAAGCTTCCAAAACACAATAAGGAAGAATCAGAAAACCTGAATAGACCAATAACTCCTGAAGAAACTGAAGCAGTAATCAAAAATCTTCCAGCAAAAAAAAGCCCTGGTCCAAACTTTACACGGGAGTTCTACCAAACATTGAAAGAAGAACTAAAACCTGTCCTCCTCAGACTATGCCAAAAAATTCAAGAGGAAGGCACACTTCCAAGCACTTTCTATAAAGCCAGCATTACCATCATTCTAAAACCAATAAAGACACCACAAAGAAAGAGAACTATAGGCCAATATCCTTGATGAACATAGATGCTAAAATCCTCAACAAAATTCTAACAAATCAGATCCAGCATTACAATACAAATATCATACACCATGACCAAGTGGGAATTATTCCGGAGATGCAAGGCTGGTACAATACCTGCAAATCAATAAATGTGATACATCACAAAAACAAATTGAGAGACAAAAATCACATAATCATGTCAATCGATTCAGAAAAAGTATTTGAAAAAATCCAACATCATTTCATGGGAAAAACTCTCAGCAAAATGGGAGTAGAGGGATTACACCGAAACAGAATAAAATACTTATATGACAAACCTACAGCCAACATTATACTCAATGGGCAAAACTAAAATCATTTCCCCTAAGAACAGGAACAAGACAGGGATGCCCACTTTCACCAATTCTGTTCTATATAGTACTGGAAATACTAACCATAGCAATCAGACAAGAAGAAGAAATAAAAAGGCATCCAAATTGGAAAAGAAGAAGTAAAACTGTCATTCTTTGCAGATGACATGATATTTTACATAGAAAACCTCAAAGACTCCATAAAAAAAACTACTATACTTAAAAAATGAATTTGGCAATGTAGCAGAATATTAAATTCACACCCAGAAATCTATGGAATTTTTATACACCAATAATGAACTCACAGAAAGAGAAACTAAAAAAAACAAAAGAAAACAAAATGATAAACAGCGTAATTTACCATTGCACCAAAAAAATTAAGATATCTAAAAATAAACTTAACTACCGAGTAAAAGATCTGTACTCTGAAAACTACAGGATGTTGAAAAATGAGATCGAGGAAGACATAAACAAATGGAAGAACATACTGTGTTCATGGATTGGTAGAATCAACATCATTAAAATGTTCATACTACCCAAAGCAATTTATAGATTCAGTGCAATCTCCTTTAAAATACCAAGGTCATATTTAACAGACCTACCACAAAGTCTCCAAAAATTCGACTGAAATAAAAGAAGACCATGAATAGCCATAGCAATCCTAAGAAAGAACAAAGTTGAATGGATCACAATAGCAGATATCAACCTATATAACAAAGCTTCGGTTCTCAAAACTGCCTAGTACTGGCACAAGAACAGACGTATACACCAATGGAACAGAAGAGAGATCCCAGAAATTGACCCAAGCCATTATGCTCAAGTAATATTTGACAAAGGAGGCAAGAGCACACAATGGAGTCAAGACAGTCTCTTCAATAAACAGTGTTGGGAAAATTGGTCAGACACATGCAAAAAAATGAAACTAGATCGCCAACTTACACCATATACAAAACAAACTCAAAATGACTAAAGGAGTTAAATGTAAGATGGGAAACCATAAAAATCCTACAAGACTACATAGGCAGCAAAATAGCAGACATATGTCATAGCAATATCTGTATGAACACAGCTCCTAGGACAGTGGAAACTAAGGAGAAAATAAACAAATGGGACTACATCAAAATAAAATGCTTCTTCACACAAAAGAAACCATCAAAAAAACAACAAGGAAGCCCACTGCATGGGAGAACATATTTGCCAATGCTATCTCAGATAAGGGTTTAAACTCCAAAATTTACAGGGAACTCATACAAGATAAACAATCCAATCAAAAAATGGGCAAAGGACCTAAATAGACACTTTTCAAAAGAGGACATACAGAAGACCGAGAGACATATGAAAACATGCTCAAAATCACTAATCATCCGAGAGATGCAAATCAAAGCAACAATGAGGTATAATCTCACACCTGTAAGAATGGCTATCATAAACAAATCAATAAATGACAAGTGCTGGCAAGGATGCGGAGAAAAAGGAACCCTCGTGCACTGCTGGTGAGAATGCAGACTGGTGCAACCACTGTGGAGAACAGTATGGAGTTTCCTCAAAAAATTAAAAATGGAACTCTCATTTGACCCAGTAATCCCACTTCTAGGAATATATTCCAAGAAAACAGAAACACCAATAAAAAAGAATATATGCACCCCTATGTTAACAGCAGCATAATTTACAATAGCTAAGATTTGGAAAGCACCTATGTGCTCATCATCAGATGAGTGGATTAAAAAACTGTGGTTTATCTACACAATGGAATACTATCCTATCTAATAAAAGAGAAACATGGTAATTAGCCGGACATCTGCTACCCTTCCCATTGGCTAATCAGGGCAATATGCAAATTAACTGCCAGCCAAGATGGCGGCCGGCAGACAGGCAGCTTGAAACTAACATGAGGCTTGCTTGCTTCAGTTACAGAGGACTCCAATATTCCATGCCTGCCTCTGCAGGCCTCTGAGCAGGAACTCTAAGGAACTATGTAACAAATATAGAAGCTAAAAAAAAAACCCAGAAACCAGCTTTAGTCCACTGGGCTTCAGCCAGCAGGATCGCAACATTGTAAGCAAAGGCCAGAAACCTACTTTCAGCAGTGGAGGCCTAACAGCTGGAGCCAAGCCTCAAAGCTAAAGCTGGTCCAGAATAAAAAGAAAGAAAAAAAGGAGCGGTTGGGAGCTTCACTCACCCCCAGCCTGAAAACAGCCCTCAGCCCTTCACCCAGATTTGCCAGGCACCCCAGTGGGGACCCCCACCCTGAAGGGTGTGTGACCAGCTGCAAACAGCCATCATCCCCTCACCCAGACTGGCCAGGCACCCCAGTGGGGACCCCCACCCTGAAGGATGTGTTACCAGCTGCAAACAGCCATCATCCCCTCACCCAGGCTGGTCAGGCACCTCAGTGGGGACCCCCACCCTGATCCAGGACACCCTTCAGGGCAAACCAGCCAGCCCCCACCTGTGTACCAGGCCTCTACCCTATATAGTAAAAGGGTAATATGCCTCCCAGCACTGGGATCAGCGGAGCCACGAGGCCTCCCGGCACCAGGATCAGCATGACAGGGGGCAGTGCCCAAACCCCCTGATCGCCCTGTGGCTCTGTGTGTGACAGGGGGCGGGGCCACAACCTCCCTATGCACCCTGCTCTGTTCGTGACAGGGGAAGGCGCCCCAACCCCCTTATCAGCCCTGCTGTGTGTGTGACAGGGTGCGGTGCCCCAACTCCCCCCCATGAGCCCTGCTCTGTGTGTGACAGGGTAGAGCCATAACTTCCCCATCGGCCCTGCCCAGAGTGTGACATTGGCAGCGCTCCAACCCCCTGATCAGCCCTGCTCTGTGGGTTATAGAGGGTGATGACCCAACCGCCCCTCACGGGCCCTGCTCTGTGTGTGATGGGGTAGAGCCATAACCTCCCCATTGGCCCTGCCCTGAGTGTGATAGGGTGCGGCACCCCAACCCCCTGATCCGCCCTGCTCTGTGTGTGACAGGGGGCGGTGCCCCAACTCCCCTATCGGCCCTACTCTGTGAGTGACAGGGGTGAGCTCCCCAACCCCCTGATCAACCCTGCTTTGTGAGTGACAGGGGGCAGCGCCCCAACCCCCTGATTGGCCCTGCTCTGTGCATGACGGGGTGGCGCCACAACCTCCCCATCAACCCTGCCTTGAGTATGACCGGGGGCGGTGCCCCAACCCCCCAATCAGCTCTATCACAACCTCCCGATCTGCACTGCTCTGTGCATGACAGGGGGCTGCACCCCAACTCCCCAATCAGCCCTGCTCTGAGCCTGACCAGGGGCTGCACCTAGGGATTGGGCCTGCCCTCTGCCACCCGGGAGCAGACCTAAGGCAGCAGGTCATTATTTCCCGAGGGGTCCTAGACTGCGAGAGGGCACAGGCCAGGCTGAGGAACCCCCTCTCCCCCCTGAGTGCACAAATTTTTGTGCACCGGGCCTCTAGTCCTATATAATAAAGAGTAATATGCAAATTGATCCACACACCCTCGTTTCATCACAAGATGGCCACCACTATGTTGTCACAAGATGGCCGTCCCATGTCATCACAAGATGGCCAACACAAGATGGCCGCCCCATGTCATCACAAGATGGACAGCAGGGGAGAGCAGTTGGGGACGGCCAGGCCTGCATGGGAGGGCAGTTGGGGGGGACAGGGCCTGCAGGGGAGGGCAGTTGGGGGCAATTGGGCTGGTAGGGAAGGGCAGTTGGAGGAGATTGGGCCAGCAGGGGAGCACTTAGGTGTCAATAAGACCAGCAGGGGAGTGGTTAGGGAGCGGTCAGGCTGGCAGGCAGAAGCTATTAGGGGCAATCAGTCAGGTGAGTGGTTAGGAGCCAGCAGTCCTGATTGTGAGAAGGATGTCCGACTGCCAGTTGGCCAGATCCAGCAGTCGGACATCTCCTGAGGTGTCCCAGATTGGAGAGGGTGCAGGCTGGGCTGAGGGACCCCCCCCCCAGTGCACTAATTTTGTGCACCAGGCCTCTAGTCTATACATATAAAAGGCTAATATGCAAAGTGTACCCTCGGGTGTTTGATGGACCAGGAGTTTGCTTGCAATGATGTGAGCTGACCACGAGGGGGCGGTGCGGAATGAAGGAAGGCCCCATCCAGCAGTTGGTAGCCAGGGAAGGGAGGCCCTGGCAGGCAGCCAGCAGCTGCTAAGTACCCTACCCATGTACAAATTTCATGCACTGGGTCTCTAGTGCTGCTTAAAAAAGAAGGAACTTTTACCATTTGCAACAGCATGGATGGAACTGAAGAGCATTATGCTAAGTAAAATAAGCCATTCAGAGAAAGATAAATATCACATGATCTCACTCATATATGGTATTTAATGAACAACATAAACTGATGAACAAACATAGATCCAGAGACAGGTAACTCTGAACAGACCTTCCAACCTCAGAGAGAAAGTTGGGGGTTAGAGATCAACCAAAGGACTTGTATGCATGCATATTAGCATAACCAATGGACACAGACACTGGGGCATTGGGGTCTTGCTGAGAGTCATATGGTAACATTCTCAAAGTCACTAATAATGACTGAGATGGGCTGGGGGGGTATCAATTGGGGGAAAAGGAGACATATGTAATACTTTAAACAATAAAAAAGCACTTGGTGATGGTTAGGGCACAAAGTTATAATCTATATATATAAAAAGCCAGCAAGCCCTAACTGGTTTGGCTCAGAGGATAGAGTATTGGCCTGTGGACTGAAGGGTCCCAGGATTGATTCCAGTATAGGGCATGTACCTTGGTTGCAGGCACATCCCCAGTAGGGGGTGTGCAGGAGATAGCTTATCGATATTTCTCTATCATCGATGTTTCTAACTCTCTATCCCTCTCCCTTCCTCTCTATAAAAAAATCAATAAAATAGATTTTTTTAAAAAGCCAGTGACCTTAACAGCCATAACGACCATAATGACCGGACACTATGACACCCACTGTGGCCAGTGAACTGGTTTGATAAGGGGTTGGGGCCAGCTGGCCATCCTTGCAGCCCCTCCCCTCTGCTGGCTTGCCCCTGATCAAACTCTCCCACCCTGATCAAGAACAGGCTGCTGGCCAAATGCCCCCTCCCTTTCCCCCAGCCAGCCCCACCTCCAATCAGCCCACCCCACCAAGATAGACCTGTGCCCCTCCCCAAGCCGGCCCGCCCCTGATCGCACCCCCACACACAAATAAGGGAGGGGGCTGAGTGGCCAACCTCCTGCAGCACCTCCCCCTGGCTTGCCACACCCCCGATGGGCCCCTACCACCTGGATTGACCTGCAGCCCCTAGCCCCAGCCAACCCCACCCCTGATTGACCCCTACCTCAATAGGGGTGGAGCCAGCCCACCAACTTCCTGCAGCCCCTCCCCCACCCCAGACCAGCCCCCCAACCTCATCAAGGGCAGGGCTGGCCAGCCAACCACCAATGTCCTCTCGCCCATTCTGCTTGCCCCCAATCAGCCCCCCAACACCAATCGGAGGTGGGGACCACTGGCCAATTGCCCATGGCCCCTTCCCCCAGCCTGTTAGGCCCTGATCAGCCCCGATTAGGGCTGGCTGGCTGGCCAACCTCCCACCATCTCCTTCTCCTGACAGGCCCAGCCCCAATCCCCCGATTGGGGCCAGGCTGGCTAGAACCCACCCATGCATGAATTCGTGCACTGGGCGTCTAGTACTTAAATAATGGTAGCAATGATGATAATGTGTTCTACCATATACAAGTGAAACCCATACACATATGCACACCACTCAAAAAGATTTCTCCAAGTTGTGGTTTTGAGTTGTGTGTTTTTCTGTTCTAATGTTTAAATTGTTTTCAATTACAGTGTACATTCAACATTTTTTTTGTACTAGTGCACATATTTGTGAACATGGAAAGGAAATTAATTGGAAGAAAGATTTATGCGGTAATTACATTACTGCAAAAAAGTACATGTCAAAATAGTATATATATCTATCCTATCTAATAATAGACAAACATGGTAATGAACCTTACCTCTGACACGCTTCCCATTGGCTAATCAGGGCAATATGCAAATTAACTGCCAACCAAGATGGCAGCAAGCAGCCACACAGCTGAAGCAAACAGGAGGCTTGCTTGCTCCAGTGATGGAGGAAGCCGAGGTTCCCCATCTGCCGCTGCCGGCCTCTGAGCTGCACTCTAAGAAACAATGTTGCAATTATAGAAGCTAAACAAACCCCAGAAACCTGCTTTCAGCCAGCCGGGCCTCAGAGCTGGAGTTGCAACAGTGTTTCAATTATAGAAGCCAAACAAACCCAGGTACCTGCTTTCAGCAGCCAAGGTCTCAGAGCTGGAGCCAAAACTCAGAGCTAAAGCTGGCTCTCAGTTCCAGTGACAGCCATGGAAGGTAAATAAATCCCAGAATAAAAAGAAAAGAAAGAAAAAAAGGGAGAAGTTGGGAGCTTCAGTCGCCCGCCAGCCTGAAAACGGCCCTCAGCCCCTCACCCAAACTGGCCAGACACCCCAGTGGCGACCCCCACCCTGAAGGGGGTGTGACCAGCTGCAAACAGCCATCAGCTCGTCATCCAGGATGGCCAGGCACCTAAGAGGGACCCCCACCCTGATACAGGACACCCTTCAGAGCAAACCAGCCGGTGCCCACCTGTGCACCAGGCCTCTATCCTATATAGTAACAGGGTAATATGCAAACTGACCCTAACAGAAGAAGGACTGGGAATGACTGGTCACTATGACACACACTGACCACCAGGGAGCAGACGCTCAATGCAGGAGCTGCCCTCTGGTGGTCAGGGCGCTCTCACATGGGAGGAGCTCTGCTCAGCCACAAGCCAGGCTGATGGCTGCCAGTACAGTGGTGGTGGTGGGAGCCTCTTCTGCCTCCTCAGCAGCACTAAGGATGTCCGAGTGCAGTTTAGGCCTGCTCCCCGCAGGCAAGTGGACATCCCCTGATGGCTGCCGGGATGCCAGAGGAATGTCTGATTGCCATCTTAGGCCCAACTCCCAAGAGAGCGGGCCTAAGCCAGCAGGTGGTCATCCCCTGAGGGGTCCCAGACCTCGAGAGGGCAAAGGCCAGGCTGAAGGACCCCCCTCCCCCCTGAGTGCAGAAATTTTTGTGCACCTGGCCTCTAGTCCTATCTAATAATAGACTAACATGGTAATGAATCGTACCTCCGACACGCTTCCCATTGGCTAATCAGGGTGATGTGCAAATTAACTGCCAACCAAGATGGCGGCCGGCAGCCACGCAGCTGGAGTGAACAGGAGGCTTGCTTGCTCCAGTGATGAAGCCGAGGTTCCCCGCCTGCCTCTGCTGGCCTCTGAGCTGCACTCTAAGAAACAATGTTGCAATTATAGAAGCTAAACAAACCCCAGATACCTGCTTTCAGCAGCCGAGGTCTCAGAGCTGAAGCCGAGCCTCAGAGCTAAAGCCGGCTCTCACCTCCAGTGACAGCTATAGAAGGTAAATAAATCCCAGAATAAAAAAAAAAAAAGGAGAGGTTGGGAGCTTCAGTCACCCACCAACCTGAAAATGGCCCTCAGCCCCTCACCCAGACTGGCCAGGCACCCCAGTGGGGACCCTCACCCTGAAGGGGGTGTGACCAGCTGCAAACAGCCATCATCCCCTCATCCAAGCTGCCCAGGCACCCAAGCGGGCCCCCACCCTGATCCAGGACACACTTCAGGGCAAACCAGCTGGCCCCCACCCATGCACCAGGCACCTGCCCTAGATAGTAAAAGGGTAACAAGCAAACTGACCCTAACAGAAGTAGGACTAGGAATGACTGGTCACTGTGACACACAGTGACCTCCAGGGGGCAGACGCTCAATGCAGGAGCTTCCCTCTGGTGCTCAGGGCGCTATCACATGGGAGGAACTCTGCTCAGCCACAAGCCGGGCTGATGGCTGCCAGTACAGCGGTGGTGGTGGGAGCCTCTCCTGCTTCCTCAGCAGTGCTAAGGATGTCCAACTGCAGTTTAGGCCTGCTCTGTGCTGGCAAGTGGACATCCCCCGATGGCTGCCGGGCTGCCAGAGGGATGTCTGATTGCCATCTTAGGCCCAATCCCCCAAGGAGTGGGCCTAAGCCAGCACGTGGTCATCCCCTGAGGGGTCCCAGACTGCGAGAGGCACAGGCCGGACTGAGGGAACCCCCCTCCCCCACGGAGTGCACAAATTTTTGTGCACCAGGCCTTTAGTATATATATATAAAAGGCTAATATTAAAAGTGTCTCCTTGGAAGTTCAACTGAGAGACTGGGAGTTTGATTGCTCGCTATGGTGTTCACTGACCACCAGGGGGTGGTGTGGAAAAAAGGAAGGCCCAGGTTGGCAGCTGGAACAAAGGCCCAGGCCAGCAGCCCGAAGGCGCCGATTGGCCCTCATTGCCAGCCAGGCCTAGGGACCCGGCCAGTGTACGAATTATCCCACATGCATGAGCCAATGTATATTTTTACATTTCCAGTGTGCGTCATATGTACCAGCTGGTCAGTCAGATCATCAGATGGATGGACGGTTGGTAATTTAGCCTTTTATATATATCAACTAGAGGCCCGGTGCACAGATTTGTGCACCAGTAGGGTCTTTCGGCCTGGCCTACAGGGATCAGGCAGAAACTGGCTCTCCGACATTCCCGGAGAAGTCACGGAGGGGTCCTGGATTGCAAGAGGGTGGTTCTCCAGTGACACACCCTGGAATTGGGCCTCCTCCTCTTTGGTTCCAGATGTGTCACCCGAGAACCACAGCTGCCAAGTCACCCAGCTCAGCAGCTCCTGCATTGAGTGTCTGCCACCTGGTGGTCAGTGCACGTTATAGCTACTGGTTGGATAGTCACTTAGGCTTTTATATATATAGACTAGAGGCCCGGTGCACAAAAATTTGTGCACTTGGGGGGGATGGAGGGGTCCCTCAGCCCGGCCTGTGCCCTCTCGCAGTCTGGGACCCCTCAGGAGATAACGACCTGCTGGCTTAGGCCCACTCCCCATTGGCAGAGGGCAGGCCCAATCCCTAGGTGCAGCCCCTGGTTGGGCTCAGATCAGGAACTATTGGGGAGTTGGGGTGCCGCCCATGTCATGCACAGAGCAGGGTGGATGAGGGGGTTGGGGCGCTGCCCCCTGTCACACTCAAGGCAGGGTCGATGGGGAGGTTGCGGCGCCACTCCCTGTCATGCACAGAGCAGGGCCAATCAGGGGGTTGGGGTGCTGCCCCATCACTCACAGAGCAGGGCCCATCAGGGGGGTTGGGGCTCCGTACCCTGTCACACACAGAGCAGGGCCCATCAGGGGGTTGGGGAACTCCCCCCTGTCATGCACAGAGCAGGGCCAATCAGGGGGTTAAGGAGCTTCCCCTTGTCACTCACAGAATAGGGCCAATAGGGGAGTTGGGCACCGCCCCCTGTCACACACAGAGCATGGCGGATCAGGGGGTTGGGGTGCCTCACCCTATCACACTCAGGGAAGGGCCAATGGGGAGGTTATGGCTCTACCCCATCACACACAGAGTAGGGCCTGTGGGGGGGGGGGTTGGGGCGCCACACCCTGTCACACACAGAGCAGGGCCAATCAGGGGGTTGGGGCACCGCACCCTGTCACACACAGAGCCGCAGGGCGATCAGGGGTTTGAGGAGCTCCCCCCTATCAGGCACAGAGCAGGGCTGATCAGGGGGTTGGGGTGCCTTCCCCTGTCACGAACAGAGCAGAGCGGATAGGGAAGTTGTGGCCCCGCCCCCTGTCACACAGAGAGCCGCAGGGCGATCAGGGGGTTTGGGCGCTGCCCCCTGTCACGCTGATCCCGGTGCCGGGAGGCATATTACCCTTTTACTATATAGGATAGAGGCCTGGTGCACGGGTGGGGGCCGGCTGGTTTGCCCTGAAGGGTGTCCTGGATCAGGGTGGGGGTCCCCACTGGGGTGCCTGGTCAGCCTGGATGAGGGGATGATGGCTGTTTGCAGCTGGTCACACACCCTTCAGGGTGGGGGTCCCCACTGGGGTGCCTGGCCAGTCTGGATGAGGGGCTGAGGGCTCTTTTCAGGCTGGCGGGTGACTGAAGCTCCCAACTGCTCCTTTTTTCTTTTTCTTTTTTATTCTGGTCCAGCTTTTGCTCTGAGGCTTGGCTCCAGCTCTTAGGCCTCCGCTGCTGAAAGCAGGTTTCTGGCCTTTGTTTACCTTCTGTATTTGAAACAATGTTGCGATCCTGCTGGCTGAAGCCCAGGCCGACTAAAGCAGGTTTCTGGGGTTTTGTTTGGCTTCTATATTTGTAACATAGTTGCTTAGAGTTGCAGCTCAGAGGCCGGCAGCAGCAGGTGGGGAAAGTTGGAGTCCTCCGTCACTGAAGCAAGCAAGACTCATGTTCGCTTAAAGCTCCCTGGCTGCTGGCCGCCATCTTGGCTGGCAGTTAATTTGCATATTGCCCTGATTAGCCAATGGGAAGGGTAGCAGATGTACGGCTAATTACCATATTTCTCTCTTATTAGATAGGATTAGTTTCAAGTGTACAGCACAGTATTCTAATTAGCAATACATTTTTTTATATTATCAGTAAAAAAGTTTTAAAATTATCTCTTTCTTTATCCCATAGCAATTAGAAAAACAAAAGACAAAAAAAATGTAGTCACTGTACATGAGAGGCTAATAAAGTATATATCCATTTCCCTTTTTTGGATATGACCTAATAGAGCTTTAGCGTCTAGATTGTTCCAGAGATGGCCATTTCATTGGATTTTTACAATTTTGAAATCATGTTAAATATATGCAAATTTTGCATGCAAGAAATAGACTTAGCTTCCCTAGTTCATTTGGCTCAATGGATAGAGCATTGGCCTGTGGACTTAAGGGCTCTGGGTTTGATTCCAGTCAACGGCACATGCCTGGATTATGGGTTGGATCCCCAGTAGGGGTCATGCAGGAAGCAGCCAATCAATGATTCTCTCTCATCACTGATGCTTCTATCTCTCTCTCCCTCTCCCTTCCTCTCTGAAATCAATAAAAATTTATTTTAAAGAAAAACAAAAAGAAAAATATAGTCTTAGCTGAGAATAATGGGCATGAATTAAACATTCAGCAAATTAAAGCCATTTCTATTCAACAATATTTACCATGTTTAAATACAATATAATTTTATCCATCCACAAAGTGCTTAAATGTTTGGAATCGTGTTTATGTCTGTAATGACAGATTCTTTTTTGATGCAGTAATTTTCACTTTTGACTTGTATATTTTAAAGTTGTTAAATGCTTGACTGAATCATTAGCAAAACAATTCATGTATCATTAAACTGACTTCTAATATGAGATACTTTTCTTCCTTGTTCAATAGACATGCCTTTTAAGACTTACTGAAATAGCTTTTGTCCTTTGAGGGTTTGTGGAGGAGACCTGATTACTAGCTAATTTTCGTGACTTGAATCTCCCCTTTCCACACACTCCCTTAAAAAACTCAATCCTAATAAACGTAAATGGATAAAGGACTTAAACATAAGATAGGAAACCATAAAAATTTTAGAAGAATCCATAGGCAGCAAAATATCAGACATATGTCGTAGCAATATCTTTACCAATACAGCTCCTAGGGCAATGGAAAATAAGAAGAAAATAAACAAATGGGACTACATCAAAATAAAAAGCTTCTGCACAGCAAAACAACAAGAAAGCCCACCACATGGGAGAACGTATTTGCCAATGTTATATCTGATAAAGGCCTAATTTCCAAAATTTATAGGAAACTCATACTTCTTCACAAAAGGAAGATAAACAATCCAATCAAAAAATGGGCAAAGGACCTAAATAGACACTTTTTGAAAGAGGGCATACAGAACGCCAAGAGACTATGAAACATGCTCCAAATCACTAAACATCCAAGAGATGCAAATCAAAACAACAATGAGGTACCATCTCACACCTGTCAGAATGGCTATCATCAACAAATTGACAAAGGACAAGTGCTGGCTAGAATGGAGAGAAAAAGGAACCCTAGTGCAATTCTGGTGGGAATGCAGACTGGTGTAGCCACTGTGGGGAACAGTATGGAGCTTCCTCAAAAAATTAAAAATGGAACTTCCATTTGACCCAGTGATCTCACTTCTAGGAATACATTCCAAGAAAACAAAAGCACCACTTAGAAAGGATATATGCACCCCTATGTTCATAGCAGCACAATTTACCATAGCTAAGATTTGTAAACTGCCTAAGTGCCCATAAGCAGATGAATGGATTAGAAAACTGGTACATCTACACAATGGAATACTACGCTGCTGTAAAAAAACAAGAACTCTTACCATTTGCAACCACATGGAAAGCATTATGCTAAGAGAAATAAACCAGGCAGAGAAAGATAAATATCACATGATCTCACTCATTTGTGGAATTTAATGAACAACATAAACTGATGAACAAAAATAGGGCCAGAGACATAGAAGCATCGAACAGACTGTCAAACTTCAGAGGGAAGGCAGGGGAGGACGGGGGTGGAGTGTAAGAGATTAATCAAAGGACTTGTATGCATGCATATAAGCATAACCAATATACACAGGCACGAGGGGAGTGAGGCCATGTGCTGGGGGGTGGGGGTGGCTGGGGAGAGATCAATGGGGGAAAAAGGAGATATATGTAATACTATATGTAATAACTTAAATAAAGAATTTAAAAAAAATCTCAACCATGCCCAGCTGGTGTTGCTCAGTGGGCTGAAGGGTAGTTCCAGGCACTAAGAGGTCAGTGGTTCAAGTCCCTGTCTGGGCACATGTCCTGGTTTCAGACTGAATCCCCAGTAGAGGGTGTGCAGGGGGCAGATAATCGATGTTTCTGTTTCACCAATGTTTCTCTCTCTCTCTCTCTCTCTCTCTCTCTCTCTCTCTCTCTCTCTCTTTCTCTCTCTCTAATTAAAAATATACATATTTAAAAAAAGAAACTCAACCCCCAATGGTTTGCTGAATGAATGTCCAAACACACTGAAGAATGCATATTGTACTGGCAAAGGAAACAAACCATAGACCATCTTCCTTTGACTGGAAGACAAACAGGGGGGAAAGGGGAAAGATAAATGGATGGAGGTAGAGAATGAGAAATCCTGGCAACCTGTAGGCCTTAGTCAAAAGAGAATCCTGCCATCTGCTTCCACATTTCTACTATCCCCAGGTTGGCAAAGGTTGTGTTATCTCTCTCACACACAACTTTCCATCCATAAATAGGCATGTTCTATAATTCCTGAGGTTTGCAGCTAAGGAGGTCTCCAAAGTCATTGTGTTCATAGAGCAGGCTGAGGCAGCAGGGCTGCTGCAGTACAAGGACCATGCCTGGCTTGAGCTGAAACAGTTCACTTTTGTCTGGAGAGCAGGGTCTTGCCCTACCTGACCCCCCCACCCCGCAAGACTGAGGAAAACTGGGGAAGCTGTGGGCTGCTGTTGCAGGCCCTGGGGGCTGCCTTCACTGGAGGAGGAGAAGCCTGGCCTGCACATGGCCTCTTCCCACCCTTGACAGCCCCACACAGACCTTTGAACTTTCTATTTATATAATAGTTTAGTGAGTTTAAGTCTCTTCCTGTATAACTGCCTGTTTGCAAGTTTGCTTCTAATTAGGATACTTGTGAGACATCACATAAAAACTACAAACAATTGATGCAGTCCTTCACAGTGAGAAATCAGCCACTGTCACAATTGCTTAACTACAATTTTCACTAGGCTTCTTAACATTTTGTTTTTTCTATCATGGTGGATTTCTTTTCATTTTTAAGAATTCGCTCCTTTCTCCTTCTCTGCCTTTCTTTCTTTTTAGTAATAAAAGGAAGATAAACATCCCCACAAAAAACTTGGCTTGTCTCAAAGCAATACCTTATCAATATGGGGGGGGGGCTGCTTACAGGACTGAAAGCTATACAATTTGTAGGCCCTCTAATTTTGATTCCCCCTCCCAATTAAAAGGGGATTAATGACATCCCAATTGCTGGCAAACAGGTCTAAATCTAGCCACATGATCTCCAGCCATCTCAACAATTAATTTATTGGTTTACCACAAGGAAGTCTATGGAATGATTTAAAGGATAAAATTTTGTCTTTTCTTTATCTTGTTTTCTTTTTTTAAGAGCAAATTCTGTCTTTGGTGAGCACGGACAGACATCTGCACCTTCCTCTTCTTTCACAGAATGGTTCATATTAAATTCAGACACAGGTGAACATTGCTCATTCATCCAGGAATCTTAAGGAACTTGAGCTTTGGCCCTTTAATCGAGACCAGAGCATGGCCCATTAAGATATTCTTGCAGTTTGTGAAATCCAGCACTATGTTCTGTTAGGCATTGAGTACTCCCAGACAGGACACATATGCATAATGCAGTGTCATTCATGTCCCATTCTTTTCATTTGCATTCATTCTGACAAATGTATCTGTTTATAAATGGGTATGCACTTTTTGTTTACTATAATGAAGTCATTACAAATAACACATATGCCTGTGCATGTAAAAATCTTCCTTCATTAATTCTAGGAAAATTAAATTGGTTTTAGCTGGTCTGATCCACTTACTGTCAGACATCTAGGGTTGCAGTAGAGATAGCTCTGAGCTTCTGTTCCACAAGTGAATATTGAGAAAAGGTCCAATGTAAATGAGACACTTAACTTGGCTGGTACCTTTTTCCTCCTTGGGCCTCCTGGGGAGTTGGGAGTGACTGGATGCCACACATTATGCTGTATCAAGCACTCTAAGCAGCTATTTACTCCCCAGGAGAGGAAGTAAACATATAATGAACACATAATTGGCATGATCTGGATGTCCAAAGTGAGTTCAGAAAGGTACAGATTTTCATTCTAGGCAATAGCAAGATTTTTACTTCATCCACTATTGTCACAATTATGGTTCTTTTCTCAGTTGGGGTGTACAAAACACAGAAACATGACTACATTACACATGTTTACAAACACAAATGCGTAAAGAAGACTGAACCTCACAAGCAAACAGTAAGAAGGAGAAATTTTCCTGGAATATGTGCCCAGAGGGCAAAGGCTGGCTTCTTTAGACAGATGTGTCATACTAATTCATCACATTTCACACGATATCCACGGAGTGTCCAAGTCTACATGTTTCTTAATTAATGTGGCATAGTTAGGGGACTGGAGAAAAAAAGATTCCACATTTTTTTAAATGTAAGAAAAGATAGTCTCCAAAAGGGGGGGGGAGGTGTATCTTTCTGAAAAAACAAATCAAATCTAAAAGAGCCTATCCCCTTTAAATATGCAACTGCACGTGCTTAAGATTAAATTGAAATTAAAATAATACAAAAATAATCAGGTTTTTAAAAAATGAATACCTTGTAAATGTTTAACATTTTAACTATACCCACAAAACCAATTATAACAATGTCTGTTAAATTAATGATGTTACCCACACCATCTATTAGGCAAATTGTATGCAAATACTAATGCTGTGGTTATCAGTTGTCTGCAAAATAAATTAGTGAAGCAGAGTAAAGGCTGTGTGCAGGAGCATGATATTTAATTAAGCAGTAATTTTATTGTGATCTTTACTTTTAAATAACAGCCTGGTTATTAAAAAATGTAGCATAATGTTTTTCTGCAGAGCTGATAAAACCCTGCGTGCTATCAAAAATGTGTTACAAATTAATACTGATACAGCATAATGCGTGGCTTCAAGGATTTACCCGAAATTTCTGCAAAATAAAATGTATTTAAGTTCTGATTATCTTGGGTTTGCAAGTAACAGAGTCACGATTGGCATAGTGAAGCTATTGACTAAGCACATGCCCCTTTTCTACAGAAGGAAATTGCCTAAAATATCACATCAGCAAGGGAAATCCTTGTAAAAATACAAGCATTCATAGCCAACCGCTGCTAGTAGTTTAACATTGCAAAAAATTTTACACTATGGTCGATACTATAGATTATTCTAACTACATTTTTTTTATGACCAAGTGGGATTTATTTAAAACATAAAAAAGATGTTTCAACTACACTAATAAAACAATCAAAATGATTCCTTTTTTATTGCTTAAAGTATTACAAAGAGTATTACATATGTCTCCTTCCCCCCCCCGCCCTTGACAATCCCCTGGCCTCCCCTACCCCCCAGTGTCTTATGTCCATTGGTTATGCTTATATGCATGCATACAAGTCCTTTGGTTGATCTCTTATCCACCCCCCTCTAAGTACATTTTTTAAAGGCAATAGCCAAAAGTGCAATTAGAAGTTGCTGCTGCCGCGCCCTCCCCCCATCTAATTCCATAGGCTGGCGGCGGGGGCGGGGGGGGGGCATTTATACGTTAAAATGTGACAAATTAAAAATGTTTGTGGCAGAAGGTGAAGTTTGTTGTTTTGTTTCTTTATAAAAGTTAATAGATATATTTATCGCTATTTAGGCACACACGCGCACATCATGCAGAGAGGAACAACTTTCCGCTTCCCAGTCAGCTTTGCGCTATCCTTCAAAAATCTCTCAGAGACAAGTTTAAGTTATGTGCGGAAGAGCTAACTAAATCTTTGAATCTGAGATGGGTGCCCATTACACAAACCTGCAGCTTCCTCCCAGTGGGGGGACGAACCGGGGTCCAGCAAGTAATAAAATGTGCACTGACATCGGAGCGCACGACTTCTGTGGGCCAACTTCAAAAACCCTTAGTCTTAAAAGCAAAACGCCAAAGTCAGCCGCGACCTGGGCCCCCACCGCGCTGCGGCCCCAGAAGCCGCCGCTTGGCGCCGGGAGTATGAGGAACTTGGGTTGAGCGGGTAGAAGGGAAGGTGTGCTTGCCCTGCTGCGCGGGGACGAAGGTGGCGTGGGCGGTGGCCGCTGAGGAAGCAGAGGGCGGCTGGTGGCACCTTGGCCCTTGCTTGTTCCCCATGGCCGGCCGCCAACGTTGGGCACCTGGAAAGTTGAGGCATTTCAGGTGGGCAGCATCCTGTGCGCTGGGAGGCCGGCCTGGCCAACCGTTCCAGGAGAAAACCCCGGCGCAGGTCCTGAGACTCAGCCCCCGGGCGGTACCGGATCCGATTTGGGCCAAATGCAACTCGTAGGACTTGGAACCCCAACGGACGCTTTCGGGACCCGCATTCCTCAGTCTATCCGCACCTCCTTGGACCCTGGCACTCAACCTAGGAGTCTAGGCGCCCGGGGCCAGAGGTGGCCAAGAGCAAGTGGGAGTGCTTCCCAGGCGCCCCCACCACAGCCCCGACTCCTCTTAACAAAGGGGAAAAGCCCAGCCCCAGCCCGGGGACCTGCGTAGCAAAGGAGAAGGCAAAATAGCAACACCTACCACTGCTGCTCCAAGTCCCAGTCCCTGAAAAAGTCGAATAGATCCATAGCGGCCAGGCGGAAGCGGCGGGCGGGCGTCCGTCTCAGCTCGCGGCGGGTAGGCGCAGCTCTCCGCTCGGCTGACTCGCTGCTCTCGGCGGCCCGGCTCTCTAGCCCTCCCGCCCGTTTAAAAGTGCCGGGGCCGCATAGGCGGCGGCGGAGGCAGCGGGCGCCGGACCTGCGGGGTCCTGCGCTCCGGAGCGGTGGAGGCGGTAGCACGGGTTGGGCAAGTGCCTGGACGTTCACTCGGATCCTCTTGGTCCGCTGCTGCCCGAGCGTCCAGCACCCGGACACTGCAGTGGCAGCCGCTGCGGGCTTGGACAGGCAGAGCCGCCCGCCTGGCAGACTGCGTGCCGGCGGCAGCGGTGGCGGCGGCAGCAGCAGCGGGGCCAGATGGGGCAGTGGCAGTGGCAGTGGCAGCGGCGCGGCGCGGTGTGGCAGCCCGCGGTGTGGCAGCCGGGGCGGCGGCGGCGGCAGCAGCAGCTGAGGCTGCACAGGCGGCGGCAGCAGCAGCGGCTGTGGCAGCATCACACACTTACACACTCACAGGGGGCGGAGCCTGGACAGCCCAAAGCCTCGACAAGGAGTCAGCATGTTATCATCCCTGGATCTGGCAAGGGTACGCCCCGCCCCGCCCGCATAGCCTGGGATCCCCTCTGTCAAAATCAGCTGGTGGGAGCGGCCACAGAGTGAACCCATCCCAAGGGCAGTTGCAGGGATGTGGGAGGAAGCTGGCATGGTGAGGACGCAGGCTTCTGAAAGGGGTCCCCCTCTTTGAACCCCCGCCCACTCCTACCACTTGAAGTTAGTATTTGGAACCCGAAATAACACACCAACTGCTCTGGTGCCAGGTGCGCAGTTCCTTCCCTAGGGACTCTCCACAGGCCCCCAGAACCAGAGCAAACTTCGGCGGCCCGAGCATCAGCATCCCTCGGGTCCATAGCACAGAGCAATAGGGGCCAGAAGGAGACGGCAGTCATCTTCATTTTCCCTGCTTAGCCACTTGTCTGCACCCAGGTCAGCTTGGCCTGCAGCATTGCTGTGCCAGGCTGCGAGGTGCTGAGTGCACCCAATTTTTCCGCAAGCTGTGGGCCCAGAATTCGGTGGGCTGCAAGGGTAGACAGGAATTACTGCCCTCGTGTATTCTTTAGATTCGATATTAAAACTCAGGGAAACTGGGTTATACTATATAACCTTCTCCATACCTTCCACCACCTGCCTTGGGCAAAGGACTTCTGCATTTTCCTCTTATAGGGAATTGCAAAAGAACTGGGTATGTGCTCACTATCCCGCCCATGGCTGCCAGTATCCTTTCTGGTCAGAGAATCTTGTCTCTTTCCCTATGCAGTTGCCTTCCTACCATCAGTTTCCTCTGGTGGTCCAGGACCTGGTGGATTCCATTAGTCATTGACCTTCAGAAAAGGCTTTCTGGTGTCCTGTGGGAGAAGAAGTGGGACTGATTCTGGCATTTCAGGAGCAGGGGTACTCTGGAGACCTAGAACTTCCATGTGCCTTATTCATGTTGTTATACAGAAGGACTATTATTGGTGAGTTATTGAAATAGTAAGGCTAGGACTCTCTTAGGAAGAGCAGTAGACTAAACATTAACAGAACAGATTGCCAATTCTGTGTGACTGAGCAACTCTCTTCTCTGGGGCTCATTTTCCCCATCCCTAAAAAGAGAGACTTGATCTAGCCTCCATCTGGCTCTTACTGCTATGGCATTCATTCATTTCTATTTGAATATACTTCTCTAATATTATCTCATATTCAAAACCATCCAAATAGCTTTTCTTTATTTTTCCCCCAGAAGAAACTGAGAGGTATTAAATTGGTATCTAATGAGGTATTAAATTGCGCAAGATCTGACATGTCTCCTAAAGCAGCCTGATTTGAAACCTAGAATCTGGAGAAGCCCATTTAGGGCTGAACCCAGAAGAATGAGAGTTGGAAGACTGCTGAATCTGAGCTTGAAGGGACCTAGGGGTTGGTCTTTTTCACATTCTTTATACTGGAAGAAAGTACACCACTAACATACAGAAAGAAGGCACTAAGATACTGCAACTCTAGCATCTAGTGAGGCTTTCTTTCATGTGTACTTGTTTTGCATAGGACCGGGTTCTTAATAGATACTAGCTGACTGCAAATCTCCAATGGGCAGCCAGCCAACGGAAGACATTTCAAATTGCCTTGTCAATTTGACTGCTTGTAACTCCTCTGGTCAAAGACTCTGAGGCTAAAAACCTATTGGCAAAAATTGGTGCTGGGGATTTTTGAATTATCTCTATGCCTTGTTTATTGAGGAATTCCAGTCTTCAGCCCTAGACTGTGAGCCTATGAAATGGCATAGACTGCCCTGCTCAGATCCTGTGGCCCCCAACCTTTATGCCCTCAGTAAATGATCCTCAAATTGGATTTGATTGCTAATAATGATTGTTGTCAGGGCAAGTGTTTGGTCTGCTTGAAAATCCTTAGAGGAAAATCAGAACATCTGCAATTAACATTTAAATGATGATTATGGTAACTTTGTATCTGATTCACTTTTCTCACCAGATTATATTGATTGAGGAAAGACAGAAACATATGTGCTAGATAAATAGTAAATTTCCCATAGAAATAAAGCTGCTCCTTTAAGAGTTCCAGACCCCCATCACCCCACTGGTGTACTTACTTCCCAATCAGCAGGAGGACCAAGCAGAAACAGAAGGAGCCAGCAAGAGGCAGCACTCTGAACAGAAGTGCCTGCGGGAAGGAGAAAAGAGACAAGTGGTGCTGGCTGTTGCTTCAAAAGAGGGGCAGGGGCTTTCCCTTCCTGAGATGAAAACCAAGCAGGAAGGTTGGATTGGGTGCAAGGAGTTCAGACTCCCAGCCACCTCATGGAACAAGGATAAAGCTGAGAGAGGCAGCACTAAAGCGGCCAGACTATCCCTGAGGCCAGCCAATCAGCCAGCCCAGGCCAAGCACATGCTCACTGTCTGAGCATCAGCTTCTGGGCAGCTTCTCCCTTCCTCCTTCTTCTGTCCGTCCCTGGCTCTGATGGGGTCAGGAGCCTTAGAACTCAGCCCTTTAGTGAACCTTCAGTTAGGCATCCATACCATGCTTTTTCCATTAGGATGGCAGGAGGGAAGAGAGAGCAGGTTGTAGGGAGGGCAGTAGCAAGAGGAACTGAAATGGCTATCTGGAGTCAGGGCTGACTGCTCTTGTCCCACTGGCATCTCAGTCATCTAGTCTCTTGAGGTCAAGTTGGTTCCATTCCACTCCCTGGGGTATCTTAGCTAAGGTAGAGGACTCCTCTGGGAGAGTCTGTTGTCCTGGCTTTGCCTGGTAAGCCCCTCTCTGACCTAGCAACACAATTTCTAGTTCAACCCAATAAGTCAGAAGTTTCAACATTCTTCTGGTTGGCCCTACTCTGTCTGCTGACTTCTCCCATTCTTTCTGACCAGGCCAACCTCCACAGCTTGCCAGTCTTTGCAGTTCAAAAACCCCAACTCAAAGAAACCTACTGGAAGGACCATTGGGACAAGAGAAAGCCATCCTTTCAGACAGGAAAGAATCAAAACTGATTCCATGACCTGATGTCTTGAGGTGAAACAAGAAATCATTTTTTCAAAGAAACTAGATTGTATAGGACTGCTGATTATCAGACTTTCTAAAGTGAGATTTTTTACTTGAATTACTTTTAAATTAGTTTAATTTGGAGTCTCCAGGTACTAATCTTCACTTCAAAGAACTTGAAATCTTTCATTCTTACAGTTGTAGGAAAGGCACTGTCATAAAGGTTCTAGTAGATAGTTTTGCAAAATTAAGATTAATTTAAGAAATTTTACTGTGAATGTCAGTTCCAGGAAATGAACAAATTGACAGTGTGTGATACATGTGTCATCTTGTCACACCTCAGATTTCCAGTTAAATTATGAAGCATTTGGTTCTGACCTAGTGTGCAGTCAGGCTGAGTGACTTTCTAGGAGGAATTTGTGGAATTTGTGATCAAAGTTACAGCTCATCTGACGATGCCTGCTTGAAAGAATCCATGAGCTCCCTTGGGAACACCAACTTATATTACAGTAGCAGAGAAGTCTGATGTGTTGTGAGTTTGGAATGGAGCATCATGACTATCTGACCTTGGGGCAGTTTCCACATTGCACTGCAATTTCCAGAATGATCCTTACTGGAGAAGCATTTTCATTTTTGCTAAATGCAGAATGTCTGTACTTAACTTGTCCTGTATCAGTACTCAGAAATTGTAAGCCTCATAAGGGTAGGGCCCAGATTTGGGTCATCAAAGCCTAGTACAACATATGACATATAGTGGGCCCCTTCAGAGTCTATCCAACCAGTCTGTATGAAAGTGGAAATCACAAGAGTTGGTTTCAAGGCAGATCTGGGTCAGGACAATTCCCTGAAATTAGGATTAGCCTCGTGAATAAAAGTATGTAATTTTTTTCACAACTCCTGGTTCTGCCACTTTGTACTTTGGATCTCAATCATGTGTCATAATTAAAAGTCCCTATTATTGGGTTTTCTGATTACTATAGTAAATGAACCTGTTTCAGAGATTTTCCAAAGTCCCTGGCCCTAGGTTCCTATTGAGTCCTAAATATCAAACACTGTATAACCTTATGTCTGCTATCAGCTTAATGAGGTTTAGAGTACTTGAAGGTGTTGCTATTCTGATTTCAAATGGAGCAATCCTGTAAATATTTAACAGAACAATTAAAAGAGATAGCATTCATTGAGACTTTATTACATAGCTGACACTGTGCTAAGCATTTTACAAGCATTATTTTATTTATTGCTCACCATAATTCTCTGAGGTAGGTACTAGTATTATAACTATTTTGCTAGAGGAAACTGAGGCTCACAGAAGCTGAATATTTGTCCAGATTCAAAGAGCTCATTAGTGCCTTAGATAGGCTTTGCACCCAAGTTTGTTAGCTACCAAATCCTATGTACTAATTAACACTGCCCCACAGCCTCCATTCTGCTTTCACAAAAGGTTTCGCCTCACTGTAGCCCAGGAAGGTGAGCAAAAAAGGGACCTCTATCAGCATTTGAAAGTTGAAGAAACAGGTTAAGTGACTTGCCAAAATCACAAGGTGGCATAGCTAAGGAACTGAGTCTGGAACATAGTCATCTAGACAAGGTACCAAGTCAGTGCTTGTTCCACTTACCACATTGTTGTTTATGGTCCCAAGGCCACTCCTGTGAACTATAACCCCATGGGAGTTTAGGACTGCAGTGCCATCAGTTAACTGTTGGATTAAAAAAACATTCTTGTGGTGCAATTTTCCTGATCTCAACTGTGGCTGAATTGGGGGAAGGCAGCTGGCTGAGCCATGCCCTCATATTAAAGAAAGTCAGTCAGATAGGCAACAGGAAACAAGATGGTGGGGCAATTCTTGCTTCATTATATAAGGAGACTCAGATAGGTCTTTTTCCTGGAGATTAGAAATCTAGGGCTAAGATAACTAGTCAACTGTGGGGGAATGCATAGTGGTGGGCTATGAGTTGATGGAGAATTCTCTTCTGCTTAAAACTGTGCTGCTGTGGAACCGTGAATCCATGCTTTTCCCTACTAACTTCTTAAGGGCTCTATTTCCTTGTCTATAAATTGGGATAGAACACTCAAGCTCTGACATTCTGTGATTCTGTGATTTGAAGTCCCTATATAAAACTTCCAAGTTAATGGCCAAATGAAAACTGTTACTTTATAATGATGAGGGAGGCAAAGTCACCTCGATTACCCAGATCAATCATCTCCATTCCTGATGTGGTGATTGAGAAATCTACTTCCTGGAGTTCAGAGCCCTGTCCCCGACATGCCTTCATAAACCTATTCAGCAGCATGGCTGCCAGAGCCCCAGCAGCATGTCTCTCCCCAGAGCCCACCCCTCAGGGCTGAAGGGTTGGATTTCAGAGGGAAGTCAAGCATTTTCCCAGTAGCTAGATAGGGAATCTAATGTATATGAAAGTGCTTTGTAAATAATAAAAAGTCCCATATAAATGCATGCTCTTACCATCCTCAGGCTGGTGTCTCAGAGGATTTTTCATCAGGTGAATCAGCAGTGCTAAGTGCACTAGCTGTGTTTTCAGGGTTTTCCTTAGTTTTCTTTTTTTTTAGTTTTAATGTTTGTTTGGCAAACTGGTACACATGCCATTAAGTTCCACAGCCTGGTTAATAAGCTTAAACATTTTGATGCTGTTAAAATAATATTAAAAAGTATAAACTTTTATTTACTTGGTAATATTTTTGGAGGGGTTTAGATCATTGATTTTCATATTGAAACATTTAAGAGTATTAAATCAGTATCTTCATTTAAAGATTCCTGGTTCTTAGTATCATGTGAAACCTTTCTTTTTCTAAGTTCCTAACAATCAAATCATTAGTAATGGTGTTAAAATAAATGACTTCCTAAAGTAAACTTTTAACTTCTTGTGTCTTTTTATTTTCAGGAAGTCCAATGCATTGTTAATCTTCTCTTCCTTTGAATTATTCCCTGCCCCAGCTTTATTGAAGTGTAGTTAACAAATAAAAAGTGCATATATTTAAGTTGTACAAAGTGATGGTTTGATATTTGTATATATCATGAACTGATTACCACAATAAGCTCATTAACACATCCATCAGCTCACATAGTTACTCTTCTTCATGTGTGCTAAAAAAAAAACAACCTTAAGATCTACTCTCTTAGCAAAGTTCAAGTATTCAATACAATATTATTAACCATTAAATATGTATAATAGATCAATCCCTGTACATTTGCTGCACCTTAGATCCCCAGAACTTATTCATCTTAGAACTGAAAGTTTCAGAGATGGTCATTATCAGTACAATTAGTTTAGTTGTTCCATGGGTTAAGAGAGAGCAGAGGCCTCAGCATTGGCAACTTTTACCTAATCACCTGACCTCCTGGGAATTCTACTCCAGAGAGGCCATGCTTCCCTGTCATTCAGGGGTTGTCCCTTCCTCCTTTCACAATTGAAGCAAATCAAAATAATGGAGGAGACACTCAGAGTTGGACTAGACTGGAGCAGATTCATGGCTGAGAAGGCTTTCCACCACTTCTCCAATGACTCTGCTTAGGCTCTTTCTTTCTTCCCTAAGCCTACCACCACCTAAATGAATCAGATGACTTTTGATCCACTGCCAATGATAAAATAATCTATATTAATAAAAGCCTAGGTGGCATCTGGACAGGAATGGGAGGGCGGCTTTCTCTCAGAGGTGCTTACAGCAATCATTGCTCCTGCATGGAGGGGGGGTGCTGAACGCCGAGACCCGGAGACATCTCCAGTGCAGGGCTGACTGGCAGCCATTGCTGTTTTCTCATCCCTGGTGATTCCCAGAGAGGCCACCCCACCCAATTTACAACCTCACCCAAGCTGTGCACATTGGCTTTTGCATATGAATGGCCTGTCCTTTCTCCACCTAAAACCTGTCAAACTGCAGCTGGGTCAGAGAGACCCAGAGCTTCCAAAAGAAGGCCCAAGGCCCAGCAGCAGCAGCATGCCTTGCTTCACAGCTGGGCCTCGTCTGGGCACTTCCAAACCCCATACAAAAAGGAGGAATCTTCAGATGTCACTGTAGCTCCTGCTGGGTGGCCCCAGGGAGTGGCTGACCTTACATCTCCTTGGAAATCCAAGAGCCAGTGTGCCCAGTGGTCAGAGAGAGACTGTACCGGATTACAACTCTTCACATCCATAAGAGACATACTCAAGGGGCAGACTCAGTGAGCACCAAAGCCCCACTGAAGTAAGTCCTGCCCCATAAGGGTGTCTCCTGTGCAACAGATCTTCCAGTGTAGACACAGATGGTCATCACAGCCAGTTGTCCTGGAGGTCAATTCCTCCCAGTGATACCAACAACAATCAAGGGTTAACTACAACAATACTGTGCAAACAGCCCACAAAGGGGTGCACCAAAAGTGTTCACTTCAGGTGACTGGGGAGGCTGAGCCCTGGGCCCTATAGGACACCTACCACACAAGGCCACTCTATCAACTCAAGGAGACTTAGCAGCTACCCAGTACATAGAAACAAACACAGGGAAGCAGCCAAAATGCAGAGACAAAGAAACAAGTCACAAATGAAAGAAATGGATAAAAGCAAAATACTGCATATAGAGTTCAAAACCACAGTTATAAGTTTACTCAAAAATCTTCCAGAAAGCTCCAAGAAATTTAGTGAGACCCTCAAGGATATGAAAAGAACCAATCAGATATTAATCATACATTGACTAAAATAAAGGATAATATACAGAGATCCAACAGCAGACTAAAGGATCCCAAGAATCAAGTCAAAGATTTGAAATATGGCCGAAACCGGTTTGGCTCAGTGGATAGAGCGTCGGCTTGCAGACTGAAAGGTCCCAGGTTCGATTCCGGTCAGGGGCATGTGCCTGGGTTGCGGGCACATCTCCAGTGGGGGGTGTGCAGGAGGCAGCTGATCAATGTTTCTCTCTCATTGATGTTTCTAACTCTCTATCTCTCTCCCTTTCTCTCTGTAAAAAATCAATAAAATATATTTAAAAAAAAGATTTGAAATACAAAGAAGCATAAAACACCCAACCAGAAAAGCAAAAAGGAAAAAGAATCCAAAAATATCAAGATAGTGTAAGAAGACCCTGGGACAACTTAAAGCATACCGATATCTGAATTATGGGGGTGCCAGAAGAAGAGAGAGAGCAAGATATTGAAAACCTATTTGAAGAAATAATGACAGAAAAATTCCCCTACCTGGTGAAAGAAATAGACTTACTAGTCCAGGAAGCATAGAGAACCCCAAACAAGAGGAATCCAAAGAGGACCACACCAAGACAGATCATAATTAAAATGCCAAGGGCAAAAGACACAGAGAGAATATTAAAAGCAGCAAGAGAAAAACAGTTAGTTACCTACAAGGGAGTAACCATACGACTGTCAGCTGATTTCTCAACAGAAACTATGCAGGCCAGAAAGGAGTGGCAAGAAATATACAAAGTGATGAATAGCAAGAACCTACAACCAAGATTACTCTACCCATTAATGCTATCATTTAGAACTGAAGGTTAGAAAAAGAGCTTCACAGACAAAAAAAAAGCTAAAGGAGTTCATCACCACTAAACCAATATTATATGAAATGCTGAAGGGTATTCTCTAAGAAGAGGAGGAAGAAGAAAAAGGTAAAGATAAAAAATTATGAATAACAACGTGACAACAAATACATGTCTATCAACAAGTGAACCTAAAAATCAACTGAATAAAAAACCTGATGAACAGAACAGACTGGTGAATGCAATAGAATCAGGGGCATGGAAAGTCAGTAAACTGACAATTCTCAGGGGGAAGGGGTTGTGGGGGGTGCGGGAAGAGATTGGACAAAGAGTTTACACCTATGGACGAGGTCAGTGGGGGTGTCTCAGATTTTCCATCTTTGGCCATTGGGAGCTCTTTTAATTTGGAGTCTGTTTTCCTTTTGCCATGAATTCATCCTTTTTGAGCACATCTTTATTTTTACTTACCACAAAATGTTCCAGGCTCATCCTGTATTTTCTTTGCCCCAGCCCTTGAATCAACCATTTCTTCAAGGGTCCCTGATTGCTTTTATGGGAGCAAGGTATTTAGAACTAAGACTTTGATACAATGTGTGCTCATTGCTACTGAGGTGTCATTGCTCCTATATCCTCTCAGAAGGCAGAGCTAAAAAGTGTGTGTGTGTGTGTGTGTGTGTGTGTGTGTTGTCTTTTCTTGTCTTTTCCCATTATTATATTGGGTTGTTGTTCATCTGTCCCTTAATTTTAAGAATTCTTCATATAATATAAGGATGTAAGTCTTTTATCTAATGTATATGAAACATTTTCTCCCAAATTTCCCATTGTCTTTGACTTTGCTTATAGTGTTCATTACCATGTATTTTTAAATTTTATGTAGTTGAGTTAATCAATCTTTTTTTTATTGGCTCTGGATTTTGAGTCATATTTAGAAAGGCATTTTTTACGTCAAGTTTAAAAAGTAATTCACCCAATATTCTTCCAACAATTGTATGGTTTGTTTGTTTTCTTTGTATGGTTTCATTTTTGAAATTTAATCCCATTCATTTGATATATATATATATATATATATATATATATATATATATATATGCCAAATTTTTGCATATCCCTAATATGTAAATAGACCAAATGGAGGAACAACTGAACAACCGGTTGCTATGATGTGCTCTGACCACCAGGGGACGCGCACTGAACATGGCAGGCATTGGCAGCAGAAGGATGGTGGAGCAGGTGAGTGGGGGTGCCAGACCAAGGCAGGGAACCAGTCATTGTCATCTGGGCGAGCCTCTGGTGGTTACTGAAATTTCTTTGCTCCTGCGCACCAAGGTCCCGCCAGGCGCTTGCACCTGCTGACCCTGCTCACACCCACTGCTGATGCCAGCCCCAATCACTCTGTGCCATCAGTGGGGCCAGTGCCATCAGCTCATGGGAGCAGCAGTGGGAGTGGGGCTGCCAGCAGACAGGGGACTGGCAGCGGGAGGGGTCAGGCAGGGGTATGGAGGATGGGCCGAGACCTGCCCCTGTGCCCACTGCAGCCTCACAGCCCACAGTTCCTTTCAAGGTGCACAAATTCGAGCACTGGGCACCTAGTCTCTTATATTTGATGAGGATATAATTAATCTTTTCTTCCAATTGCTTCCCAAAAACTTATGAAAAAGTTCATCTTTATCCCATCTTTACCTCACTGATTTAAGATAAAAAATTTTATTACATATTAACCATTTTCTTCAGGTTATTTTCATGAATGTGTAATTAATTTTGTCAAAGTTTTTTTTTTTACCATCTATGGAAATAAGCATATGATTTTTTTCCTGAGATCTAATAATACAGTATATTAATGGCTATGTTATTATTGAAGCAAACCTTCATGCCTGGGATAAATCTCACATGGTCATGGTATGTTATTTTTATACGATAATATTGGATTCTGTTTGCTAATATTTTAGTTAATATTTTCACATTGATAGGCATGGGTGCTGCTGTTCGCTAATTTGGTTTCTTAATATTGCTTTCATATGATTTAGTTATTCATGTTATACTTATGTCATAAGTATTAAATCAGAAATCAGTAACATAACAATATCTAGAAAATACCTAATATTTTGAAGTTAAACAACCCATATTAAACTTCCACCTAACCCATGTCAATGAGGCATTCTCAGAGGATACTAAAAAATATAAAAAAGATGGCGGCATAGGTAAACCCCTATACTCGCCGCTTCCCACAACTACATCAAAATTACAACTAAAATACAGAACAACCATCATCCAGAACCACTGGAAAGCTGGCTGAATGGAAGTCCTACAACTAGAGAAGTAAAGAAGAAAGAACATTGAGAATGGTAAAAGGTGAGGAGGCATGGACCGGATTGGTCCAGCACTCATGTGTGCTACTTTTTTTAATTGGTCCAGCACTCATGTGTGCCATAAGGGAGTGGCAAGAAATATTCAAAGTGTTGAATAGCAAGGATCTACCACCATGATTACTCTACCCAGCAAAGCTATCATTTAGAATTGAAGTTCAGATGAAGAGCTTCACGGACAAGAAAAATCTAAAGGAGTTCATCACCTCCAAACCAGTATTATATGAAATGTTGAGGGTATTCTTTAAGAAGAGCAAGAGTAGAAGACGAAGAAAAAAAGATAAGAAATATGAACAATAAAGTGGCAACAAATACATACCTATCAACAATTGAATCTAAAAATTAAAATAAATGAATAAGAAATCTAATCAACAGAATAAATTGGTGAATAAAGTAGAATCAGAGGCATGGAAATGGAACAAACTGATGATTCTCAGAGGGAATAGGATGAGGGCGGGAAGAGATTATACAAAGATCTTACATGCATATATTCATACGCATTATCTATGGACAAAGACAATAGGTTGGTGAAGGCCTGGGGCAGGGCAGAAACCAGGTAAAGTGGATGGGGGGGGGAAGAGGGACATCTGTAATAATCTCAACAATAAAGATTTTTCTAAAGAGCAAACAAACAAACAAAACAACACATCAAAATCTGAGACATAGTTAATGTAGGGCCAGAGGGAAATTTATAACATCATATGTATAAACTATAAACAAAGAAAGATCTAAAATCTGTAACCTATGTTTCCACCTTAAATAACTAGATAAAGAAGAGCAAACGAAGCCCAAAGCAATGAAGAGGAAAAAAATAATAAAAATTCGAAGAGAGATCAATTAAATTGAAAACAGAAACACAATAGAGAAAATCAATGAAACCAAAAGGATAAGTACAATTTATGAAATTCTAGCCAAGAAAAAACTAACCAGAGAAAAGTTTTCTACTATGCTACATTTTAGGTTTTGTGGCTTGACATCTACTTTGTCTGATATCAACATCACTATCTCTTGATTTCTATTTGTCTGCTAATTTCTTATCCATCCCTTTGTGTTTAGCTTTTCCAAATTATGTTGTTTTAGGTCCAGGTTTGTATATAACTTATGGCTGGACCTTCTGGTGTGAACCAATTAAAGAGTTCATTAAGAATTAATTAATGAGTTAAGCTTATTTGCATTTATTAACATGACTGATATGTTTCTCTCAATTTTCCATGGTATTGTGTCATTGTTTATTTTGCTATTTTTTTCTGTGTCCTTTTCTTCAAGATGTATTTTTTTTCTATTTTATATGTGTCCTTTGTTATTTAGGAAGGTTTGTCTTTTTGCTCTAGTATTTACTAGTGTCATTATATATATTTTTAAATGCACTTCATACTTGGCCTTCTTTACATTTAATTTTTTAGTATTTGGTTTACCTGGATTATTTTTCACAATTTTTAATACACACTTATTGCATGAATAACACTGCTCTTTTTCTACTTTGTCTTTCATTCTCCTTCCTCCTTCGAATGTTAAATGCATCAGTTCTACTTTTCCACCATATATAATTTTGTATATTAATATTTACCACCTTTTTTACTTTCTGTCTTAAATATCCTATCTAATAATAGACAAACATGGCAATTAACCGTACCTCCGACACACTTACCATTGGCTAATCAGGGTGATACACAAATTAACTGCCAACCAAGAAGGTGGCCAGCAGCCACGCAGCTGAAGCAAACAGGAGGCTTGCTTGCTCCAGTGATGGAGGAAGCCAAGGTTCCCCGCCTGCCACTGCTGGCCTCTGAGCTGCACTCTAAGAAACAATGTTGCAATTATAGAAGCTAAACAAACCCCAGAAACCTGCTTTCAGCCAGCCGGGCCTCAGAGCTGGAGTTGCAACAGTGTTTCAATTATAGAAGCTAAACAAAGCCCAGATACCTGCTTTCAGCAGCCGAGGTCTCAGAGCTTGAGCCGAGCCTCAGAGCTAAAGCTGGCTCTCACCTCCAGTGACAGCCATAGAAGGTAAATAAATCCCAGAATGAAAAAGAAAAAAGAAAAAAAGGAGAGGTTGGGAGCCTCAGTCACCTGCCAGCCTGAAAACGGCCCTTAGCCCCTCACCCAGACTGGCCAGGCACCCCAGTGGGGACCCCCACCCTGAAGGGGGTGTGACCAGCTGCAAACAGTCATCATCCCCTCATCCAGGCTGGCCAGGCACCCAAGCAGGACCCCCATCCTGATCTGGGACACCCTTCAGGGCAAACCAGCCAGCCCCCACCCATGCACCAGGCCTCTATCCTATATAGTAAACAGGGTAATATGCAAACTGACCCTAATAGCAGAAGGACTGGGAATGACTGGTCACTATGACACGCACTAACCACCAGGGGGCAGACGCTCAATGCAGGAGCTGCCCTCCTGTGGTCAGGGCACTCTCACATCGGAGGAGCTCTGCTCAGCCACAAGCCAGGCTGATAGCTGCCAGTACAGTGGTGGTGGCAGGAGCCTGTCCTGCCTCCTCAGCAGCGCTAAGGATGTCCGACTGCAGTTTAGGCCTGCTCCCCACTGGCAAGTGGACATCCCCCGAGGGCTGCCGGGCTGCCAGAGGGATGTCTGATTGCCATCTTAGGCCCAATCTCCCAGGGAGCGGGCCTAAGCCAGCAGGTGGTCATCCCCTGAGGGGTCCCAGACTGCGAGAGGGCACAGGCCAGGCTGAGGGACCCCTCCTCCCTACCCCTGAGTACACAAATTTTTGTGCACTGGGCCTCTAGTATTTAAATATCCTCACTACCAGTTATTTTCCTGAAGTATGACAGTTATAATTTGATAGATGAAGCTCATCTCCTAGTACAATCTTCAAAATGAGCTGACAAATTTAGAATTCCCTGAGTTCTTGTATGTCTTTAAACGTGAAGGTCAGCCTGGTTGGCTATATCATCCTTGGTTCATACATTCATTGAGGTTTTTCTTTAATGCTGTTCCATTGTTGCCCTTCTTTGTATGTTGGTTTTGAAAAGTATATGTCAGTCTAATTGTTTTATAAATTAATTGATCTTTTTTTCCTGGAGGACTTGAGAGTTTTATCTTTGAAACCTAATAGTTTTACCAGGTCATGTCTCAGAACTAATCATTTTCTTTTAATTTCCCTAGGTATCTATGGGTCAATTCAGATCTTTTTCTATTTCTTGGAAGTTTTCTTGTTTTATAGTTTTAAATCTTAGCTTTGTTTCTTCTTCTCCAGGGACTCCCATAATACAAATATTTTTCCTTCTTTGTTTCTCTTTCCTTTCCACTGCCTTTTCTCTAACCATTTTTACTTCTTTCTTTATGGTACTTTTATTATCTGGGTTGTTTTACCCTGTCTTTTTTCAATTTCCCTTCATAAAATTTTATTTCAACCTACTCTCCCTCCCTTTTGCCTATTGTAATTTTTTTCTCTCTTATGAGATAATTTTGACTTTTTCTTCCATTTATTTCAACATCCATGCAAGTCTCTTTATACTCTTTGTTTTTAGTCCACTTCCACTTTTCATTCTTTGAATTTTTAATTCAAGCTATTTTTTTTATAGATTTAAGAGCTTGTTTGAGTATATTTAATTGTCTTGTGGTTGACTGACAGGATTTTTATGCATCATGTTTAGTCTTTTTTTACCCAGGGAGGTGGCATTGTCCTCAGTGTGTGTGTGTGTGTGTGTGTGTGTGTGTGTGTGTGTGTGTGTGTATTTTCTTTTTTAATATATTTTTATTGATTTTAGAGAGGAAGGGAGAGAAAGATAGAAACATCGATGATGAGAGAGAAACATTGATCAGCTGCCGCCTGCACACCTCTTACTGGAAATGGAGCCTGCAACCTGGGCATGTGCCCTGGCCAGGAATCGAATCTGGGGCCCTTCAGTTCCCAGGTTGATGTTCTATCCACTGAGCCATACAAGATAGGGCTATTTCCTGATTTTCTACCATAGCTTTCTTTACTTTTGTTAATACTTATGGTATTAGGTTATTTTACAAGACCTCTAATTTAATGTCATTGGTATAGACTGAATTGCATTCCCTCAAAATTCAAGTTGAAGCCCAAATCCCAATGTAACTTTATTTGGAGATAGGGCTTTTATAGAGAAATTTAGGATAAATGAGGTCATAGGGTGGGGCATTAATACTTTAAGCCTTATAAGAAAAGGAAGAGATTCTGCTCTCTCTCCACATGCATGCATGGAGAAATAGTCATATGAGGATATAGGGAGAAGGCAATTGATTTCAAGCCATCAAGAAAGTCCTCACAAGAAACTGAACCCTGTCTGACATGATCTTGGATTTTTCAGCCTCTGCAACTGTAAGAAAATAAATGTCTACTGTTTAAGCCACCCCCTCTATGTTATTTGTAGGGCAGCCCAAACCTACTTACTACAGGCAGGTTATTCTGTCATAATAGCAAAGCCCAGGTAATTTGGCAGTGGTGGTGGAGGTCGAAAAATTTTAGAATTTGTTGCTCACTTTTGTCTTGAAGAGCCCTAAAATTTTTCCTATTTTTGTTTGTATTCTTCTTGACAACCCAAATGTCATATAATTTTCCCTCTTCTTATGTTTTTTTTTCTTTTCCCAAAAGCTATGTGTTTTAAAAGCTGTTCCTTTTTATCATGCCTGCTCTTTTATCTCCTGCCTGCCCGTTTAAATAAGACTTGACCACTTTAAACCATGTGTACCCCTTTAAATCAAATTTGAAGTTGTCTCCTCATAGTTCATACTCTAATCTTCGTAGAAACTTTATTGTTTAGTATTTTCAGACTTAGCATAGACTTAGTCGTTCTGGAACCAGATTTAAAATAAACTTAGGACCCTTTGCCAACTTCTCTGTTCTGTAATTTCTTAAGTTTTTATTGGACTACCTTTGTTTGTCATAGAGCCTTAAAACAGGGGAGGCATGTGCCAGGGCCACGAAAGACCACAATCTGGGAGTTGGTTTGGTCATTCTCTGTCTTCAAGTTATGCTTAAGAGCCTTTGTTTCATGTAGAGTCCCCATTTCCTTCTTTAAAAATAAGGTTTTGGTAGAACATATTAAGAGGCAAGTAGTTATTCTGTAATCATTGTCAACTATCTGATGTCTGCTTTTATCTTTAAGCGGATATTTAAGGGTTTCTTTTTATTCTAACTTGAAAAAAACTAACTTTATTTTGTAGAAGGGAGCAAACAACAGCTATGTTGCCATAATTCAATGGAGAGTATAGTATAAGAATTTAAATTTGGGGTGGGAAGGCAATGGACAACTCAATTTATAAATAATAAAAAGATGTCTAATTAAAACTTTCTACTATCACTTCTCTTTAAAATATAATTTATAAAGATTCTTTGTAAAGCCAAGTGATAGAAGTCATGGATATTTATAAAGTAAAGTGTCTCTACCTTGCTGAAAACTGTCATGCAGGCTTATGTTATACTTTCATTAGGAATTCTTTTGGTCATCTTTGAAAGTAACTAACACATGATGAATATTAATTGAAACTAAAAGGATATTTTCTCTTAACTTAAAAGAAGAGCCCTAACTGGTTTGGCTCAGTGGATAGAGTGTTGGCCTGCACACTGAAAGGTCCCAGGTTTGATTCCGGTCAAGGGCACATGCCCGGGTTGCATGCTCGATCCCCAGTAGGGGACATGCAGAAGGCAGCTGATCAATGATTTTCTCTCACCGCTGATGTTTCTATCTCTCTCCCTCTACCTTCCTCTCTGAAATCAATAAAAATATATTTTAAAATAATTAACATGGTGTTAATTTTTTAAAAAAAGAAGAAATGAAGGAAGACAGTTTCATATTTGGGGAGATAGCTTAACATTGTCCTGGAGGACTTAGGCACTTTCTACATCTCTGCTACACTCAAAGTTTTGACTTTTGTGAGTAGGGATGATGGTGGTAAAGTCTTATCACTTCATGGTCACAAGAAGGCTGCTGTAGTGTCAGACATTTTGTCTGAATTTTAGCAGGAAGAATGAAAAACAGAAGTCACATGTTTCCTATTGTTCTGAAACCACAAACATTCCCCAAGTCCTACAACAGATTTCCCCTTATATGTCATTGTCCAGAGCTAGCTGGATCACGTGGACAAACCTAGCCATAGTACCTAGCTATCCAGAATCTATAAGCAGCATACAAAAGGAAGCTGAAAATGGTTGTTGAATGTGTCATCCAACAATGCCTTCTAATGGTTCCAAAATAGTTGCCACTGACAGTTCTAGAAAAGATATCCATAGAAACCTCTGGTTCAAGAGCTTCCTAAATAATAGCAATTGTTACTAACACTTTAAGACTAGTTACTATAACTAAGATATAGAGTTTCAAATGTTTTCGGATTCTGACCATTCTGTTGCATTTATGACTAATGTGGCTTAAGGAAGAGGTACAAAGCCACAGCCAAATGTATGGAAGTTTGGAAAAATAGTGTGGGCTGTTCAAAGCAAGTGTGGGGCGTTTGCATGTAAGGCACAGTGTGTAGAGACAGTGACATTGTCTGACCTGACTGATTAAGAGATTAAGAATGTCATTGTGACAGTGTGTCACTGAAAAAAAAAATGATTACAGAAAATGACTTGGTTCCTTCTTGAATATCACCAATGGATAAATACCTAGAGCACACTGCACGCTAGACACTAAATTGTAAAGGCTTAAAGCTTTCAAAATGAGGGAATTTGGATTGGGAAACAACAGTGCATCCAAATGGAATTTAGAAGTTCAAGGAAAGAAAACCTATGATCATAAATTTCTAACTAAAAAAATTGGGTATGAAAACTGATTTAGGCATAAACATTAACATAAAATACTTACAAATCCTTCCACTATTCCTACTAATATGATCCATCTCTTTATTTATCTGTTTTGATTTCAGTGTAAACTGTGACAGCTGGCATCCTAGTGGAATATAAACATTCTATAGTTATTAAACAACAGCAAATCATATATTAAATCTGACATAAAGATAAACACCAACCATGATTTTGTTATCATAGAAGAATAGTAATATCTTTTCTCAATAATGAAACTCCAATACAAGTTTCTGGTATTTTATGGTTTGCAAAACATGTTCATTTTATCCTCAGGAGAAAATAGGAGGTATATTATTGTTCCTACTTTGCAGATGAGAAACATGATCTCAGAATGGGGAAGTGACTTGTCCAAAGTCCACTGATTTCTTAGTGAAAGCAATGGGGATTGGCCCAGCTTTCCTGAGTCCTCTTTTCACTCTTTCAGGCTATTTCCTAGACTGTTTTGTAGTTCAGGTTTTTAAAATGTTGTGCTTCTAGCTAGTGTACTTCCCTGTCATGATAAATAAATTTGAAGTCTTTACCCTGTACTCCATCTGGGACCAATATTTAAAAGAAATTAATTCAAAATCAAATGATTGGGCCCACTGTTTTTGTCAGTAAAGAAAATATCATTTTTGTGCTAGCTCTCACTCTTTACCAGTTGGACATAAAGTAGACAGTTTACTTGTAGGAAAATCAAAAGCAATAGCTAAATTATCAACAACACAATCATAATACTATTTACCTATAAAAGCAAGATCAACAGATAATGCAAGAATATAAAACCCTGATATTTCAGTCATGTAGTTATGTAAAGTAAGATGAAACCAAGATACAAAAAACAGACTCTACTGTTCTTCTGTATGCCCCTTAGTAATAGCAGAGTGAAACCAAAAGCATTAATAAAAAATCTATAAAATTAATATTAGGCAATGAAAGCATTCAAATGAGATACTGCTGAAAGGTATTTACTGAGAATGTGTTGTGTGTTTTTTTAATGAACTACTAGAAAAGACCCAGAGTAAAGAGGTAAGAATGAATTTAACTGAAGTTTACAACCATCATCAGTTTTCAAGTTTCTCTTGGATGAACATGACCTTATTGTATGTTAAGTGTGTATAATTTTTCAAAAAATGACATTTCATTTCTAAGAAAAATCCTTTTAAAAGACTTAATGAGTTACTTGGACAATACATAGCATGTTCTTATCAGTATTTTCTCAAATACACAAGTTTTCTTTTCTATTTAAAAAAGAATCTGGGAAAATGCATTTGATATTTTCACAGATATCTGAAGAAAGGTTTACTAGGTTTGCCATGGTACAAACACACTTTGCTAAACTGATAAACAAAAACAGATCCAGAGACAGAGAAGCATCAATCAGACCATCAAACCGCAGAGGGAAGGTAGGAGAGGGTGGGGTAAGGGGGAGAGATCAAGCAAAGGACTTATATGCAAGCATATAGGCCTAACAAATGGACACAGACAACGGGGGGCAGGGGTTGAGGGCATGAGTGGGGGGGATGGGGTTAATGTGGGGATAAGGACACATATGTAAAAACTTAATAAAGAAATTTAAAAAACAAACAAACCGTTTGCTTAGTTCACTGTGACCAATTATTCAGAGCGATAGCAACATGTGCACATGTACTGAAAACTCTTATTCTTTGCTCTATAGAATGCAACTTTTAGTGAATTTCACCCAAATCTCTATATCCAACAGCCATATTTATTTGAAAAATAGTCAGAATAATGAGTAGTATGAGAAAAATAAGAAAATGGAGGTCAACTTTTCTATCCTATGATCATTTATTTTCACATTAGTTCTATTTTTTAGCAAGGTTAGTCTCTTATTTTCAGTTTCAACATCAGGTGGATAATTTTTATGACACTTCAATATGGAAGATGTGCATGCTCTTTGGCTTAAGTCTGCTCATACGTGCATGATTCAACACTAACTCTTGGTAACTTGTAAGGTGGATAGGAATAACTCAGAATGTCCAAAAGACCCCAAGTCATTTATATTTGGCTTTGGAAGTGTACTGTCTTAGCTTAGAAACATTCTGCATTTTAATTTATATTACTTTCCTAATTCTACTTAACATTTTTAAGTTTAGTCAGTATTCCCAACAAATGAGAATGTGAATAATTCTAGTCAATGGGAGAGATGGTCTGGAAGAAGGTTGAATGGGGGAGTAAGAAACTTATATATGCATTAAAATTCATGCAAACAAGTCACAAAGCAGATAAGGTCTATGTGGATAATTAGGAGTTTACTCTATTATAATATATTTAGAAGGCAAGAGTTGTGCCCATTCAGTCTTGTGCCTTTGTACCTGTGGGGAGAGTATTATCATCTACAGAAAGCACAACATGATATTTCCCTATGGATCTAAATACCTTATTGTACTATTTTGCTTATTATCATGTATACCTAAAAATATCCTACTAAGAAGCAAAGTGAAACCAACAGCATCAAGAAAACTGAACAGTACTATTAGCATTAGGCATCCAAATGATTTAGTGCTTACAAGTAGTCAATGAAGATTTAAATAAGCTCAGCCAGAATTTCAAACATAAGATTCAATATTCTTTGCATAAGTTGGGGATATTTTTACAAATAAAAGCACATCATGTATTGTGTGTACTCCTACATAGTATTTAAATTCTGTGGCTTAAATAGCTGTGCAAAGTTCAACTCAGATAATGGCTCACTACTAGGGGCTTTTTTCAATTTCAGACAACCAAAACCCAATGTAGTCATGCCCTCCAATACTTGCAATTCATCTCCAGGGTTCCATTCTAGCATGACCCAGAATTATCAGGGTGAATGCTTAAACAGGGATTTCCGTTATTTCCAGATAAATGTGTTAACTTGAATTTTCTTCTCTCCAGTTTGAATCTCTTTTAATTAACCTTTTGTGCTATCATTTGCATGTGCTTTAATATGTAAAATTATTAGAAACTATATTCAAGAAGGCACAATGTTAAATTTACCAAGGCATGATAAATTAGCCAATAGTGATATAAATCAATTAAAGGCACTGTCTGAATCAGAAGGCATCATAGAGCTTAGCTGCCAAAACAATTCCAGGCTTAAGGGTTTAAGGTATCTTTGTTCAAATGACACACCAATCTTTGAATTAAGTCTTCTTTCAAAAGCAGTACCCAAAAAGTTCTTGGAGATTTCTTGTTGTTGAGGGTTTGATACCTGACATATTTATTTCATATAGTAAGAAATAACACCATGTGAAATAGCTCTAAATGAGTGTTATCTAGCTTCTTTTCTGGCAATGAAATGACCCTGGATTGTTTTGTTCTGGGAAACCTGCCAGGTGAGCTTTGAAAGGCTAGCAGGGCTAGAAGGCTCATTCTGGTTCCTAAAATGGGCCTGCTTAAGTCTTGGACAGACAAGAAGGCTCAGCAGAAGATATATAACATGCTTTTCATTATTTAAGATCTACTTTATTGAGATTTAGATTTGCAAAGTCCCTCCAGGCCTTTGGACCCATAGATCTGGTTTGAATTCTAGCACTATTAATTGCTAGCCATGTGAACTTGCATAAATTACTTAACCATCCTCAACTTCACATTCTGCACCTATAAAGGGAGGATAGTAATACAGTAATACCTAGTGTGTACTATGGCTATGACTATTAATAGAACTAAACATGTGTGATAGGTATAAATTTCAGATCTTAAATGCAGACGTGCAAAGGGTTGGCCTTTTTCTATAAAAAATTAATTCATTTTTCTGATCCCCATTTTGCTAGGTGGCAGAAACATTATCTCAGTAAGTTAAGTGGTTCTCTCTCTCTACTCAATTACTGCTGTGATTCCAGGGTGAAGTGCATCTGGTCCTCAGCAGGCACCATCCTCCTATGCTGGCATCCATACAAGTTACCACTGCTCTGTCCCTCAATCCCTACTGTGGGCCCTCTCTCTGCCCTGTCTCTTTCTCACCTCCAGAATCCACCTCAGCTGCTCTTTCTTGCCACCCTTTGGCTAAAGAAGGCTGTGAGGTTGCTTCTGGATATTCATCCTAGGGATAACCCTACTCATTTCTAATCTCTTGTTCCTGAGCCAAGCTAGGCTTGGAAAGATATCACTCTGAGGCTTGCTACTGCCAGTACACCACCTGTGAAGTGAGGCACAAGTCACATCTGTTTTAGGAACCCAGAAAATGTCTGCAGTTCCTATAATTCTATTCTCCTCCTGCCTCCAACCTCAGAGCTGGGGTGGAGATTCTGATTCTTAGGAACATACTCTTGCTTCCCCTCTCTTTCCTTTCTCCCCCACCTAACAGCAACTAATATTTATATAGTGATTGATATTATGGTATTATTATATGCCAGGTACTGTTCTAAAACTTTATAAACTTTATCTTCAGAATAACCTACTGAGGGAGGTACTACTGTTATCACCATTTTTCAAATGGGGAAACTGAGGCACAAAGAGGTTAAGGGCCTTGTCCAAGATCATCCACCTTGTATGTGGTGGAGTTGGGATTTGAAGTCATATGGTCTATCTCCGACTGCCATGCTCTGCCTCTCAGAAAGTTTTTATCTAGAGAGTGGGTAAGCAGGAACTACATTATAAATTTGGAAGACAAGACTTTGGATTTCATCTCCTTTTCATTTCTGTGGTAACATCCTTTCCCTGTGGCAATGAAGAGAACTGAATAAAAACACAGTACAATATGTATGCCTTGAAGGGGCAGGTAGCATATAATACTTCACAATCAGTATTCTACCACTCTTTTCAAGTACAGATACAGAGTAGAAGCTCATTCAATGTTAGTTCTCAATCCCTCCTTCAAATGCCTTATCCTGGAGTTCACCCCACACATAGCTAACTCAATTCTACACAATATGTTTTAACATTAATATTAGATATTTTAATGACAGATTATGGTTGCCTTATATGTTTGTCTTTCCTTTTTTATTTTTTGACCTATCCAAGACTGCCCCCACCTCCCAGAACATTCCCTCACCCCCTTCTGTCTGTGTCCATTGGTTATGCTCATATGCATGCATACAAGTCGTTTGGTTGATCTCTTACCCCATCACCCCCCGCCTTCCCTCATAGGTTGGACAGTCTGTTTGATGCTTCTATGACTCTGGCTCTATTTTTGTTCATCAGTTTATGTTGTTCATTATATTCCACAAATGAGTGAGGTCATGTGATATTTATCTTTCTCTGACTGGTTTATTTCTCTTAGCATAATGCTTTCCATGCAGTTGCAAATGGTAAGAGTTTTCTCCAGTTATTATCCAGATTGGGCTTGTTTCTCTACCCTATCAGCTAGTTCAATAATTTGGTCCTCTGCTTCTCTTAGTCTATTGTTGAAACCTTCCAACTTGTGTTTTATTATAGCTGTATCACTTTTGATTTATTCTTGATTCTTACATAGGTTGTTGACTTTCTCATCCATCCAGTTTATGAACTATATGACCATTATTCTGAATTCTTTTTCTGACATATTGCCTGCCCCTGTTTCATTTAGTTCTCTTTTTTTTGGGGGGGGGGATTCTCATTTTCTTTCCGTTGAGGGTTGCTTTTTTGTCTCTCCATTTTTGCTGTCACTGAAGGGTCCAGTTGCCGAGTTGTGTGAGGCTTGAGCTCTGGCAGTGGGCTTGGTGGGAGTGTTGCACACCCCAACAGTCAAGGATGGGCTTGTAGTATTGGGAGGCACAGCCCAGCTGGAGCTCCACATGCGCCGAGAATTCAGTTCCAGCTTGGGTGCCCAGGAGACAAGGCTGCTCACAGTAGGGGCCGGCTTGGGTGCCTGTGTGATGCGGCTGGCAGGAGCCATGCATGCAAAGAGTCAGGGGCCATCTTAGTTGCTCGGGATATGTGGCCAGCAGGAGCCACATGCACCAACAGTTAGGGGTGGCTTGGGATGCATAGCACCTGTGCTGAAATGGCAGGTAGGCAGGAGGAGAATGCCCTCCGGGACACATGGGAGCCTGATGCTGGGGTTTCTTGAGACTCCATGTCCGTGGGTCTACAACTGTGGTAGCAGGTTTTTGTCCAGAGTGGCTGTAGGGTCTTGGTTTTCATCTGAGGCAATTCTGGGTGGTGGTGAAGCTGGGCTCCTATTTACAGTGCTTCTGCCCTTCAAGATGATGTGGTTTCTGTGCCAGCTCCGCCTCGGGGAAGTGCTTGCAGTGGTACCTGTGGCTCCCTGTCTACAAGAGCCTGGTCTGCCAGCCCTGGAAAGTCTTGCAGGTTCTAACTCTCACACACACACACACAGACACCACACACCACACACTCCCCTTTTGCTCCCTCACTCTCTCTTACTGCCGTCCTGCCAGCCACCATCATTTGTTTGTCTTTCAATTAAATAAAAAATTGAACTAATGTCTCCATTACCACCCCTTAATATTTAGTCATAAGCCTAGAAAATTCTAGAGAAGGAAAGGTGAGTTACAATAGGCCTCTGTGCTGTCTTTTCTGAGTCTAATCAGTTGAATAGATCACCACAGATACAAACCTGAGTCCTTGTATATAGTATCCCCCCAAAATAGTCAAATGATTGTGAGATACCAAAAAGGAGCGAAGACACCAAATGAGGAAATCCTACCTGCCGTATGCTTGACTGGATGGTCACAAGTGGACCAGCATATTTCTTCTGCTCTCTGTATGTGTGTACCATTGGGCCTGTGTGGCATTTGTGATTTCCAAGGGTTTGGGGTCCATGCCCTTTTTGAAGCCTTGGCTTTTATGTCCTTCTCTTCCTAGGATAACCCCAGAATGGAAATTAGGTTTTTAGCAAATTTTTTTGATAGACACAGTGTTGTGCTTATATTATACATCACAGCGAGGTTGTTATAGGCTGTGATCCCAATTTTTATAGCTCTCCATTTTGGTTATTTTGTTATAATGCCATAGATAACTTATTATTGTGCTCTTGGGTCCTAGATGAATTGATGATGGTAAAGGATTAGCATTATGGAGAGTCCAGCCATTTTCTCACAGCTTAGGAGAAGCGATGACTTTTAGAGCTTCAAAGAGGAACAGAATGCTACAATCAACTCGAATGCAGATACATACCTCTGCCAACTCCCCATTATAATTCTCTGTCTCTCAAATGGAGATTAAATGCAGTGTCAAAATGTATCATCTGGTGTTTCATTTTGTAATGTGGACAAATGCCGACAAAATTCATATGGAGGCTTAAATAACTATTTATGAATTAAAATTAAACTCTTACTGTGGGTAGACGCCTTACTAGCTAAAGCTAGATTCACTGGGCCATTATCAAAACAGCAGCATTTCCTTCCTGAAATCACTAATTAAGAAGGAGAAAGGAGAAATGCCCTTCTTTAAAGTCTATGGTGCGTACCAGGCCCTGTGCTAGAGGATTTATGCATGCAATTTCTGTGGGTGCTGCATACAAGAGCTGATAAAAACTGGATGATTTCAGACTGTCTACACTAGAGGCTATTGTTATATTTCACTCAATCTTACAAATACATTCACAATTTTGGCAGAAACACATAACATATTTTGTCTGCAAAATGTGTGTGTGCCTCACCACGTTGGCCTAGATCAGTCTCTGTTTCTCCTGATCCATATAACTCCCCCCTCAAGAACTTTAGACTCTTAACCAAGAAGCAGAAGAAACCAAAATTTGCCTGTGCTCAATATATTTCAAGTTGGACTGTTATCACTAAACTGAATAGTATGCCAATAACCATTATACATCCCAAATTTCTACTGCTTAAGCTATCTGATACTCTTGGTTTGTATTCAGATATAAGTATGAAATTATATCTCATATGCATGAATATACAGTAGTTTCAATTAAGTGAATTAAGTACGCTAGTTGTAGTATTCAATTTATTTCACTGTCAATGGCTGTGTCTCTAATGGATCAGCTATATAGACAGAACTACCTCTCCACAGGAAGAATTTGGCTAGATAGACAAAGTAATCACCATTGGAAAGTTGTTTACAGAAAACAGGCTTACAATAACATGAGAAGATTGTAATTTGATATTTGACTTTTTGGTCATGTCCGTTAATGCTTTTTAGAACCCTATATATTCTATGAAGCTTTTTCTACTTACCCCCCTCCCAAAGTAAGATATCTCTTCCTTGAATTACTTTGGTACTTTACTTATACAATTCATTTTTTCGACATTTATCTTTTATTAAACGGAATGCCCAGCATTTTTTTACAAGAATTTAGCCCTGCAACTGGTCATGTCAGGTATATTTGGTCAATCCTTGAGAAACACTTGGCACAGAAAAATACTGAAAACTCAAAAGTATCATATATTTCATCATTAGTATTATATCAAATATTTATTGGAGATCTTAATTTCATTTTTTGTGGACTTTCTATGTTCACAATGGCCAATTCCCACATTTTCTCAAGTTGCCACCTCTAGACACCATCCTCTTTTGACAAGCTCACACCCTAATTTACTGATGTGAGCTTCCTCAACTTTCTTCCTATCCATCCTAGAATTAAAGTACACCAAAGTATTTAGATTCTTTTTATTTTACTCTTTAGAAGCAAGAGTTTCTAAACTTAGGAATAAATGGACAAGCTTCAGAGAGTTCCAGGAAACTTCTGTATGTTTATGCCAAATTGTATGTGCATCTGTGCATTCGTTTGGGTGAAAGAGTCCACAATGTTCATCAGATTTCAAAGACATCCTTGATCCTTCATAAAATTTTAAAAACTGCTTGAGATTTCTCCTTGGAAAATTTCATCATCCTCCAAGGCTAAAATGATTGCCTTCCAAATCTCAATATGACTTTCTCTTTATCTTAAATCCTTTAAATCTAGTTGACTCTTGGTGTTTCCTCCTGTAATATAGTAGTACTAAGCATTAGCAAATATACCATTTGTGAAACCCCAAAACAGCCACTCACATCCTACTTCCAGCTCTACTTCTTCTATGAAACATTCCCTAACTATTCCAGTGCTCATTGACCTCACCTTCAAAATCCTGCAGCCCCTATGGTCTGTATCATACTGTTGGCTATAAGCACACCTTGGTATTTGACTCCTAAAGTCATGCCCTAGGACTATGATAATCAAAATGTGGTCCATGGATCAACAGCATGGGTATCACTTGGGAGGTTAGAAATACAGAATTGTATACCCCATCCACGACCAACCAAAAGAAGAATCTGCATTTAAACAAGATCTTCAGATGATTCTCACAAATGATAGATTTGGAGGCACGGCCCTACACTGTTTATTTGTGGTTGGTAAAATATCTTAATTCAAATTCCCAAATGTTCCTTATCTTTCATGACATTTGACTTTCTGATCATGCCTTCTCTGTCCATTAATGTTTTAAGAATCCTATATATTATACTAGAGTCCTGATGCATGAAATTTTTGCAAGAGTAGGCCTTTCTTCCCCTGGCTGCCATCACTGGCTTCCCTCTGGCACCCAAGACCCAGGCTTCCCTCCAGCACCTGGTACCTGGGCTTCCCTCGCAGCCATGGCTTCATCCAGAAGGATGTCCAGTTTAAACAGCATATTATGCTTTTATTATTATAGATGAAGCTTTTTCTAATTACCTCTCCCATAAAAGTAAGATATTTTTTCCATGAATTACTTTGGTACTTTACCTATATAACTCATTTTCAACATTTATCTTTCATTAAATGGTATTTTGTGTGCAAAGCTATTAACTCTTCCATTAGATTATAAGCTCTTTGAGGACCAGGAAGGATTTTGTTTATCTATGTGTCCTTGAAAGTTTCTGGAACAGTTTTTGACAACTAATAATTAATAACAAATGCTTGTTGAATGAAGAAATGAATGACCTATTTCATAATAAATCCATTTGAATTGTGGAGTTCACTTGAGAAAATGTGATAGACAATTGACCATGTGTCACACTGTTCATAATTGCAATTATTTTTATTTTTAAGCCAAATATTAATTACCTAAGCTAGTCATGTTGTTTCTTAATGACTTTTAAACCTGTACAGCTACAAATACAAGGCTGTATGAATTTTTAACAATCTCTAAGTACTTCATCATTAAATACCAAGTGATTGAACTCTTTGAGTAAATCGATGCCTTTGTTATAGTTTTATTTTCAGCCCTGGAAAGACAACCAAATTTTTTTTAGAAAGCTAACCAAACCACAGCAAAGTCTAAGAATCAAAAAGTACAAAATTGTATCTCACTACCAATTTTGGATATGGATAACTTGTAATGAAAGGGAAAAGTGTCAGTGGCCACTGAAGTTAACCATTACACTGATTCATCTACTCAACAAATTACAGATGAATCAGAGGCCTTGTTGTTTTAAAGTTTATGACTCATGTCTCTCAATCTCTGTGGACCTAATCACAGAAACTAAATGTCAGGGGAAAGCTAAATGGTCCAAATCCAACCTTTTAGAAATATAAGAATCAAAAGAGACTTTTTGAATGTGAAGAAGTCAGTCATCTTCTTTTAGATGCTTAGTAATTTTAAAACTTATTACTCCAGTTACAAATGACCAAAACTAACAGAAGAGATATCAGTTTGTAACCAGTTTCTGTTGCTGTCATAAACCACACTGAAGTTTCTTTTTGACATCAAAATTATGACACCTTAAGTTAGAAAGTTATTCTATTCATCAAGACTTTTTGAAAGTATTGCTTACTGACTACCACCATTTCACAAGATGATTTATCTGTAAGACTGAATTGTGAGAAGAAAACTAGAATACTTGGTTACAGAAACATAAAAGTCCTCTATATTTTATCCTATACATCTAATGCTCCGGCATCTCTGTTGCTAATACACTAAGATTCCACAATTAGGCTGGTAATGACGAAAGCCAATGTAGCAAGAAGTATTTTTGGTAAGAACTGGACTTCATGAACTATAGGAAAGCAGTAGGGGAGAGTAACTAAACACCTGGTGCTGAAATTAGATTGATATGAATGTAAATCCTGATTTGCTCCCCTAATATCTGGGCAACATTGCCTAAGCACCTCATCTGTGAAGTATAGATGCTAATAATACCTGAAGGCTTAAGTGATGAAATGTGTAAAATGCTAATCAAAGTACCCAACCATGAGTTTTCTGAGAGGTTTCCTATTGATGTAGTAGCTATTTTTAAGGCTGTCTCTGACCCTGCCTTTCCCATGCTTTCTGCCTGATTGTCATTCTGTCGTATCTATGTGTTCTTCCACCAACCACATCCTTTGGGTGTTCATTTTACTGTTAATTATCTGTACCTCTCTCTTGGATACCTTCTCCCCTCCTTCACTGTTGGCACTGTGTTTGTACCCACAGTTTGTATTGCTCTTGCTCCTTTAGATATCCCCCCCCCCTTTCCCGGCCACCACCCTTCCCAGCTTGGACTATCTTGCTGGTATGTGATCTTCAATATTATCCTAATGCTACTTTAGATATCTACCTAATTTACCTAACCACATCTCTAATCAAAACTGTTAACCTCAGGAAGATAAAGAATAGTATATGGACAGTAGCAAAGGTCATCTAGTGCAATGCTTCCCAAAGTGTGTTCTGAACAACACAGGTCATGCAAATTTTTATGCAAGAAAAGCTAGGTTTTTATGTACAAATAATTGTGGAAAATTTTGCCTATCATTTGCGTACTAGAGATTCACAATGCATCTTTGTAGTTAGAGATTCGGAAAAGCAAAATTAAACAGAAAACTGCTTAACTCTTATCTGGAAGCTATTTTTGCTTTCTGGCAACACAAGTGTAGTGGAAAGTGGGATGGTTAAGCAGGCTTGCATTATAGTAAAGTTTATATTTATTACATATTGTAGCAGTCAGGATGCCTACAGTAACCTACAAACCCCAAATTCTAATAGTTCATACGATTATTAGTAGCAACTGTCCTGGGCATTGCCAGTCACTGTGGCAAAGAGAAAAGGCTCTGGGAGGTATGACATTAAGAACTAAATGCTCAGCCCAGAAGTAGTATATGTCATTCCAATAAGTATTCATAGGTTAGTTACTGTTATTTAGCTCCACAAAACCAAAAAAGAAGCCAGAAAATGCCATCCTAGCATTTGCATGGGAGGGGAGAGAAGTGAAAGAAAACATTTCATGAGCAATAATAATGACTACCACACTAAATTTCAATGTTCATATCTATAACATGGAGAGAAAAATAACCTCTTGGAATGATCAGATGAAATGAAAAAGAAAAGTCTTTGTAAAGTGAAAAATACTCTACACTTCTAAAGGATTATTATCAAGGTGGCTCCTGAAGACTTTACTTTGTGATCAAGATGATAAAAATGAGCCACAAATGAACTGTGTGAAGGGATAAGTAGCTAGAATTATGACAAGCAGAATAGGATTAAGAAGGATGGGGGCCTAATAAGACAAAATTATGGATAATGACCAAACAAATGGCAGTGGCAAAAATTATCTATAAAGTCCTGAAGAAGAAATTTGCTAGACAAAAGTAAGCTTTAGTCCACTGTGTCTAAAAGATCATATATTGAAAATGAGAATATCTGAATTAATAATGTTTTACCATAATTGCTCATTGAATTAAACCACACAGGAAATCCTGTTTTCATTCAGAAGCATGATCTTCATAGACAATTTCTCCTCAGCAGGCTCTAGATGCTGTTCGCATTTACAAAAAGTATTAACTACCATCTATCTTTCTTTTTGCCTACATAGGAATTATACAACAAAAGCATTTCGAGAGGGAATACATTTGTGCCACCTACTTCTTTACATATTAGAGAAGATTTCAATAGTCTGGATTCAGGAAATGCTATGGCTTCATTCCATTTGTCATCATTTATTCCTCCACTAACAAATATGATCTGTATCTACTTGAAAATGACATATATTTAAGGTGCAATCCTTACTAAATACTGATTTGATATATTATAGACTAGAGGACCAGTGCATGAATTCATGCACCAGTAGGGATCCCTCTGCCTGGCCTGCAGGATCAGGCCGAAACCAGTTCTCTGACACCACCTGAGGGGTCCTGGATTATGAGAGGGTGCAGGCCAGGCTGAGGGACCCCACTGTTGCATGATCGGAGCCAGGGAGGGACCGTAGGAGGACTCCAGGACCTGTCTGGTCCATCTCGCTCAGTCCCAATCTGCCGAATCCCTGCAGCAAGCTAACTTACCAGTCAGAATGTCTGCCTCCTGGTGGTCAGTGCACATTATAGCGAGCAGTTGAGTGGCCTTAGCACAGCCGTGGGCAAACTACGGCCCGCGGGCCGGATCCTGCGCGTTTGAAATGAATAAAACTATTGAAAAAAAGACCATACCCTTTTATGTAATGATGTTTACTTTGAATTTATATTAGTTCACACAAACACTCCATCCATGCTTTTGTTCCGGCCCTCCGGTCCAGTTTAAGAACCCATTGTGGCCCTCGAGTTAAAAAGTTTGCCCACCCCTGCCTTAGCATATCACTTGCATATTATGCCTTGACTGGTTGAACAGCTGACCAGATGACCGGACACTTAGCATATTAGGCTTTTATTATATAGGATGCCTCAGAAACAAGTAGAGTAAAATTTCTCTAGAAATTTAGAAAATTCTACTTATAATCATGTTCTTTGTGTTAATATATTCACACCCAGTTTTTATTTTTCAATGATATCCTAAATTTTCACATTGAAAAGGATAGAGAACTTGAATCTCAAAGGAGATAAATATATTAATGCCAAAATGTGAAACAAAGGAACACTAGGAGTATTTTAGTTCAAAGGAGATTTCACAGGATAGTTTGTTGATAGTTGTTTCTATGAAAGCACCAAAATTCATACTAACACTAGTTATCTAGTATAAAAGGTGAAGGGTATCATAGACTAGGCCACAAATTTAGCCCCATTGTCCCCGCCAAAAGCTGCAATGCAGTCAGTATAAAGTTCAAGAATATCTACAGGAAAACAAAAAATATATACAATACCCTACAAAGTAGAAAATAAAAAGTCTCAAAGTTTGGCATCCTAGCAAAAATTATCTGACATGAAAAGGAGAAAAAATACTACCTATAATGGGAAGAAAGGTCAATCAATTAAAACTGACCCAAAATTAACACAAATGATAGATTTAGCAGTTAAGTACATTAAAACTGTATTCCAGCCCTGCTGGCAAGGCTCAGAAGAGGTAATGGTTCAATTCCAGGTCAGGGCATAGGCCTCAGTTGCAGGCTGATCTCCAGTGTGGAGTATGCAGGAAGCAGCTGATCAATGATTCTCTCTCATCATTTATGTTTCTATATCGCTCTCCTTCTCCCTTCCTCTCTGAAATCAATGAAAATATATTTAAAAAACTATTTCATATATTCAAGAAGCTAGAGAAAAGATTTAGTATGTTAAATAGAGACACAGAAGATATAAAAAAAGACTCAAATTGAAATTCTACACATGAAAATGATGAAGTCTGAAATGAAACAGATTCTGGATTAGGATTAGCATCAGATTCAACATTGCATGACCAAAGATTAACAAATTAGTTAGACAAAGAGATAGAAATTATAAAAAAAAAACATAGAGAAAAGAAGAAATCTACCTCCAAAATAAACAGAACATCAATGAACCTTGTGACAGCTTCAAGCTGCATGTGTGTGTTTAATTGGAGTTTCCAAAGGAGAAGATTGGAAACAGAAAAAAAATATTTGATGAACTAATAATTTAAAACATTTCTAATTTTGATGAAAAGTATAAACCCATTGATGTAAGAAAGCAACCAGTTAGAATTGGTCAGATTTTGGACATGTTTTGAGGGTAAAAGCCAATACTATTCCTTGATGGTTTGGATTTGAAGTATGAAAAGATTCAAGGATCACTACAAGGTTTTTAGCAAGAGGAACTAGAAGGCTGAAAAATGGCAAATGACTATTTTAAAGGGATGCAGAAGGACCTGAGTTGACAATTTCTCAACTTTCTGATTTAGAAATGCATTTCTGTACTCATTTTTACTGATAGCCTTTGGTATCCAGAGCAACAATAAATAGTTCAGAGGAAAATTACTCACACTACCCTTCCAGGGATCTGCCAAGTTCAATTTCCAAAATGCTTCTTGATTGGGACTCTCTAGAACCTTATCTAACCAGGCTGCAAGCCTACATACTGACAGGATGGATTCTAGTCAAAGATATAGTTATCCGAGCATTCAAATGTTGTGGCTTGTCCTTTCATAATTATAATTTCTTTCCAAGAAACAGAGAAGAGAATAGAATCCATTTCAGCTGCCAGCAGCTTGCCAGAATGCAGTGTCCAGGGCTTCTTTTGCTTCTCCTTATTGGCTGTGGCATAATTTACAACCTTGGTACATTCTATGCTTCTAAGTCTTGCCTGGATTTTCTAGGAACTTATGTGTCACTAGCAGGAAAAGGCAAATGGCAGGAGCCATTTCTTTTATCAGATGAGTTGACTTCATAAATAATATTTAGGGTAGAAAAATGATGCATTATGATATTTCATTAACAATTAACATGGCTACCATTTTTATCATCATTAAAGGAAAGTTTAAAAAATAGTAACTTAATATTTTTCAATAAATAAATGAATGGAAGTTTTAAAGGAAAAAAGTATAATTTTGTTATTTGGAAGCCTCCCTACTCAGGGCCTGTGCCTTGGGAAGTATTCATGGAAATTCAATATTAATCCACCATAAGAGTGAGGGCCCAGACCACCTGTTAGTATATTACATTCTACTCAATAGCAAATGCAGGTTGGCCAGCATACTAACATGGATATAAGATAATTTTTAACTCAATAAATTTCATGAAAACCTTTAAGGCACTGTGTAAGAAGCAGCGGGTGGATGGTGGGAGTGGAGTGGGGGTGATAATGGGAAGTTGGATGAGGAGAATAAAATATATTGATCAGGCCGAAACCGGTTTGGCTCAGTGGATAGAGCGTCGGCCTGCGGACTGAAAGGTCCCAGGTTCGATTCCAGTCAGGGGCATGTACCTGGGTTGCGGGCATATCCCCAGTAGGAGATGTGCAGGAGGCAGCTGATCGATGTTTCTCTCTCATCGATGTTTCTAACTTTCTCTCTCTCTCCCTTCCTCTCTTTAAAAAAATCAATAAAATATATTTTAAAAATATATATATATCTATATTGATCAGAATCTTTGCTTTACAGATGCCCACATGCTAGTGGAGAAAATAGGCACACAAATAACCATAATAATGCCGTTGGACTTTTTTCTTTGGGGTTTTTTGAAGTCTAAGGTTTATGCCAACAAGCCCACGACCACCCATGCCTTGAAAGAGGAAATTGAACTCTGTATCAACGAAATTCAACCACATTTATGCAAAATGGTCATGGAAAATTTCAACAAAAGAGTGCATATATGCCACCAAAGCCATGGAGGCCATTTACCTGATATGTTATTCCATACATAACCCTATACTGCAGTGATGGTGAACCTTTTGAGCTCAGTGTGTCAGCATTTTGAAAAACCCTAACTTAACTCTGGTGCTGTGTCACATATAGAAATGTTTTGATATTTGCAACCATAGTAAAACAAAGACTTATATTTTTGATATTTATTTTATATATTTAAATGTCATTTAACAAAGAAAAATCAACCAAAAAAATGAGTTCATGTGTCACCTCTGAAACGCGTGTCATAGGTCTGCCATCACTGCTATACGGTATACTTTATGAATCAATAAAAAATTTACAATTTTTAATTATAAACCTGTGTTTTCTATAAAAATTACTTCTTGTGTGAATTTTGGGACACCCTTTATAAGATAAACTGACTTGTGTCTGAAGTTCTTTTTAGGATACAGTTATTATCTCCCAGGGTTGCTTCAGGCCACAGGGTGTTTGCTCAGAGATCTATGTGGACTTTTAGGATAAGGGCAATGAACAGCAGAGGACCATCTCTACATGGAAATTTCCTTTGCCTGACATTGTTAGAATTGCCAAAGTCTGCCTCAAGGAGGCCAGTAGGCCATTTTAGCCAAGATTAATTGTCAGAAAATAGGCATGGATCTGCTCCCTTAAGTGAAGGAAATCATGTGGACTCCAACTCCAAACTGAAATGCAGACTGAAGTGAAACATTTGTGGGTCTGAAAGAGTTCCATAACCATCCTGAGGATTGTTTCATTTTTATGCCCTCTTTGGATACTTCATGGCTTCTTAGTTCTTCTAAAAGCTTCTTAGTTCTATTAAAAGCAGAAGTGCCAAAATATTTTAATGAAGTTTCTTCATATGGCACCAAAATGCCAGGTGTTAACAGTCAACAACATGGCAGGAAGAGGATGCAGACATTCCTGAGACTGGAACTTTCCTTAGAGTAGTGGCCACATTATCTAGCCATGGCCTTCATGTTTGCCTTTCTACACTATGCTTTAAATTTATGGGAAGACTCATTTGTGATCCTGAACCACTCAGTAGGTAAAGAGACAGGTAGATTTTCCATTTGTAAGTTAAGAAAGTTAAAATGCAAAGATATTCTCTGTCCTTAACAGAACCACAAGGGACAATACCCTTGGTCCCCCATTTATTTACAAAATAGGGGAGCTTCCCTTTAAGGACAGGTCACTATTGCTTATCTCACCTTTTGCAGAAACATTTGTGTTCATTCATAAAACTATCACATATTCATTTGAAATTAATTTCAGAATAAGATGGCTAAATTAGGAGCTACAAGTATTTGGGATATTATAAAGCCATTGGAATTCTCTTTATTTTTTTTACATTAATAAATAACTCTATCTTTCTATCCCCAGATTGAAAACTGAGGATATAACAAAGGAAATTAGGAATGATTTGGCAGCTTTATCCCAAAGTAGGGAAATTAAGCTTTAAGCTTATATTCCTCAGCTCTGGCCAACAGAAACAAGAGGGAAGGGTGGAGCTCCTAGGTGAGAAAGAGTCTGGTACATTTAAGGAACTACAACTCTGGTTGGGCCATATGGGAGTGCTGGTGCTGGACGGTAGCTGAGACAGAAGACACACATTATAGCCATATCACCAAGTGCCTAATAGCCCACATTAAATGTATGAGCTTCCCCAAGAGCATAAAGGGAGTAGTTGAAAGGTTTTTAGAAAGGAGAGTTACATGGTTTTATTTTGTTTTGTTTTGTTTTGCTGTGGTATGGTGGATAGATTGAAGGTAGTATCACTAGAATCAGGAAGACCAGGTTGTGAAGTCTAGATGAATGAAAATAGAACCCTGAACATGGACAGTGAGAGTGTGGATGTATTCATTTATCTAATAGACTAGAGGCCTGGTGCACAAAAATTTGTGCACTTGGGAGGGTCCCTCAGCCCGGAATGTGCCCTCTCGCAGTCTGGGACCCCTCAGGGGATGACCACCTGCTGGCTTAGGCCCACTCCCTGGGGGATTGGGCCTAAGCTGGCAGTCAGACATCCCTCTGGCAGCCCAGGAGCCCTCAGGGGATGTCCACTTGCCAGTGGGGAGCAGGCCTAGCTGCAGTCGGACATCCTTAGTGCTGCTGAGGAGGCAGGAGAGGCTCCCACCACCACCGCTGTACTAGCAGTTGTCAGCCTGGCTTGTGGCTGAGCAGAACTCCTCCTGTGGGAGCACACTGACCACCATGGGGCAGCTCCTGCATTGAGCGTCTGCCCCTGTTGGTCAGTGTGTGTCATAGTGACCAGTGATTCCCAGTCGCTCTGCTGTTAGGGTCAATTTGCATATTACCCTTTTATTATATAGGATACTATTTCCTGTCCATTATATATTGGTACTGGTCTTCATCCTGAGCAACACTGGTGAACAAGTGGGGGAAATATCACTATCTGCACAAAGTTTGAAAATTGGTGGGGGAATAAGTGAAGTAGGTGACTATGTTTTATCTTATATCATAGCGTGGGTTGAGTTTTGTGTGCAATACAACCTGGCAGACTGTACTGTGAGCAACTTGAGAGCAAGAGCAATGTCTTGTTTACCTTTACACCTCTGATACTAGCTAGAATACTGGTGTGAACACAGTATGTGATCAATAAGTGTTGGCTGAGAGATTACATATCATGCTATTATAAGAATTCATGAAATAATCTTTATAACAAGCCAGAAAATAGTTTCACTGTATAAAGGCACTATGCAAATCCAAGTCATTTTTTTATTGTTCCCCCATTCCAACCCTACTGAGTTCAGCAATTTATATAGAAAAAGGCCCATTTTAAACTTCTGTGTACCTTCCTCTGTTATAGGTGCATAAAGCAGCATGACCCCACCACCTTGTTGCTGTTCACTATTGTAATTTTACATTTATTTGTATTTATTTGAGTGACATTGCTTTTCTTCTTTAGGCCATTGAGTTCTTTGAGAGCAGGGACAATATTTGTTTTTGTTCAACACTATTCCCAGCAGCTAACACAAAGACTGGCACATATTAAATGTGTGACACTCAGTAAATATTTACAAAATGAATGAATAAATGAACAAAACAGATAGATGAAGTGTTGTTAGGAAAGACCAATTATAATAGTCCCCCTCTTACCCAAGGCTTCACTTTCTGTGGTTTCAATTACCTATGGTCATGCTGGGTCTGAAAATAATAAACAGAAATTCCTGAAATAAATATATATATATAATTTTAAAGTGTGCACTGCTCTGAGTAGCTTGATGAAATCCCATGTTGTCCTACTCCATCCCACCCAGAACGTGAATTACCCATTCATCCAGTGTATCCACACTGTATAAGCTACCAACCTATTAGTCATTTAGTAGCTGTCTTGGTTATCAGGTCGATTGTCATAGTATCACAGTGCTATGCTTAAATAACCCTTATTTTACTTAATAATGGTGCCAAAATGAAAGAGAAGTGATGCTGGAAATTTAGATATGGCAAAGGGGAGCCATAAAGTGCTTCCTTTAAGGGAAAAGGTGAACTCTAACTTATTAAGGAAAGAAAAAGAAAGTATGCCAACAGTTCTAAGATCTATGGTAAGAACAAATCCATCTGTGTAATTGTGAAGGAAAAGAAATTTGTGCTAGTTTTGTTGTTGCACCTCAAACTGCAAAAGGTTCAGCCACAATGTATGATAAGTGCTTAGTTTAGATGGGGGGGGGGGAACCATTCAATTTGTGCATGGAAAACATGAAGCAAAAATGTGTTCCAATTGAGGGCAACATGTTGTGCCCAAATGCATTGAATATATATAAATACTTCAGCAAGGGATCCCCTAAAACAAATTATAATGAGCCATTCACTGCAAATGAGGTATGTTTACAATGAGATATTTTGAGAGACCACATTCACATAACTTTTATTACCGTAGCTATAATAATAAAAGGGTCATATGCTAATTAGACTAGATAGACTGGATGTCTTCCAAACGTCCTCCCAGACAAAGCCACGGTGGCAGGGGCAGAGGCAGTTAGGGGCGATCAGGCCAGCAGGAGAGAGTAGTTAGGGGTGATCAGGCAAGCAGGCAGAGGCATTTAGGGGCAATCAGGAAGGCAGGCAGAGAGGTTAGGGGCGATCAGGCAGGCAGGGGAGCAGTAAGGAACCAGTGGTCCCGGATTGCAAGGGGGATGTCCGATCACTGGTTTAGGCCCGATCCCTGCTAGGGGTCCCAGATTGGGGAGGGTGCAGGCCGGGATGAGGGCCCCCCCATGCATAAATTTCATGCACCAGGCCTCTAGTATTATGATAATTGTTCTATTTTACCATTAGTTATTGTTGTTAATCTCTTACTGTGCCTAATTTTTAAATTAAACTTTATCATGGTATATATATGTATGAAAAAAATAGTAAATATAGGGTTTGATATCATCTGTGGTTTCAGGTATCCACTGGGGTTCTTAGAATATATCCCCTGCATATAGGAGGGACTATTATAATCCCAACTGGGAAAGAGTCACAAAATTTTTCTGGGCATTTGAGCTGAGCCTTGAACAGAAGGAGGTTCTTCCAAAGTGGGATTGTGGTGTGGGTGGGAAGAGGGGTAGTGACATTCTTAAAAGAAAGACAAGAACAGGCAAAAGCCCCAAAGGGCAAAAACTGCACAGAAGGCTCAGGGAACAGTGAGTGTTTGCTGTGGTTGGTACACAGGATGTGTGCAGGCTGGGGATGGGCAATGAAACTGGAGAAGTAGAAACCAAACAGCAAAGGGACATAAAAGCAACAATAGCAACTTCCATTTATAGATGAAGTAGCAGGGAGGCTCTTGACATGCATCGTCTCTAGTCCTCACAATAACCTGCAATAGTGGTTTGGCAAGTATGGTCCTGGTACCAGCAGCATCACCATCATCTAGGAATTTATTAGAAATGTAGATTCTTCAGTCCATCCCAGACCTATAGAACAGGTAACTCTAAGGATGGGTCCCAGCACTTCGTGTTTTAACAAGCTTTTCAGGGGATTCTAATACACAGTAAAGTATGAAAACTACTACTCTATAAATTAAGAATATTTATCTTGTGTTTTATAGATATAGAGACTAAATCCAGAGAGGTTCAACAACCTGCATTAAGGTCATACAGCCAGTTAGTGGTCAAATTAATTTGTCTAATCTCCAAACCCCTAATATTTTTCCAATATCATGCTGCCTTATTCCTGGTTGAGGATATTGGTTCTGAAGACACTAGTGAGTCACACAACATATTAAATGAGGGTCATGGCTTGATCATTTGTATTTTTAGAAATATCATGTTGACAAAACAGAGGGTAGAATGGAAGAGAACTCTCAGGCAAGGAAATCAATTAGGAGCCTGTTGGTATAGGCCAGGAAAGAAATTAAGGGGGCAAAATAATCATCATTTCACACGTGAGAAAACTAAGGCACAACATATTTTTATTGCCTATTTACTGGTTGAAGGATACCATCTCCCCATACAAATCAATGTATTATTTATCTCCAGAGTTAAAAGATAAAAACCTTGGTGGGGTGGCCATGAAATGGAAAGGGAGAAGAAAGTCCTAAACAATAGCAGAGAAACTTATCATTGAGTTATCTCATTGTTGTTTTAACTTATATTTCTCATATCACTAGTGAGTTTTGAGCATATCTTCAAGGGCTTTCTCACTTTTTGATCTTTGTTTCCACATTTTCTACCTATGAAAATTACTTTATATATGCTGATGACTCCCAACTTTATATTTCTAGCTCTGGCCTTTTCCTGCATTTCATGCTAACATATCCAAATATATTATTGAATTTCTCATAGAAAATTTCAGTTACAGCATATCTAATTTAGTGATTTTAGTTCCTCAGCCTATCACCAAAATATCATATGCCTTATCTGTTTCATATGACTAAATGGCACCACCATCCACTCTGTTGCTCAAGATAGAAATCTAGGAATCAGCTTTCATTACTTCTCGTCTTTCATCCCCCAACATCCAATCCATCAGCAAGTCTATATGGTTACACTTCCAAAATATATCTTGAATCCATCCACTTATTATATATGCTACCCCTTAGAAACAGTACCATACCACTGCTTGCATTGAGTTTATGAATTACATAATATGTATTTGTCTAATACCTTCATTTTCCTATTTATAACATGTATCCTCCATTACACTGCCAGTCACAAGAGGGTAAAACTATGTCTGTTTTGGTTAATATTATGTCCCTAGCACCAAGCACAGTGCCTGGTGCTCATTAAATATTTGAAGAATAAATTATTTCTTTCCTTTTAACTCAACTCTCTAGGAAGCTGATCAGCCAAATGCCAATCAGAATGTGAAAATACAGACCACATATAAGAACTCACCTTTAGTATTTTTTAGCCCCTTATTACCTATCATAGTATCCAGCATATAAAGCATGCATGATAAATAGTATTGGAATTAATGCAAATATACAGTATTTAAAAAATGTTGAAAATGGATTCTATGTGAGTATATGGTTTTAAACATACACAGAACTTCCTTTTTCCATGGTGTGATCGTTGCCTACATCATAATTAATGTTCACTTAGAGTTTTATGGTACAGTCCAAATTATGAAAGCTTCTAAAGACCACAATCCTTAAGATACCTGGGTTCTTCAATTAGAGAAGAATATCCCCAAGAAAGGGCAATAGAAGTGACTATAGAAATGATGGGTTTTCTTGGTCACTGAGCTCTGTCCTTGGCAAGTAAATCTTCTTTGCATGTTAGAGTTGGCTTCACAGACTAGTAAGAGCCATTCAGAAAGAGAAGGCAGTCTGCTCTGTATGGGTAAAGGAAGAAGAGACAAGGTGGATACACTGAGGGTGTAGTTAGAACTTATGGCAGTGTCCACAGAGCTACTAGAGCTCTCAAATATTGGTGTGCTTTAGACTCACTTAGGGTAAACATATTAACATGCAGTTTCCATTATAATTATAATAATAATAATAATAATAATAATAATAATTATTATTATTATTATTATTACTAGAGGCCTGGTGCATGAAATTCGTGCACGGGGATGGGGAGAGGGTTTGGGTCCCTCAGCCTGGCCTGCACCCTCTCACAATTTGGGACCCCTCGGGGGATGTCTGACTGCTGGCAGTTGGACATCCCTCTTACAATCTGGGACCACTGGCTTCTAATCACTCACCTGCCTGCCTGATCGCCCCTAACCCCCTCTGCCTCTGCCCCTGCTGCAGCTTCATCTAGAAGGATGCCCAGAATGATGTCTGAAAGGTCGCTCGGCTGTCCAGTCTAATTAGCATATAATGCTTTTATTATCATAGATGGTGTCTGGAGAGCTGAATGTATTCCAATTCTAGACTCAGAAGCGGGGAGTGTGCACACTGCCATTGTTTTTTACTTTAATCCAGTGGCAGCTCGTGGGGTGTCCTGGCGGGAGCACGTGGAGTGTCCCTGTGGGAATGTGGGTATCTGGCAGGAGGAGCACATGGGATGTCCCTGTGGGAGTGTGGGGTGTCCCCATGGGATTGTGGGGTGTCCCAGCAGGAGTGTGTTTTAGATTAAACAGTTTGTATCTGGTTGCTTTTTATCTCGGTGCACACAGGACAGCTGTATTGTCCTGTCCTTGGCTCTGCTCTGACCACAGGGAGAGCTCCTCAGAGGCAGGGAGGGCCTCCCCATGTTTCTCTATAGGGCCTGGGTTGGGGCCGACACCCTGTGGGCTCCAGAAATGTTTCCTGAGGGGGTCAATGGAAGGGCGCTGAGAACATTTTACCTAACTCCACACAGACAGCAGCATCCGAAAGGGAGCGCAGGTTTAAAAGGATGCTTTTCTGGGGATACAGTGACTGTTTGTTTGTTTAGTTTAGTTTGGGTTGCTTTCCTTTTCTACTGAGTGAACCTCTAAAGCTCTTAATAGATATTGGGCAAATGAATGCAATGCTGGGAGAGCCAGGAGAACAGTTCGGCTCTTGTGGGTGCCAGTCTCTGGGTGTTGGGTGCCTGTCTCTGGGTGGCGAGTGCCAATCTTTGAGTATTGGTTGCCTGTCTCTGGGTGGCGGGTGCCAGTCTCTGGGACTTGGTGGGAGTATGAAGAGCTCAGCTGTGAGCACAGCTACCCTCTGGTCTCAGCTCAGTGCGTGGCTGAGGAGTGAGGACCAGGCTGGCCCTAACAGTGGTTTGAACGTGGTCCTGAATGAGGAGGAGGGCGCTCTCCCTGCCACGTGGGAGCTGATCTCAGTGCCTGTCATCCAGCATTGCTACCTGATTGTGCAGGTAAGTCAGTGAGGCACAGAGTGGACTGGCCTACCCCAGCCAGTGGTTGGTGCCCACTGGGATTCAGAGCAGGTGGTCTCTCTGGAGCCAGGCATCAGTGAGGTAGGGCCGCAGGAACTTCCAGGCCACAGCACATGGTGTGGGGAGGACGAGTGTTTGTGCTGTTCGCTCTGGTACATGGGCTCCATGTGTTCCATTTTCACCAAGAAACATGCGTTGTTCTGGTTTCTTTGCATCCCTTATTTCTAACCTTTCTCACAACTTGCAAGACTGGCATCATTATTCCAGGTTTAGGGTCAAACAAATGGGGACTCTGAGGGGCTGGATCAGGGGCCCGAAGGTGGCAGCTAGGGATGAAAGGCCATTGGTTCACATCCTGTCAGCTTCACTTCCCAGCCCTGCATATACCAGGTGGGCGGCTGAGCGCTGCTGTGTGTGGCTCTTCACCCATAGGTGCGGGCATCCCAGATTGCTGCTCTCAGGAATGTTGAGCCTGGACTCTCAGTGACGTTGCCCGGGTCCTTGGGGTGGAGGGAGGCCCCGAGCCCGCCTCCCTGCATCTAGGTGGGCCAGTGCGAAGTGGCGCCTGGAGCTGATTTCCTGGTCCATGGCCCCTGGCAGGCCACCCCTCCCATGTCACCCAGCACAGTGAGTGTTTACAATCTTGGGGACACTCCTTAAGCTTCCCATGAGCACCTGGTTCTGTACCAGGGAAGTCCTGAGGGTGCCTGGTGGGCGGAGTGCGAGGGCACTGGCGGATGGGGCTGCTCCCCTTTCTCCTGGGCTGCTTCTCTGTCTCCTCGTGGCTTAGTTTTTCCAGTTATAAAACAGAGATAAAGATATCATTTAAAACCAGGGATGCCCCCTTGCTCCTGCCCCGCCCTCCCTCCCTCCTTCCCTGCACTGGCCCCTCCCCATCCCAGAGCCACTCAACTCAGGCTCTGGTACTGCACATCCTTCAGGGAGGAGCGTGTGCACTTTCTTCAGACAGGGAAGCAGGTGTGGAGTAGGGAGGTGGCGGTTTTTCCCGAGGAGGGTGTTTGTGCTTTAAAGCTGATGCTCTCTGTCCACCTCCCAGCAGTGAAGGCTGAGGGACGCTGCAGGTGCCGAAGTCCTCGTTGAAGTATGCACTCTGGAGCCTCTCACAGCAATGAGTCCGCATCCTGGGAGGCTGTGCAGTGAAGGTGCCATGTTCCTTTCAGGAGAAACTGAGGATTGACTGGAGCCTGCCAGCTGTGGGGAGGGACCAGGAGGTCTGCCTTGCACCCGCTCAACAGTCCCCAGTCCTGCTCCACTGCCACCCAGCCTGGTTCCCCTTGGTTCCCTGTTGGCCATCCAGTGATGGGAGCCTGGGGGCGGAGGGTAGAGGGGGGAAAGGGACCTAGAGGTGCTCCATGCACTTCCTGGTGTTCAGTCATCCTGTCCAGTCGTAACGACCCTAGGCTATTATTAGTATAGATTATTAATATTATTATTATTCCCAATCATAACTTCATTGAGTTAACTCACTATTAATAAGACACATTTTAATAGAAAAACAAATGGTTGATGTTTTATACGTTACATTTTTTCCCCAGAAAATCTAGAACAAGGGGTCACTTCATATTTTCATGCTAGTCTAGCACTGCAGATTGAAAACAACTGTAGAAAACAGGCGAACTTTCCTTCGCAACACGCTGACTTCCGTTTGGTGGCAGACTCACGCCTTCTCAGCTGTCAATAGGACTCAAAAGTGGAGGACAGAACTTTGAAGATGGCTTGTGCTTGTTCCAGGCTGCTGCACTTGTACACCCACAGGCTAAACTCTTCATTGCTGGCATAGGTGGTCTTCAGAGCCAGTAGGCTTTTCCCTGCCCCAGGTCATGGTCATAGCACACCATCTGGATGATCAGGTAGAGGGCTTGCCTGTGCAACACATCATATTGCTTTGATGTGGATACATTTATACCACACTAGGAAATTCCCATAATAAATTCTTTCTCCAGGGGAACGAAAGGCAACTTTCCACCTTGCTAGGCAGCATCTATATAATTTATCAGGTCCAGTGGCCCTTCAAGACTTTCTCCTTCAGAGAGTTTCAGTTTCTAAATGGCACTGACATATCTTATTCGAAATTCCACACAGGTGTCTGAGTTGTTGTTTTGTCCTAAGCTTTTGGTAGAATCCATATGGAGGCTGGCCACAGTGCTAGACCGAGAAAGGCCTCCGATGCTGGTGTCTACAGACTCACAGGCACTGGCCCATCCCTGGGGTCATCTGTGGTTGGACACCCACCACCTAGCAGCCCCCACGGGGGCAGCCACTCTTGCATATTATTTTGGAAGGTCCAGAATCAGGCTTAGGAATCTGCATTTTATCAAATACACTAGGGGACTCAGCCACATTTTAAGAAAATTCACACAAGAGATACTAAACCAAACCATAGTCTAGAACAGTGATTTTCAAACTGTGTGCCATGGCACACTGGTGTGCTGCAAGAATTTTTTAAACAGGCAATACCTAATAGTATTTAGTCAGGGGCACTTACCTCTTTTCCGATAGATTGTCAAATGAAAAAAAAATTACAGCCAACACAACAATAGCCATCTGGTGTGAATGAATCAAAATTATACTCATATTTTTGTCAGATCAGCTATATATATATATATATATATATATATATATATATATATATATATATATATATACATATATATATATATATATGGCAGAATTTTAGTAATTAGTTTATGTATGCCATGAGATGAAAAAAGTTGAAAATTGTTGGTCTAGAACTGTGGTCGGCAAACCGCGGCTCGTGAGCCTCATGCAGCTCTTTGGCCCCTTGAGTGTGGCTCTTCCACAAAATATCACGTGCAGGCATGTACATACAGTGAGTTTGAACCTTCATGGCCCATACACAGAAGTCGGTATTCTGTGGAAGAGCCACACTCAAGGGGCCAAAGAGCCACATGTGACTCGTGAGCCACAGTTTGCCAACCACTGGGTTAGGGGCCTGCCACACTTCTTAAGTGTGTGACTCACTTGGGGTCCATACCACCTTCCACCTTAGCTCCCAAAAGTGAAGCCTCTGTTTGCATGCTTACTGTAGTGGGCTTCTAGAAGAAGTTGCTTTTGAGAAAGAACTTCAAGTGGTTAAAAAAAAAGTTTGAAAGCCAATGGACTACATGGAGTATGAAATATTCATTACCCTGGCATGTCCTGTCTTTGGTAACAATTCTGCTCTTGGTATCTTGATTCTCTAGGTGTTAACTACTTAACCCCTCTATGCCTCAGTCTCCACATCTGTAAAATGAGTATAGTAATAATAATAATGTGAGAGTTACTCTGACGATTGAAAAAAATATTATATGCAAAATTCTTATTATCTGGAAGGTAGCGAGTGTTAGCTATTATATTATTATTTTTATATTGCAAGCTACACATACAAAAAATAAAAATATTACCTAATTCAAGGTAGTGATAAGTGCTATGACGAAAAGTAAAGTAGTTAGGGAATGGAGAATAATGGGAGCAGGAAAGACCTATCAAGGGGTCTTTTAACCATAAACCTGAATATTTATTAGCTCTGAATAAACTTAACTAAACTGCTTAACTAAATTATTGTCCTGAATAAACTGACAAGTTTTTCAGAAAAGATTCCCAACAGAGAGAAAATAAAGTGCAAAGGCCCTGGAGTTGGAAGGTGTTCATCATGTTACATAGGAACTACAAAAAGACCAGTGTGGCAGAGTTTTAAAGTCCCCATCAAGAGAAAGAAATGTTTTTGTAAATTTGTATGGTGATGAATGTTACAGGTCTTTTTATGTGATAATTTTTAATATACAGGGTGGGGCAAAGGTAGGTTTACAGTTGTTTTTCCCTTTTTCAAAAACATCTTGTGCTGCCTTTTAATAATAATATTGCTTTTTAAATATTGCTTTTTATGGATTTCAGAGAGGAAGAGAGAGAGAGATAGAAACATCAATGATGAGAGAGAATCATTGATCTGCTGCCTCCTGTACACTCCCTACTGGGGGTCGAGCCTGTAACCCAGGTGTGTACCCTGACCAGTAATCAAACCATGACCTTCTGGTTCATGGGCCAATGTTCAACCACTGAGCCACATTGGCTAGGCAGTTTACAGTTGTTTGTATAAAAAATTAAACAATAATTAATAATACAATAATCAACTGTGTTTTGTGTACTCACCATTGTAAACCTACTTTTGCCCAACCCTATATACAAATATCAAATCATTATATTGAACACCTGAAACTAATATAACATTATGTGAATTATACCTCAATTTTTAAAAAAAGACTAGTGTGGTAGAGCAATATGAGCAGGATAGAGAATGAAAAAAATTAAGTCAGATAAATAAAGAGGGGACAACTAACAGAAGGTTCGATTAAGCCAGAACTCCCTCAACTTCCCTGTTAAACATTAATTACCTTGGGTTCATGTAAGATATACCAATTGCCAGGACTGTTCGTCTGGAAATTCTGATTTAATAGAATCTACTACATAGAAGGTACCATCTTGAGCATTAACACTGAAAATAATTCTGTCTCAATGGAGCTAATTCTAATAGGGGAAATCTTAAAACAAACATCTCTAAAAATCACATAGTTCCTTAAATGTTGCTACATGCTAAAATACAAACAAAATACAACCTATGAAGTGCAACTGGCAATGCTGGAGATATAGGAAGGTTGCATTTTTTTATACAGAATGATCACGTCTAGGTTGGAGATATAAATGTGGGAGTTATCAACATGTAGATTGTATTTAAAGCTAAGAGACTGGCAGAGATCGCCAAGGGAATGGATGTAGATAGAGAAGTCCCAGGACTGACCCTGGGTGCAGATGGAGAAGAAGTCCCAGGCAACACCAGTATTTAGAGATTGGGGATATGAAAAGGAGTCAGCAAAGGAGACTGAGGAGGAGCAGTCAGAGAGTGAAGAGAAAAACTAGGAGTTTGGGATCCCTGATTGTTAAGTGATTAAAGCATTTATAGGAGAAGGGAATACTCAGCTCTGTAAATAAGCTGTTACTAAGTCAAGTAAGATGAGAAGTAAGAATTGCAGATTACATTTATCACAGTTTATAAAATTAATAGGAGGGAAGACAGGCAAGTAGATGCCATGACAGGAGTCTAAGGAAACTGTTCTGATTGGTTGCATTTTCTCAGTGAAGAGGAAGCACGGTTATCAGCTGAGAATGAAGATGGAGAGGAGGAGGTGGAGGTGTAGGGAATGAGGAGAGGTATGAAATAGTCATTTTGGAGAATGGCAGATTATAAGGACCTGGCAAGTAGTGTATGGCTGCTGAGCAAAAATAAAGATTGACTTGAGTATCATGGCTGTGAATTTAAAGTAAGACCAGCAACCATCACCGTGGGGTTGTTCCTAGTAATGTATGATCATACAAGTACAGTTATAAAGTAGGTTGTGGTCTTGCTTAGCAAAGTGAGGTGGAGCAAAGGATTTGAGGATATATACAGAAAGCAATTAAAATGCTTGACCATGAAATTCAAGGGGGAAGAGAAGACATCAGGTAGGAGAGAGATAATGCAAAGTTTGTAGGAGTAATGCTTCAGTTGAAGGGACACTTGGAGATAGGGTATTAAAGGAAGTGATCCAGAGAGATCGAAAGTGACCAAAAGAGAATAGAATACATAAAACTCCAGCTGTAGGGGTTGCAGTTATTGCAATGAATGAGCTAGTGTAGCGACTGGCTGAGGATGGGTAGAGAACAAGGCTAGTGGAAAAAGGTAAGGGGTCGAGAACTGAGAGGCCAGGGTTTTGGAAGGTTCATCTACATTGTTATTGAAATCACCAATAATTAATACAGGAGTAGGATTGGAGAGGTGACAGTGAGTCAGGAGCTAAAATCATTATCTCTGGTTCCTTAGAATCTATATCAGGTCCTGAGGTAGGGAAATAAGAGGTAGAGCAAGTAAAGGGAAGAGGAAAAGGGGAGTAGAGGGAGAAGAAAGAGGGGGAGAAATAAGTGTGAATCCCTGCTGCAACCAACCAGATGGATGGAAGTCCCTAGATAAGCCTGTTCCAGGTTTGCCCTACCTAGTTCTGTCAAGAGGCACGGGGGCTAGAACCAGAAGATCTTCATGAGCCTTCCAGCATTCTAGATTTTTTTAAAGGATATTCTTGGTTAGCTCTATGTAAAGCAGAAATATTTTTGCAAGAAAAATGAATTATTTGTTTACATCAATTTCTCCTCCTCCTTTAACCTCACTTCGCTTGTTCTGCAGAGGCCCCTTTGAAGACCATTAGAGCTCTTGAGATGTACAGAAGATGGGCAACAGGAGAATTAGACAAGAATACTTAAATTCTGTGAACTCTTTAGGTGCCCTCCCCCTCTTTATAAAGTCTGTTCTATCATTTATTTTTTTCTCAATTAAATTCTAAAAATTTACTGAGTGCCTATTATTGGTTGAGAATACATAATTTTCTATTGCATTAAAAAACATTAGCATCTTCCAGACAATTTGTCTCCAAACATTAAACATTAGTTAATCTGGCACTATTTCTGAAATTTCAATCCTACCATTATGTAGTTGTTTCATTTTTTTCTCAAGGCCAACCTCAGAATTTTCAAGGCTTTGTGACAGCCACTGATAGTGTGAGAAGCAACGTTTTTCCTGTGCCAAGAGAGTCATCTGCTGTGAACCCCCACACACCCATCTATGAGTTAGAAAGGCTTTCCCTCAAACCTTGAATGTATTCAGCCTTCTGTGTTGCCATGAACTAGAGCTGCCACTGAAATAATGCCTCAGTGTGGAGCCTTTCGTATGACTGAACTCCTCCAAAAGACCATCAAGTCTCTCTAGTTATCAATTTAACCAAACCATAGGGATTCTGAAACACATCCATGGGCTCTGCAGGACTAGAACTGAGGAGGGTAATTTGGTTGAAAGCCACAGTTTGATACCCTGATTTTTTTCCACCTAAAATGATTTTATTAAGTAGATGTGCTGGGATCTCTCTCTCTCTCTCTTTTATTAACATATTTTTATTGATTTCAGAAAGGAAGGGAGAGAGAGTTAGAAACATCAGTGGTGAGAGAGAATCATCAATTGGCTACCTCCTGCATGCCCCACACTGGGGATCGAACCTGCAACCCAGGCATGAGCCCCTACCGGGAATTGAACTGTGACGTCCTGGCTCATAGGTCAATGCTCAACCACTGAACCAAGCCCAACCAGACTGCTCTCTCTCTCTCTCTCTCTCTCTCTCTCTCTCTCTCTCTCTCTTTTAAAATATATTTTTATTGATTTCAGAGAGGAAGGGAGAGGGAGAGAGAGATAGAAACATCAATGATGAGAGAGAATCATTGATCAGCCGGCATGCCTCCTACTGGAGATTGAGCCCGCAACCCAGGCATGTGCCCTTGACTGGAATCGAACCTGGGACCCCTCAGTCTGCAGGCTGACGCTCTGTCCACTGATCCAAACCAGCTAGGGCTGGGCTCTCTCTTTATAGTATAGTTATGCACCTCATAATGTCATTTTGGTCAATGATGGAGCACATATACAATGGTGGTCCCTTAAGATTATATATACAACCTAGGTGTATAGTCAGATATACCATCTAGATTTGTGTAAGTGCACTCTATGATATTCAATCAATGATGAAATCGCTTAATGACACATTTCTCAGAAAGTATCCCCATCATGAAGTGGAACATGACTGTATTTTTGTTTAATAGAATGTTAATTAAAATTTAAAAGGCATTTAGAATCATCCCCTGCATACAAAGTATTACATTTAAGTTACACTAGGACAAGGACTGTCTATACCACCCACCTCTAACTCTCTGCAGGGGTGGGCAAACTTTTTGACTCAAGGGCCACAATGGGTTCTTAAACTGGACTGGAGGGCCAGAACAAAAGCATGGATGGAGTGTTTGTGTGAACTAATATAAATTCAAAGTAAACATCATTACATAAAAGGGTACGGTCTTTTTTTTTTTTTTTTTAGTTTTATTCATTTCAAACGGGCGGATCCGGCCTGCGGGCCATAGTTTGCCCACGGCTGCTCTAGGGGGTTGTCTGGTACATTGATTCAATGACAGCACATGGCGCATGGGTTAACAATGAGTATTGTGTATAACAAAGAAGTTATAGAGAACTGGAAGAACCCTTAGGAAAAGGTCATTACAACAGGTTTTTTTTAAAAATAAACTTATCGCCAGAACCGGTTTGGCTCAGTGGATAGAGCGTCGGCCTGCAGACCAAGGGGTCCCGGGTTCAATTCCGGTCAAGGGCATGTACCTTGGTTGCGGGCACATCCCCAGTGGGGGGCGTGCAGGAGGCAGCTGATCCATGTTTCTCTCTCATGGATGTTTCTGGCTCTCTATCCCTCTCCCTTCCTCTCTGTAAGAAACCAATAAAATATATTTAAAAAAATAAAAATAAAAAAAATAAAATAAAATAAACTTATCTGACAATTAGAGTTACCTCTCCATTTGTTAAATATATATATTATTCAGTACCCACCTCTGACTTTCTGATTGCCAGACCTATAAGGGAGAGGACTGGAATCCATATTTCCAACAAGTTACTCTGGTGATTGTTTTATTTTAAAGTGTATAATTCAGTGGCTTTTAATAGTATATTCACAAAGTCATGCAACCATTACTACCATCCAATTCCAGAACATTGTCATCATCCCCAAAAGGGAACCTGTACTTGCCAACCTCCTCACCAGCTCCTACTGACCACTAATCTACTTTGCCCCTATTAATTTTACTATTCTGTCCATTTAATATAAATGGGATGATATGATATGTGGTCTTTTGTGTATCTATTCTTAGAGTTAGCATGATGTAGTCAAGGTTCATCCATGTTGTTCCATTGTGTGGGAATACTGCATTTTGTTTACCCATTCACCAATTGATGAGCATTTGGGTTATTTCCATTTTTGCACTATTATGAATAATGCAACTATGAGCAATTGTGTGGACTTGTTATTAGACCTCTTGCTGTTTGTAGAGGTAAATGGCAAAGTTTAGAGTCTTAGAGAGGGAGAAACAGAGACAGGATTTTGAAAGGACCATGTTCGAGCTCACATAAGGAGTTGATGGCAGAGATTTTCCCAGAGCCCAGACCTCTTGAATTCCCAGCCAGGGTTTTGTCCCTTTCCCACAATGGTCAGAGGTCTGTGTGAAACTTTGAAAATATTTCTTCCCAGGGGTTTGAAGTAGTACATAGGGGGAGTTGCCCTATCTGAATAATCCATTATTGGCGAGGTCCTGTCAGCAACTGTGCTGATGAACTGCTTCTTCCAAACAGTTAAAACCTATTGGAAGAGAATAGATAGCTTCTTGGGGACCCTCACTCTTTTAGCATGAGTTGAACAGTAGATAATATAACCATTGACTCATCTAGCTGAAGGAAGTAAAAGTCACTTCCATCTCTCTGTCAGATACCCTAGAGTAGCATTGAATGCTAATTTTCTTAGAAACATTCTCCACTTGTCCAACAGATATCATTTCTTAACTTGAACATTTGAAGGAGAAACAGTCTACAGACAGGCACCAGTTTTTCAGTGCAGCATGACTTGTAGGGGCAAATATCCATTGGGAACTTTTTTCTAGGCACCAAATACTGATTGAAGGTGCAGTTAACTATGTATGAAATTTTAGCTTCCTCATTTAATTGGAGGCACTAAATTATGGCTGTTCCAAGGAGCAGAAAAGAATTTATGAAAATTGAACCTGTTAAAGGGAATACTCCCAGGTTAGGAGCAATAAAATAGAGCAGCCTGCAATAATGATGACCTTTAGCAAGAACAGCTAACTTCCCTGTCAGTGGAACAGGTATAAAAAAGCTGGCAAATGGCCAATCCAGTTAGGTTACCAACTATTAGTCCTACCATAAAATTGGACTGAGTTTGGTTGCTTAATCAGCATTCACAATATTAACTACTTTACTCTTTAATTCTTTTTTTAAAAAAAGATATCTGACAATAAATATATTTTCTGTACTGATCAGCAGCTTCTCCTTTTGAAAGCAATTAATCTGTATATTAAACAACATTTAGTACAGAAAAAGTACTCAATATGTGCTTTCGATGAATGAATTGATAATGGAGATTACTAAGGAAATAGATACTATCCTTCAAATCTTTCAATGGGTATAAATGAAATTCTAGAAAGTTTACAAAGTGACCATACTTGAGATGATATCGATGGGACAGAAAAAAAGAAGAAGGAACAGAATCAGAATTTCCAAGGAGACACATTAAAACATCAGAATGGGGTCAGGGTAAAAAAAAAATTCTTAAAGTATATTGGTCTTGAGCTGAATTGCAGAGTAATAATGTTAAAGTCAGAATCTTATATAAATGAATATAAAAAGTAATCATATATTACCTATTTAATAATAGCAGTAATAATAATAATGGAAGTAATAGATGAAATTGACATAAAGAAAAAAGAAGAGCAAAAGTAAACATAGAGGAATAAATAGAAATGAATGTGACCATGCCAAGGAGGTTGGAATAGTTCAGGCATACATTTTAATCCCATCATTCTCTGTTGTCAGAAGCTACCTGGCTCCCCGCCATTAGTTTGTCAACTTTCCCACAGTCAAGTCAGTTTCCACTTGGGGGTTCCATCCTGCCAACATTTGGAGCCTAGTTCTGGCCTTAGACAGGATGCACAGCCTCTTTCTTACAACAATATTGACTCAAATTTTGCTGCTACTCCAAACCTGCTGTTCAGACCCCATAGTTCCGTGCTTAGGATCCAGATTCTGGGTATGTGAATTGGTGACTTCTGTTCATGAGTTCATCTGGGCCTGTGTATTAGCTTCCTGTTGCCAGCTACCCTGAGCCAAAGTTCTAATTGCCAGTATCCAGCTTCTATGTACACCAGGACTGTTTCCGTACGAGGGTGCTTGCTCAGGCCTCTGGAACTTATCCTTTCTTCCCTGCATTGGCTTCCTCTTTGGGAAAGTTGCCACTTCATGATGCTGAGTGTTTCTCTTCATTGTATCCCTGGGCCTCAAGACTTCACCTCTTCATCTGGACCAATGGTAGCTGGCAGAACAAATCCTATACAAATCCACCTCCTAGAGTCCTTTACTGCCTAGTGAACTTGGCTAGTTTCCTTTCTGCTCTTATACCTTCCACCACCCACTCCGCCACTACAGCTCTCTGAATTCTTTCCTCCCTTATATCTAAAAATATGATCACCTACGTATACTTCCAGAAGATTCATTCATTGATTAAATATTTATTAAGCACTTACTATGTGTCAGGTACTAGGATATGGGGACAAACATAGAACATTCAGTCTAAGGTAAATATAGATGTTAAAAATCATTCAAATCATTTTATAGGTAACCTCAAGAACAGCACATTGTTATCCCATCAGCATGTCCAGTCTAGGCAGTTACTTAGACTAGAGGATACTAGATCCTCAGTTTGGACCCCCTTGGGCCCATTGAAATTACAGCTGAGCACCCTGTCCAGCAAAGTGACCACACTCAAAAAGGCAAGACAAAGAAAACTCATTTTAGAGCTTCTGTCAGGTGTTTGTGTAGCTAAGTGGTGGCCATTAAGAGGTAAGTTGCCTGGTAATGGAAATTTCTTATGCACCTACAGGCCCCCAGGGCACAGTCTTAAAAGCACTAAAATGAACAAAGAGAGACTGACACAGCTTTGCATAATAGAATAAAATGTTACCTCCAGAGGAGTCCTGAGCTGAGCTGATCACTGTGTTGTCAGGAATTGTTTCTCTTCTTTAATAAAGATTTAGGAAACTCTGTTTGGAGAATCTGTATGTGTTATTTGGGGGTATGCCTATGTCTGTATGTATGCTGATGTCTCTTTCCAAGAACAATTGGATCACCTGGAAGGAGGAGGCATGTTAGTTAGCCCTTCACTCCAACAGGGAGATGTCAAAGAGAATGGAAGGGGAGTGCTGAAACCTATCTGGAGTTCCTGATGAAGTGCTCGACCTAAGAAGCAGGATTTATTATAAACTGGACCGACGTTTGAGACATAGGTGATGGGAAATAATTGTGGCTCAGGAGGGAAGGCATGGATTTTACTCAAGCCCTGCCTAGTCCCTCTAGATATGGTGGACGCTCCCTAAAGCTGCTGGGGAATACACAGAGGAGGTCTGAAGGTGGGGGTGCTCTCTGTGGAGATGGGAACTGTGTAGGGCTCTAGTCCAAGGACAATAAAACATTCCTAAGTATTGGAGTGAACACATAAGTGGATTTCTTGTGGAAACATGTATGTGTGTGCTCATCCCTTGGACTATGGAAATGGTCCTGTGGGAATTGCAGGCTGTTGAATGAGGTAGAAATTGGAGGAGTGAGAAAGAGCAAGCAAGACAGAGAAGCCCTGGCTTTGGCTCACTCCTTCCTTCCCAAATATGCTAAAAAATGTTCTGTTTAACAGGGCAAGATGCATGTGCTATTGACTATAATGCTATCTCTGTGAAATACTATGTTTAGTGGTGTGTGGTGCATGCACTAATTTCTCTAGTGACCTATGTTGAAATGGTGTTTAACACAATTAGATACATGAATGACTCACTACAGTGACATCTGTGTGAAACACTGTTTAGCAACACAAGCTACCTGTACATTTCTTTAAGAATATATGCTGAAGCTACTTTTCACAGAGGTAGGTGTCTGAATGATTCACTGTAGCATTATATCTGTGAAACCCTTTGTTTAACAGGGAATTACTTTTTTACCTGCACTACTTTCTTTAATGACTGAGGTTGAAACTGTTAACAGAGTTAGGTGCAGATTTAGTGATGATCCTTCTCTAGAACACTGTGTTTAATGCTGTGTAGCACATGTAGTACTTCATTTTGTGATATATGTTGAATCAATATGTTTAACTGCCAGAGGCAGCAGACCCAGGAATGGAGCAACTCTAACTTTAGGGTCACCCAAAAGTACAACTGTGATCAGGGAAATGAAGATATATAGAGTGGACCATGGGCACAACTACTAGGGAAAGCTAAATTAGGTCTGGGGCAGCCAGCATCAAGAGGATGGGGCACTGAAATTGGACCCAGAGAACACATTTAATTCTCACAAAAGTATGTATCTTCATTGAATAAGTTCAACCAACTTAAATACACAGAAAATGTAGGTAGTTTTCCTATATTCTGCAGTTGCAGAGCCTGCCCTTGTCACCACAAAGTTATACTGCCTATTGAAATTAAATTGTACAAAGTTGAAGAAAGAGTAATTTTGTAAACAACAGACAAGTCTGCAGGAGAGTTTGTATCTGTTCAAGGAATTGAAAGAAGGCCAGTATGACACAAGCAGAATGCACCAGAGAAGCACCATCTGAGATATGAGATAAAGCTTGAGAGGACAGCAGTGATTCGGTCAACTGAAACCTTGTGGGTCATGGGAAAGGGTTTGGATTTATCTTTGAGCATGGAAAAGTTCTTGAATAGTTTTGAGCAAGGGAATTGCATGATCATTTCTGTGACAAGTGGTGGGATTCAAGGACTATTTTGACTTTGAAATAAATTGTAACTTGTTGATTGGATATCTTCTTTCAGGGAGAAGCTACAGATTGAAGAGGAGAATGTGGGAAGCTTGTGAGCTTAGTTTCAAGCATGCTTGGTTTGATGTGCCTGTGACACATCCAGTCCCTTGGATTTATATTCTCAATAAGCCAGTGGCTCCCACCTTATGAACATCTGTTAGTTCAAGTTTAATTTGTCCAAAAATCCATAAATTGAATCCTCACTCAATATTTAAACCTGCTTCTCCCTGTCATTCCCATCTCAGTAAATGGTATTGCCATCTATTTGGGTGCTCCAGCTGAAAATGTAGGAATCTCATTAGATCCTTCCTTTTCTCTTACTCCTTATACCTAGTCTATTAGAGGATTTGGCAGCTCTATTTTCAAAATATCAGCACAGTCCAACTACTTCTTTTCACTATCCATACTGTGACCACCCCAGTACAAGTTGATGTCCTCTTTCCTTTGAACAACTACCACAGTCTTCTATTGAGCTCCCTAATTCTACTCCCACTCTTCTAGAGAGTACTATCAACAGAGCAGCCAGAATATTATTTAAAATATGTATATCAGATCATGCCACCCTGATTCTCAAACCTCTTCAGAGGCTTGCCACTATGTTCAGATTATAATCCAAATTCCTGAGCAGAGCCAACAAATCTTTCCATGATCTGACCTTGCCTGCTTCTCCAAGCTCAGTTCCTACCACCCTGCCCCTAGCTCACTTTTCTCAGTCACATTGACACTTTTACTCTTACTAGGACATGTCACACTCATTCCAGCCTCACCTCAGAACCTCTATATTTGCTCTTCTTTCTGCCTGGAACACTCTTTATTGCAGATATTCTCATAAATAGCTTTCACATTTCATTTAGGTCTCTGTTCAAATACCACCTCTTCAGAGAGCCAGTCCATTGCTGATTATCCTATCAAGAGTGTCACTCCTTACCACTCTTTATCCTATTTATCTCATTTTATTGTGTAATATTTATGATCACATCAAATTATATTGTTCATTTTATTATACAGTGGGGCCTTGACTTATGAGTTTAATCCGTTCTGTGATGGAGCTCGTAACTCAAATTACTCGTATGTCAAATCAATTTTCACCATTACAATGACACGTATACTGGGCTGATGTTGTGGCATTCACTGTGACGTTCGCTGCACCAACTAGCGGTGGGGTATCTGAAGCTGGCTCATAACCCGAATTTTAGCTCGCAACTCAAAGCAAAAAATCGGCCTAGAAATGGTTCGTATCTCGAAAAACTCGTTAGTCGGGACACTCGTAAGTCAAGTCCCCACTGTATTAGTTTTCTTCCAGAAGAATATAGCTCCTTCCTTAAAGGCAGGGGCTCTGTCATATTGTGTTCAGTAATGTATGTCTAGTGTCCAGAATAGGATCATGAATATGATGAGCATCCATTAACTATTTGCTCAATCTACAACAATTTTTTTTTAAAATTTGACATCTACTCTTTTGTTTATTTCTGAAATTCCCTTAATTTCTAGGAATTGCCTACCCCACTTCCTACCTCTTGCTGATCACTAACTTGGTTGTTGACCTCTGGAAACAATAAACTAGCCAGGGAACTGACACATACCCCAATCTGGAAAATAAGCACTCCTTGCTAGCATTTAGAACACAGTACTGATGAAGAGGAATCATAACTTCTTCTGCTGGCCAAAACAGAGGACTTTGAAACCCAGGGGCTGGCAGTTATCTTCTTTTGCTATGATGACTGAAGGCAGAAACATTCAGGTAGAAGCAAAAGGAAATCATGAATTATTAGACACATACAGAAAAAGGAATATAAGCAGTAAGTGCACATAGTTCTTCTTGGGTTCTAGTTTCCTTGGTTCCAGTTCATTTCTGGAAGATGTTGCAGACTCTAGATTGTTAAAGGCAGTCTAATAATCTTTCAAATTATTTAATCTCCATAATTCATATGAGTTAAATTTCTATCACTTGTAACCAGGAGTTTCAACTTAAACAGATATGGAGGTCAAAAGACAGGTCTAATCTAGACATACCATTTGGTGAGTTATTGGCACATAGATACTACAGTAGAAATTTACAGAACTCACCATATGCAGCTCTTTACTTCTTTCTAGGCACATAATATGACTTCAAAATCTTTTTTGCATTTGGGTTGGGTAATATGCATAGTTTTGGCTGTGGAAGTGACTTCTGTCACTGTAAAGTTGGAGGCACTTAAGGGGGAGTGGAAGTTCTCCATGTTCTATCTTCCCTAATCTGGTGGTCACTGATGCCATTTCATGAGATAGTGACAAAACAAGGCATTAGCTCAGTCTTTTCACTGGCCATGAGTGAAAAATAAATCATTTTTGTGTGTGAAATCCCTTATATTTCAGGACTAATTTGTGACCATAGCATAACATAACCCAGTGATGGCGAACCTTTTGAGCTCGGCATGTCAGCATTTTGAAAAACCCTAACTTAACTCTGGTCCCGTGTCACATATAGCAATTTTTTGATATTTGCAACCATAGTAAAACAAGGACTTATATTTTTGATATTTATTTTATATATTTAAATGCCATTTAACAAAGAAAAATCAACCAAAAAAATGAGTTCGCGTGTCACCTCTGACATGCATGTCATAGGTTCGCCATCACTGACATAACCTGTAGTGACTAATGCAGATGGTAATCCAAGTCATGAGAAGGATAGAGACATTAGAACACAATAGTAAAAGTTCGGGTAAAGAAGAATTGAGCAGCAAAGTTTGTGCAGGTTCTCCTAGAATGTTAGGAGAACTAAGATCAAGAAGGTCCTGAAATAAAAAGCAGTTATGAGGGCATGCTCAGAAGCCATGGAAATTTTTCAGAAAGTTTAAATAAGGACAGAAGAGCATCTGTTGTATTCTGTAACATTTCAGTCATTGGTGACCTTGACAAGATTGGAAGAATTTGAAAAATGAATGAGAGGGGAGAGAAGGACCTGAGTACAACATACACAGAATATTTGTTCATTTCTTATGTTGTGGAAATTAAATGAGGCAATAGTTGGAGCAGTTTGTGGGACCCATAAGGACTTTTATATTTTAGATGGAAGACACACTTGAGAATATTTCAATACTGATGAAAAGACTCAAGAAGTTATAGATAATACACATACTGAGCACTGGCTAAGCACTTTTCAAGTATGATATCATTGAAGGCTCACAGAACCCAATAAGATAGTGCTTATTCAGAAATAAGGACAGTTTATAGCTGGGTACATGGTAGTGCTGACAGGTTAGGACACTTACCCAGGTTCCCACATTTGGTAAGTGATAAAGCCAGTGTGTGAATCCAGGCACTAAGAGTCCTTGTAATTACTCCCTCTGCTCTAGAAGTAAAGAGTTTAGCAACCCAAATTTCCCGAAGGTTCAGAGTAGGCAGGAAGTGGTGGTCTCCAGGGTATCAATCTTTAGTTTAGCATACCTCTCCATGGTAATAGCAGGTGAGGAGGAGATTATTGGCCAGATACAGTCAAACACCAAACATGCGGACTAGGTCGGTGGCAAACTATTATCTAATGGCATCTATTTTCTCTGTAATGCAAGGTGCTAGGTCATGAGAGTGAAAGAAGGAAAGAAGGAAGAGAAATCAAGGAAAGAAGGAAGAGATGTATCCATACCTAGTCAGTATTCTCCAGTCTGAAGAATGGTCCTTTGCCTTGCTAATCCTCTAATAGCAAATGGCTGCTGTCACTAGCACTAGTAATAAAGTCTATAATCATTGTCTCCAGGGAATTCAATAATTTTTCTTTAAAAAGAGAGGGGGAAAAAATGTGGCCTTAATGCCCAGGGCTTGAGGGAACCAATATAGGCTTTTTTTAAGAAAGCAATTATTGATGTAGGAAATTAAGTATGAAACTGGCCAAAGATGGAGAGTGGGCTGTTGGAGAACATTTCTGAAAGTGTCAAGGACACTGGATAACTTCAGAGAGGAAACAATTCAGGGAGTAAAAAGAACAGGGCAATCTCTGATGATATTCTGTTCAGGGAAATGTCAGAATGTGGTGACAGATGGGATGTGAGGAACAAAGCATATTTAGCAGATAAAAGTTACTCTCCAGAGAAAATGTGTTTGTTTTCCCCACTAAGAGGTCTATCTTCTTTAACTGTTAGATAGCTTATAATTTTGTTCTCAGATGGAAACATGACAATGTAACTTTTGGGCTTGCACATTCAGTCCCAGGCTGACCTTGCTGACAGAATGAAACCAGTGTTTCACTAGCCTTGAGTGAAGCAGAGAAATGTCTGCAATGGCAGTGCCTCAGCATAGCAATCTAAAGATACCAGGAGAATACTTTTAGTGAAATGGGCTCCATTCTGTGAGGGCACATAGTTGGGAGTATAAAACATAATGAAAGTGAAGACTCATTGTCAACCTCATTCATTGCTAATGCCACACTTTACTTATGTATACAATTCAACAAATATTTATTCAGCATCTACAATGAGCTAAATAGCATTTTGGGTTTTATAGATACCACATCAGACAAGATAAAATTTTGTGTAACTTATATTTAGAAAGACAAAAACAACCAAGTAAATAAAAATGCAATTTTAGGGAATAGGTGCTTAGAGGAAAATAGGTAATAGGAACTCCAACTCAAAATGGTTTAAAGAGTAAGGTACTTTACTATCTCATATAACAGGAAGTCCAGAATTAAGCAAGTTGGCTTATCAATGCCTTAACAATACCATCAAGGATCCAAGTATTCTCAATCTCTGCTCTATCATCTTAACACTGGCTTCAAACTCTGTACTTACTGGAATACATATAGAAAATTTTTTCCATGAAATTAAATACATACTTAATTTTAATTATGCAAACATGTCTATATAAGTAAAAACAAGTAAACTCATTTGTCAATTTTTTAAACATATGCATTCGGAAAACCTACTTTATTATATAATGGACTTTTAGCTTTAATAGACACCCCCTCCTTTGAATTACCCTTTTCTATTGAGGTCTTACTGTATCACCAAGAGATACAATCATATCTAGAAGAGAGAGAGATTTTTTTCTCTTGGGCCTCTGGAAAGAACAAAAGAAGCTTTATTCTCGTGTTAAGTGAAATTAAGCTTCAGAGTCCATCAAGGGCACAAACTATTTCCAAAGCTCTAGGAAGGGCCTGGTAATGTGTTGACATGTTCCTAGGTTTTAATAAATTTTGCAAAAATAAGATATTTTAACCCTTCATTTAAGGCCTCTGTCTCTTTTCACTGGAATCTCTTCTGTCATACTTCTGCTTATGTCAAGTGGCACTGAAATGACCATGGGGATTTTTTAAAAATATATTTTAGTGATTTTTTACAGAGAGGAAGGGAGAGGGATAGAGAGTTAGAAACACCGATAAGAGAGGAACATCAATCAGCCGCCTCCTGCACTCCCCCTACTGGGGATGTGCCTGCAAGGTACATGCCCTGGACCAGAATCAAACCCGGGACCCTTCAGTGCTGGGAGCCGGTCCATCCTTGCTGTTTCAAGGGACCTGGCATATATGGCATACGGTTCTTAATATGTTTGCTTACCTTCTTGGCGCTGTGTTTTAACCAAGGTCACCTCTCCGAGAAAGGTTGAATCCCCAGGTAGGGATTTTCCCCTGAAGTTAGGGAGGGAATAAAACCCCTCAACTAAGTGCCAGGTGGGTAATTAATCACTTTAACTATGAACAATCATGCTTAAGCTACATAATCTTTACTCCCTGGAATGGAGATAAGAAATGCCCTAACCTTTGTAATAGAGATTGATAGGATTGAATGAACTGGTATAAATACAGATGTAGCAAGACACAGGGCTTGGAAGACAGGACCAAGAGAGACAGAGCCTAGGCACAGAACCTACACAGAACGTTCTCTAGAGACAGAAGAACTTCGCTGGAGAGAGCATGCCGGAGGATCCTGGACAGGGACTGGCCTCGGAGCCTGGAGGCGGAGCCTGGCGAGAGAGCATGGCAGGGGATCCTGGACTGAACCTGACTGCGGAGATTGGCAGGAGAGCCTGACTAGAACCTGGTGACTGAACCTGACTGGAGTACCTGGCCACAGAACCTGGCTGGAGATCCGAAGCAGAACCTCTCTGGAGATCCAGACCAGAACTTGGCTGGAGATCCTGGCTAGAGATCCTGGCTAGGCTGCTGATCAACTGAACACTGTCTCCGTGTCCTTCCTTCTTCGCCGACTCCGTCTACGCCTTTGGGAACCCCTGGACCTGCTGGGGTTGGACCCTGGCACTTCAGTCCGCAGGCCAATGCTCTATCCACTGAGCCAAACTAGTCAGGGTGACCATGGGGGTTTTAGGGATTCAGCTAAGGGAGAGAACTGAGTTGTTGATATATTTAGTATGGATTTAGTGATATATTTTCCTTTTATCCCCATCACTTCTACATATACTTAATTTATCCCTAGCCATTCCAGTGTAGGAATGGCTTCCAGGAATATTCCCATTGCCCATAGTGGTGACTTGCCTTGTATCATGAAATGAAGATGCTCAACAGAAAGCATATTATAGCATTTTATGTCCTACCATGTCCAACCCCAGAATATGTGGATTTTGAAGAAGCAAAGTTTCAAACATTCAAAGCCAGAAGCAAGTCTGTGGAAGATTCTTCTATCCATCAAACATGTAAAATTATAATAGGAAAACTTGGTTTTCATTTACACTTATCAAAATGATAGTTCACTCTTACCAACATGATCATTAATTATAAATATCCAATGAAAAGCCTTGGATTGTTGGATATTCCACTTAATGAAGAGGGGTGAATCAAATAAACATATAGGAAATATTAAAAGTTCTCTCTGATTTGCCATGAAATGATGACACTGACAATGAAAATGTAAAATTTACCATTAGTAGGAGGATATTCCAGAAATTGCTTCCTGAGTATAAATAACTGGGAGTGATCTCTACACCAGAAAACCTGAAAAGCCTTTCTTTCATCATAGTTGAAATAAACTTTATATAGATTTTTCCCCAAATTTGACAATTCTAAATATTTATTTGTTGTTACTGATAGCAAGTTGTGGTTCTGAAAGTATTGTTTCTAAATAATCAATGATAAAAAAAAATAATTATATTACTGAAACTAGTGGCCCAGTGCACGAAATTCATGCGTGGGGGAGTGGGGGCGTCTCCCTCAGCCCAGCCTGCACCCTTTCCAATCTCTGACCCCTAGGAGGATGTCCGACTGCATGGTTTAGGATCCAGCCTAAACCAGCAGATGAACATCCCTCTCACAATCTGGGACCACTGGCTCCTAACCGCTCACCTGCCTGCCTGCCTGATCACCCCTAACCACTCTGCCTACTGGCCAGATCAACCCCAACAGCCCCCCCCCCTTCTGGCCTGATTACCCCCAACTGGCCCCCCCATGTCAGCCTGCTCACCTGCAACTGCACCCCTGTGCCAGCCTACTTTCCCCCAACTCCCCCACCTGCCAGCCTGCTCACCCCCAACTGCTGCCCCTGCCGGCCTGATTGCCCCCAACTGCCCCCCTCCTGCTGGCCTGCTTGCCCCAACAGCTGCCTCCCTCCTTGCCATCCTGCTTGCTCCCAACTGCCCTCTCCTGCTGGCCTGATCACCCCTAACCACCTTTGCCTTGGCCCTGCCACCATGGCTTTGTCCAGAAGGATGTCTGGAAGGTCTCCTGTTCTAACTAGCATATTACCCTTTTATTAGTATAGATAACTAATTTACCTTTCTATAGAAAATGTTATACAATCATTTTAATTAAAAGAGGTGATCAAAGAGTATTTAGCTAAAAACTAGGGAAGAAACATTATAGTGGTCTGTCAGGCAGTTAATGAAAATAATGTGTCATTTTGCTGTACTTATGGGGTCAAGTTTCTAAAAGTCATATGTTGTGATTTATTTTTCATTTTCAATATAAGTTTTATAAATAATTTTATATTTTCAATTTGTATTATTTTTTTATCAAAGAATGCCTCCCCTCAAACTATAAAAGCTATAGTTCCTACACAATTGGGATCTACTCCAACTCAAATTGGAGGAATGTTTTTCCAAAAATCCTGCAGTAGGCTTCTCCTCATGTCTCATTATATTCATCTTCACTGTTTTTTTAAAAAAATGCATATTTTATTTTATTTTTACAGAGAGGAAGGGAGGGAGAGTCAGAAGCATCAATGAGAGAGAAACATTGATCAGCTGCCTCCTGCACACCCCCCACTGGGGATGTGCCCACAACCAAGGTACATGCCCTTGACCAGAATCGAACCTGGGACCTTTCAGTCTGAAGGCTGACACTCTAGCCACTGAGCCAAACCAGTTAGGGCTCATCTTCACTCTTAATCACATTCTACCTATTCAGTTGAATGTGCAAGGAGCAAAACTTATAGCCAAAGTGAATGGTCTTACTTGAAATTACTGGTTGTTATCTTAGGTTAACTCTTAATGCTGCCTTGCAATCATATTTTCTTAGTTGGTTTTCTCCTGCACTGATCTGAAAAACTCGCATTTTCCTTTTTTTCTTATACCTTTAACATTTCCAAAAGTCCCTCTCAACTAGTAACCTTGTTTCCTATTTTGGTGACAAAATAGAAGAGAACTCTCACAAACTCCCACCTACTTGTATTTGCATACAGATACTATAGATGAACTGTGTAGTAGACTCCATCCCCTCACTGAAACAAGAACTTTGTTCCAATTAACCCCCCCCCCCCACTGTTCTACATCTCAAGTTCCCCTACAAGAACATAAAAATGTGCTGTTATTTTTCCCATCTTGACCAAAAATTTAAAAACTAAACCTTCTTTTGACTCTTATTTCCCTTCTGGTAACTACCAAATTTGTCTCCTTTTTTTTTTCAGCAAAACTCCTGAAAGAATAGTCTATGCTCCCAGTCTTCAATTTTTCTTCTTCTTCAAGGCCTGCTGTCATGAATGTAATGGATATTTTCACTATACAGATTGACCCAGGCCATTCCTCAAAGCTAAACTTACACTCCTGTCTAAATTGAAAGAAAATACATTCTGAAGATATTTCTTATGATTCCTCTTTAGTTACAAAATCCCTCAAAGCAGCCTCCAAAAGCATCTGCTCCTGAGAATCACATTCAAACATGGGTCCTATTTTAGCTTTTGCAATATCCAGATGCACATTATGAAAGACGCAAATAAATACCTAAAGATATTTTCCAAAAAAAATCCTATCATAGAGCCGAAGCCGGTTTGGCTCAGTGGATAGAGCGGCGGCCTGCGGACTGAGGGGTCCCAGGTTCGATTCCGGTCGGGGGCATGTGCCTGGGTTGCGGGCACATCCCCAGTGGGAGGTGTGCAGGAGGCAGCTGATCGGTGTTTCTCTCTCATCGATGTTTCTAGCTCTCTATCTCTCTCCCTTCTTCTCTGTAGAAAATCAATAAAATATATTTTTTAAAAAAATCCTATCATAGAAACCACCCTTCCCCTTGGGAACAAAAAGGTTTTAGTATCACTCAAAGAAGAGAGGTCACTTATTTGAGAAAACATTCCCCTGCACACAAAAAATGCTCAGAAAGTGTAGTAAAAGTACCAACCCACCAGCCATCTGTGATACAGATTACAATCACCAAACAATATACTACTGCTTAAGTTATTTTTGTCATTATCTATATATGTTTTTGATTATTCATGTGAGAACATATTATGGTCTTTAGTATAATATGTCAAATTATACCCCAGAAAACGAAAGCCATGGTTCATTCCTGTTATGGATTGAACTGTGTCTCCCCCAAATAAGTCCTAACCCCCAGTTTTTTAGAGTGTTATCTTATTTGTAATTAGAATTGTTGTAGATATTTAGATGAGGTCATAAAGTGAGCCCTCATCCAATATGATTGGTATCCGTATGAGAAGAGAGAAATGTGGACACAGAAACAGACACACAATGAGAGGGCCATGTAGCAATGGAGGTAGAGATTGGAACAATGCAGTTGTAAGTCAAGGAATGCCAAGGACTGCCAGTAACCACCAAAATGTAAGCAGGAGAAAGAAAATATTCACTCTTAGAGCCTTCTAAGGAATATGGCCTTGCTGGACACTTGATTTTGGATTTCTAGCTTCCAGAACTTAGAGAAAATAAATATTTATTGTTGTAACTACCAAGTTTGTGGTACTTTGTTACAGCAACTACAGGAAACTAATACAGTTATTCATGACATTTTAAAGCTGTAGAAAGGAAACAAAGAAGAATTGAATCATGGGGTAGTACATCTGGAAAAGCCATGATTAGGCATTCAGATGACCTGGGTTTGAATCTGGCTCTGTTGCTAATGTGTGAGCCTGTGTAATCCTGAACTGATGTAAAACTCAACTTCCTTATGTGTAAAATGAGAAGATAATATTGTCTGGCATGCTAACCTTAAACACTGTTATTAATTCCCTATCTATCTATCTATCTATCTATCTATCTATCATCTATCTATCTCTACCTCTCTTCCTTCATTTATTTAAATAAATCCTCAATTGATATCAGTGAACTTGGCTTGTTAAAAATAACATTAAAATAAACAAAATTGGGTAATGTAGGTCTACTATGAAATATAGGAGCTCAGTGTTCTGATTAAGATGAAGAAGAAGTATTTAATTGGTCCCAGGTGTATGTGCATGTCAGCCTACTGAAGTATTTCTTGTTTTTTGTTCTTTTGTTAGCAATTCAGGATATGAAAAATTAAGTCCATCCATTTTTTAAATATCTGAAATAAGTTTTTCACCCCCTTGGCATTGTTAGCAGAGAGTGAATTACTACTACTTATAAGAGTTTCTTTTTTCTATAAAATATTTGTTTTTCTATTTTTAAGTGACACTCTTACACAAATCTTTGATTTTTAGTGAGTCACTTCTGCTATTAAGAAAACATATATAAAATCCCATTTGTATAAATTTTTAAATCTAAGAACATAACACAATAAACAGAAATGAGTTATAATTGACTAAAGATGACCCTTAGATACTTCCAAAATGGAAAGTTGAATCATTTTTTTAAATGACAAAGAAGGAAGAAATTTAGCAGATTTCCATCCTCAAGCTCCTTTCCTTCAACAACCAGCACTCATCCCGTATTCATATAAAAGAGAGAAGGAAAAAACCCTTTGATGTAGGGACTAAAAATAGATAACAACTACTTCAGGACCTGAAGACACTGCCTGTTCCCTGTGATAACAGGAGGCTTCATATTTTTCAGGATAAAGAACTTTAGGGACTTTCTATATACAGTATGTTGTATATCCTCTCATTTCTATAACTCAAGACTATTCAACATTTAATTAATAACTGAGATAACAAACAGAAGATACCTGTTTGAATAAAATAAACATCAAATAAATGTTTGTTTATGCTAGTGACACCAAAACTGACAAAGCAAAGATGTGTAGTGCATATTCCAGAAATCATCATCTCCTTGCTTGCGTTACTGTTCATAATACAAATGATGATGGCGATGCTTAGGAGGAGGAAGATGATGAGGGAGAGGATTATGATAACAATAATGTTAATTGCTAAGGGCCAATTATGTTTCATAAATTTGACTAGGTATTTCATGTGAGCTTTACATTGACTTTAATTCAATTTAAGAAGTTTAACACTCAGAGTCCCACTGAGGCTCTGAAACCTTATGTGACTTCATCACTCTCACACAAGCCAAGACTCCATCACAGGTCAGTGTGCATATTGAAACCACCGTGCTTTCAACCAGATAACTTCTGGGCCAGCTTTGCTTTTTACAATATTTCTTTAACACAATATGAAAACAGTCCACAGCTTTTGTGTATGTTTATTTCTACTTGTTCATGCTCATGCTCATGCTCATGCAATGGTATCTTTTTCATTTTACCAATGAAAGAATGGAAGCTCAGAAAGATGAAATAAATAAGCTCACACCACAGGCCTAAAAAGTGGTGAAGTTAGATCTGTCTGTTTCCAATGTTTATATTTTTATTGACTGATCTCTTCAAAATACACAGTGAACTGTTTATTCTCACCCCTCCCTCAACTTCTCCCTCTCTTTCACTTTCTCCCTCTCTCCCTCATCTCTTTCTTTATCAGAGCAGAGACTCAAGCTTCACAAACAAAAGGAACATCAGTGGCCAGAAATGGTCGCCACTCTAGTTTAGGCCTGCCTTGATTCTAGAAATCAGAACATCAGGATATATATTCCACTGGAATTAAGATACCAGTCAAACACTCAGGAAGGCCTACAGGAAGATACATGAAAGCAAAAAGTGCACCAATAAGGGCCTCAGACCATAAAGAAGATTGTGGAGCTCTTTCCCATTCTGATGGCACAGAAGTTTCCTAAGACAAAAGTCATATACAGTCTTCAGGAGAAAGTGGTACAAAGTAATTAAAGGGGTTTGATTTCTGATGTTGGAAACAAAGTTATCAGATAGAGGGCTGGCAGAAATTATATCATGAAGCAGAGCTTTGGGATCCATTTTCCTTTTTTTCTATTTTTTCATTGATTTCAGAGAGAAAGGGAGAGGGAGAAAGAGATAGAAACATCAATGATTAAAAAGAATCATTGATCAGCTGCCTCCTGCATGATCAGGGATCGAGCCCACAACCCAGGCATGTGCCCTGATCAGAAATCAAACTGTGACCTCCTGGTTCATAGGTCGATTCTCAACCACTGAGCCAACAAGGCTGGACAGGATCCATTTTCTATACCTGACTCAGAAGGAATAAACAGACAGTTTCATGTCTCTGAATTGTCAAAACCCTGAACAGCTAGTGAAATAAGATACTTCTCACTTCAAACTTCACTGGTATTCATATCTATGGTGGCTCCACATCTGGCCTTCCCCCCATTACTTATCATTATTGACTCCATTTTTACTTCAGTCTGTTAGGCCAACTTGATCTCTGGCATAGGAGAAGTGAGGGTTCCCAGGTACAATATCACATGCAACTCCCAATGGAAACTTTTAACATTCCCTCTTGCCACTTCCATTGCCTTAACTCTAACTCAAATCTCCTTTAAAATGCCACTGTGTAGCAATACACTTCAGTGGAAGCTGCTCATTTTCCCATAGCCCTCATACAATCAGGTCCAAAAGTTAAGTTACCCTCTTCATGCTTTGCAGTATAATTGCCCTAAAACTTCTTTAGCAGCTCCTCTGTCCCTGAATCCCACACCATCTTCTTAGTCTACCCTCTTTTCATCTTCTGCATTGTTAATTAAAAGAGATACTGAACATCTGTTCTGGGCCTGTCACTAAGCTGTGTACATTACATTACACACATTGTCCTAAGTAATCCTCACAATTGATCTGCAGAGTGTAATATGTCCTTCTCATAGTCACACAAATAGCAAATGATTGTGTTGGGTATGAACTCAGGTTTGTCTGATTCTGAACTCCATCTTAATCACTAACCCTTGCAGAAAAACAAGGACAATCTTGCATGGTGATTGTAATAATGGGAGTGCGCAAATGGTGCAGTATGGGGACAGAAAAAAAGGCAAGGAGAAGCGGCCTGGGATACTCAAGAAGGCTTCAGAGAAGAGCTGAGGATCTGAGACCTGAAGCATAGTTCTTGAGGCAGTATTCCAGGCAGTATTGGAGTACATGATGCAATAAATGCCAAGGCATGAGTATTCATACTAAATTATAAGAAATATGAATGGTTGCTCTGTCTAGATATGTTGGACCCATGTGGGCGAGCAACAATACATACTATTGGAAAGGTAGATATCACAGGGAAGGCCCCAGGCAAACTTGGATACCTTATGAAGGGCGAGGGGGTACAAATGTCTCCTGAAGTCAGTAGAGATGGATCTACCTAAAATTTTAAAGCAAGGGACATGAAATTTGCACATTTAAAAGCTCACTGTGGCAACAGAGTAAAGGACAGATTTTAGGGGGCAAGCCAGGAGGCAAGGAGGCTAGTTAGAAGGCTGTTTGGTCATCCAGGGGAGAGAGAATGGTGAACTTGTGACAGAGAGGAGGGAACAAATTGAAAAATACTTAGAGAAAATGTAAAATTTTCATCAATTCTACTCCCCAACCTAGGCACATCAGATTTACTTTATTCAACATTCTGGGCTTTCATAGCCCATTCCTTGTACATATTTTCATGTATTAATTACTTCATTCTGTATGGAGTTGTAATTATGATTTGCTTCTCCTTCCCACTTGGATCCAAGCTCCTTATGAATTGGAATCATCCCTCTCTTAAAATTTATTCTTTCTCCTACTTACCACAGTGTTTGCCTTCTATGGAGATCAGTGCATGTTTACTGAAGTCAAACTTAACAAGACCATTTGAAATTATAGATTCCAAAATTATCCACCAATCAGTAGATGAATGGATAAAAAAAACTGAGACATTTACACAATGGAATACTGTGCAGATGTAAAAAAAGAGGGATGTTTTTACCCTTTGGGAACAGCATGGATGGACCTGGAAAATATTATTCTAAGTGAAATAATCCAAGAAATACAAGTATAACATGATCTCACTGATTTATGGAATTTAATGAGCAGAATGAATTTACCAACAAAATAAAACCTGAAGCAGGGAGGCATGGAGCAGACTTGACATACTTCAATGTGGGGTTGGGGGGATGAGAAGAGATAAACCAAAGAACTTATATATTTACTAGGGGCCCGGTGCACGAAATTCGTGCACTGGGTGGTGGTGGGGGAGTGTCCCTCAGCCCAGCCTGCCCCCTCTCACATACTGGGAGCCCTCAGGCGTTGACTCCCATCACCCTCCAATCGCAGGATCGGCCCCTTGCCCAGGCCTGACGTCTCTGGCCTAGGCGTCCGGCCCGAGCAGCGGGGACCCGCAGCTGCAGCGGCCCCACAATTGTGGGCTTCGCTTTAGGCCCAGGCAAGGGACCCCTAGCTCCTGGGACTGCCAGCTTCGACTGTGCCCAGCTCCCATCGCTGGCTCCACCCCTACTTCCTGCTATCACTGGCCAGGGCGGCAAAGGCACCTGATTCTCTGACCATGGCTGGGGGGCAGGGCAAAGCCCTGCCCCCAGCTCTTAGCTCCACCCTGGGTTTCCGATCACTGTCAGTGGCAGGGGGCTTCTTCCTGCTTTCCCTTCCGCCTCCCTGCATTGTGCCTACATATGCAAATTAACCGCCATCTTGTTGGCAGTTAACTGCCAATCTTAGTTGGCAGTTAATTTGCATATAGCCCTGATTAGCCAATGAAAAGGGTAGCTTGTACGCCAATTACCATTTTTCTCTTTTATTAGTGTTGATAGGCATAGCCCATGAACACAGGCAATAGGATAGCGAAGACATGAGAGGGTGGATAGGGGCTGGGAGGATGGGGGTACAGAGGGGGAAAGGGAAGATACCTGTAATATTATCAACAATAAAAATATTATTTAAAAAAATAAGTAAAAAAGAAATGTCATGTATGTTTTCTGCTTTTGAGAAGATGGAATTACCCTTCAGAAACCCAGCTGAAAGTGAATCTGTCTTTCTAGATAGATCTGTGTCCCCCTGGGCTCTGTCACAAAGTATAAACGATATGCCATATATCAGCCAGAGTCTCTATATCAAACTTTTGTGTGGAAAGCAGAGGTTGCAAGAGATTGTGAAGAAGCTCTTGGTTGGCCTTGCAGAAGGAGAAATTCTTTTCAGTATTTATTGGGTTCTGAGTAAGCTTAAGCCCTAAATATAGAGAGATGTTTGTAAATATTAACTTCTATTTAGGAGATTATTTACTTTCTATATTGCCCCTATCTAAAAAGGTTATTCTCCCACAAAATTATATCATATTATGCTCTTCCTTGAAAGTCAATGAATTAAGGTAATGTTTGGTCATTTATAAAACAATCTATACAAACAATTGAAACAACTGTTGGAACTTTCACATCAATCAATAAGATCTAGACAAATGTTTAGCACAATTGTACATAGAGTAAGCAAATGTAGATGTTTAGTAGTGAAAAGAAGATGGGGTTCAAGATCAAAGAGACATGAGTTTGATTCTGAACTCTCTCACTTTTATCTGTATGACCTTAGACCAATCACTTAGGCTATTGAGTCCTTCCTCATCTGTAAAATGGAAATAGACGAATACCCACCTTCCAGTATTGTAATAATGAGCAAATGACATAGAGTTCATAGACGTGGTTTATAAAGTCTTCTACAAATCTTAGCTATCACTTTTGAAGCAGAAAGGCATTTAGAGAGTATTTAGTACAACGTCCTCCTTTCATCTTTCAGCAATGAAGATACTTAGATTTAGAAAAGTAAAGTGGTCACACAACTAAGTGGTAGATCTGGCTCTACAATGCAGTTCTCCTGACTCCTACACTCTTTCTTACTTCTATATAAGGGAAGCAAAGTACTATGTGTCTCACAGAACTTTGGAGAAAATGGATTATGTGCTCTGGGGCATTGCTTCAGTAACTCATCCTAGAGAGAGACATAATTTTTTTAGTACATACACTTCTTTCTTAAGATCACTTCTCTAGACTTCCAGGACAACATGTTTATTCTAGTGAGTCATTCTTGCCTTGAAGCTCAATGTGTCAGAAGCTTATCTATCCCCATCAGAAGTTCTATTTGTTGTCAGGAATAAGATAAAATGAAAAAGAGACACAGATGAACTAAAAGACCATCACTTGCCTATTCTTGGGGCATAAAACAATTTGAATAGAGAAACATTAAAGAGGGACACAATCATTAATTCTACTGCAGTATTGGTGCTCACCATGGAAATAAAACGGTAAACAAGCATAGAGAACATCATTAAATGGTGCATAGTGGCCAAGAATTGGTATTTGTGAAATGCAGTGTTACCTTAAACCTGTCCTTTAACCTCAAGGAACATGTATTCTTACCTTTAAATTAAAAAAATAATACTAGCTCGGCCAGCCTCAAAGGGCTGAGTAAGGATCAAATGCAATACAAGTATGATGTAGGGATTTGATGAGATAAGGAATCTAAAGCCCCCATGGAGTGCCAGATAGTCAGTTTTGCTCATAAATATGACCAACTACTCTTTTTATTGTTGTAATTAGGTTGCCATTATCTAGCACTTTTTTATATGACTATTTATACTAACTAGAAATAAAGCTTTTGCACAAAAAGGGACTGTAGGTTAATGAGAGATGGGGGTAAAACAGCCAGAAAGAGAACGCAAAGAGAGGCCACAAAGCATGGTAGTGAAGAGCTCCTGGCCACTTGAGTCAGAGTTAGAAGTAGGGCTATATTTCCTAACTACATCATCAGGCACAAGGCACTTACCCAAGCCAAGCCTAAGTCTACTCATTTACCAACTGAGATCACAAGCCCTACTGCATGGGGCTGTTGTGGGGGCTTAATGAAATAGAGTATATAGTGCGTCAAATGTCTGGCATAGATGAACTGTTGGGTAACTTGTTAAAGTGTGACAGTGTACATCAAAGCCTGTTCCAAACTCTAAAGTGATATAAACATGTAAGCAATTATTATAACACTAGAGGTCTGGTGCATGACATTTTTGCACTGGGGATGTGGGGGTCCCTCAGCCCAACCTGCATGCTCTCCAATATGGGAGCCCTCAGGGGAGCCCTCCCCAATCCGGGAGTTTCTGTCTGTCTTTGCAATCATATGAGCGAATTGTCTGAGACCCCCAACTCAGATTGGTTTGTTGCTCACAGAATAATAGAGGCTTTTTTTTTTTCTTTGCTTCATTGGTGGAGATTTCCTGGAAGTTTTAGGATATCTTCCCTTTAGTTTTTCCTAGACACTTTGATTTTACTTATGTCTCTCACCTTTGTTTTCCCTCCATCCCCCACCACAACAGTAACTTGCTCCAGGCTCACTTTGCTCTAGTGCAGTGGTTCTCAACCTTCCTAATGCTGTGACCCTTTAATACAGCTCCTCATGTTGTGGTGATCCCCAATCATAAAATTATTTTCATTGCTACTTCATAACTGTAATTTTGCTACTATTATGAATCATAATGTAAATATCTGATATGCAGGATGTATTTTCATTGTTACAAATTGAACATAATTAAAGCATAGTGATTAATCACAAAAACAATATGTAATTATATATGTATTTTCCGACAGTCATAGGCGACCTCTATGAAAGGGTCATTCAACCCCCAAAGGGGTCGCGACCCACAGGTTGGCGACCCACATGTTGAGAACCGCTGCTCTAGTGTCTAGGTAGGAGATCCGTCTGCCACCAGAACTAAGATTCCCAGCATTTCTGGGGCTCCCTGCACTCTGGGCTTCCACTTTAGGTCCTGGGGCTGCCACCATAACTACTATTCCCAGAATTCCTGGTGCTCCCTGCGCTCTTGGTTTTCCCTTCCTGCTCTGTCTTCGTCCCATGGCCTCCCACTCTGCCAAGTCCTTCAAGCCGCCAGCTCTCTCTCTGCTCTCCATCTGGCAGCTTGGGGAGCCAATTTTCCCAAGCCTCTCCACTCTTTGCTGGCTCTCCCACTCTGCTCTCCACCCGGCAGCTTGGGGGGTGTGGCTCCCTCAGTCACTGGGAGAGACCGAGGGAGCCACGTCCCTACAAGCCGCTGGCTCTCCTCCTGGTGCCTGTGTGTGCAAATTAACCCACCATCTTTGTCGTGTTAATTTGCATGCTCACTCCTGATTGGCTGGTGAGCATAGCAGAGGGGCGGTCGATTTACATGTTTCTCTGTTATTATATTGGGTGGACAAAATTCTATGCAAAACGCTAATGCTTAGTTAATTGTTTAAGTGTTATGGGAAAATTCATTATACTGTCCAGATATAAAACATGTTCATTTACAGCAGTTTCCCTTACAGTTGTGCTAATGATGAGGTAGGGGATATTTGAAGGTTTCTCTAAACACAGCTGTTTTATGTATTGTCAACTTTTTCCATTATTTTCAATTTAATCCTTTGCACCATCTTTTATGTTTCTAAAATGGTCAGAATAGAAGACATTTGGTGAAGGTAACTTGTAAATGTGGAAATGAGTAATCCAAAGTGAATTAGAATCCACATGAATTCCTCTTCTCAAAAAGCCCATGGTTTGTCCCACATAAATGTTTTGAAATTGGTACTCTGAATGTATGGAATATTCCAGAAAAGATAGTTAATTTGCCTTCAGAAGTTATTTTGGGTATATATTTTTAGAAATAGGTACTGTTATAAAAATAGGGATTAAAATATTATGATGATATTTTGGAAGAAACAGAGGAATCTAGATAACCAAGTCTTTTTTTTTTCCTAGGAAATGTCTGTTGAATCAATGAGTAAATAAGTCAATGAGTGAGTGAGCAAGTGAATGAATTTAACAGCACCGAGTAAGTACAGCCCTTTCAGATTCCTCCCAATTCTTCCAACTCTAACTTGAGGAAACCGTGACTTGCTATTTGAGACCATTTTTCATTCTGTGTCCTTGTAGCAATCTCTCAGAGACACTAAAGTCAGCACCAGTGGTGGAAAGCAGTTCCACACATACAGCCTAAGGGAGCACATCTGGTTCTCCACTAAAGCCCAAAGATGGGTGGATCGAAGACGTCCATCCACAGGCACTGCTGCTGTGGCTCCCAGGCCAGAGAAATGGCACCAGGACTTTCTCTTCCTGCAGGAAAGCCCTAGGTCAGATTTGGGGAAGGAGTGTGTTTGTGTGTATGTGTGTGTGTGTGGGGGGGTAACCAAGTATCTTAACAGTTGTAATATTGTACCACTGAAATCTCGATGAAACAACACACACACACACACACACACAGTTAAACTTGAATAATTTCAAGGTCTTTTTGGTTCAAACTTACTGTAGATCTTAGAATTAAAGAATTTATAATTAAATGCACCCAGAAGATAGCATTACTATAAACTCCTATCCAAATCAGAAATTCCCTCCACAGCCTGCCAAGCAGATGCTCTCTCCTGCTTATAGTACTTTCCAGTAACAAAGGAGTCTGTTCCAGTGGCATTGTTAGAAATGGTTGCCTTAAGTCAGTGGTCGGCAAACCATGGCTCGCTAGCCACATGCGGCCCTTTGGCCCCTTGAGTGTGGCTCTTCCACAAAATACCACGTGCGGGCGCGTACGTACAGTGCGATTGAAACTTCATGGCCCATGCGCAGAAGTCGGTTTTCGGCCTGGGCGTGTCTATTTTGAAGAAGTGGCGTTAGAAGAAGTGGGGGGTTTCGGTCGGTCGGGTGATGGGAGATACGGCACAGGCGTACCCTAATTAAGTTAATAACAATGTACCTACCTATATAGTTTAAGTTTAAAAAATTTGGCTCTCAAAAGAAATTTCAATCGTTGTACTGTTGATATTTGGCTCTGTTGACTAATGAGTTTGCCAACCACTGCCTTAAGCCAATAATGTTCAACCTTTTCAACTCATGGCACACATAAACTAATTACTAAATTCTGCTGCCCAACCAAAAATACATCTTTGCCAATCTGACAAAAAATATAGGTATAATTTTTATTCATTTGCACTGGATAGCTAGTGTTGTGTTGCCTGTTGTCTTTTTTTTTTTTAATTTGACAATCTAAGGGAAAAGAGGTCAATGCCCCTGACTAAATAGGTATTGCATGTTTTATTTTAAATTTTTTTCTTTATTGATTAAAGTATTGCATGTTTTAAAAATTCTTGTGGCACATTGGTTGAAAATCTCTGCCTTAAGCAATGCTGCCAAAAGTGGCTCAAGCACTTCTATAGAGCAGGGACTTGAAGGTTAAAAACTGCTGGAAAGAGGAATTAGAAGAATTGTCTTAAATTTGCTGTGTAATCACATAAAAGTCCTGTCCAAAACATACATTGCTACCTCTGCTGCTCCCAGAAAGTCCCATTTTCCCAGTTCTGTCCTCAGGCAGGATGCCACACATATTTGTGAACGTGCAGGTAATTTTTGTTTGTTAAAACAAGATTATACAAATAAACTATTTTCAAAATAATCACAATTTCAATAGAGCAGTTGTGCTGAGGAGATTCCAAAGTGGGGGAGGGTAGATTCAAGCAGCAAGAGATATTGTCAATCAAAATTAACCAAGAAATTACATATCAATTAATAATCTTCTAAAAAGTCTTGTAATGACCTCTTACTCTGTTTAATCATACATAAGATAACCATGTTACCTATCTGGAGATTAGATTTTTTTTTTCAATTAACTTGACTTAATTAACTTGCTAAGGTATTGAACTTTAGATGCCTTGGACACTGAATTTTATTTATTTATTATATTTTTTATTGATTTCAGAGAGGAAAGAAGAGGGAGAGAGAGATAGAAATATCAATGATGAGAGATAATCATTGGTTGGCTGCCTCCTGCACGCCCCCAATGGGGGATCGAACCTGCAACCCAGGCATGTGCCCTTGACCGGAATCGAACCCGGGACCCTTCAGTCCACAGGTTGACGCTGTATCCACTGAGCCAAACCAGCTAGGGCAACACTACATTTTAAGATTATTACAATTGGAGCACTCACTAAATTTACTGTTATTTTATTATTATTATTATTATATTTACTCATTACCCAAGCAAAATTCAAAATTGAAATATGTGTGTGTGTGTGTGTGTGTGTGAGGGGGTGATGAGGATTTATATGATAAAAAAATGAGCCCAATATAAACATTTGAAATGAATTAAAATGAAAAAAATTTGAGACCAGTTTTTGTTCTCCCATTATGAATTATAGGAAAGAAGTCTTAACTTCCGGTAACCTCATGGAGCTATTCCAAGTGCCTAGCTTTACTCATTCTTCTATGCATTGCCCTTGCTTTCCATTTCATGGAGACAATGAGAGTAAATGGAAATATTCCCAACTTTATCTCCACATCTCCTGCCTTGGCATCCCTACTTCCTGCCTTCCATTGAGGGGAGGCATAGACTGCCTTCTATTTAAGCCTCACCCTTCTACTTTTCTCTGGCTCCTATCAGCATCTCCTCCACAAGGTCCTTGCTCTATCAGACAGCCAATGTCTCTCTGTATCCTCAACCCCTACCTCTTATTGGCTCCTTCTCCTCAGTTAATAATATAAAGTCTCAGGTCTCCCCCCTAACCCACTACGCACACACATTTTACAGTGAATAAACAGCACCCTCCTTAAACCCTCCAACTCTAACCCTATTTTTCCACGTTTTGAAAGATTTCTCTATATTCCTTGCAACCCCTTTCTTAATACCTAGCCATGCCTCAATTGACTGGAGTCTGGCTTCTACTCCTACCACATTACTGATGCTGCTCTCATACAAGCCTTAATGACTTCTTAATCCATTGACCACTTCTCAACCCTAATCTTATTTTTTATTGAGCTAACACTCACATTAACATAAGTAACCATTTAAATTGTACAAGTCAGTGACATTTAGTACATTTACATGTTATGCAAACATCACCTTTTGGCTAGTCCTCATCTTATTTGACCATTCAGAACCACACGACACTGCTCACCTCCATCATAAATCCTTTCTTGCCTTGTCTACCAAAATAGACCACATTTACAAGTTCTCTGACTTCTCTCTTTGCATTCCTTCTCTTATGGGCCCCCTTCAATGCAGAGTTTCCCATAAGTTCAGCCATGGTCCTCTTCTCATTCTCTTCACTGTGCTTAGGTAAGTATCCCTATTCTACAGTACCAACTATAAATGGTCCTTACTTAGTCTATTTCTAGTACAGATAAAAGTGTACTATTCCCAAGATGTGAAGGAATGTAAAACATGAGTATCTTGGATCCCAATATGCAAACAATGTTTGGTATGGCTGCAAAACAGTTTATGCTGACTCCTGATCTCTTACAATCCAGGAAAAGCTAAACAATGATAACAAGAGAAGGATCTGTACCCAAATGGATCTTATAATACCCTCCCCTCCACTGGCCCATTTTCTACCCTTAAAAACACATATACACAATATAAATTCAGTGGGAAAATAAGTAAAATAATATGTGTTATGTGGACAGAACAATTGGTTGATTCACTTTTTTTTTTTTTTAATCTATGGCTTTGTTGTCAAACATAGCTCCAGTGCAAAGTTTTAGCAGTGGGGGAAGGTTCCATTTAACCAAAATAATTCATGCTTCTGTTATTTTCTCCTTCTCAAACTGACTCACCTTTGGCTAAAATATATATACAATCAGAAAATATTGACTAAAAGGGCTATGAGACTTACATCTTAATGCAGACTAATGCTCATTGCAATTCTCTGGGGAACTACCTATCCTGGCACATTTTTGTCTTTTGCTTTCAGTTTAACTCTAGTTTTACTTTGTAATTTTAACATATAACACAGATCAATGCTTCAGGTTTTGCAAGGTAGAGCTGGGCAGTGTTACAACACCAAGATCTCTTTAGTTTCCAGTTCTTCCCCAGGGAATGAAAAGGATGAGTCATTAGGACGTTGTTAATGTTTCAAGAGTAATAGTTCTGTTGTTATTAATAAAACTAACTTGAAATTATTCACTCAACATTTAACAGGCATTTATTGAGTGCCTACCATGTGTTCCCATAGCTCTCTTGGCATGTATCCCAAGTATTGCAATCAACATATTGAACAGATATTCTGGTAACTTTTCTATTTCTCCTCTTAATAGAAATAGGATCATGTCTTGTTGATTACTGTATCTCTTGGTCTGGAAAATAATAAGTCTTCATTCAATCAAGAAATCAATAGTTACTGAGTGCCTACCTTATGCTTGGCATTGTTCTATACACTGTGGATTCAGCAATGATTAAAACAGATAGAAGTCCCTGATTCTTCTACTGTTTATAGAATACTAGAGGCCCGGTGCACAAAAATTTGTGCACTCGGGGGGAAGGGGGGGCCCCTCAGCCCGGCCTGTGCCCTCTCGCAGTCTGGGACTCCTCGGGAGATAACGACCTGCTGGCTTAGGCCCCCTCCTGGGTGGCAGAGGGCAGGCCCAATCCCTAGGTGCAGCCCCTGGCCGGGCTCAGAGCAGGGCTGATTGGGGAGTTGGGGCACCGCCCCCTGTCACGCACAGAGCAGGGCCCATCAGGGGGGTTGGGGAGTTCCCCCCTGTCACGCACAGAGCAGGGTCGATCAGGGGGTTGAGGATCTCCCCCCTGTCACTCACAGAGTAGGGCCGATAAGGGAGTTGGGGCACTGCCCCCTGTCACACACAGAGCAGGGTGGATCGGGGGTTGGGGAGCCGCCCTCTATCACCCACAGAGCAGGGCCAATCAGGGGGTTAGGGCACTGCCACTCTCACACTCACTGAAGGGCCGATGGGGAGATTATGGCTCTACCCCGTCACACACATAGCAGGGCCCATGGGGGGGGGGGTTGGGGAGCCGCCCTCTATCACCCACAGAGCAGGGCCAATCAGGGGGTTAGGGCACTGCCACTCTCACACTCACTGAAGGGCCGATGGGGGGGTTATGGCTCTACCCTGTCACACACAGAGCAGGGCCCATGGGGGGGGGGGGTTGGGGCGCCGCACCCTGTCACACACAAAGCAGGGCTGATCAGGGGTTTGGGGAGCTCCCCCGTATCAGGCACAGAGCAGGGCTGATCAGGAGGTTGGGGCGCCTTCCCCTGTCACGAACAGAGTAGGGCAGATAGGGAGGTTGTGGCCCTGCCCCCTGTCACACACAGAGCTCCAGGGTGATCAGGGGGTTTGGGCACTGCCCCCTGTCATGCTGATCCTGGTGCCGGTAGGCCTCTCAGCTCTGCTGATCCCGGTGCTGGGAGGCCTCGCGGCTCCACTGATCCCGGTGCAGAGAGGCATATTACCCTTTTAGTATATAGGATAGAGGCCTGGTGCATGGGTGGGGCTGGCTGGTTTGCCCTGAAGGGTGTCCTGGATCATGGTGGGGGTCCCCACTGGGGTGCCTGGCCAGCCTGGATGAGGGGATGATGGCTGTTTGCAGCTGGTCACACACCCTTCAGGATGGGGGTCCCCACTGGGGTGCCTGGCCAGCCTGGGTGAGGGGATGATTGCTGTTTGCAGCTGGTCACACACCCTTCAGGGTGGGGGTCCCCACTGTGGTGCCTGACCAGTCTGGGTGAGGGGCTGAGGGCTGTTTTCAGGCTGGTGGGTGATTGAAGCTCCCAACTGCTCCTTTTTTTCTTTTTCTTTTTTTATTCTGAGCCAGCTTTAGCTCTGGCTCCAGCTCTGAGGCCTCTGCTGCTGAAAGCAAGTATCTGGTTTGTTTGGGTTCTATAATCGAAACAATGTATAACTCCAGCTCTGTGATCCTGGCTCGCTGAAAGCAGGTTTCTGGGGTTTTGTTTAGCTTCTATATTTGTTACAATGTTTCAAACTTCAGGCTCAGAGGCTGGCAAGGCAGGAGGGGAACGTTGGTTTCCTCCGTCACTGAAGCAAGCAAGCCTCATGTTAGTTTCAAGCTGCCTGGCTGCCAGCCGCCATCTTGGCTGGCAGTTAATTTGCATATCGCCCTGATTAGCCAATGGGAAGAGTAGCGGTCGTACGCTAATTACCATGTTTCTCTTTTATTAGATAGGATGTGTGTAGAAGATAAATAAGAAAGCAAAATATGTAGTATGTTAAACTATGGCAAGTCCTATGGATACAAATAAAACAAGGAAGAGAGCATGGAGTATGGGGAGCAGAAGGTTATAGTTTTAAATAGAGTGGTCAGGGGAAGGCCTTACTGTGAACATGATATTTGAGAGGCAGAAAGAGCAAACCATGTGAATATCAGTGAGGAAAGTATTCCTGGAAGAAGGAATAAACATAAAAATCTTGTAGGTGATTATAGAAACTTGACTCTTACTCTAAAGGAGATAGGAAGTCATTGGAGGGAGCCATCTGAGGAATGGAATGATAAGATCTGATTTATATTCCAGCACAACCACTCTGGCCACTATGAACAGGCTATAGAGGGCAAGGGTAAAGGCATATAGGTATTTTATAAGGCTATATTAATGCTAATACAGACAAGAGATGATGTTGGTTTGGACCAACATGAGAACAGTAGAGGTCAGAGAGATTATCAGGCTCTACATATATTTTGAAGGTAATGCTGAAAGGATTTTCTAGAGGATAGGATGTTGGCTAAGAGAAAGAGAGGAGTGAAGCATGACTTGAGGATTTTTTACTGGAAAAATGGGATTGCCATTTCCTGAGGTGGATAATATTCCAGAAAAAGATAATTTGGAGAATGAAGGATCCCCTGAGAAGAAATGGTTAGTAAAGGAAGAGGAAAATAAGGAGAATCTAGTATCCCAGATATGATTCAAAGAGAAGGAATTGATAAACAGTCAAATGCTTCTGGTGGGTCATGCAAAATAAGGACTTGGAGGTTGATCATTGGGTTTAACAGAGTGCAGGTCATAAGTGAGCTTGAAAAGAGCTATTACAGTGGAAGGGAATAGCTGATATGAGTGGGTTCCAGAGAGAATACGAGGAGAAAAAGTGACTATTCAGGAGGAGAGAAAGTGGAAACAATTAGTCTAGGCAACTTTTTTCAGGAATTTTTACTGTAAAAAACAGGGTGGTAGCTAGAGAGGAATATGGGGTCAAAAGGATCTTTTCTTAATTGGAAGAAATTGTGACATGGTGTGTATGTTGATGAAAAATAAATCAGTACAGGAAAGAAAACTGATGATGCAGAGGGAGAGATGAGAGTGATTATGGTAAGGCCCTTGACTAGTAGATGAGAAGGGATGAGTATTGCAGATTAATGAACAACTCTGACTGAGGTCTTCCAATTAGAACTTTCCTACTAGTTGTTTGTATCTCTAAGATAGAACTAGTGAAACTCCCCAAAATGTAAACTCCATAGGGCAGAGGTGTTTCTGTGGTTCATCCCCTACTATAATCCTAGTGCCTAGAACAGGGTCTGGAACATATGGTAAGAAGTTAAGAGATATTTGTTGGCTGAGTGACTAACTTGCTTCTAATTATTTGATGATGATAGGGCTCAATACTTCAAGATGGGCAGAACAGTGCTATAAATTTGACAATTAAATGGAATGATCCTGACATCAACAGTTAGGTCTTCAAATACATGCCATGTGTTTTAAATATATGTTGTTACTTTTATACATAATGTCAGAGTGCCAGGAAAGTGGACATTTAGGAGACCTGTAGGTAGCACCATGAACATTGTCATAAATGTGCCTTAAATCTATATTCAAAACCTAGAAAATTATATTTTTGGAGACCACAGCCATTCCTGGAGAAATGTTGAGGAAGTGTTATGTACACATCTGTTAAAGCAAAGTTTCAGCTTAAAACTTTTGGGAGAAGGTGGACATTTCATTCTTTGAGTAGAGTGGAAATTCACCTACTTCTAATTAAAGACAACTAGTGCTGGAACATTTTCAATTCTGAGCACAGGATGTGTTATAATGGCTTTTCTCCTGAATTAATTCTAAAAGCCAGTGGATGAAATAGGAGGGCATTATCAGCAGCTGAGACTGCTCTCAGAAGGTCCTGAAAAGAAGCTCCTCAGAGAAAGAGGCTTCAAAACATGAAAGAGGCATTCCAAACAAAATGCATATTCAACTCAATAAATAATTTGCTCCCAAATGATTCTTTTACATTTTTATGTTTTGTCCCAGGAATGGTGATACATCAATGAATAATGTGCAGGCCTCTGCCTTGAAGGAGCCCATGGTCTAATTGTGAAGACTATGCAGGAAACAGATTATTAAGGAGAGCATTTAAGAGATAATATAATAGCACTGTTAATGAGTACATTGGAAGGACACCTCAGCTTGGGGAGGGAGTTCAAAGAAGTTTTGTTTATTTTTTATAGAAAAATTTACAATGTACCCCAAAGCAGTGGTTCTCAACCTTCTGGCCCTTTAAATACAGTTCCTCATGTTGTGACCCAACCATAAAATTGTTTTCGTTGCTACTTCATAATTGTAATATTGCTACTGTTATGAATCCTAATGTAAATATCTTATATGCAGGATGGTTTTAGGCGACCCCAGTGAAAGGGTCGTTCGACCGCCAAAGGGGTCGCAACCCACAGGTTGAGAACCGCTGCCCCAAAATAAAGGGAAATGTATATTAAAACACTGTGTACCTATATCCTGGCTTTGACAGTTACCAGTATCTTACCAACCTTCTTTCATTCATCCAATTTCCCTCATTTTCTCCTGAAGTATTTCAAAGTTAATCACAGGTATTATGTCATTCCACATATAAGAATTTTATTATGCTTCTTTAATTTGTTTAAAACATAACTGTTATCACAGTTAACACAATTAACAATGAGAAAGACTGTAAAGAAGGTGACCTCTGAATGCACACCAAAGAACATGCAGAATGAGCCAGTGAGGTAAAGAGCATAGAGGTTGTGTTTCTGACTGACTAAAGCAGCCATGGGCAAACTATGGCCCGCGGGCTGGATCCAGTCCGTTTGAAATGAATAAAACTAAAAAAAAAAAAAAAAAAAAAAGACCGTACCCTTTTATGTAATGATGTTTACTTTGCATTTATATTAGTTCACACAAACACTCCATCCATGCTTTTGTTCTGGCCCTCCGGTCCAGTTTAAGAACCCATTGTGGCCCTCGAGTCAAAAAGTTTGCCCACCCCTGGACTAAAGGGGGCTATAAGAACTTCAGATGGGCAAGAAAGAGCTTGGCTTTTGTGGAAATCCACAGGTAGTACAGTGATTGGAACATGGTTTTGACACTGGCTCTGGGCCAAGCCCCCCATTTATACTATCTTGCTTAATCTTCACAACCATGGTACTACAATAGGACATATAATTAACTCCAGACAAGGGAAGGAGGCTTCAAAATGTTAAATAATTGGCCTACCTATGACCCTGCAGCTAAACGAATAGAAGAGTTAGATTGTGAAGTAAGGGTTGTCTGATTCCTGGGTGCCTAATCATTGCACCATCCTACCTGTTCAGAAGTTTGTGATAATCCCCATCTTCAGGTGTTTGTTCTTTCAATCTTATTCTATACAATTATGTACTTTAACAATTAATGGTCAATTGATTTGTTTCTTAAAGTGCTAAAATGGGGGGGGGGGGGTTTAGTAGAAATTCACAGCAAAACACTTGCTTATAATATATGAATCTTTGTAGTTCAAGCAAAATAAATTTAACTGAATCATCTATTGTCGCTGTATAGTAGCCTATTCTAATTGCAAAAAAAAGGTCTCTAGAAGGATAAAACAATCTCCTGAGTGCTGAATTTGCAAAGCTACAGTGGCAAAGCTATGGCAAGTATCACAGACATAAGAACCCCCTTATTTCCTTCAAGAAATTCCAATATTTGCTGATGCTGATATCCTGAAGTAAGAAAAGGCTAATTATTATGTTTTTATGAGAACTGAACTTTGTGTTTAGTTAACAGATTAAGTTACTCCCTGTTGCTAACAGGCTGTGCTCTAAATGAAACCAAATATGACAATTGCCAAGTTTATTAGATAGTATATTGTATGAATATTAAAAGTCTATTTTACAGAATTTTTCTCATTAGTTTCTGCCTCAAGTCCAGGTTTTAGGTATCCCAAGTTCCCTCCCATTTTAGTTTGGCACTTCCATAATTCTCATGGTATGCATTTAGTTTTTGGTTTCTCCTTTATAAAATGACTAGAGGCCCGGTGCACAAAAATTTGTGCACTAGGGGGAAGGGGGGGTCCCTCAGCCCGGCCTGTGCCCTCTCGCAGTCTGGGACCCCTCGGGAGATAACGACCTGCTGGCATAGGCCAGCTCCTGGGTGGCAGAGGGCAGGCCCAATCCCTAGGTGCAGCCCCTGGTCGGGCTCAGAGCAGGGCCGATTGGGGAGTTGGGGTGCCGCCCCCTGTCATGCACAGAGCAGGGAGGATTGGGAGGTTGTGATGTCACCCACAGTCACGATCAGGGTAGGGCCGATTGGGGGGTTGGGGCGCTGCCCCCTGTTACTCACAGAGCAGGGCCCATCAGGGGAGTTGGGGCTCTGTACCCTGTCACGCACAGAGCAGGGCCCATCAGGGGGTTGGGGCGCCGCCCTCTATCACCCACAGAGCAGGGCCGATCAGAGGGTTGGGGTGCCACCACTGTCACACTCAGGGCAGGGCCAATGGGGAGGTTATGGCTCTACCCCATCACAAACAGAGCAGGGCCCCTGGGGGGTGGGGGGGTTGGGGCGCCAGACCCTGTCATACACAGAGCAGGGCCGATCAGGGGTTTGGGGCACCACACCCTGTCACACACAGAGCCGCAGGGCGATCAGGGGGTTGGGGAGCTCCCCCCTATCAGGCACAGAGCAGGGCTGATCAGGGGGTTGGGGTGCCTTCCCCTGTCATGAACAGAGCAGGGCCCCAACAGGGAGGTTGTGGCCCCGGCCCCTGTCACACACAGAGCCGCAGGGCGATCAGGGGGTTTGGGTGCTGCCCCCTGTCACGCTGATCCAGGTGCCAGGAGGCCTCACAGCTCCGCTGATCCCGGTGCGGAGAGGCATATTACCCTTTTACTATATTGGATAGAGGCCTGGTGCACAGGTGGGGGCCGGCTGGTTTGCCCTGAAGGGTGTCCCGATCAGGGTGGGGGGCCCACTAGGGTGCCTGGCCAGCCTGGGTGAGGGGCTGATGGCTGTTTGCAGCTGGTCACACACCTTTCAGGGTGGGGGCCCCCACTGGGTTGCCTGGCCAGTCTGGGTGAGGGGCTGAGGGCTGTTTTCAGGCTGGCGGGTGACTGAAGCTCCCAACCGCTCCTTTTTTTCTTTTTTTTTCTTTTTTTTTATTCTGGGCCAGCTTTAGCTTTGAGACTTGGCTCCAGCTCTTAGGCCTCCTCTGCTGAAAGCAGGTTTCTGGCCTTTGTTTACCTTCTGTATTTGAAACAATGTTGTGGTCCTGCTGGCTGAAGCCCAAGCAACTAAATCAGGTTTCTGGGGTTTTGTTTAGCTTCTATATTTGTAACATAGTTGCTTAGAGTTGCAGCTCGGAGGCCTGCAGCGGCAGGCGGGGAATGTTGGAGTCATCCGTCACTGAAGCAAGCAAGCCTCATGTTCCTTTTAAGCTGCCTGGCTGCCGGCCACCATCTTGGCTGGCAGTTAATTTGCATATTGCCCTGATTAGCCAATGGGAAGGGTAGCGGTCATACGCTAATTACCATGTTTCTCTTTTATTAGATAGGATGCTCCAAAGCTTTGAATCTACAACTGTAGGTTGCATTTGGGGAATCTCCCCTGCACTTATGATCATAACATCATGACAAGAGGGAAGGCAGAGAATGGTGAGACCCTTCCTCTCTCCACCAAGAACTAGCAGGACGGACATGGTGGCTGAGGACATGGACTCCAGCACCAAACAGACAGGTTTCTTGTTCCAGTCCCACCACAAACCAGTTACAGAAGTAACTGTTATTGTGGCATGGTGGTTACGTGTCTACAATTTTTCCAAGGCTACCTTTTTAAAAATTATATTTTTTTATTTATTTTATTTCTCCCATCACCATTTATCCCTTCTATGCGCTCTTTCAACCCCACTCCTCCGCAATCAACACACTGTTGTTCCTGTCCATGAGTTTTCTCACACCAGGTAAGAGAGTGCAGGTAGAAGCCCAGAATCACATAGGAGCAGCATGCTAAGCCACTGGGGACCTCCACCTAAGGCTCCCCTCACCTCCCATCCCTGAGAAGTGCCTGGGTTGGAGTCACACATGAGGAACTTCATGGTGGGGCAAAAAAGCAAGGGCATATGTACCTGGGTTTTGACAAGCAGTTTAGCTCCTTCTTTAGAAATATATGCTTTGTCAAATTTTGTAATATCTCCATGCTGTAACATCTCAGATGTAGAACAGGGATGATAATCATAGCATTACCACATGGAGTTGTGATGGGAGGGACTTTGCACTGGCAAATATACTCTTCATTTCCCAATGTCCCAGATTAGAGGGAAGGGAGTATTTTGTAATTGTTAAAAATATAAAAGGCTACCAAAATCTTCTGTGAAAATTATGAGACAAGTCAGCACTCTATTTGCTCAGTGAGAGGGAGAACAGCAAGTTGTCCACGGTAGTGGTCCCAACAAGGCTGTGAGGGCTAGCTGTGGAGATACCGCTCATGACTATGTCTATGTGGCTTCTAAGGTGGAAAGGCCCTTAAACCTTCCAGTCCAAGTAATGTCTATGCTCTTGGAGTTACAGCATCTTTGTTTCACAGAAAAATCCCATACAATCAGCATCTCTCTTTAACCCTGGGAAAAGCCCTGGGTGTAGGCTGAAGGCATTGAGATTTGGGAGACTAGTGACTGCTGATAAGATGTCAGTGTCCTCATGAAAGAGTCCCTGAGTGCTAGATTAAAAATGTTGCTATTGAAGTATCTTTAGGGTGTCTCATCATACTGTAGTAATATTAAAAGCCTCCTGAATATATGTTAAATTTTTATTTGAAATAAAAATCTGCTTTTCCTACAAGCACAGAGGTCAATAGCCTCATTAGAGTAAAATGACATCTGAACATTAAACAGAGCCCAAAGGGAACTTACTTATTCCTAATTTAGGTTGAGGTGAGAGGGAAGAAGAGGGGTCAGAAAAAGAAAGAAAAAAAATGATGAGAAAGATAAGGAGTAGTGGAGGAGAAGAAATAGAAATGTATACTGAAGAAGCCTGGGAAAGAGCCTGGACACAGAAATGGATGGATCTAAGAAGCCACACTGGGACAGCAGTGGTATAGTGTATTGGGAAGCATCTCAGCTTTAGAGCAAGAAATCTTCCTAGATTACATTTATCAAACCTGTTTATATTAGAGATGTGCAAGTGAGGACAGCCTGCTCATGATCACACAGGTAATTGGTGTAAGAGCTAGTTCTGGAACCCTGGATGCCTGCCTCCCTAACTTGGGCTCTTGACATTGTTACCCTTTCCTTGGTGCAAGTTTTGGTTGGAAATGAGAACTATTTTAGTCCTGGAATATTCATCCACAACTGCACATTCCATTTCGTGCCCTAGAGGTCAAGCCTTGATCGCACATTATGCTTCATAAGTAAACTACAGTTCCCTGGTATTGATTAGATTCTTTGTGAGGCCAGGAGTTGGACAGGGCTCCAATGAAGCCCCGAAAATAAAAGTCAAGGACTGCTACTGACCTGAGAGAAGGAAAGAAAGCCCTGAATCTTCTGCAACTTTATCAGAACATATTACAAATGAAAATTGTGATTTCTTCTGAGAAACTATTTTAGTGTTTTCTAGTTTCATCAAAAAGCAACTTTCTCTTTACTGATACACATGCTGGTGCCATGGAGTGATGATTTGTCCCATTAATATTCACTGACCTGGGAGAAAAAAAAAGAAAACATTCTTTCCAAAGTGGCCTGGAAGGATTCCCCCTTGAGATGCAGATGGAAGCCAGTGATTTTCAAAATTATTCAGAATTACTTCACAATGTAAGCAAAAACAAATATATTCTTCTACTTACTGTAAATCCTCATACCTTCATTCCTCCCATGAATACATTTCTCCAATGAGTTTACTGACCAGTCATCTTGTCTCTAAATTCACTTTCTACACTAATGAACAACCCAGACACACAGAGAATACCTCTTTCATTTGGTCCAGGCCTTTGTCTCTACAAATTTAGTTTATGAATTTCCGTACTATCTTGTAGTAAAAACAAGATAACTATCAATTTTTTGATGTCCCCTGCAAGCAGCTATAGGACATTATAAAATTCTCTCCCAAGAACTTTACCATCTCTAAAAGATATAAACAGAGTTATTCTAAACCATTTGCTGTGTTTTGACATTCTTTTCAGAAAAATTACTCAAACGCATCCACAAGAGCAAAGGTGAACATATAAGATAAGACTGCCAGGGGTGAAGTCAAAGATCAGTTAAAATATCCAGCACTTGTCAAAAATAATACTTAGAAAAAAGTATTTCCAGAAAAATGGTTCTATGTTGATTTTCACTAGAATGTAGAGGTCAATGGATCAGAACCCATGTTGAGCAGTAAGTTCCAAATGAGAGCTAGACATACTATTGTATATGAATGAAATAATATATGCATGAAGTACTATATTTTGATGAAATAATAATAAAGTGTCCCAAACTCACTGTTGTGGCAGTGAGTTTGACACCACATGACAGAATTCACTAAACAACTTCATTGTAAGAAACTCAACTCATGAAATTTAACCAGCCCCTCCAATGTACCTAGTAGTTCGTACTGAGGGGTAGAACTGGTTAGCAAGTAGGGGGTCTGTACTTTGAACCTAAACAATCAGACCCTAGAGCTTGTGCTCTTAACCAAGGACAGTGTGAGAAATGAAGATCAGATGAAGCTCAAGGATAGGTCACGCAAGATACTACTCACCCTCTCCACTAACCCTAAGGCATATAGGGCAGCAAAGGGATTCTCAAAGTGAGGAGAAGTATTCCAGTACTTGGTTTTACCCTTTGTTAATTTCTCATATAAGTTTCTAAAATCTCTCCTGCAGATATACCATATTTGAAGTTCATTTGGTTGGCATCTCTTTCTTTAATAGTGTTTTTTTAAAAAAATATAGTGCTTTTATAGGATACTAACTGTAGATTGAACTGTGTCTCCCCAAAAGGTATGTTGGAATCCTAATCCTCAGTACCTATGAATATAACCTTATTTAGAAATAGTCTTTGCAGATGTAATCAATTTAAGATGAGGTCATACTGGATTAGTGTGGGCTCTAATCCAATGACTGGTGTCCTTATAAGAAGAAGGAAATGTAGACACACACACACAGAGGAGAAGTCCATGTAAAGATGGAGGCAGAGATTAGAATGATGTATCAACAAGCCAATAAATTCCAAGGATTCCTGGCAACACCAGAAGCTAGAAGAGGCAGGAAGAATCCTCACTTTAAAGCCTTCAAAGGACCATGGCCCTGCTAACACCTTGAGTTCAAACTTCTAGCCTCTAGAACTGTGAGTCAAATTTCTGTTGTTTTAAGCCACCAAAGTTGAGGCAATTTGTTATGGCAATTTTAGGCAATTAATACAGACACTATTGGTTTGACTTGATTTTTAGAACAAAGTTAGTCTCCCATCAAGCAAAAATTATTTGATTATTCTGCTTATTTTAAGAATAAAGTGCTACTACTAACCCATTCTAAATGATACCCCAATTGGGTAAACATACACTTTAAAAAAAACAATAGAGTGAAATTTTAATTATGTTATATTCTTTATTAATAATAAACTATCTTATCTCTAACCATTTGACTGTATATTCAAGCTAAAGTATTTGTGATTTCTACATTTCTCCCTTTACTCACTTTGGAACAATATGAGAAAAATAATAGAAGTCAGTTCTCCATATGGAGCCAATTGCAAAAATAACTTTTAACTTTCTGAAACAAATATTTGGTGATAAAAAAAATATTCAAACTCCTATTATTCTCTTTAAAAAGTTCTCTATTAACATTAAGTAATTTTTTAAAATATATATATATATATATTTTTTTTACAGAGAGGAAGGGAGAGGGATAGAGAATTAGAAGCATCAATGAGAGAGAAACATTGATCAGCTGACTCCTGTACACCCCCCACTGGGGATGTGCCCACAACCAAGGTACATGCCCCTGACCAGAATCGAACCTGGGACCTTTCAGTCCACAGGCCGATGCTCTATCCACTGAGCCAAACCGGTTAGGGCAACATTAAGTAATTCTTATTGCTTTTCCAATAGATTTTCATTTTGTATTGCTGTTGATAAAAGTACATGCTTATCTATTTGACATTACAACTGAAAATTAGAAAGCAATATTTAGTATATTACTATATAGCCAACAGACCCTAGAATTTTGTGATAGTCACTTGGTTATCTTTTTATCTGAAATGTATTTAAACACACACACACACACACACACACACGTCTTTTATTTTTCAAACAAGGAGCTAGCACAATTATTCAGTATAACTTTTTGTGCTGGGAAAACAAAGAAGCTGATTGACCTGGTTAACTGCTAGCTCAGTGGCTTTAACATAGATGAAAACATTGCCCAAACTCTGCACATGTAGAGTATGTTCTCATGCAAAGTGGATGCAATATCCAAATTCTTAACTGGTGACCTTCATCATGCATCTATAGCAGCGGTTCTCAACCTGTGGGTCATGACCACTTTGGCAGTCGAACGACCCTTTCACAGGAGTCACCTAAGACCATCTTGCATATCAGATATTTACATTAGGATTCATAACAGTAGCAACATTACAGTTATGAAGTAGCAACGAAAATAATTTTATGGTTGGGTCACAACATGAGGAACTGTATTTAAAGGGCCAGAAGGTTGAGAACCACTGATCTATACAATTAGCTCTACAAAGAGCTTCAATCAGTGGAAGCTCCCAAGATCATATCTGATTCAACATATCTTCTCCATCTGCTTGCTGGGGAGGTTGCTTGACCTAAAACCCTACCATTTTAGTCATTGTTGAAGGTTAGATATCTAACAGAGACAATTATCCAGGAGTCTCCCATTAAATAAGAACATGTTACTAGATAGGGGAAGGAAGATTCTGAGTTATATGTGCTCTAGGCTTCTCTTATTCACAGGATAAATTTCTTTACCCTACCTTATATTTCTCATTTTAGAATCCAGAGAGAACTTTTTTTGTAGGTTGAGATCCAGGAATGGGTGGTAGGAGTGGAAAGGATATCTCAGTAGGTCATAGATAATGATATATGGGGTGAAAACAAATGGATAGCTAATAATTAACTGATAACATCTCTGCTAGAATATCTTATCCACCAGAACGCACCACTCTATCCTTGCCACAGGCTTGCATGATAAGCCTTAAGCCTGATGTTACAACTACAGAGCTATATTCTGTAGACAGCTATAGAAATAATGTAAAGATTAAGAGCTTGGGTTTTTACAGTGATACAGATTAAAATTTGAATCCTGTCTCCACTATTTACTGGCTGTGTGACTCAGGACAAGTCACTGAGCACCTCTGAACATTTCTTTTATCTGTAAAATGTGGATGGTGAAACTTCTCTGATAAATTTGTTATGAGGATTAAATGACCTAATCCTTAACACATTTTCTTATACATAATAAGCAATGAATGAATATTAGTTATTATTAATGAACCCAAACCAAGCAAATTAGCATTTGTTCCTGATGGTCAGTCACTGAACAGCAGAACCAATGGTTGATTAATTGGTCCAATTTAGTCCCTGAAAAGTCAGAGGTAGCCTTACCCTAACTCAGCAGTTTTCAACGGGTGTGCTGTGACACACTGGTGTACCGTGGCACATTGGTGTGCCACAAGAGGCAATCAATACCTGACTTTTTAGTCAGGGAACTGACCTCTTTCCCCTTACATTGTCAAATAAATAAAAAAAATCTCAACAGCTAACACAATAATAGCCATCCAGTGTGAATGAAATAAAAGTTATACCTATTTTTTGTGAGATTGACAAAAAAAATAGAATTTGTTGGTGTGCTGCAGAATTTTAGTAATTGCTTTATGTGTGCCATGAGATGAAAAACGCTGCCCTATTTGTGGGCAGGTTATATCACCTTACTAATAAAATAGGGCATGAGTAGTCTAATTCACTACTATCAAATGTAACTGCTAGCAATTAGTCAGCTGTAGTATGGGGAGTAAGAATAGATTGACAGGTTTTAGAAGATTCTAGCAAACATATTTGGCTAACTATATTTGGGGAGTGGGGCTGTGTAGGGAGAATCAAATATTTTACTATATTGACATCCTTTGTCTCCTGTCCATACGTGAAGAGTAGTATCCGGAATGATTTTGGACTAGCTTGTTTTCTAGATGGTTGGGATCCCTCCCTTTCTATCCCTGACAGACACAGAAACATTATGGAGATTTCTTCATATTAAAGTAAATGGACTTTTGAGGCAGAAACCTCAGGAATCTCCAGGAAAGATTAAACTGAGATACCAAAGCGTTTGGTATTCAAAACCAAGGATGTCAATAGTGAGAGGGTAAACTTGAAATGCAGGCAGATAGGGCAGGGTTCCAATGGAAAACAAAGGCAGGGAGAAACCAAGATGGCGGCATAGAAAAACACCGGAGATTGCTGCCTCGCACAACCACTTCAAAAATACAACTAAAAGATGGATCCGACATCATCCAGAACCACAGGAAGGTTGGCTGCGTGGAAATTCTACAACTAGAAGGAAAGAGAAAAGCATACCGAGACTCAGAGGAGGTGCAGTGTGGAAGTAAAATACAAAGGTGCGGAGGTGCATACAGAGAGGGCTGGTGGCTGAGGACATGATTGTCTTTTTCAATCGGGAGGGAGTCTCCAGCTCTGAGCTCCAGTTCCAGGGGAGTCTCTGGGGACCTAGACTCATACGGGAGAAACTGGACTGTCTGGCATCAGTTGGAACTTGAGGGCAGCTTTCTCTTGGAGGCGCTCACAGCGATTTCTGGGGCCTCTGAGGGCAGGACTGAGAGCAGCCATACTGCTCGCTCTGCCTGCCCTGTTGATCCCCTGGGACCCTGCCCCGCCCAAGCCCTGCACGGAGGCTTTTGCATATAAAAGGCCCGGTCCTTTGTAATCTGAAAATTACTTAACAAACTGCAGCTGGCCCAAGGCCCCACAGCAGCTTGCATTGCTTTACAGCTGGCTTCTGCTAGGTAGCCTCAGGCAGAGGCTAGATTAGCACCTCCTTAGATCCAAGAGCCAGTGTACCCAGTGGTCAGAGTGGGACCATCCAATTACAACTCCTCAGATCCATAAGGGACACACCCAGGGGGCAGACTCAGTGAGCACCAAAGGCCCACTGAAGCAAGTCTTGCCCCATACGGGTGTTTTCAGCACAGAAGTTCTCCCACCATAGACACAGCCGATTCTCACAGCCAATTGGCCTGGAGGTCAATTTCTCCCAGTGTTACCTACAACAATCAAGGCTTAACTACAACAAGACTGTGCACAAAGCCCACAAGGGGGTGAACCAAGAGTGTCTACCTCAGGTAATTGGAGAGGTTGAGCCACTGGGCCCTATAGGACACTTAGCACAGAAAGCTACTCTATCAACACAGCAAAGCATAAAAAATGCCGAGACAAAGAAACAGGACACAAATGACAGAAATGTAGGAAAGCAAACTACTGGATATAGAGTTCAAAACCACACCTTTAAGGTTTTTCAAGAATTTTATGGAAACCGCCGATAAACTTAATGAGACCCTCAAGAAATCTAGTGAGACCCTCGATGCTGTGATAAAGGACCAACTAGAAATTAAGCATACACTGACTGAAATAAAGAATATTATACAGACTCCCAAGAGCAGACCAAAGGATTGCAAGAACCAAGTCAAAGATTTGAAACACGAAGAAGCAAAAAACACCCAACTGGAAAAGCAAAATGAAAAAAGAATCTGAAAATACGAAGATAGTGTAAGGAGCCTCTGGGACAGCCTCAAGCATACCAACATCCGAATTATAGAGGTGCCAGAAGAAGAGAGAGAGCAAGATATTGGAAACCTATTTGAAGAAATAATGACAGAAAACTTCCCCTACCTGGTGAAAGAAATAGACTTACAAGTCCAGGAAGCACAGAGAACCCTAAACAAAAGGAATCCAAAGAGGACCACACCAAGACACATCATAATTAAAATGCCAAGAGCAAGAGACAAAGAGAGAATCTTAAAAGCAGCAAGAGAAAGACAGTCAATTACCTACAAGGGAGTACTCATACAACTGTCAACCAAAGGATTTGTATGCATGCATATAAGCATAACCAATGTACACAGACATTAGGGGGATGAGAGCATGAGTGGGGGGGTGAATGGGGGGTAAGAACACATATGTAATAGCTTAATCAATAAAGAAAGAAAAAAAGATATGGTTCTAACTAAAATTCAAATTACTTAATTCCTTGGCCTGTTCTCTTTCTATACATAAACACACTAGGACACATATGTTTGCTATGTATGAAGGATATTGGTTTCCTCTGGAAACTTTAAAGAAAAAATAAATTAAAGCTCTCATTAAAAAAAAAGAAAGAAAGAAAAAGCAGGTGGCATGGGAAACCAAGAGAGGGCCTGCAATAAACAAAATGTATAAACACATAGGAACAGAAAAAGTTCAGCATAGGGACAGAGAAAGAACACATAGAAACAGGGAAAGCTCAGGTCCATTGCTGGGCAAAAACAATTGAGGCAATCAATCAGGTGGTGTCACAGGTAGACATAGAGCAGGCTTGTAGCAAATATATACCCCTGGACTACAAGGCTTTAATGGGCAGCCCATTCTTGAGTCCCCCTCCCCTTGTAGGGAGTCTGAATCTGCTTGTAATAAATTTTCCACCCTTTGCTTAAATCTTCTGGCATTGTGAGACATGACCCCGGGAAAACACCTCTGCTCACCATTCAGGTTATCAATAGTTAGGAGGAAACTTTAACATATACACTTCTAGAGGAAAGCAATCAGCTTGGGGAAAGGTCTAAAGGGCAGGGATATTGGCTGCAAGTATTTAAAGGGTTTTCAAGTGGAAGAGAAAATAGGCCAACTCTGATTTATTCCAGTGGGGCCAATAGGTATAAGAGCTTGGGAAGCCTATTTGATAAGATTGAGTTGTTCTAATATGCAGTGAGTTCCTCTTGATGACGATGTGTGAGTAGAGGCTTGATGACCAATTTTTAGGGAGGCTAGGGAAAGAATTCATTTATTTTCCCCTCTCTCTTAAGCTTTTAAATTTATCTTTATTGTTGAAAGCATTACAGATGTCCCCATTTTCTCCTATTGGCCCCCTGCTCCCCACTCTAAGATATGGTAAGTAGGACAATATCCTAGAGTGGTAAGTGTCCTACTCCTAAGATGATGTTACCCAATAGCTCTATAACAAACTAGAGAATTCATATTTATTATTCCAGGAGGTTTCCATTAAGTTTTGAGTCCCCTTATGGATAATTTCGTGCCCCCAAAAAATGATAAAGTAGTCAAAGAAATAACTTCAACATCTTTTACTTCTATTAAGGCATAGATATTCATTCCAGTTGAAATTACTTTTTAAAACAAGTAAATAGTCTATAACTAGTACCGGGGTCATACAGAATACATGCTATTTATATATATGTACTAGTATAGTAAGAGGAAGAAAATTTGCACAAATAAAATTACAGCTTGTAAGTTTCAATATTAAAACCCTGATTTAATTTTATAATCCATCCTTATAAAGTCATAGAAGATTTGTAAGCCTTTTACTAATGAGGATCTACATTATAAAGGACAAAGTACTCTGAGGATAGAGGGGAAGTGTACCTCAAAAACATCCAAAAATCCATTTAATTATATCAAGCACCATGAATGCATGTATCAAAAACTAGAGGTGTGATCTGGGATCACATATCATCATGGGCTGAGTAGCAGAAAAGAATAAGTACCCTAAAGACTCCATCAAAAAATTATTAGACTTAATAAATGAATTCAGCAATGTAGCAGGATACAAAATTAACGCCAAGAAATCTATGGCTTTTCTATACACCAATAATGAACTTACAGAAAGAGAGATTAAAAAAGCAATCACATTTATCATCGCACCAAAAAAAATTAAGATACCTAGGAATAAACTTGACTAAGGAGGTAAAAGACCTATATGCAGAAAACTACAGGACACTGAAAAAGGAGATAGAGGAAGACGTAAGCAGATGGCAGAATATACCATGTTCATGGATTGGTAGAATCAACATCATAGAGATGTCCATATTAACCAAAGCAATTTATAGATTCAATGCACTCCCAATTAAAATACCAATGGCATATTTCACAGACGTAGAACAAACTTTCCAAAAATTCATCTGGAGTAAAAAAAAGACCTCGAATAGCTGCAGCAATCCCGAGAAAGAAGAACAAAGTAGGTGGGATCTCAATACCAGATATCAAGCTGTATTAAAAAGCCACTGTTCTAGCCGAAACCGGTTTGGTTCAGTGGATAGAGCGTCGGCCTGCAGACTGAAAGGTCCCAGGTTCGATTCCGGTCAAGGGCATGTACCTGGGTTGCGGGCACATCCCCAGTGGGAGATGTGCAGGAGGCAGCTGATCGGTGTTTCTCTCTCATCGATGTTTCTAACTCTCTATCTCTCTCCCTTCCTCTCTGTAAAAAATCAATAAAATATATTAAAAAAAAGCCACTGTTCTCAAAAATGCCTGGTACTGGCACAAGAACAGACATACAGATCAATGGAATAGAATAGAGAACCCAGAAAGTGACCCAAACCACTATGCTCAATTAATATTCGACAAAGGAGGTATGAACATACAATAGAGTCAAGAGAGCCTCGTCAATAAATGGCGTTGGGAAAATTGGACAGATACATGGAAAAAAATGAAACTAGACCACTAACTTACACCATACACAAAAATAAACTCAAAATGGATAAAGGACTTAAACATAAGATGGGAAACCATAAAAATACTAGAGGAATCCACAGGCAGCAAAATCTCAGACATACGCCGAAGCAATTTCTTCACTGATACTGCTCCTAGGGCAATGGAAACTAAAGAGAAAATAAACAAATGGGACTACATCAAAATAAAAAGCTTTTGCACAGCAAAGGAAACCATCAACAAAACAACAAGAAAGCCAACTGCATGGGAGAACATATTTGCAAATGTTATCACCAATAAGGGTTTAATCTCCAACTTTTACAGGGAACTCATACAATTTAACAAAAGTAAGATAAACAACCCAATCAAAAAATGGGTAACGGACCTAAATAGATACTTTTCAAAAGAAGACAGAAGAAAGGCCAAAAGACATATGAAAACATGCTCCAAGTCACTAATCATCTGAGAGATGCAAATCAAAACAACAATGCAGTACCATCTCTCTCCTGTCAGAATGGCTATCATCAACAAATCAACAACAAGTACTGGTGAGGATGTGGAGAAAAAGGAACCCTCATGTGCTGCTGGTGGGAATGCAGACTGGTGCAGCTACTGTGGAGAACAGTATGGAGTTTCCTCAAAAAACTAAAAATGGAACTCCCATTTGACCCAGTGATCCCACTTCTAGGAATATCTCCCAAGAAAACAGAAACACCAGTTAGAAAGGATATATGCACTCCTATGTTCATAGCAGCACAATTCACCATAGCTAAGATTTGGAAACAGCCTAAGTGTCCATGAGTAGATGAGTGGGTTAAAAAATTGGTACATCTACACAATGGAATACTATGTGGCGGTAAAAAAGAAGGAGTTCTTACTATTTGCAACAGCATGGATGGAACTGGAGAGCATTATGCTAAGTGAAATAAGCCAGTCGGAGAAAGATATATATCACATAATCTCACTCATTTATGGAATATAATGAACAACATAAACTGATGAACAAAAACAGATCCAGAGACAGAGAAGCATCAATCAGACCATCAAATCTTAGAGGGAAGGTAGGGGAAGGTGGGAGTAAGGGCAAGAGATCAACCAAAGGTCTTATATGCTAGCATATAGGCCTAACCAATGGACACAGACAACAGGGTGGTGAGGGCATGAGTGGGGCAATGGGGGGGGATGTGGGGATAAGGACATATATGTAATAACTTAATCAATATTTTAAATAAAGAATGGAGATACAATACTTAAATGCAAAAAAAAAAGAGAATAAGTAAAATTCTGCTTCTCTTCTCAAATCAATGGGATTGACTTGGCTTTGTGTTTCTCAAGGATTAAACCTATGGTGCAGTACTAGCTCAGCTAAATCAATTCCCTAATACTGAATCAATTCCTAATATTGAGTCCTTATAACTTTGGAAAATCTAGTAGATTCGCCATACTTATTTCTGTGGAGACCCATTGCAGACAATAGAGACTCTGATGGTCATCCAAGCAAAGTGTATGGGTCTAGCCCTAACCTGTTTGGCTCAGTGGCTAGAGCGTCGGCCTGTGGACTGAAGAGTCCCAGGTTCGATTCCGGTCAAGGGCATGTACCTTGGTTGCGGGCACATCCCTAGTGGGGAGTGTGCAGGAGGCAGCTGATTGATGTTTCTCTCTCATCGATGTTTCTAACTCTCTATCCCTCTCCCTTCCTCTCTGTAAAAAATCAATAAAATGTATTTTTTAATAAAAGAGGATGGGTCTGACAGCATCCTAGGCTTCCCATACACTGCTGTTTGCACCTGGGGTGTTATAAACTGAATATTAATTAGGTTTTAATACTTGTAATTAGATGGTTATTCATGCCACTGTAATGTATTTTTCTTCCCAAATTTTGTTTCACAGATGTCACTCTCCAGATCATTGTCTGAGTTTGGGTGGTATCATTGATAACTTTCTACAGCCTCCACCATTGGTCAATGTGTATTTGTTAAATGAACAAACTCTTCAGAATCCAATCACTTCTGGTTTATGGCAATAGCCTCCTAAAATGCTCACTTCTTTCTCCCTGATCACTTACAGTCTATTCTCAGAGGGAGTCTCCCAAAATCAAAGTCCAATAATGGCCCTCCTCTACACAGATGCCTCCAGTAGCTAACCATTTTACTCAGGATAAAAGCCAAAGTCCTGTGTAAGGCCTGATGTAAAAGGTGCTATACAGATTTGGCTCTTCATTCTTTCTCTTAATACTTCTCCTACTACTCTACCTTTCATTTGCTCCATGATTCAACTAGTCTCTTTACTATTCCAGTGCCTAGAATGTTCATGTCTTAGACCTTCTGCAGTGGTAAAGCTTTTGCACTGGTAAAGCTTTTGCACTACTAGTTATGTTCTTCTCACGGATACCAGCATGACAAACCTCCTCATGTCTTTCAGGTTTTTTCTCAAATCTGATCTTGACTACCCTAGTTGAAATTACAACCCCACCCTCCATTACCCTGCTCTGTTTTATACTTAGATAGAAATCTAATAAAATATATAAAATCTTGATCTGCCTGGTATTGCTCAGTGGTAGGGTAGAGTGTTGCCTGCGTAGCAAAGTTCACAGGTTCAATTCTTGGTCAAAGTTATGTACCTGGCTTGCAGGTTCTTTCCCTGGCCCTGGTCAGGGTGGGTACAGTAGGCAACTAATCAATGTGTCTCTTTGACAGTGATGTTTCTATCTATCATCTATCTATCATCTATCTATCTATCTATCTATCTCTTGCCCACCCTCCCTTTCACTCTTTCTAAAAATCAATGGAAAAAAATATCCTCAGGTAAGTATTAACAAAACAAACCCCATTGACTCTGTATTCTGCAAACTACAAATGCTGATGAAAGAAATCAAAAACCTAAATAAATGGAGAGACACACTATGTTCATGGATTAGAAGACTACCTATACTAATAAAAGGCTAAAATGATAATTAGACTGGGAGACCTTCTGGGAGAACTTCCAGACGTCTTTCTGGACAAAGCCATGGTGGCGGAGCAGAGGCAGAGGCAGTTAGGGGCGATCAGGCCAGCAACGGGGGGTAGTTGGGGGCAATCAGGCTGGTGGGGGTCAGTTGGGGGTGAGCAGGCTGGTGGGGGGGGCAGTTGGGGGTGATCAGGCTGGCAGGTGGGGGAAGTTGAGGGCGATCAGGCTGGCAGGTAGAGTGGTTAGGGGCAATCAGGCAGGCAGGCAGGTGAGCGGTTAGGAGCTAGCGGTCCCAGATTAGGAGAGGGATGTCTAACTGCTGGTTTAGGCCCAATCCTAAACAGGCAATCGGACATCCCACAAGGGGTCCCAGATTGGAGAGGGAGGGTGCAGGCCGGGCTGAGGGACACCCTACTGTGCACAAAATTCGGCCACTAGTCTATAATATATAGAAGCCAAGCAACTGGAACAATGGAATGACTGGAATTACTGGAACAACCAGTTGCTATGACTCGCACTGTGGTGGCCAACTGGCCCAATCAGGGCCCAATTGCCCCTGCAACCTCCTATGGCCACTTCCCCCTGCTGGCCTGGCCCTCTGATTGGCCCTCCAACCCAGCCAACCAGCCACAGCCCCTCCCCCTGGGCTTCCCCTCCCCCCCCATAGGTCCCCCTACCCCAATCAGGGCCAGGGCCAGTGGCCAACCTCCCACGGTCCCTCCCCCCAGCCAGCCCTGCCCCTGATCACCCCCCATTGGGGGTGGGGCCAGTTGGCCAACCTCCCACCCCTTCCTATACTACCTGTGCTTGGGGGTGTGGTTTTGGCCTCCCTGGCCAATAGCATTACATCAGCTCTGGTTTCTGGCTTCTGGCTTCCTGACCTCCCTTTCCTGTACTATGTGCTTTGGGGGCAGGGCTTCAGCCCCCCTCCCCCAGCCAATAGCGCCACATCTCAGCCAGAGAATGGCAGGACACAGCCACCAGCACTGGCTGGGCATTGATGTGGCCGTGTGACTGAAGTCCATGTGCAGTTACACTGAATGTTTACATTTGTAGGGAAGCAGGGCAGCCTGCTTCTGCTGCCCGTGTCACCTTCTAGGCTAAGAAAGGCCCACTGATCTCTGTGTTTCTCCTCCTGTCAGGAATCAAAACCTCTTGGGGATGAATGATCCCAGCAATGGCCCCAACACATGCTCCATGTCACTGTCACAGACATTGCCGGAAGCCGGTCCATCCTTGCTGCTTGACACAGTCGCTGCAGGAAAGAAACATCTGCACAGCATATGTTTCAAGGGACCTGGCGTATATAGCATACTGTTCTTAATATGTTTGCTCCCCTTAGTGCTGTGTGTTTTAACCAAGGTCACCTCTCCGAGAAAGGTTGTTTCCCCAGGTAGGAATTTTTCCCTGAAGTCAGGGAGGGGATGCCTCTCCTAGAAAGGTTGTTTCCCCAGGTAGGAATTTTTCCCTGAAGTCAGGGAGGGGATGAAACTCCTTAACTAAGTGCCAGGCGGGTAGTTAATCACTACAAACAATCATGCTTAAGCTACATAATCTTTACTCCCTGGAATGGAGATAAGAAACACCCTAACCTTTGTAATAGAAATTGACAGGATTAAAATCAACTGGTATAAATACGGATGTAACAAGACAATAAACAGCAGAGCCTCTCTGGAGATCAAGACCAGAACTTGGCTGGAGATCCTGGCTAGGCTGCTGATCAACTGAACGCTGTCTCCGTGTCATTCCTTCTTCGCCGACTCCGTCCACACCTTTGGGGACCCCTGGACCTGCTGGGGTTGGACCCCGGCATCTGGTGCCCGAACAGGGTTCCCTTAGGTAAGTCCCCCTGTACTTGGGACGGATAGGACTGCACCGTAGGGTGCTTCAGACCCCCCCTATAGAGGATAAGTAGGGTAAGCGGGTAGTTAGTACAGAACTTAGATTGACAAGATGGGTCATACTGAGTCTAAAGAAAAAAGACTGTATTAATCTTTTAACGCATATGCTTACTAGCAGAATTGGAGTTGAGGTTACTCCCAGTGAGAAAGAAAGTTTTATAGAAGAAGTATGTCAATGGCTTCCAGAGGATGGAACTGTTAATTTAAAAACTTGGGTTGAAGTAGGAAAGCAATTAAAGAAACACCATGAATCTGAGGCGGTCCTGCCATGTTTCTTTTCCCTCTGGGATTCAATCTGTGACACCTTGGCACCAGAGGCAAAAACGGTTGAACTTTCTCAAAATTTAAATAGTCCCTCGGCTCCACCCAGAGAGGATACATCATCATTGTCTTCAGCTCAATCTAAAAGCAATTTAGCTATGCCTACTGATCGGGAGGAGAATAAATATCATAAACATGACCATTGGTCCTTTCCAGTCAGTAGAGAGGAGAGTGGCCCTCCCATTCAAATAGGCTCCCCAAATTAGAAAGGAAGCCTAAACCAGGTCCTGTGGCTCCTAGGAGCTCCATGTCTAAATTTCAAAGGGCGATAAGAGAAGCTGAAGCTAATGGAGATCTTGAATTCTCACTCTGCTTCCCAGTTACATATGAGAATGAGTCTGGTGGGAATAGAAACCCCACCTTGGAGCCTATACCTTACAAAGTACTTAAAGAATTAAAATTGGCCTGCTCTGAATATGGACCTCTAGCTCCTTACACACAAACCTTGGTAGAAACCCTAGCCAGTAAATGGATGACTCCTTATGATTGGTCACAGGTTTGTAAATCCTGTCTCTCAGGAGGCGATTACTTATTATGGAAAACTGAATATGATGATCTTGCTAAGAAAGCTGTAGCCACTAGCGGAAAAACCAGAAAAGGAATAACCCTAGACATGATATTAGGAGAAGGTGATTTTAACACGGCTGAGGAGCAAATGAATATGCCCACAGAGGCACTTACCAAAGTAACCAGTTGTGCAGTAAGTGCCTGGAAATCCCTACCTTGTACAGCAGGAAAAACAACCACCCTTACAGAGGTTAAACAGAAGGTCGAGGAACCATATCAGGATTTCCTTTCTCGCCTCATGCAGGCAGTCAAGAGAGTAATCAATAACAAAGAGGCAGCCGATATCCTAATCAAACAACTGGCTTTTGAAAATGCTAATAATACCTGTCAGGCTTTATTAAGGCCGATTCGCAGAACAGGAACTATAAATGATTTTATAAAACAGTGTGCTGATGTAAGTCCAGCATTTATACAGGGTGTAGCTATAGCTGCAGCGCTCAAAGGGGAGACATACCCTCAATATGTACAGGCTATAGGACAAGCCAGCAATAATACAGGTAATAAAAGAAATATGAACTGCTACTCTTGTGGCTTATCTGGGCACTTTAGCAGAGAATGCCCAAATAAAAATAATAATAATACTCAGGCCAGATGGCAAGCTCCTCGACAGCCTGGAAATAGATTAGGGAATAATATTAACCCTCCAAAAACCGTTTGTCCCCGATGTCAGAAAGGATTCCATTGGGCAAAGGAATGTAGATCAAAATACCATAAAAATGGTCGGCCTTTAAACTCTACAAATAGCTCCCAAGGAGGTTATATCCCATCACCTCAATTGGGAAACTTGAGAAGGGGCCAGCCCCAGGCCCCTGCAATAATAGGGGCATCAACCTTCAACCCCTCTGCAAATTTCGATCAGTCAGTGACCTCTTCAGGGCAACCCCAGGCAGTGCAGGATTGGACCTCCACTCAACCACCCACGCAATACTAACCCCAGACTCACCAGTAGCAGCCATTCCTACAGGAGTGTCTGGGCCGCTGCCTGAGGGAACCGTAGGTTTAATATTAGGGCGGAGCTCCACCTCCTTACAGGGGATCTTAGTCATCCCAGGAGTTGTTGATGCAGACTACACAGGAGAAATACAGATTTTACTTTCCCCACCCACCACAACTATACAGATTCAGCCCAACCAGAGAATTGCCCAATTAATCCTGTTACCAATACATAAAATAGGGACAGCTGTTACCCAGGAAGCCAGAGGGGCCGGAGGCTTTGGATCTAGCGATGCAGCATTTTGGATACAAGAAATCCATGCTACTAGACCTACAAAAATTTTACAAATTCAGGGAAAACCAATTGAAGGTCTATTGGATACAGGAGCAGATGTTTCGTGCATAGCAGGGAAGGATTGGCCCTCTTCATGGCCCACGCACAGCACCTCCACTTCCCTAGTAGGACTAGGCAAGGCATCTAATGTAAAAAAGAGTTCTCAGATTTTAACTTGGGCTGATGAAGATCAACATTCAGGGACATTCTGTCCCTATGTAATTACGACTATCCCCTTTACATTATGGGGAAGAGATATCTTGTCTCAAATGGGAGTTGTATTATATAGCCCCAGTGATAGAGTAACATCACAGATGCTAGACACGAGATTTAATCCAGGAAAGGGATTAGGAAAGGAAAGTAATACCTCACACTCCTCGACAGGATCTGTAATTGGGGCCATTGCCCTTAGGACTGCTGATCCCATAGTCTGGAAATCGTCACAACCAGTATGGGTTGAGCAATGGCCCTTAACATCTGAGAAAATATCAGCAGCCCGACAATTAATTGATCAGCAATTAGCAGAGGGACATATAGAGCCATCAAATAGTCCCTGGAACACACCCATATTTGTAATAAGAAAGAAATCAGGCAAGTGGAGACTTTTGCAAGATCTAAGAGCCATAAATGCCACCATGGAAGATATGGGCTCCTTACAACCTGGATTGCCCTCCCCTGTGGCAATTCCACAGGAGTATTGTGTTGTTGTTATTGACTTACAGGATTGTTTTTTCACTATACCTCTTCACCCAGCTGATTGTCAAAGATTCGCATTCAGCATACCATCAGAAAACTTTAAACAGCCTTATCAGAGATACCAATGGAAGGTTCTCCCACAAGGGATGAAAAATAGTCCTACATTATGTCAAAAGTTTGTAGATCAGGCATTGCAAGTTATTAGAAAGAAATTTTCAGATCTATATCTTATTCATTATATGGATGATATTTTACTAGCTCATAAAGATCGGGCTACTTTACAGGAAATTCTTACTCAGACCATCCTTGCTTTAGAAGAACATGGTCTAAAAATAGCCCCAGAAAAGATTCAGACTGAACCTTCTTTTTCATACTTAGGCAGAATATTACATACCTCTACTATCACCCATCAGCCTCTACAATTAAGAAAAGATCATTTAAACACATTGAATGATTATCAGAAGCTATTAGGTGATATCAACTGGGTCAGGCCATATCTAAAAATATCCACTCTTGACTTAAAACCTCTATTTGACATTTTAAAGGGAGATTCTAACCCTAAGTCTCCCCGACAATTAACTGTAGAAGGAGAAAAGGCTATAGCAAAAATAGAACAGGCCATCAATAAACAGCAACTACAGTATCTAGATTATTCCAAATCTTGGGCCTTAATTATTCTAGCCACTAAATATACTCCTACAGGATGCTTGTGGCAGGAAGGACCATTAGAATGGATACATTTACCTGTCACTCCTAGGAAGATTGTACCACCCTATCCCTCCCTAGTGGCCACTCTCATTATCAAAGGTAGACGACCCAGTATCGAACTCTTTGGAAGAGAAGTTACTGAGATAATAATACCTTATAAAAGAGAACAATTAGACACACTATTACAATTTGAAGAAGAGTGGCAAATAGCTATAGGTAACTTCCCAGGGCAAATTTTACATCATTTGCCAAGATCACCTATATTGCAATTTCTCTCCCTACATCCGTTTATATTTCCTATTAAATGTTCAAAAGAGCCATTATCACCTCCTGCCTCCTTAGTATTCACAGATGGCTCCTCTAATGGTAGGGCAGTAACAATCATTGACTCAATAACCCATGTTCAACAAACTCTAGAGACGTCAGCTCAGAGAACAGAGCTTTTGGCAGTCATTTATGCTTTTGAACAATTGCAACAGGTTCCCTTTAACTTGTACACTGACTCTCAATATATAGTTAAATTATTTCCTCATATTGAGACCGCCTCTCTCCCACAAGGAAGAACAGCCATTTTCTCTTTGTTAACTCAGCTACAAACTTGCATTCACAAACGAGAAAAGGCTTTCTATATTGGACATATTAGAGCTCATTCCTGCCTACCAGGACCCTTAAGCGAAGGAAATTATCAGGCGGATTTACTAACTCGCCCAGTAGTTTGTACAGCTCTAGAAGAAGCCCGGCGGTCTCATGCCATTCACCATCAAAATGCTTCTGCTCTCCGTCTATATTATCGCATATCTAGAGAAGCTGCTCGAAGTATTGTGCGTGACTGCGGCCATTGTCCTACTCATTTTCCTAGCCCTGCTACTGGAGTTAATCCAAGAGGACTTAGACCCTGTGACTTATGGCAGATGGATATTACTCATGTCCCATCTTTTGGCAAACTTTGCTATGTGCATGTTTGTATTGATACCTTTTCTCATGTTATCATTGCTTCTGCACGTACAGGAGAAGCCTTTAAAGATGTAAGTCAACATCTATTCCAATGCTTTTCCTACCTAGGAATACCAAGGGCACTTAAAACTGACAATGGGCCTGCCTATACCTCTAGAGCTTTTAGAAACTTATGCTCTACATTCGGCATCGCACATACTACAGGAATACCCTACAATCCTCAAGGCCAAGCAATAGTAGAAAGGGCTCACCAAACTTTAAAAACACAAATTAAAAAATTACAAGAAAATGAGTTTAAATATTCCTCTCCTCATCATGTTCTACAACATGCTCAATTTGTAATTAATATACTAAATGTAGATTCTGAGGGAAATTCCCCGATGTACAGGCATTGGAACCCTGATCTAACTAAACCTAAAGCCCTCGTCAAATGGAGAGACTTGCTTACAGGAGCCTGGAAGGGACCTGATGTACTTTTAACCCAGGGGAGAGGATATGCTTGTATATTTCCACAGGACGCAGACTCACCTGTGTGGATTCCAGACCGTCTAGTCCGACCTTATGTCTCACCGCCCGCCATCTCTGCCTCATCATAGCACACCTGACCAGTGCCCGTCTGCAGCAGATGTGCAGCCCTGAGCTGGAACAATCTGTCCATTGGGAGGATCACATGTGCCTCCTTTTTGTCTTTCCACATGTCCCAGCTTTGCCCCACATATCCTTTACTTTTTCCTTTTTTAAAAAATCTAACTACTTGTTTGCTGGTTCTTTGGCCTGTCTCCTTCTTTCCTGAACACAGCCTTTTCTAGAATCTCCCTACCCTACTGTTCCAGGAAGGGCACCTCCCTTTTCTGCCATAACTAGGGGGTGTCTGGTATATGTCCCATACATGGAGTTGTCTTGTGCCAAGAGCCTGACATCCTGGGCTGAGAAAGCCCTGTTCCAGGACTCTCCTTTGTCCTGTATTGGCGCCTCTTACCCTTGTGCCAAGAGGGACCCTCTTCTTACAATCCAATTGCCCATAAGCTGTTGCCTGAGCTCTCTGTTCATGCTGAGGTTGAAGCCTCATGGTGGCTGGTACCATGGATCTGTCTCTGGCCCAATGGCGTAAGCTGGGCCCTCTCTAGAGAAGAAACCTGAGTTCCCTATGATCAATGCCAGAGCCCCGCCAGCAAGCGAGGGAATCCAAAGGCAGTTGCTGGGCATGGAGGCCAGAGGGACATAGGCTATCAAGGAGACAAAACTGAACCTCACATCACCCTACTTGGCCCAGAGATGGCTGGTAGTCAATGACGGGTAAGACTCCACAGGGTGGGGCAACCTAAGACAGGCACAGTCGGGGGCCAGTAGGAGAAAACTTGGGGTGCAACAAAGGTGGGGCACAGACCCCCCTCCCCAATGGTGCAGGGGCTTGAACACTCGCCCCTTCTGAGGAAGGTCTCCTGTCCCCATGGCTGCTTCCTGCTTCCCATGCCCAGCTCAGGTCGGGACCCAGGTAAAGACAGAGACTGGCTGACAGCAGCTGCCCTCTCACTGCAACAGGACTTGTTTCCCATTTCTACCTGGGACCACAGGGAAAGGGGAAGCTGAAGGAAAGGGCTGTGTCAGGATGCTGCCTTCTTCCCTTTCTTCTCCCTCTTTTTTCTAAACACTTCCATGCCTTGTAGTTCTTTTGCTTTCTCTTCTTTTTCTACTACCCTCCATTTTCCATATCAGCTGGATCCAGAGGGCACAGCTTACTCCTCCTCGGACATCGACACCACCATCAACCACGGCCCTGATGGACCCTTTGATGCAGTCCTTCAACTTGCAGACGCTTCAGGAAGCCTGTCGCCAGTGACGCCGCCCGCTAGCCAGACCAACAAAGACAATCAAACCAATAACTTGAGGACAGCTGAAATCCCTTGACTGAAGAGGCTGGCAACCTTCTACAGGAATGGGGCTCCTTCTGCGCTCCATCCACTATGTTTATAGCTATGCTCACTATCATTGCTTGCCACTCTTCTTCCGAGACTTAAATGGCCCAATCTGAGAGGTGGCCACTGATTTGTATGTGTGAGCATTTAAAAAATAAAAAAGGGGGAATTTGCTGGAAGCCGGTCCATCCTTGCTGCTTGACACAGTCGCTGCAGGAAAGAAACATCTGCACAGCATATGTTTCAAGGGACCTGGCGTATATAGCATACTGTTCTTAATATGTTTGCTCCCCTTAGTGCTGTGTGTTTTAACCAAGGTCACCTCTCCGAGAAAGGTTGTTTCCCCAGGTAGGAATTTTTCCCTGAAGTCAGGGAGGGGATGCCTCTCCTAGAAAGGTTGTTTCCCCAGGTAGGAATTTTTCCCTGAAGTCAGGGAGGGGATGAAACTCCTTAACTAAGTGCCAGGCGGGTAGTTAATCACTACAAACAATCATGCTTAAGCTACATAATCTTTACTCCCTGGAATGGAGATAAGAAACACCCTAACCTTTGTAATAGAAATTGACAGGATTAAAATCAACTGGTATAAATACGGATGTAACAAGACAATAAACAGCAGAGCCTCTCTGGAGATCAAGACCAGAACTTGGCTGGAGATCCTGGCTAGGCTGCTGATCAACTGAACGCTGTCTCCGTGTCATTCCTTCTTCGCCGACTCCGTCCACACCTTTGGGGACCCCTGGACCTGCTGGGGTTGGACCCCGGCAAGACATTTCCAGTCATTACAGTCCGTTTCTCAGCCTGCAGTGCCCTGCTTCACCCACGGCCACTCCTCACCTGTCACCCCCTGAGGACCACCCTATGTTATCCTATCTGAAATGTGAACAAGATCTCAAATGCCCCCTTGTCAATAGCTCCCTTGCCTTACCTTTCTTCCTCTAAAATCCTTGCATTTTAAAAATATATATTTGATTGATTTTGGAGAGGGAAATAGAGATAGAAACATCAATGATGATAGAGAATCATTGATTGGCTGCCTCCTGCAAGTTCCAAACTGGGGATCAAAACCTCCCCTGACTCCTCCCCCTATCCCGCCCTTGGCCAGCAGGCCCCCAGTGGTGGTGCGGCACCGAGGGAAGGAGAGGGGGCAGGGAACTGTGGGGTGGCAGGGTGCTGAGGGCAGCATTAGCATCTGGCATCTGTTCCTTCCGCACCTGGCCTAGCCACTGTCACCTCCTCTCCCAACACTGCTGGGGCCTTTGGGCCCTGATTGGCTTGGCCCTGATCAGCCCTGATCACCCGCCAGGCCTAGGGACCCCACCCATGCAAAAATTTTGTGCACCGGGCCTCTAGTTGGGTAATAAGATTATATAGGTTTCAAGTGTACAATTCTATGGTACTTCATCTTCATTGTGTGTCCACCACCAAAAGTTAAATCATCTTACATCACTATATATTTGACCCCATTTACACTTTACTACTCCCCACCCTCTTCTCTCTGGTAACCAGCATACTGTTTTCTGTGTCTATGAATTTTTATTTGTTTTTCTTATTTGTTCATTTGTTGCTTTTAGTTTTATATTCCATACAGGACTGAAATAATATGGTTCTTAACTTTTTCTCTCTGACTTATTATGCTCAGCATGATATTCTCAAGATCCATCCATATTGTCACAAATGGCAGTGTTCCATCTTTTCTTATGGCTAAGTGATATTCAATTGTATATAAACATCACATTTTCTTTATCCAACCCTTTGTCACAGGACACTTTAGTTGTTTTCATGTCTTGGCTACCATGAATAATGCTGCAATGAATATAGGGTGCATATATATCTGCAAATAAATATTTTCAATTTTTTGAGTAGATACCCAGAAGAGGGGTTGCTGTGTCATATGATGACTCCATTCATAATTTTTTGAGAAACTGCCATAATGTTTTCTGTAGTGGTTGTACCTGTCTACATTCCCACCAAGAGTGAATGAGGTTCCTTTTTCTGCACAACTTCTCCAACACTTGTTATTACTTATCTTGTTGAAAATAGCCATCCTAACTGGTGTGAGGTTGTATCTAATTATACTTAAAAAAAATCTTTATTACTGAAAGTATTACATATGTCCCCTTTTTCCCCCCATTGATCTCCTCCAGCCCGCCCCCAACTCCTCCCCCAGGCCTTCACGACCCTATTGTCTGTGTCCATGGGTTATGCATATATGCATACAAGTTCCTTGGTTGATCACTTCCCAACCACCTACCCTCCCCCACCTTCCCTCCAAGATTCCACACTCTGTTTCATACTACCATGTCTCTGGATCCACTCCATTCATCAGTTTATTTTGTTAATTAAATTCCACATATGAATGAGATCATGTGATACTTGTCTTTCTCTGAATGACTTATTTCACTTAGCACAATACTCTCCAGGTCCCTCCACGCTGTCTTAGAGGGTAATAGATCCTTCTTTTTAACTGCTGCATAGTATTCCATGGTATAAATGTATCACAGATTTTTTATCTATTCACTGACTGATAGACACTTGGGCCGTTTTAAGATCTTAGCTATTGTAAATTGTGCTGCTATAAACATAGGGATGCATACATTCTTTCTGATTGATATTTTGAGTTTCTTAGGATATATTCCTCATATTGGGATCACCAGGTCAAATTGAAGTTCCATATTTAATTTTTTGAGGTAACTTTATACTGTTTTCCATAATGGCTATACCAGACTATAATTTTGATTTGCATTTCCCTAATAGCTAGTAAAGTTGAGCAGCCTTTTATATATCTGTTGGCTATTTGCATGCCTTTTTGGGAAAAGTGTCTGTCCTGTTCTCTGCCCATTTTTTAATTGGATTGTTTGTTTGGTGTTGTGTTGTATGAGTCCATATAACTTTTGGATTTTAACTCCTTACCTGGAAAATTGGAAAGCCAAACAATGAAACTAGACTACTATTTATCTCCATATATAAAACTAACTCAAAATGGACTAAAGACCTAAATATAAGACCTGAAACAATGAATTTCATAGAAGAAAACATATTTACTACATTTATGGACCTTGGAATTAGAGAACATTTTATGAATTTGACCCCAAAGGTAAGGGAAGTAAAGGCAAAAATAAATTAATGGGACTAAATCAAACTAAAAAGCTTCTGCACAGCAAAGGAAACTGACAACAAAACAGAAAGGCAACCAACTGAATTGGAGAATATACTAGTATTTACAAACAACAGCTCTGACAAGGGGTTAACATCCAAAATCTATTTTTCTGTAAACTGAGACAAAATGCATGCCTCAATGTTGTGGAAGAATTATTTGTGGATATTTTTTAGGCTAAAGATGAAGGTAGTTTCTTCCAGAAGGATTTGTGATCATTCTACCAGGTGCTTTGGAGAATTTCCAGTTTAAGATCACATTTGGTCTGCTTCATAGCTTGATATTTCTTTTACAACCCAGGCCATGTAAACCCAAGCTACAATCTCATGTGAGGACAGGCCTATGGCCACAATTCTTTGTGAAAATTTTTCTTCATTTCCTTTAGTTCCACTGCTTTTGTTAACCCTGGAGAGGAGTATATTTGGTTCCTACCTTCCATCAGAGTACAATCCTTTGGGGTCCAAAGGATTTTAATATGGGGAAGAGTCTTTTATTAGCCTCTCCCCCTTGGGAAGACCTTGGGTTTTTGCTTCTGCCCCTTCATCCTGTGAAGCTATCACAATGGAAATCCAAATTTGCCTGGATTAGCAAAACACCTCAGTGCTCATTTCCCTTAAACTATGACCTGGTAGTACTCTGTGAGCCTGTTATTTCTCCCATGCTTCTGGAAAATTTGTACTACCAAGGATTTTAAGTTTTCATCAGGGGAGTTGTTTTGACTAAGCTTAAATGGAAGTTCTTACTCCTGCTGCAATTTCTCTCTTTATGGCCCTCTCCCTTCCTCTGAGTTCTTTTGTTTAGTATCTGATCATTATGAATACATACGTAATACATTCTAAAATATTGAACTGACAGAATAATTTGAACACAGGGGTGTGTGACCAGATATCTTGACGAATGGCCCAATGCTCTTTTCACTGTGCCATGCTATTTCTTCCATCTCATCACTGCCCATTACTAGTACCTACAACCACAGAGCGAATACAGGAGACCTCTGGCAAAAGCAGACCCTATCATCTGAATTAAATTTGTGTCATGGCCTTTTGATCATTGACACTTTCAGCTCAGCCTAGCTTATTTATCTGCTGGATTATAGCCCTTCAGCCTGCCCTGACTCCTGACACTTTCCTTCTCCCTTAGCCTGTGCCGTGTATACCTAGGTTTCTGATCTCCTGTCCATTCTCTGGTGCTCCATGCCTGACCTCTATCAGAAAATCCCAGTTCTTCTGTTATCCAGGGGGCACCTATGCAGTCAGGGCTAGATGGGTTTTGTGACAACTTTGATACTTATTCATTTAGTCACTATGATAGAAAAAAATATGCAAATATGAACCTGATAATATTATCTACCTCAGCTGAAGTAATCAAGGCATCAAGATTGGGTTTATCCATTCATTTCATGGAGCTTCCATAACAAAGTATCACAGACTGCATGGCTGAAATAACAGAAATATATTTCTCCATAGGTCTGGAGATTGGAAATCCAACATCAAGGTATTGATGGGTTTAGTTCCCTCTGAGGCCTCTTTCCCTTGGCTAGTAGATGGCTGTTTTCTTCATGTGTCTTCATATGGACATACTTCTATTTATGTCTGTGTCTTAATCCCTTTTCATAATGACACCAGCCATACTAGATTGGAGCTCATTCTAATGACCTCATATTAACCCAATCACTTCTTAAAGACCATGTCTCCTAATGTAGCCACATTCTGTGGTACTGAGAATTAGGCCTTCAACATGTGAATTTAGGGGTAACACAATTCAGACATAATAGCTTATAACAAAAAGAAGGATCTCTATGAACTGTCCATGTTACCACATCAATCTCACTAAAACAAATGAGTTTGCTTCTGAGCTACCTAATTTTTGGCAATAAGCAACTTTACCTTCTACAAGCATGCTGAACCATCTGCTTCCTAAGATAAGTGATGTTTGTTGTGAGAGAATTGGCAAGCATCTGTGTAAAAGTTTAAGTTCCAGATATTAAATGTTTAAATATTGTTTCTTTGAATGCTTACTAAAGTTATCAGTCTGTTCATTAAAACCTCATAATTATATTTAATATTCACTAATGAAACCAATAGGGTAGAATTCTACTCCTAGTTCAACTCTACTAAAAAGAGAACCTCTTATTTTGTTCCCTCTCATTATTTCCCTTTCCCCTAAGTAGTTCAGTGAACCATACATATTAAATTCTGGACACACTTAATTGACAAAATATGGAAAAAAATGTTTGTGTTTAGTAGCTAAAATGACACTACATGCTCTGGAGGAGAGATGTTTCAGTTGGAAATAATGTAAAAATAATAAAACATGCCAGTTACATTGAAAATGGGAAGGCATTTGACTGAGAAAGAGAAAAAAATATCTCTCACAGCATGGAATTTTGGATGGAGAAATTGACTTTAAGTAGGCTTAACTTAGAGAGTTTGTGTGTCAGCACTAACATTGGGCATTTCTGTATTTTTATCTAACATTATTCACAGCTTCAAAATAAATAAATAAATACTGTGTTTTTTTCTGTATCATAGAAAACAAGTTATATACACTTCCAAGTTTCCCCCCAAAAAATAATGGCTAACACTAGTGAGCAAACCTCTGCTAAATACTGCCTTCATTAGCTCATTTCACCTGCAACTCAATCCAGAAGGTAGTTACCATTATTTTCCCCACTCTGTCACTGAGGACAGAGTTCAAAGAATTCTCCCACTGTCATACAATTAGGAAAATAGAGGATCTGAGGCTTGAACTCCACACTGACTCCAAATCCCATTTTTAAGCAATATATTTAATCTCTTCTTGCCCTCACATTTCCTCAAGTGTACAAGGCATAGGATACAAATGAACACCTTGCAATGTTGAGGAAATACTATACCTAGAAATATTAGAAAAATACAAAAGTCTGTACAAACAGGAACAGATGTCTATAAGCTAATTAGGGGAAAGGCTAACCTAGCCTGTCATGTCCAGGTACTAAGAGATTTTGTTGTTTGAGTTCTTCATAGACTAGAAAAGCTGGAGAAAAATACCTTATTGTTTGGTAACTTCATGGCTTAATTTATTGAGTATTAGTTAAAAGGTATTATGCAATATTTGGGTCTAACAATTATTAATACAGAAAAGCTTTTAAAAAGTTATCTCACAATAGTTACCACATGTCCTCTTAAAACATACTGAAAAGCAGTTTCAGCTATTGTCAATGTGACCAGAAAAAATAATAATTGGAACAAAGACAAAAGCACAAGATAGTGTTTAGAACCTATTTGTTTAAATTAGTTCATGGGAGTACAGAGGACTTTTTTCTTTATTTTTATTTTTGGAAGGAAAGGGGCCCAACAGTTTCCTGTCACCTGAAGATTTGCAAAATAAATAATATGTAAGGAAATTCTTGCCTCAGATTCACTTGCCAATATCATGGTGTGTCAATGACAATTGCTATAATGCAAAGGAGTGTATTAGAATAGACATTTCAGATCCCAAATATGGAACAACTCATAGGACAGGAGATTCAGGAGACCTAGTTTCTAATGCAGGCACTGCTATTTATATCTGAGGGCCTTTAGCTAGGCACCTCTCAGATCTCAGTTTCCCTACTAGAAGCATGAAGAGTTGGACAAACTCATCTCTCAAGCAATTAGAGCTCAAGAATGCTGGTCCTCTGGGCCCTTCTGTGGAGCCTCTTTCTAGGGATGAGCTTTCTGGGACTAGTTGGAGAGCTTCCTCCCTGAGCCCACATGTGAGAGCAAGGCAAAAGGAAATGCTTTCTTATGGCATATGGTACTGAGGAGTTCCTTGTCAGGAAGGAGCATATTATTTGATTACTTAATGGTGTCACAAATGCATGTTTCAACAAAGGAATAACTCTCTCTCACCTGATTAAAACAATCCCTGTTGCTGAGAGAGATGGCATATTATCACCATTAGCAGTTTATTCTGGTACTAGAGGCCTGGTACATGAAAATTCATGCACTCAGGGCATCCCTCAGCCTGGCCTGTGCCCTCTCACAGTCCAGGAGCTCTCAGGGGATGTCCACCTGCTGGTTTAGGCCTGTTCCCTGGGCGATCAGGCCTAATCTGGCAGTCAGATATCCCTCTGACAGCCCGGGAGCCCTCAGGGATGTCCAACTAATGGCTTAGTCATGAGCTGGCTTCTGGCTGAGTGGCGCTCCCCCTGTGGAAGCACACTGACCACCAAGGGGCAGCTCCTGTGTTGAGCGTCTGCCCCCTGGTGGTCAGAGCACAACATAGCAACTGGTTGTTCCCAGCTGTTTGGCCATTAGGGTCAATTTGCATATTACCTTTTTATTATATAAGATGGGTATTAGCCACTCAAACTGACCTTAACCAACTTTCCTCACAATTTTCTATCTTGTCTGATTTTCACTTCCTGGTTTGCCTGCCTCCCATTGTTCTTTGCACAGCTTGGGAGCTGAATCTGATTCTGTTTATTGCCATAAGAATCAACTTTCATAAGTATATGTCAGTGCCATGAACTCACCTGCTGATCCTTCTAAAGACAGCAGAGTCTGGGCCTAAGATGTGATCTATAGGGAAATTATGTCTCTGGATGGCGATTGCCTCATATAAGGAAAACTAAGCACCTAAGATTTGAATTGTACTTTCATTTTTCAATGTGCAGGCCATCTATGTTTTCCCCATCTTCCTGAAAACAAATATTACATAGAGATAAGTAGTACAGTGATTCTCATTTTTATTTGTAAATAAGGAAACTAAGGCATAAAGGCATTACAAAATTTAATCAAATTCTCACAGAAATTTAGTGGCACTACTGGGCCCAAGCAATTTAGTTCATTCTCTTTACTTCCAAGAGATCACCATCTCCAATTCTAGCGCACTTAATTTTAACACCAGAGCAACATGTTGTTAAAGACAACTAGAGAAGTGTTACAGCCTAGGTCAGGGGTGGGCAACTACCACCAAATTTGGCCCACTCTCTGTATTTTGAAATTTTTTTTAAAATTAAAAACTCTTTATTGTTGAAAATATTACATATGTCCCCTTTTTACTCTCATTAAAATCCTCTATCTTCCCTCCCCACCCTCCTACACCAGATATTCACTACTTTATTGTCTGTGTACATGGATTATGCATATAAGTTCTTTGGTTGGTATTTTCCTACCCAACCACCCTCCCCTGCCTCCCATCTGAGGTTTGACAGTCTGTTCTATGCTTCTATGTCTCTTATTATGTTTTCCTCAACAGTTTATTTTGTTCATTATATTGCATGTATGAGTGAGATCATGTGATACTTATCTTTCTCTGACTGGCTTATTTCACTTAGCATAATATTCTCCAGGTTCATTAATGCTGTTGCAAATGGTAAGAGCTCTTCTTTTTTATAGCTGCATAGTGTTGTATTGTGTAAATGTACCACAGCTTTATTATAAACTCATCTGCTGATGGGCACTTGGGCTGTTTCCAAATCATAGCTATTGTAAATTGTGCTTCTATAAACATAGGAGTGCATATATCCTTTCTGATTAGTGTTTCTAATTCTTAGGATACATTCCTAGAAGTGGGGTCAAATGGAAGTTTCATTTATAATTTTTTGAGGAAACTCCATACTGTTTTCCATAATGGCTGCACCAATCTGCATTCACACCAGCAGTGTACTAGGGTTCCCTTTTCTCCACAACCGTGCCCACACTTGTCATTTATTGATTTGTTGATGATAGCCATTCTGACAGGTGTGAGGTGATACCTCCTTGTTATTTTGGTTTGCATCTCTCAAATGATTACTGACTTTGAAAATGTTTTCATATGCCTCTTGACTTTCAGTATGTCCAGTTTGGAAAAGTGTCTATTTAGGTCCTTTGTTCATTTTTAATTGAATTGTCTTCCTTTTGTTAAGTTGTATGAGTTCCTTATATATTTTATAAATTAACCCCCTATTGGATCTATCATTGGCAAACATTTAATCCCATACAGTGGGTTCTGTTATCATTTTGTTGATGGTTTCTTTTGCTGTGCAGAAGCTTTTTATTTTCATGTATTCCAATTTGTTTATTTTCTCCTTCATTTCCTTTGTCCTAGGAGATATATCAGTAAACATATTGCTATGAGAGATGTCTGAGATTTTACTGCCTATGGTTTCTTCTAATATTTTTATGGTTTCATGACTTACTAGTACATTTAACTCTTTAATACATTTTGACTTTACTCTTGTGTGTGGTGTAAGTTGGTGGTCTAGTTTCATTTTTTTTGCAAGTATGTGTTTAATTTTCCCAACACCACTTAGTGAAGAGACTGCCTTTACTCCATTGTATGCTCTTGCCGCCTTTGTCAAATATTTATTGAGCATAGTGGCTTAGATCGATTTTTGGGTTCTCTGTTCTGCACCATTGATCTATATGCTTATTCTTGTGCCAGTACCAGGCTGTTCTGAGTACAGTGGCTTTGTAGTATAGCTTTATATCTGGTATATTGATTCCTCCAACTTTGTTCTTCTTTCTCAAGATTGCTGTAGCTATGCAGGGTCTTTTTGGTTCCATATAAATTTTTGGTGTGTTTGTTCTAGATCTGTGAAATATGCCATTGGTATTTTAATTTTGATTGTATTGAATCTCTATGTTGCTTTGGGTAGTATGGACATTTTAATAATGTTGATTCTACCAATTCACAAATACGGTATATTCTTCCACCTGTTTATATCTTCTTCTATCTCTTTTTTCAACATCCTGTAGTTTTAAGTTTATTCCTAAGTATCTTAATTTTTTTTGCAATTGTAATTGGGATTGATTTTTTAGTTTCTCTTTCTGAGAGTTCATTATTTGTGCATAAAAATTAAAAAAAGTTTTTTCCAGGCAAATGTAAATGAAAAAAATGCTCAGGTTGCATTACTCATATCTAACAAAGTAGATTTCAAAGTTAAGACCAAGAGAGAATGAAGTCCACTTCATAATACTAAAAGGATTGATACAACAAGAGGATATAATTCTGGTAAATGTATATACACCAAATACAGGAGCATCAAAATATATTTTAAAAAATTCTGGAGTATTTTATGGGGAGATTGTCAGCAACACAATCAAGTAGGGGACTTTAATACCCTATTGACATCACTGGACATATCTGGACCAAAAAAAAAAACAACAAAAAAAACCCAGCAATCCTAAATGACACACAAGATCAGATGGAATTAATTGACATTTTCAGAACATTTTACCCCCAAACTACAGAATATACAGTCTTATTAAGTGCACATGGGACATTTTCAATGACAGACCACATTTCATGACAAATTTAAGAAGATTGAAAGTATATCAAACATCTTCTCAGATCACAACATGAAATTAGAAATAAATTACAATAAAAACACTCAAAAACATTCAAATACCTGGAGGCTAAATAGCATGCTATTAAACAATGAATGGGTAACCAAAGAAGAAATAAAAAAAATCCTGAAAACAAATGAAATTGAATACACAACAACCCAAAAGCTATGGGACACAGTGAAAGCTGTCCTGAGAGAGAAGTTCATAGCTCTACAGGCCTACATCAAAAAAGAAGAAGAAAAATGGTCATAAATTATCTAACCCTACAACTTAAAGAATTAAAAAGAGAACAACAAGAAAATCTCAGCATAAGTAGAAGGAATGAAATGATAAAGATTAGAGCACAAATAAATGACATACACACACACACACACACACACACACACAGTACAAAAGATCAATGAAACCAAGAGTTGGTCCTTTGGAAAGCTAAAGAAGGTTGATGAACCTCTAACCAGACTCATTAAGAAACAAAGAGGACCCAAACAAACAAAATCAGAAACAAAAGAGTTGAAGTAACAACTGACCCCACAGGAATACAAAGATAGTTTAAAAAAATACTATGAATGACTATATTCCAACAAATTGGATAGCCTGGATGAAATGGACATATTCCTAGAAAAATACAAGCTTCCAAAACTCAATCAGGATAAATCAGAAAACCTGAATAGGCTGATAACTTCTGATGAAATTGAAGCAGTAATAAATACATACATATGTACAAACATACATAAATAAATCTACACTAATGAAAGACAAAGATGCTAATTGACCATAGCTTTGCTACACCCTAAGCCACGCCCACCAGCCAATCAGAGTTATTATATGCAAATTAATCCAACCAAGATGGCGGCCAGCAGCCACAAAGCTGGAGCAAGCAGGAGGCTTGGTTGCCCGGGCGATAACGGAAGCCAAGCTTCCCGCCTGCCCTGAGCCCGCTGTGGCCTCCACTCATGGCAACAAAGTTTCAATTATAGAAGACAAATAAATCCCAGATACCTGCTTCCAGCCAGCCTCCACTGGGAGCTTGGGTGGCTTGGGGTTGTGGCCAGACTGCAAACAGCCATCAGCCCCTAACCCAGGCTGACCACACCCTCATGAAGTGAGGGTCCCTGCAGGGGTCTTAGCCAGACTGAAAATGGCCCTCAGCCCCTCACCCAGACTGGCCAGGCACCCCAGCAGAACCCCCCCATCCTGAAGGGACTGTGGCCAACCTGCAAACAGTCTTCAGCCCCTCACCGAGGCTGGCCAGGCACCCCAGGGGGACCCCCACCCTGAAGGAGCTATGGCCAGCCTGCAAACAGCCATCAGCCCCTCACCCAGGCTGACCAGGCACTCCTATATAATAAAAGGGTAATATGCAAATTGACCCTAATAGCAGAACGACTTGGAATGACTGGTCACTATGACACACACTGACCACCAGGGGGCAGATGCTCAATGCAGGAGCTGCCCCTTGGTGGTCAGTAAGCTCCCACAGGGGGAGCTCTGCTCAGCCACAAGCCAGGCTGACGGCTGCCAGTACAGCGGTGGTGGGAGCCTCTCCCGCCTCCTCAGTGGCACTAAGGATGTCCGACTGCAGCTTAGGCCTGCTCCCCACTGGGAAGTGGACATCCCCTGAGGGCTCCTGGGCTGCCAGAGGGGTGTCTGACTGCCAATTTAGGCCCAATCCCCTGGGGAGCAGGCCTAAGCCAGCAGGTGGTCATCTCCTGAGGGGTCCCATACTGCAAGAGGGCACAGGCCCGGCTGAGGGACTCCCCTGAGTACACAAATTTTTGTGCACTGGGCCTCTAGTAAATAAATAAAAACTTCCATCAAATAAAAGCCTTGTCTGGACATCTTCACGGGGGAGTTTTACCAAACATTCAAAGACAAACTAACACCTTTTCAAACTATTCCAAAAAATATAAAAGGAACAAACACTTCCAAGCTATATCTATGAGGCCAGCATTACCCTAATTCCAAAATCAGATAAAGACACTACAAAGAAAGAGAATTATAGATCAAAATCCCTGATGAACATAGATACCAAAATCCTCCACACAATTCTAGAAAATCATATCCAGCATTACATTAAAAACATCATATACCATGACCATGTGGGATTTATTCTAGTGATTAAAGGCTGGTACAGCATTCATAAATCAATAACTGTGATCCATCACATAAACAGATTGCAAGACAAAAATCACATGATCATATGAATTGATGCAGAAAAAGTATCTGACAAAATCCAACACCTTTTCTTTTTTAAAAAAATATATTTTATTGATTTTTTACAGAGAGGAAGGGAGAGGGACATAGAGTTAGAAACATCGATGAGAGAGAAACATCAATCAGCTGCCTCCTGCATACCCCCCACTGTGGATGTGCCTGCAACCAAGGTACATGCCCTTGACCGGAATCAAACCTGGGACCCTTCAATCCGAAGGCCGACGCTCTATCCACTGAGCCAAACCTACCAGGGCCCAATACCTTTTCTTTATAAAAACCCTCAGCAAAGTGGGAATAGATGGATTATACCTCAACATAATAAAAGCCTTATATGACAAACCTACAGCCAACATCATATGCAATGGGCAAAAACTAAAACCATTTCCCCTAAGAACAGGAACAAGACAGGGATGCCCACTTTCACCACTCGTGTTCAACAGAGTACTGGAAGTCCTAACCTTAGCTATCAGACAAGAAGAAAAAAATAAATGGCATCCAAATTGGAAAGGAGGAAGTAAAACTCTCATTGTGCACATATGACATGATATTCTACACAGAAAACCCTAAAGACTTCATCAAAAAACTACTAGATTTAATAAATGAAATTGGCAATGTAGAAAGATACAAAATTGAAATAAAGTTTTAGTGGAATGCAGGCATACTTACTGAGTTACGCATTGTCTGTGGCTGCTTTTGCCCTATATAGGCTATGTTGAGTAGTTGTGACAGAGATCATGTGGATTGGAAGTCTGAAAATATGTATTGTCTGTCCTTTAACAGAAATGTTTTCTATCCCCTGGCCTAGTGGGCAAAGACTTGGACTCAGTATTCACAAATACCAAGATTAGAATTCTAATCCTGCTACTTTAAAATTGTTCTCGTCTAACCTCATAAGTTGCATAACCCTCCTGATCCTCAGTTTACCCAAGTGTAAAATTGGGCATAATAATTGTGCCTGCCACATGGGGTTGCTGTTTATCCCTTAATAAAATTAAATTAAATTACTTATACTTAGGATAGTATTTGGCATATGATAAGCTATCGCTCAATGGCAATTATTATTGCTGAGGAAAATCAGGCCTCCTTGGCTAGTGGTTTTCTCCTAGCTAGCTGAGTACATTCAACTAGACTGCTAAGAAGCACAAGATTTCCATAGGTCTGGTGCAAAAATCTAAAAGCCAGGCTCTGCCTGCCCTTCCTTGCCATTCCACCGACCCTCCCCAGCCATATCTGCTACAACTGAACCTACCTCTGATTTGGCTTCTGAGCCTAACTATCATTATTCAGGCCTTTCCTCTGCTGGTTAAGGACATTTGACTGCTGCTTCTGATTGGGCTCTGTTGCTGTGCTTGGGATTTCTACCTGCAATGTATCTGATCATTCAAGCAAAGAGTAGCTTGCAACAGTAAGTAGAATAGGAGAGAGTGGTGCATTTTAGTGTGGGACTGGGCCCAAGTCACAGATTTATTGTACATGTGTATCCTTTTTGTGGATGCTTCTGGATTTTTGAGTTATCTTAGTGGTACAGGATGACTGATTTCTTATGTTCTGAGATTTTACATAAGAAATAGGTCACTCTAGTGACTCAGCCAGTTCATATATTTCAAGTGATGAGTTGTGAGCAAGCGTGGTCACTGCTCTTCTTGAGGTGGGCCCTAGAAATTAGGGTTTACTCGAATATCCTTAACTTCTCTAATTGCCCAGTATGAGACTATGACTCATGACATGATCTAAGCTAATAAACAGCCACATTTTATCATCACCTTTTGTTAGGTTAGATTTCCTTCACTTGGTGTTACATATTTTTAAATAGTCTGCCATATCAAACTGCAGTAATTTATTTGAATAACTTTCTATGCCAACTTCACTTATGAAGTTAAGTTGACCCTTGAACAATAAGGGTTTGAACCATGCAGGTCTTTTTATACACAGATTTTTTTTTCAATAAATTCAGGCTTGGCCCTTCATATCCTTGTGTTTCTTTTTTTTTAAATATATATTTTATTGATTTTTTTACAGAGAGGAAGGGAGAGAGATAGAGAGTTAGAAACATCGATGAGAGAGAAACATCGATTAGCTGCCTCCTGCACATCTCCCACTGGGGATGTGCCCACAACCCAGGTACATGCCCTTGACCGGAATCGAACCTGGGACCTTTCAGTCCGCAGGCCGACGCTCTATCCACTGAGCCAAACCGGTTTCGGTGATCTTGTGTTTCTTATACACAGATTCACCCAACTGCAGATCAAAAACTATATTCAATATGTGGTTGGGTGAATCCACAGATGCAGACGGTTGACTGTATACCATTTTATATAAAAGACTTGAGTATTGACAGGTTTTGGTTGTGAAGATGAGGTTAAATTATCAGTCTAAAACCCAGAAATGATTGACTCAACAGAATCCCAGTGCAAGGTCAAAGCACTTGTGGTTTTGGCTGCCTGCAAGTCCTAAGGGGAGTATATAAGGGTATTCTGTCAGGTTGGGAACATTCCTGTTAGTTTTTCTTGGAAAATAGAAGAATCCCCATTCCTAATATAAGTATGTCTATGTGTCCAGAGAACTGATCTAGACCCTTTTCAAGCTGATCTTTTCAGGCTCAACAGGTTGAGGTTAAAAAATCAAATAGCATTTTTATTCCACATGACACAAAGATGACCACCTTCAATTTGTTCTCAAGTGCCTCATTTCAGTTTCAGGTTATGTACAAGGCATGCCAGGATGGAATTTTTTTTTCATTTTACTATTAGCATCCCAGGATTTATTGAGTAAGATGACCTATTTATGTCTTTTAAGGGGGAGATGTCATGTATGGTCATTTGGAGCAAACGTCATGCATACCTGACTTATCCCTCTTGACCCTACCACTTACTAGCTCTATGACATTAGGTAAATCACTTTCACTCTCTAAGATTCTGTTTTTCTCTCCAAAAAAAGGGTAGGTAATGATAGGACCTACCTCATATACTAGTACTGGATGTGAAGAGGAAATGACACAAAGTCTGTACATCAGCTGAAAGAGTCCTGGTACAGAGGATGTTCATAGGATGGAGAGAGAAGGATTTCAGGAGCTATCCTTGTTTCCTTCCTCCTCATCAGCATAGCCAGATCATTTCTTTCTCAGCCTTTGTGTTCTGAGGCTGACAAGTCCAAACTTCTCAATATGCCTAGTTAGGTAACAAAAGATGGGGTTTTATTTTGGTTAACTTGAGTCCCATGTCATATGGGAAAAGGAAGGTATGCTAGGAACATATGAAAACAAGCTAACTACAACTGCATATTGTCCTTATACATGATCAAATTTACACTGCTATTGGGGTATCAGTTGAAGATAATACTATTTTATGATCTATACCCCTCTTTAGGGGTACTAGTGCTCTTTCATTAGTAATACCCATACAAGCCTTCTCCAAATCACTGTGGAGAGGCAGAAGTCAGACAGGGATAGAAAACCCATAGCCCTTAAAGCTTCAGGGAGTGTCAAATTTTCAAATAAGTTTCTCCTTGAAGCTTGCTCCAAGGAGCAGATGAATAAAACATTCCCAGAGGGCCTATTCTCTCCCAGGCCTGCATGACTTCCTTTCCACTGTAGCCCCCACATCATATCAACACTATGCTTATGCATGAGTTTGCTAAGGCTAGCACAGACGGAAGACATAAATCTGAAGTCAAGTAGTTGGTAGGGTTAGTTCCTTCTGAGGTCTCTCTCCTTAGCTTGTAGAAGGCCACCTTCTCCCTGTATCCTCAAATGCTCTTCCCTCATGGTATCTTTGTGTCCTAACCTACCCTTCTTATAAGAAATTCAATTATATTGGATCAGGGCCCACTTTAATGATGGTTCATTTTAATTTAATTACCTCTGTAAAGACCCTATCTCCAAATAAAGTCATATTCTGAGGTACTGCAAGTTAGGATTTCAACATCTGAGTGTGTTGAGACACAAATCAGCAATAACATTTTGCCAACACACATTGAGACTGGGGCTTCAGCCCCAAGTCTAAGTGAGGATCCTATCAGGATATTGCATGCCCTTGGAAATACTAGTTTCTTTTTCTCTTCTCTCCCTCCTTCCTCCTGCCAAATGGACACCTTGTTGTTCTCTTGTTCCTAAAACTTCCCATAGCTATATGACCCCGTACACTTACCAGCTGCAAAAGATACACAACTAAATGGTTCTGAGGTCCAGTCATAACCTTCTGAACTTTTTCCTCTGAAGAACTGGTCCACTCTGCCTTGCTTTAGGATCTTACAGACTTTAGCCCAGCTTAAGGTCTCCTAATACTTAGTTTAATACTGCATATTGGGCACAGAGACCGCCAAAGGAAATTTGAGCTTTTCCAGCACAGTCCAGATTTTTAAAAATCCAATCTCCATGTCAGACCACATATCTGATGATGCCTCTCAGTTTGAGATTTGGGAAATGTGGTCACTGTAGGTAGAAGCCACAGCTCTTTAAAGGCATGTGCATAATTATGTATAATAACGAACCTCCCAAAGATGCATAGTGAATGGTAAGTAAGATATTTATCTATATTATGCACATGTGGTTTCAGCCCTAGGAATGCAATTCAAAATGCCAATTGTCCCTTAACATAAAATGAGATGCATGACAAACCTTCATTGGAACTATATCGCAAATGTTTTCCTTTACCTCTATATAGTACAAATAGAGAGACAGGAAACAGAACACTAGCTAGGTATATCACACATCCTAAATTTTACAGGCAGTCCCAGTTTCAGTTATGTTTCCCAGCTTATGGTTTGGAAAATACAATCTTCATTATTGCAACAGTTATTCAACAATGACATTTGATTAATTCACTATTTACATAGTCAATCCACATTTTTTAAGAACCAACTGGGTGCCCCACAAAATTAAGATTTCCATATCTTTTAAACCATCAGCTGGTACCCCCTTCACCCCTCCCTGCCAACCAACTCCAAAAAGGAAAACCTCAGGTCACCTTCGGTTACTTGGGTGTTAATAATGCATATGTGGAGGTCTGTCATCATCATCTGTCCTTTTTCCTGTATTAGTCAATATATTTAAGGACCTGTTACTGTTATTAGTGGGGAGCACTCCTTGTCCCCACCAGATGCTGGTGAGAGTGAGCTTCTTATTGTGGATGAAAGGGGTGCCATACTAACCTGACAACATCAGGGAAGGCCTGCATGGCGGTCTTGCAAACTCAGAGACCTAAACTAACTACAAAGATGGTCCGAAATTAAACTTTAACTAAAAGCAGTTATGGTGAGTAGTTACCTCCTAGGCTGGTATCTTCACTGACAAGGTCAACCTTTACCTTAACTGAGCTTATCTGTCTTTTTGCATCTATAATAACATACTCTTGAAATGACTGGGTAACTTGTAACTTCCCTTTTTCTGGACCCCTTGGGGCACAACCTAATGTGCCTGGGTGCCAGGACAGATATCACAAATTCCTTCATTGTTGTCATGTTAATTGTTCCTGCACCCATCTAAGTATTTGTCTATCATTTTGCTTTTTATCCAATCCCAGGAGTTTCCCCACTTTGCTTTCTCCCACCTCTCTGGTCTATCACCAATGGATTTCATGTAACCCACCTACATCCCTTCCTTTTATTGCAATGTATAAATATAGATGTAACCCACCATTATCCGGAGCATTATCCCAATATGTTGAGATTCTGCTTCCCAGCAATTGTTGATAGATTGGCTCAAATAAACTCACAAAATTTTTTTACAGGTTTGAATGTTTTTATGTTAACACTAGAGGCCTGGTGCACAAAAATTTGTGCACTCAGGGGTAGGGGGTCCCTCAGCCCGGCCTGTGCCCTCTCCCAGTCTGGGACCCTTCGAGGGTGAACACTTGCTGGCTTAGGCCTGCTCCCCACGGGATTGGGCCTCAAATGGCAATCAGACATCCCTTTGGCAGCCCGGCAGCCCTCGGGGGATATCCATTTGCCAGCAGGGAGCAGACCTAAGCTGCAGTCAGATATCCTTAGTGCTGCTGAGGAGGCAGAAGAGGCTCCCACTACCACTGCTGCTCTACTGGCAGCCATCAGCAGAGCTCCCCCATGTGAGAGTGCTCTGACCACCAGAGGGCAGCTCCTGCATTGAGCGTCTGCCCCCTGGTGGTCAGTGTGTGTCATAGTGGCCACTCATTCCCAGTCTTTCTGCTGTTAGGGTCAGTTTGCATATTACGCTTTTACTATATAAGATAGAGGCATGGTGCATGGGTGGGGGCCAGCTGATTTGCCTTGAAGGGTGTCCAGGATCAGGATAGGGGTCCCACCTGGGTGCCTGGCCAGCCTGGGTGAGGGGCTGAGGACCATTTTCAGGCTGGCGGGCGACTGAATTTCCCAGCCTCTTTTTTTTCTCTTTTTTTATTCTGGGATTTATTTACCTTCTATGGCTGTCACTGGAGCTGAGAGCTGGCTCCAGCTCTGAGGCCATGGCTGGCTGAAAGCAGGTATCTGGGATTTGTTTAGCTTCTATAATTAAAACATTATTGCTTCTGGAGCTCAGAGCTGGGCTGTGGCAAGTCAGGGAACCTTGGCTTCCTCCATCACTGGAGCAAGCAAGCCTCCTGCTCGCTTCAGGTGCGTGGCTGCCGGCCGCCATCTTTGTTGGCAGTTAATTTGCATATCGCCCTGATTAGCCAATGGGAAGGGTAGCAGAGGTATGGTCAATTACCATGTTTGTCTATTAGATAGGATTGTGATATCACAAGAAAAGGAATTTTCTGAGACTCACACAGGAGGATAAGATATTGTAGAAAGTTTTATTTCTGTGGTATTATACCCCTGAGTTTCCAAGGTCCCATTTCTCTCTGTCCTACCATGTGGTTTCATTAGAGCTAGGATCAAAGCCATTGCCCAGAGTTTTTGCTCCATATTGAGGCACAGTCCAATCCAGCATCAGGCTATCTTAGCTTGTGTTCCTCACTGCAATTCATTAGTCCATTTTGTGTGGGTTTCATAGGGCTATGGAGAGAACACAGGCAGGAGCAAAGCCAAAGGAACCAGAGAGCCAAGAGTGCACAAACTCATTTGTTTGGGATTATGTATTCCCAAACTTCTGTAGGTTTGTAGTGTCCCCATACTCTCTGGCCAATGATTTTTCTTTCAAGGATTGATTGGCAGCAAGCAACTTCCAGATCTCACCCTGACTCACTGCTCATGCACCAATCTTCCCCTTTGTTCAGTCGCTTCCCAAAGTATTCTGCAGTGAATGAACCAGTGTTACCATGGGGAGTGTAAAAATGCAGCTCCCTGCTGAAGCTATCCAAATGAAAATGCCTATAATGTCTGGCCTCCCTTTTGTTTCTCTCCTATTATTAATAACAAGCTAATTACAATGGTAACATTACCAAGGGCAGCTCTAATAACCTTATTGTCTCCTCTTTGGATGATGAGAGAGAAATGTCTAATAGTCATCTTAGAAAGGCAAAGAACATTCTAGAATATATAACTTACTATAGGCCCAGTGCACAAATTTGTACACCAGTGGGGTCCCTAGACCTGGCCTGTGGGATCAGACCAAAACCAGCTCTGCAACATCCCCTGAGGGGTCCTGGATTTTGAGAGGGTGAAGGCCAGGCCAAAGGACCCCACTGGTGCATGATCAGGGCCGCGGAGGGACGTGGGAGGTTGGCCAGCCGGGGAGGGACCACGGGAGGGCTCCAGGGCTTGTCCAGCCTGTTTCACTCAGTTCCAATCAGCTAGACCCCAGCAGCAACCTAACCTACCTGTCAAAGCATCTGCCCCCTGGTGGTCAGTGCACATCATAGCGAGCAGTTGAGCAGCTTAAGCAAATCATTAGCATATTATGCTTTAACTAGAGGCCCGGTGCACAAAAATTTGTGCACTCGGGGAGGGGGTCCCTCAGCCCAGCCTGTGCCCTCTCACAGTCTGGGACCCCTTGGGGGATGTCCACCCGCTGGGGGAGCAGGCCTAAGCTGGCAGTCAGACATCCCTCTGGCAGCCCGGGAGCTCTCAGGGGATGTCCATTTGCCAGCGGGGAGCAGGCCTAAGCTGCAGTTGGGCATCCTTAGTGCTGCTGAGGAGGCAGGAGAGGCTCCTGCCACCACCACTGTACTGGCAGCCATCAGCCTGGCTTGTAGCTGAGCAGAGCTTCCCCTGTGGGAGCACACTGACCACCAGGGGGCAGCTCCTGCATTGAGCGTCTGCCCCCTGGTGGTCAGTGTGTGTCATAGTGACCAGTCATTCCCAGTCGTTCTGCTGTTAGGGTCAATTTGCATATTACCCTGTTATTATATAGGATAGAGGCCTGGTGTATGGTTGGGGCCAGCTGGTTTTCCCTGAAGGGTTTCCCAGATCAGGGTGGGGGTCCTGCTGGGGTGCCTGGCCAGCCTGGGTGAGTGGCTGATAGCCATTTTCAGGCTGGCCACGCCCATGGGCTGGAAGCAGGTATCTGAGGTTTATTTAACTTCTATAATTGAAACTTTGTAGCTTTGGTCCAGCTGGAAGCCTGGGTTGCCCCTGGCAACCCTGGCTCTGAGCCCCTCCTTGAGTGGAGGCCATGCCGGTGGAAACATTTATCTGGGATTTATTTATAGTCTATAATTGAAACTTTGTAGCCTTCAGTGGAGCTCAGGGCCAGCTAGGGCAGGCAGGAAGCTTGGCTTTCTCCATCACCAGGGCAACTCAAGCCTCCTGCTTGCTCCAGCTCTGTGGCTGCCACTATCTTTGTGATGGAATGAGGGAGTGATGGAGTGAGGGAGTGATGGTTATTTTGCATATTACTCTTTTATTAGATGGGATTGGTTGAATGGATGACAGGATTACTGGCCACATAGCATATTAGACTTTTATTATATAGGATAATGTAATTAAATAGATCTGGGGAGTCTGATTCTATGCATTTGATGTCTGAGGTAGGGAGAGATGATAATGGAATATGAGTAAACAGGCATTTCTTGTTTTTCCTCTAACATTTTATCAGAAAATTTTCAAATATAGAGAATACTTGAGAGAATTTTACAGTGAACAGTATTAAAGTGTTATTGAACTCTAAAAAGAGCAATCTAATTTTGTTTTCCATAGTTCACAATGACCAGATGAACTTAGCAGAGGCATTTTGTTTTCTGTCCTTCTGGACAGTATGTATCTAAATGGGACATTTTTTTTTTTTTGTAATCTGAACTAAGTGTATTTACTTTCTCAGCAAATGAATGTAAATACAGTATATTTCTAAAATGTTCCAAAGGTCTTTGCTGCTTAAAAACCACTAGTCACTCCCTTGCCTTGCCCCATGATTGCCCCCACTGTCTGCCCTTATCCCAGTCCATTCACTTGTGTATCTCTCCTCTCCTTCCAGCTCTAAGCCAATCATTTGGGAATGCAAAAATGTAGATTTAAGGAAATATTTAGTTGCTTCTTACCAAAGACAGTTTAATAAAACTGGAAGAATGTTTTTCAAGCAAATGTTATAGAGAATATAAAAAATTCTGAGGTAACCTGGTTAGACAGAGAAATATATGTCCTACATTTTATTTGTCTCCTGATAGCTGTTGTTTGAATAAATCATAATGTAAAGTCATTTCAATTCTTCCTGCCATGAATGCAAGGCAGATTACTAAAGTTACAAAATATAGGTAGTAAAATGTTCTTGGGTGAGACTGGAGTCCATATCAATTGATGGCCACCCAAATGATATCCTTCAAACACTTTTTTTAATGGCTGTATTTATTTTAAACAAGTATTAGCTATGCCCCTGAATAGGAAAATGTGTGTTAATTATAACATTCATAATATAGAAGATAATCATACCTTGCCAATTCTAAACTTTTTAATTCATTGATTTCAAGGACTTTACAAGCATCAATTACTTCTTTCAACTTCTCTGTAAAGTAGATATGTCTCAGTATATCCATTTATATTTATTAATTAGTGCTCTAAAAACTCTTTATTTTTGTTTTAAAATTTATCTTGGCTATGAAGTATCCTGTGTATATGATAATACTTTGTACATATAAAACACCTTTGTTCTAATTGCTCAGTATACTTGAGATTTCTCTTCACAAAAGCATTTGAAGTAGATAGTAGGAGGGTCACTATTGCTCTGAACTTCTAAATGGGAAAAAAGAAAAGAGAACTTGAGTTACACTAGCACACAGCAACTTAGTGAAAGGCCAAGATTCACTTTCTTATCCAGGAGAGCATGGATAGGGAAAACAAACAAACACACAAAAACAAATTCCTGCCGGGAGGAACTCAGTTTAAGAAGCACATTCTCTGTAAGCAAAACTTCAAAACCCAAGGACCAGTCATTACTTTTCTGATTGTAGCGAGCTCTTACGTGGGAAAAATAAAATTTCCTCAATCTAAAAAATTGTGTTTAAAAAGAAATGCAGCATGGATGGAACTGGAGAGCATTATGCTAAGTGAAATAAGTCAGTCAGTGAAAGATAAATACCACATGATCTCACTCATTTGTGGAATATGAAGAACATTATAAACTGTTGAACAAAAATAGATACAGAGGCAAAGAAGCATCAAACTACAGCGGGAAGGCAGGGGAGGGTTGGGGGGGGTAAGAGATCAACTGAAGGACTTGTATGCATACATATAAGCATAACCAATGGACGCAAGACACTGGGGGGGGTGTTGAGGGCAAGTGCGGGGGAGGAGGGGAGTGGAAGGAAGGCCAGGGAGAGGTCAATGGGAAAAAAAATGAGACATATGTACTACTATTTGTAATACCTTAAAAAATAAAATAAAAATAAAATACAAATACGTTATTAAACTACTGTAGTAAATGTCAATATGAATTGTACATGGTCACTGATGTCAAGGAGCTTCTCAACTATTCCCTGAAAGAAGAAAACCTGTTGGTAGGATATACTTTATGATAAAGGTGAAGAGCATGGATAGAAGAGTAACTTATATTTGTGGAATATAAATAAATCATCATGTAATACTGTAAGTAATAAAAAAAGAAAAATATTTATTTTTGTTTAAGCATCATGGTTCATTGGTGTTTTAGAAAAAGCATGGAACTTAAAAAGAATCCAGAAAACTGCTACTGATTTACTATTTGATCCTTAGCAAATCCTTTCTCCTCTCTGGCCCTCAATTCCTCATTTGTAAAAAGAGAGGGCTTGGAATTGATCTGTAAAGTGTCATCGTGTTTTATAGTCCTGATTGAATACAATAAAATGTTTTTAAATATAACATATTGATAAATAAATATTTAATAGAAATACTTACATTTTTCTTGGATCTTAATGTGGTATACCTACCCTGCCTAGAAATTGGATGAATCAAATAAATATTTGATAAATAATTTATTTAAAACATTTATCAAATATTTTTCTTTTTTATTGTTTAAAGTATTACATATGTCTCCTTTTTCCCCCATCCACTCCTCTCTGGCCACTCCCAACCCTCCCCCACTGCCCCAGTGTCCCTGTCCATTGGTTATGTTAATATGTATGCATGCAAGTTCTTTGGTTGATCTCTTACCCCCTCCTCCACCCTCCCCTGCCTTCCCTCTGAGGTTTGATGGTCTGTTCGGTGTTCCTCTGTCTCTGGATCTATTTTTGTTCATCAGTTTATGTTGTTCATTTTATCCCACATATGAGTGAGATCATGTGATATTTATCTTTCTACGACCGGTTTATTTCGCTTAGCATAATGCTTTCCAGGTCCGGTTTGGCTCAGTGGATAGAGTGTCAGCCTGTGGACTCAAAAGACCTGGGTTCCATTCCTATCAAGGGCACATGCCTAGGTCTCAGGCTTGATCCCCAGTAGGGGGTGTGCAGGAGCCAGTCAATCAATGATTCTCAATATTGTTTCTATCTCTTTCTCCCTCTCCCTTAATCTCTGATATCAATAAAAATATATTTAAAAAATAATTTTTTTTCAAAATACACAAATGTTGAATAGTTTAAAGATACACATACATACATATGTCTGCCATACATTTATCCCTCCCCTTCTTTCCTTCTCAATCCTATCAGCAGATGGCCTTGTTTTCATCTTCAAAAATAAAATAGAGGCAAGCAGTGAGAGTGTCCTCAAGCTCCACCCAACAATCTGCATAAATACCTTATTTTTCCTCTCCATAGGTAGCAACTTCTCTGGATTCATCTCCATAAGCAGGCTTCTTGGTTGACCACCCTTTTACCTTGCTGCATCACTTACAACTTCTCCTAATCCTAGAAAAATACTGAAGTCTCACTCACCTAATTATAAAAAACCCATCCTGAATCGCAATCCTCTCTTCCAGCTTCAAACTTGAATATGCAACTATTTGCTGGTTTACATGTAATAGCCCCATGTACACCATAAATTAAACTCATCGAAGATTTAAGGCATTATCTCCATACTCAAATATGCCTGGTTCCCAGAGTGCCCTTGCTTCCCAGGAATTGGCAGCACTGGACTGCATAATTTAAAAATCTGGCACCACTTTTTATTTCTTCCCCTTATGTCTGTCATCCAACCACGCAATTTTAATGAGATCATGCCCTTATACTTTCCAGGCAGCATATAGCACATTACATTTAAACATTATTTAGAACCTTATTTGAAACGCAGAATGACAAGCCCTGTCTCAAACTTATTGAATCAGAATCTGATTTAACATGTAGATTTTATACACAATAAAGTCTTAGAAGCATTGCTTTATGCCATATTTGTGAAGTACACAACTCCATACATCTTTGACCAGCCTCATTTGGTATGCTTTCATATTTGATTTCATTCTCCAGACAAACAAGCTTCCCATCAAGTCCTCTGATTCCCCATGCTCCCTTCTTATAAGAGGCCCATAGGAATGCTGTTCTGGTGGCCTGAAACACTCTTCCCCCTTCTTTCACTGCATAACTCATATCTTCTGACCTCAACTCAATTGCCATTTGTTCTTTGATCCCCTATCCAGGAGGTAAATTGATCCTATCTAATAAAAGAGAAACATGATAATTAGTGTACGACCGCTACCCTTCCCATTGGCTAATCAGGGCGATATGCAAATTAACTGCCAGCCAAGATGGTGGCCGGCAGCCAGGCAGCTTGAAACTAACATGAGGCTTGCTTGCTTCAGTGACGGAGGAAACCAACATTCCCCGCCTGCCAAGCCAGCCTCTGAGCCTGCAGTTTGAAACATTGTAACAAATATAGAAGCTAAACAAAACCCCAGAAACCTGCTTTCAGCGAGCCAGGATCTCAGAGCTGGAGTTATACATTGTTTCGATTATAGAACCGAAACAAACCAGATACCTGCTTTCAGCAGCAGAGGCCTCAGAGCTGAAGCCAGAGCTAAAGCTGGCCCAGAATAAAAAAAAAGAAAAAAAGGAGCAGTTGGGAGCTTCAGTCACCCACCAGCCTGAAAACAGCCCTCAGCCCCTCACCCAGACTGGCCAGGCACCGCAGTGGGGACCCCCACCCTGAAGGGTGTGTGACCAGCTGCAAACAGCCATCATCCCCTCACCCAGGCTGGCCAGGTACCCCAGTGGGGACCCCACCCTGATCCAGGATACCCTTCAGGGCAAACCAGCCAGCCCCACCCATGCACCAGGCCTCTATCCAATATAGTAAAAGGGTAATATGCCTCCCAGCACTGGGATCAGTGGAGCCGAGAGGCCTCCCAGCACCGGGATCAGCGTGACAAGGGGGCAGCGCCCAAACCCCCTGATCGCCCTGCGGCTCTGTGTGTGACAGGGGGCGGGGCCACAACCTCCTTATGCACCCTGCTCTGTTCGAGGCAGGGGAAGGCACCCCAACCTCCTGATCAGCCCTGCTCTGTGCCTGATAGGAGGGAGCTACTCAAACCCCTGATCGCCCTGCGGCTCTGTGTGTGACAGGGTGTGGCGCCCCAACCCCCTGATCGGCCCTGCTCTGTGTGTGACAGGGTAGAGCCATAACCTCTCCATCGGCCCTGCCCTGAGTGTGAGAGTGGCAGCACCCCAACCCCCTGATCGGCCCTGCTCTATGGGTGATAGAGGGCAGCGCCTCAACCCCCCCCCCCCCCCACGGGCCCTGCTCTGTGTGTGATGTGGTAGAGCCATAACCTCCCCATTGGCCCTGCCCTGAGTGTGACAGTGGCAGCGCCCCAATCCCCTGATGGGCCCTGCTCTGTGGGTAATAGAGGGTGGTGCCCCAACCCCCTGATCCGCCCTGCTCTGTGTGTGACAGGGGGGAGCTCCCCAACCCCCCTGATGGGCCCTGCTCTGTGCGTGACAGGCAGCAGCACCCCGACCCCCGGATTGGCCCTGCTCTGAGCCCGACCAGGGGCTGCACCTAGGGATTGGGCCTGCCCTCTGCCACCCGGGAGCAGGCCTAAGCCAGTAGGGCGTTATCTCCTGAGGGGTCCCAGACTGCTAGAGGGCACAGGCCAGGCTGAGGAAACCCCCCCTTCCCCCCAAGTGCACAAATTTTTGTGCACTGGGCCTCTAGTTTTCTTATCAAAGGGCCAGACAGTGAATACTCTCAGGTTTGCATGCTATGTAGACTCTGTTGCCATTGTAGTGCAAAAGCAGCTTCAGATGATACAAACAAATGGGTGTGAAAGACTTCTAATAAAAATGTATTTTTTTGGATGGGTGACTCAGTTGATTGGAGCATTTTCCCAGGCACAAAAAAGGTTGTAAGTTCAATTCTATGTCAGAATACATACCTAGGTTGCAGGTTTGATCATTGGTTGGGGTGCATATGGGAGGCAACCTATAGATGTTTTTCTCATCAATGTATTTCTCTCTCTCTCTCTCTCTCTCCCTGTCTGACCCTTCTTCTCTCTATACAATTAATAAACATGGCCTCAGGTAAGGATTTAAAAAATATTGGCAAAATATGTCCCAGTCTGACTAATGGTCGGCAACTCAAACTTTGCAGATACCCTGGTCTAGACTGGGACAAAGGCCTCTGGTATGTGTTTTCACAGTACCATGTATATTTTCTTCACAACATTAATCGCAATTAGCACATTCATTACATTAACTTTGGAGTCATCAGTATATTCAAAATATTTAAGGCCATCAAACCAGATCAGATCACCCAGGAAGTAGAGATAAATAGAAAAGTGGAGAAGGCCAAGGAATAATCTCAGGGGTCTTCCAATGTTTAGAGTTCAGGAACATAAGGAGGATCCAGCAAAGAAGGATAAGTTAGTGGCCAGTGACTTAAAAATAAAAACCAAATCATTTTCTGTCTTGAAAGCCAAGTGAAGAAGATATTTGAAGAAGGAGGCAAGACATTTGTAGCCCAAGGTTCTCAGACTTTCCTCTAAGCCAGTGGTTCCCAGAGTGTGCTGCCCTTGCCAGCAGCAATGCCATCATCTGAGAACTTGTTTTAAATGCAAAATTTTTTAGTTCAACTCTCAACCTTACTGAATGAGAAGCTGACCTACGAATCTATGTATTAACACACTTTCCTTTGTATTCTGACACTTGCTCAAGGTGAGAAACCACTGGCTCATGGTTAGTGTGACTTATCTGGTTTGGTCATAAAGAGTTAAATATAACAATAAATACCTGTTCAACAGGAGCTCCTTAAAATCTGGGCCATTGGAATTCCCAGATGAAGGAAGGAAAGGCTTAATTCTCCTTGAGTCACAGATGTGGGGGCTCCTCAAAGAGGCCACCAGTCAGTTTTCTTTAACACTTTCTTCAAAACATCTGTCCATGCAAAAGTTTCATTGGCTTGGCTTGCAGGAGTCATATTAATCATAGCCATTTACAGAAACCACTTAATATTTTGATGCAATTACCACACAAATCATATAATACTAATATTTCTTGTATTCTCAATATTCATAGTTTATTTCTATAACAGGACCATCTGCTCCCAACTCAGAAGAATTAGAAACCTTATTAAAATATTGACCCAATTAGCTTAAACACATGAAGACAGCAACTACAAGTTCCCCAGTCTCACATACAAACAGGTTTCAGTTTAAACAAACTCAATACAAAAAAAAAGCTTGTGCTTACAAAATCAATGATGATATTCACATTACAAAAAGACATTTCAGGTGGGAAAATGGCAGCTGAATAGGCAGCAGTGCCATGCACCTCCTCCTAGGGCAGTGATGGCAAACCTATGACACACGTGTCAGAGGTGACATGCGAACTCATTTTTTTGGTTGATTTTTCTTTGTTAAATGGCATTTTAATATATAAAATAAATATCAAAAATATAAGTCTTTGTTTTACTGTGGTTGCAAATATAAAAAAATTTCTATATGTGACACGGCACCAGAGTTAAGTTAGGGTTTTTCAAAATGCTGACATGCCGAGCTCAAAAGGTTCTCCATCACTGTCCTAGGGCCGGGGCAGAAATTCAACTAAATTGGAGAATATTCACCCTGAATTAACAAATTAGCCACAGATGAGAAGAAAATTTTCAATAAGGAAGCTCAGAGGATGACTAGAGAATGCCACTTGCCAGCCATAAACCACAGGGAACCCACCACTGTTACCCAGCAGTGAGTGGCACAGTACCTCCCAGCAGGCTCCCAGACGTCTGAAGGAAGAGCATGCCACCAGAGTGAAGTCCCACACCAGGCCTCCTCACCAGACTGCTGGGACCCAGCATTCTAGGATCCAGCTCCAAGGCCTTGCAGTGAGTGCAAGCTAGGGAGAACCCTGTGCCCCACTGAAAGAAAATTTCTGGACTGGAACATGTTGTGTTCCTTTGGGCAGGATGGTTCCCGGGTTCTTTGTCTGATGGAGTCGAAGAATGAATTCATGGATGGAAGGTGGTATAGCAAAGGTGGAAATTTTATTGAAGAACAAGTACAGACTCCCACATGCAGAAGGGGAAAGAATCTAACAGCACCGACTCTCACATGGGGAGGGGGAAAGTGTCCCACAAAATGGACCACCACATGGGGAGGGGGAAAGAGTCCCACTGACTTCCTGTTTCCAAGGTTTATAAAGGCTGCAAGTCCCTGTTCCCTGATATTCCTTCTGATTGGTCAATATTCCCTTTTGAATTGGTTACTATAGTAACTCCTGAGCTCAAAGGTCAAACATCACATAGGACATGGTGGCCCTCCTCCCTCATTGTTCTCCCATCCCCTCAGGGCTTACTTCCTCCTTCTTTATTTTGTAAATATAGACCTTTGGCTACTCCCAGTTCTATTGTCTTATGGAAATGTAACTGTTATTGCTCCCTTGTCTTATAAATGTAACTGTTGCTGCTCCCTTGTCTTATGGAAATGTAACAGGACCTGACTTCCTTGTGTTAGGGAAATGTAACTTCTGCCAGCCCTCTTGTCATATGGAAATGTAACTTCTCCCAGTCTGTAGCCCTGTGTTTTTTCATGGACCCTCAATTCTAAAAATTCCCTAAATCTACCTATATCCCCATAAAATTCCTATTTCACCACCCCATCTCTGGAACCCAGAACCATGCTGCTAGCCTGATGCAGAGCCACCTGGTGCCTGCTCCAGTCCCAGCCTCAGGACCTGCTGACAGGGTGACCTGGAGCAACCCAGAGTACACCCCAGTCTGGGCCACAGGGGAGCTCTGACTGTGTGACCCAGAGCAAATGGTGCTTGCTCAACCCTGACCCCCAGGACAGTCCTGCTGGGGCCATCCAGACCAACCCAACATGCACCTCACCCTGGCTGACAGGGGAGAATGGACTGAGAAACCCAGGGAAACCTGCCCCTGCTCCATACTGAGGAGGGGAGAACTGGAGCAACCAAACGTGTGTCTCATGTGTGTCTGGCCTACAAGTAAGTAGGGACTGTGTGACCCAGGGCAACCTGTGCCCACCCCACCCAGAGCTCAGGGTCTTGCTGCCAGAGCAACATGGAATAACCCAATGTGTGCCCCACTCAGGCCAAGGAGGAGCTCTGATGTGCAACCCAGAATAACCCATACATGCTTATCCTCACATCCTGGAGCAGTCCTGCACAGGCTACCTGGAACAACCCAGCACATGCCTCACTCCAGGTCATAGGAAAGCTCTGCTGGGGTGACCCAGAATGGGTGAGTGTGCCTGGCCAGTGACCACAGGACCACACCACAAGTGGACTGCCAGAGGGACCTAGGGTGCCACCCTGCCACAGATGCCAGGGCCACACAGTGATTTGAATGCCAGAGGGATCTGGGTCCTCAAAGGGAGTCACATATCAGAGGAACTATGCAGGTACTCCCACCACCCCAAGCATCTGAAGCAGACAATAGAAGGACCAGATCCATGGGAGAAGGGGATGCAACACAGAGCAGAGACAATAAAGGCATGAGACACAAGGCAGACCCAGCCTCTGGGCCAACAAATTTCAGACCATTGTTGTGATAGGGTCTTCAACCTTTCAAATCCCAAGCAGGGTGCTCAGGGCCAGAGAAAGACAGCAAAAATAGGGAGACAAGGAAACAATCCCAAAGGAAAGAAAAGGAGGAATTGCCAGAAAAGGAACTAAATGAAACGGGGGCATAAAGTATGTCACAAAAAGAAGTCAGAGTAAGGGTCATACAGTTTATAAACTGGATTGATGAGAAAATCAAATTATGTAAGAATCAAGAGGAAATTAAGAATGATATAGCTACAATAAAACATATAATGGAATGTTTCAACAGTAAACTAGAAGAAGCAGACGACCGAATTAGTGAGTTAGAAGATAGGGCAGAAAACATGCCCAATTTCAACATCCATTGTAGAAAAAAAATTAGAAAGCAGGAGGAGAACTTCAGGGAGGTTTAGGACAACATGAAAAAAGTAATATAAGTATAGTAGGGTTGCCAGAAGCACAAGAAGAGGAGCAAGGATTAGAGAACCTATTTGAAGAAATAATTACAGAAAACTTTCATGATCTGGGGAAGAAAAGTCACACAAGCACAGAGAGTCCAAAACAAGATGAACAAAAAAAGACCCACACCAAGACACAACGCAATTACAACGGCAAATGTTAATGACAAAGGGGGACTCTTAAAGGCTGCAAGAGAGAGACAGAAAATTGCCTACAAAAGATTTCCCATTAGATTATCAAATGATTTCTCAACAGAAACACATCAGGCCAGAAGGCAATGGAATGAAGTATACAAAGTGATGCAAAGCAAGGGACTGAAACCAAGAATACTCTATCCATTAAGGCTATCATTTAAAATTGAAGGGGAGCCCTGAATGGTTTGGCTCAGTGGATAGAGTGTCAGCCTGCGGACTGAAAGGTCCCAGGTTCAATTCCAGTCAAGGGCATGTACCTTGGTTGCAGGCACATCCCCAGTGTGGGGTGTGCAGGAGGCACCTGATCAATGTTTCTCTCTCATCAATGTTTCTAACTCTCTATCCCTCTCCCTTCCTCTCTGTAAAAAAATCAATAAAATATATTTTTAAAAAAATTGAAAGGGAAATCAGAGGTATCTCAGACAAAAAAAAAAGGGGGGGGGGGGGCTAAAGGAGTTTATCACTACCAAGCCAGCAATGAAAGAAATGCTAAAGGGACTGTTGTAAAAAGAAAAAAAATAGAAAAAAAGAAGGCACAGAGGCATAAAGAATAAAAATGGCTACAAACATGTACCTATCAATAATAAACTTAAACGAACTAAATGCTCCAATCAAAAGACATAGAGTGGCTGAATGAATAAGAAAACATGATGCATACATATACTGTCTACAAGAGACCCACCTCAGAACAAGGGACTCATACAGACTGAAAGTGAAGGGATGGAAAAATATTTTTGAGGCAAATGGAAATTTAAAAACAAGCTGGAGTAGTAATACTTATATCTGACAAAATAGACCTCAAAGTGAAGGCCATAACAAGAGACAAGGAAGGCCATTTCATAATACTAAAGTGATCGATACAACAAGAGGATATAGCTCTGGTAAACATATTATGCATCCAATGCAGGAGCACCCAAATACATAAAAATACTTCTAGAAGATATTAATGGAGATATCAACAGAAATACAATCAGAGTAAGGGACTTTAATACCCCTTTGACATCATTGGATAAATCCTCTAGACAAAAAAAAAAAAAAAAAATCAGCAAAGAAACAGCAATCCTAAGCGACTCACTAGATCAGATAGACTTAATCGACATCTTCAGAATATTTCACACCAATGCTACCGAATATATATATTTTTCTTAAGTTCATATGGGACATTTTTAAAGAAGGACCACATATTAGTACACAGGCAAAGTCTCTTCAAATTCAAGAAGATTGAAATCATATCAAGCATCTTCTCAGATCACAATGACATAATATTAAAATATACAACAATAAAAACAGTACAAAAAATCCAAATACCTAGAATCTAAATAGCATGTTATTAAACAATAATTGAGTTACCAAAGATATCTAAAAAGAAATAAAGAAACATCCTGGAAACAAATGACAATTAAAACACAACAATCCAAAATCTATGGGACACAGTAAAAGCAGTGCTGAGAGGGAAGTTTATAGCATTACAGGCCTACCTAAAAAAAAACCAAACCAAACAAACAAACAAAAAAACTGGTAATAAATTATGTAACTCTATGACTTAAAGAATTAGAAAGAGAGCAACAAGAAAATCCAAGTGACCAGAAAGAAGGAGATATTAAAGGCCAGAGTGGAAATAAATTACATAGAGACCAATAAAAAACAAAACAAAACAAAGAACAACAATACAAAAGATCAATGAAACCAAGAGCTAGTTTCTTGAAAGGCTAAGCAAGATTGATGAACCTCTAGCCAGGCTCACCAAGAAGCAAAGAGAGAGGACCCAAATAAACAAAATCAGAAATGATAGAGAAGAAATAACAAGAGACCCCACAGAAATACAAAGGATTGTAAAAAAAAAAAAATACTGTGAACAACTCTATTCAAACAAACTCTTCAACCTAGAAGAAATGAAGATTTCTATAAAAATACAACCTTCCAAAACTCAATCAGGAAGAATAAAAAAAAATCTGAATAGGCTGATAACAATGAAGGAAATTGAATCAGTCATCAAAATACTTCCAGCAAACAAAAGCCATGGGCCAGAAGGCTTCACAGGGGAGTTTTACTAAACCTTCAAAGAAGAACTAAAACCTATCCTCCTCAGACTATTCCAAAAATTTCAAGAGAAAGGAACACTTCCAAGCTCTTTCTATGAAGCCAGCATTACCCTAATCACAAAACCAGATAAAGACACTACAAAGAGAATTAAAGGTTAATATGTCTGATGAACATAGATGCTAAAATCCTCAAAAAAAAAATCTTAGCAAATTGGATTCAGCATCACATTTGAAAGAGCATACGCCATGACCAAGTGGGATTTATTCTGGGGATGAAAGGATGGTAAAATATCCGCAAATCAATAAACATGATACATCACATAAAGAAATTGAGAGATAAAAATTATATAATCATATCAATTGATATAGAAAAAGCATTTGACAAAATACAACACACTTTCTTGATAAAATATCTCAGCAAAGTGGGAATAGAGGGATCATACCTCTATATAATAATAGCCCTATATGACAATCCTACAGCCAACATCATATGAAATGGGCAAAAACTAAGACCATTTCCCCTAAGAACAGGAACAAGACAGGGATGCCTACTCTCACCAGTCCTATTTGACATAGAACTAAACATGCTAGCCATAGTGATCAGAAAGGAAGAATAAATAAAAGGTATCTAAATTGGAAAAGAAGTAAAACTGTCATTATTCACAGACATGATATTGTACATAGAAAACCCTAAAGACTACATAAAAAAACTACTAGATTTAATGAATGAATTTGACAATGTAGAACAGGATTTGAAACCAATACCCGGAAATCTATGGCTTTTTTATACACCAATAATGAACTCACAGAAAGAGAAACCACAAATACAATCCCATTTACCATTGCAGCCAAAAAATTAAGATACTTAGGAATAAATTTAACCAAGGAGGTAAAAGGCCTGTACTCAGAAAACTACAGGATGTTGAAAAAAGAGATATAGGAAGCCATAAACAAATGGAAGAATATACCATGTTCATGGATTTTTAGAATAAACAACATTAAAATGTCCATGCTACCCAAAGCAATCTATAGATTTTATACAATAACCATTAAAATACCAATGGCATATTTCACAGACCTAGAAAAAACTCCCTAAAAATTCATATGAAACAAACAAACAAACAAACAAACAAAAAATGCCAAATAGCCACAGCAATCTTGAGAAAGAACAATGTAGGAGGGATCACGATACCAGATATCAAGCTATATTACAAAGCCACTGTTCTCAAAACTGCCTGGTACTGGGACAAGAACAGACAAATACAACAATGGAACTGAACGGAGAAGCCAGAAATTGACCAAAGCCATTATGCTCATTAATATTTGATAAAGAAGGCAAGAGCATACAATGGAGTCAAGACAATCTCTTTAATAAATGGTGTTGGGAAAATTGGACAGATACATGCAAAAAATGAAATTAGATCACCAACTTACACCATATACAAAAACAAACTTAAAATGGCTAAAGGACTTAAACAGAAGATGGGAAACCATAACAATCTTAGAAAAATCCATAGGCAGCAAAATATCAGACATATGTTGTAGCAATATCTTTATCTATACAGCTACTAGGGCAATGGAAACTAAGGAGAAAATAAGCAAATGGGACTAAATCAAAATAAAAAACTTCTGCACAGCAAAAGAAACCATCAACAAAACAATAAGAAAGCCCACTACATGGTAGAACATATTTGCCAATGTTATATCCAGTAAGGGCCTAATCTCCAAAATTTATAGGGAACTTGTATATCTTATCAAAAGGAAGATAAGCAATCCAATCAAGACATGGGAAAAGGACTTAAATACTTTTGAAAGTGGACATACAGAAGGCCAAGAGATATATGAAAACACCATCAAAGTCACTAATCATCCAAGAGATGCAAATCAAAATGACAATGAGGTATCATCTCATACCTGTCAGAATGGCTATCTTCAACAAACGACAAGTGCTTGCAAATATGTGGAGAAATTGGAGCCCTATTTCTGCTGGTGGGAATGCAGACTGGTGCAGCCACTATGGAAAACAGCATGGAGTTTCCTCAAAAAATTAAAAATGGAACTCCCATTTGACCCACTAATCCCACCTCTAGGAATATATCCCAGGAAATCAGAAAGGACATATTCACCCCTATGTTCATAGAAGCACAATTTACATTATCTAAGATTTGGAAATAGCCTAAGTGTCCATCAGCAGAGTTGATTAAAAAACAGTGGTACATCTACACAATGGAATACAACACTACAGTAAAAAAGAAGGAGTTCTTACCAGTTGCATCAGCATGGATGGACCTGGAGAGCATTAGGCTAAGTGAAATAAGCCAGTCAGAGAAAGAAATATCACATGGTCTCACTCATTTGTGGAATATAATGAACAACATAAACTGATGAACAAAAATAGATCCAGAGACAGAGAAGCATAGAACAGACCATCACACTTCAGAAGAAAGGTAGGGGAGGGGAGCTTTGAAATCAACCAAAGAACATGTATGCATGCATATAAGCATAACCAATGGGCACCGACACTGGGGGTGGGGTGGCCAATGGGGAAAAAAGGAGACACATGTAATACTATATGTAATACTTTAAACAATAAAGAATTTAAAAAAGAAAAGACATTTAACTTTACAAAAACGTGTTCTGCAATAGTGACCACAATGTTAACTCAAAGGTTCATTCTATATGTACACTAGAGGCCCAATGCATGAAATTTGTGCACAGAGAGGGTGGCATCCCTCAGCCTGGCCTGCACCCTCTCAAAATCTGGGACCCCTCTCTCCTAACTGCCCACCTGCTCACTCCTAACTGCCCGCCTGCTTGCTCCTTACCACCTGCCTGCTTCCTCCTTAGTGCTGCCAGGAGGCAGGAGAGTCTCCCACCACTGCCACTGCACTCGCCAGCTATAAGCCCAGCTTCTGGCTGAGCAGCGCTCCCACTATGGTAGTGCACTGATGACCAGGAGGCAGCTCCTTCATTGAGTGTCTGTCCCCTGGTGGTCAGTATGTGTCATAGAAACCAGTCATTCTGGTCATTCCACTGTAAGGTTCGCTGGGCTTTTATAGATATAGATGTTTGCCTGTGTAATTTACTCACTTATTTTTAGAAGAATACTATTTAATAAATGGGGGATACTTGCAACAGCCTCTGGCTCTTGAGCTTATGAACTTGGAAGCACCATTTGAATTCCAGATTATTCTGAAGCAATTCTGTCACAGATTCTGTCTGCTCCTGAAGATTTCCCATTGATGTCAAGGACAGCTTTCTTTATGAAAGCTAGAAACCCTGACAAACTGTAACTTATAGGACACTAATTCATGCCTTGTAGATGGTTCTTAGGAGCACTGGGGCCTAGGTGCCATCCACACAACTAAGTAAGAATCAATTTCTAGCATTTCAGTGATGGAGAGCGATGGAAGAGACTTATTATGATTCTGTGTGTTCAATTCTAAAATGTTATTTTAAAGAAATATTTATAGTGTTAATGAAGACAGGGTCTATATGAATCTTGTGTGCTGAATTATAATGTAATGAAGCCATGGCTCAGAATTCTGATTAACCCACCAGGTGAGTCAATTACTCTTGCTGTCTTTATAATGAAAAACAGTCTATGAAGAGTTCTGTCATGCAAAGGCCTTCCTCATTTCTAGTGTCTTACAAAATCAAAGTGGGAATCCCACATCTTGTGTGTGAACTTGATATTTAATTATGTGGTAAGCCCAAGCCTCCTATCCATTCCTCTCTGCCCAGGCTGTCTTCTTTCTGCATGCCAGTTCAGTACTCAATTGCTGTGCAGACTTGATAGACATCATTTCAAAAGAGGCCCCTTGGGAAGTCTTGAAAGCACCTGCTTGAGATTTCTCATCCCAGCTCTCATATATTCAGATAGGACTGCATTATTCTGCACTTAACACACTTCTTTGGAAAAGCTATTATATACATATGGGAGTAGAACATAGGAAGGAACCTGAATCACTTTTATTGCCATAAGCTCAAAGCTTCTAGCATGGTTCTTCCACCTCAGTGGTTCTTAACCTTCAGGGATCAAGGACCCTCTCTAAGACTTTGATGAAAGCTGGAGCTCCTCCTTATAAATATGTCCATATGCACATACATGCAAAATGTTGCATCCAGGGAGTTTATGAACAGACAGATCCTTATAAATATGTCCATATGCACATACATGCAAAATGTTGCATCCAGGGAGTTTATGAACAGACAGATCCTTATAAATATGTCCATATGCACATACATGCAAAATGTTGCATCCAGGGAGTTTATGAACCTCATATGGTCCATCCAGAGGCTCTAGGTCAAAAGTTACCAATAATTGCTCACCATCATTAAATCTTATTACAACACCCATGATTGGTGACTTGAGAATCATTTAATAAAAACATTTGACATATTATAGTTGATTGATTTCCTAGGTCCTACATGGGAACTTTGCCTGTCTACACTCTCTCCAGGTGGGCTTCCTCCCTCCATAGGCTTCAACTTTCCTCTCTATCAGTGGCTAACAAATTTCTGCTCCTTTTGTGAAACTCAGGGAAATTATAAAGCTTTTATCCAAAAACATGCATATAAGAATATATCACCACAATGTGGTTCATGATATCCATTCACATGCAACCTGAAGTCCATCCATAGACCCACAATTAAAAATTTCTAATTTAGAAATAGCATCTAGACCAAGAAAATATTAATTTAACCAAGAGCTGGTTTTTTTGAAAAGATAAACAAGACAGATAAACCATTAACCAGACTCTTCAAGAAAAAAAAAAGAGAAAGAACCCAAATAAATAAACCAGAAATGTAAAAGAAGTAATAACTGACACCAAAGAAATACAAAGTATTGTAAGAAAATATTATGAACAACTATATGCTAACAAAATGGACAATCTGGAAGAAATAGATAAATTCCTAAAAACATGCAATCTTCCAAGACTGAATCAAAAAGAAATAAAATATCTGGACAGACAGATCACAACCAATGAATTCAAAGCAGTTATCATAAAACTCTCAGCAAACAAAAGTCCTGACCTGAGTGGCTTCAAAGGTAAATTTTACCACACATTCAAAGGAGAACTAAAACCTATCCTTAAACTATTCCAAAATATTCAAAAGCAGGGAACATAACCAAGCTCATTTTATGAAAACAGCATTATCCTAATTCCAAAACAAAATAAAGACACTACAAAGAAAGAAAATTATAGGCCAACTAGAGACCTGGTGCACAAAAATTTGTGCACTCCGGGGGAAGGGGGCATCCCTCAGCCTGACCTGCGCCCTCTTGCAGTCTGGGACCCCTTGGGAGATAATGCCCTGCTGGCTTAGGCCTGCTCCCGGGTGGCAGAGGGCAGGCCCAATCCCTAGGTGCAGCCCCTGGTCAGGCTCAGAGCAGGGGTGATTGGGGAGTTGGGGCGCCTTCCCCTGTCATGCACAGAGCAGGGCAGATTGGGAGGTTGCGATGCCACCCTCAGCCACGCTCAGGGTAGGGCCGATTGGGAGGTTGTGGTGCCACCCCCTGTCACGCACAGAGCAGGGCCCATCAGGGGGGTTGGGGCTCCGTACCCTGTCACGCACAGAGCAGGGTCAATCAAGGGGTTGGGGAGCTCCCCCTTGTGATGCACAGAGCAGGGCTGATCAGGGGGTTGAGGAGCTCCCCCCTGTCACTCACAGAGTAGGGCCGATAGGGGAGTTGGGGCACCGTCCCCTATCACACTCAGGGCAGGGCAGATCAGGGGGTTGGGGCGCCGCCCTCTATCACCCACAGAGCAGGGCCCATCAGGGGGTTGGGGCGCCGCCACTGTCACACTCAGGGCAGGGCCGATGGGGAGGTTATGGCTCTATCCCATCACACAGAGAGCAGGGCCCGTGGGGGAGGGGGAGTTGGGGCGCCGCACCCTGTCACACACAGAGCCGCGGGGTGACCAGGGGGTTGGGGATCTCCCCCCTATCAGGCACAGAGCAGGGCTGATCAGGGGGTTGGGGCACCTTCCCCTGTCACAAACAGAGCAGGGCGGATAGGGAGGTTGTGGCCCTGCCCCCTTTCACACACAGAGCCGCAGGGAGATCAGGGGGTTTGGGCGCTGCCCCCTGTCACACTGATCCCAGTGCCGGGAGGCCTCTCAACTCCGCTGATTCCGGTGCTGGGAGGCATATTACCCTTTTACTATATAGGATAGAGGCCTGGTGCATGGGTGGGGGCCGGCTCGTTTGCCCTGAAGGGTATCCTGGATCAGGGTGGAGGTCCTCACTGGGGTGCCTGGCCAGCCTGGGTGAGGGGATGATGGCTGTTTGCAGCTGGTCACACCCCCTTCAGGGTGGGGGTCCCCACTGGGGTCCTGGCCAGCCTGGGTGAGGGCATGATGGCTGTTTGCAGCTGGTCACACACCCTTCAGGGTCGGGGTCCCCACTGGGGTGCCTGGCCAGTCTGAGTGAGGGGCTGAGGGCTGTTTTCAGGCCGACTGAAGCTCCCAACTGCTCCTTTTTTTCTTTTTTTTATTCTGGGCCAGCTTTAGCTCTGGCTCCAGCTCTGAGGCTTCTGCTGCTGAAAGAAGGTATCTGGTTTGTTTCGGTTCTATAATCGAAACTCTGTATCAACTCCAGCTCTGAGATCCTGAGCTCGCTGAAAGCAGGTTTCTTGGGTTTTGTTTAGCTTCTATATTTGTTACAATGTTTCTTAAACTGCAGGCTCAGAGGCCGGCAAAGCAGGCGGGGAACGTTGGTTTCCTCTGTCACTGAAGCAAGCAAGCCTCATGTTAGTTTCAAGCTGCCTGGCTGCCAGCCGCCATCTTGGCTGGCAGTTAATTTGCATATCTCGCTGATTAGCCAATGGGAAGGGTAGCGGTCGTACGCCAATTACCATGTTTCTCTTTTATTAGATAGGATATCCCTGATGAACATAGGTGCAAAAATCCTCAACAAAATATTTGCAAACCGGACCCGGTAATACATTAAAAATTGTGTACATGATGATCAAGTGGGATTTACTCCTGGGATGTGATGTTAAAAAAATATCATCAAATTAATTAATGTGATACACCACATAAACAAAATGAAGATTATAAATCTCATGATTACATCAATAGATGCAAAAAAGCACTTGACAAAATCCAGGATCCATTTATGATAAAAACTCTCAGCAAAGTAAGATTAGAGGGATCATACCTCAACAAAATAAAGGCCATATATGACAAAATTACAGCTAGCATCATACCCAATAGGTAAAAACTAAAAGTGCTTACCTTAAGATCAGGAACAAGACAGGGATGTCCACTTTCACCACGCTTATTCAACATAGTCATGAAAGGTTTAGCCAATAAAAACAAATCAAACAATAAGAACAAATAAAAAGCATCAAAATTGAGAAGTCATCATTTATAGATGACATGATACTGTATATAGAGAAACCTAATTATTCTGCCAAAAAACTACTAGAATGGAAAAATAAATTTAGTAAAGTACCAGCATACAAAATTAATATTCAGAAATCAGTTGCATTATTACACACCAATAATGAACTATAAGAAAGGGAATCTAGGAAAACAATCTCATGTATAATAGCATCAAAAAAGTAAAATAACTAGGAATAAATTTAAAAATTTAATCACATTTAAAACTTGAATAATATGCTATGTTCATAGATAAGAAGAATTAGCAACACTAAAATGACCATACTACACATAGCTATCTATCTATAAGTTAAATGCGATTTCTATTACAATACCAATGGCATATTTCACATATCTCCAACAAATAAACTAAAAATATATGGAAATATAAAAGACCTTGAATAGCCATAGTGATCATAAGAAAAAAGAACAAATTCAGAGATATCATGCTACCTGATATCAAACTATACTACAAGGCCATAATAAAACAGCATAGTACTGGCATAAAAGCAGACACATAGATAAATGGAGCAGAACAGAGAGCCCAGAAATAAACCCACACATATATGGTTAATTAATATATTATGAAGGCCCTACCTGGTTTGGCTCAGTGGATAGAGTGTCAGCCTGAGGACTGAAGGGTCCTGGGCTCAATTCCAGTCAAAGGCACATGCCTGGGTTGCAGGTTCAATCTGCAGTAGGGAGCGTGCAGAAGGCAGCCTATCAATAAATCTCTCTCATCATTGATATATATATACTAGAGACCTGGTGCACAAAATTTGTGCACTGATGGGGGTGTCCCTCAGCCCAGCCTGCACCAGCTCTTCAATCTGGGACACCTCAGGTGATGTTCAACTGCCGGTTTAGGCCCGATCCCTGTGTCAGTCGGACATCCCTCTCAAAATCCGGGACTGCTAGCTCCCAATGACTTGCCTGCCTGCCAGCTTGCCTGATTGCCCCTAACCACTTCTGTCTGCCAACCTGATCACCCCCTAATCACTTGCCTGCTAGCCTGATTGACACCTAACTGCTCCCCTGACAGCTTGGTCTCCCACAACTGCCCTCCCCTGCAGGCCCAGTCACCCCCAACTGCCCTCCCTTGCCAGCCCAATCACCCCACCTGGCCTCTCCTGCCAGCCCAGTTGCCCCCAACTACCCTCCCCTGCCAGACTGGTCACCCCTAACTGCCATGCCCTGCAGGCCTGATCGTCCACAACTGCCCTCCCCTGACAGCCACCTTGTGGTGGCCATCTTGTGACCACATGGGGGCAGCCATCTTGTGTGAGGGTGTGACAGCCAATTTACATATTACCTCTTTATTATATAGGATATATATATATATATATATATATATATATATATATATATACCACCTGACATTGGTAGGCAAATTAGCTATAATTTTGCGCTGAAGTTGCTAGAGGGCCAGACCATTATAAATAGGGAAGCAGGTTGTTTACCATGACAGTAGAAGTGATTTTTTTCTGAAGATATGGGTAAACAATGCCATTTAACAGCCTTTGAACATGAGATGATTGTTGGTGCCCAGAGCTATGGAACGAGTATCAGCAAAACAGCCAAAGGCCCGTTTGAACACCTTTGCTGTCTGCAGTTACCAAGATAAAACGTCTCCAATTCACACAGGAACACAAGGATTGGACAGTCGAGCATTGGAAAAAAGTCATGTGGTCCGATGAATCACGTTTCCAGTTGCATCATACAGATAGCAGAGTAAGAATTTGGCAGAAACAACATAAAAGCATGTATGAACACAACCCTTCAAGCTGGTGGGGGCAGTGTTATGGTTTGGGGCATGTTTTCCTGGCATGATTTGGGGCCTTTAATTCATGTGGAAAACGTCTGAATAACACAACATACCTAAGTATCGTTGCTGATCAAGTTCATCCTATCATGTTGATGGCAGATCCCAATGGAGATGGCTTCTTCCAACAAGACAATGCACCATGCCATGGCGCTTGTATTGTGCAGGAGTTGTTTCAAGAATATGAGGGAAACTTTACCTTGCTTAGGTAGCCCCCACAATCACCAGATCTCAATCCAATTGAGCATTTGTGGGACGAAATTAAAAGAGCCATCAGGCAGCTGGTTCCACAACCATCAAATCTCATAGAACTGGACAGTGCTATTCATCAGGCATGGTGTCAGATTCCTTGCATCACCTTTCAACATCTGGTGGAGTCAATGCCAAGAAGAATCGCAGCAGTACTGAAGGCAAAAGTTAGCCCAACAAAGTACTGATGGGGTGGTCATAATAATCTGGCCACTCAGTGTGTGTGTGTGTATTACAAAGCAGGAAAAACCATACAATGGGGGAAAGATAGTCTATTCAATCAATCATGTTTTGAAAATTGGACAGATACATGCAAAAAAAAATTAAGCTAGAGCATCTTCTTACACCATAATTAAGAATAAGTCAAAATGGTTTAAAAATTTAAATGTATAACTCAAAACCATAAAACTTCTAGAAGAAAACATAGGAAGTAAACTCTAACATTTCTCTTAGCAATATCTTTTCTGATTTATCTCCTCAGACAAGGGAAATAAAAGGAAAAATAAACAATTGGTTCTACATCAAGCTAAAAAGTTTTTTTGCACAGCAAAGGAAACCATCAATAATAAAAAGGACAAACTACCTAGTAGATTTGCATATTTGCCAATGACACATAATAATATCCAAAATTTATTAAGAACTCATAGAAATCAACACCAAATAAACAAAAAAATCTAATTAAAACTGGGCAGAGAACACAAATAGATACTTCTCCAAAAAGGACATCCAGATGACCAAAAGACATATGAAAACATGCTCAATGTCACTTATCATCAGAGAGATACAAATTAAAACCACAATGAGATATCTCTTCACACCTGTCAGAATGGCTACCATCAATAAATTTCCAACCATCAGTATTGGCAAAGATGTAAGGAAAAGGGAACCTAGATGGCAGTGCATGTTGGTGCTGCTACTGTGGAAAGCAGTATGGGGTTTCCTAAAAAAAATTCAAAGAATTGCCTTATGAACCAGTGATAATACATCTGGGTATATATCCAAAGAAACCCAAAACACTAATTTGAAGGAATATATGCATCCCTATATTCATTGCAGTGTTATTTAAATAGCCAAGAAATGGAAGCAACCCAAGTGGCCATCAATAGAATAATGGATAAAAAACTAATTGTACATATACACAATGAAATATTACTCGGCCATTTAAAAAAATGAAATCTTCACATTTGTGATAGCATGGATGGACCTAGAGAGTATTATGCTAAGTGAAATAAGTCAGACAGAGAAAGACAAATGCCCTATTTTTTACTTATGTGTAGAATCTAACGAACAAAATAAGCAAACAAAATTGAAACAGACTCATATATGTAGAAATTAGACTGTGGATTGCCATATGGTTTGGGGGTTTAGTGTACATCTACACAATGGAATATTATGCTGCTATAGAAAGGGGAATTCTTACCATTTGCAACAGCATGGATGGAGCTGGAGAGCATTATGCTAAGCAAAATAAGCCAGTCAGAGAAAGATAAGTATCACTTGATCTCACTCATTTGTGGGATGTAATGAACAACATAAACTGATGGACAAGAACAGATCCAGAGACAGAGAAGCATTGACCAGACCATCAAACCTCACAGGGAAGGTAAGGGAGGGTGTGGGTAAGGGGAAGAGATCAAAGGACTTGTATGCATGTATATAAGCCTAATCAATGGACACAGACAACAGGGGGGTGAGGGCATGAGTGGGGCAATGAGGGGGAATGTGGGGATAAGGACACATATGTAATACCTTAATTAATAAAGAAAAAAATAAAAATAACAAAAATAAAAAATATAAAAGTAAATAAAAAGAAAAAGGTGAAGGGATTAAGGAGTAGATATTGGGCCCTGGCCAGGTGACTCATTTAGTTGAAGCATCATCCTGTACACCAAAATGTTGTAGGTTTCCTTCCCAGTCAGGCATATACCTAGGTTGTGGGTTGGTTGTGGGTTGGATCCTTGGTTGGGGAGCATACAGGAGGCAACCAATGGATGTTTCTCTCTCACATATCTCTCTCTCTCTCTCTCTCTCTCTCTCTCTCTCTCTCTCTCTCTCGAATAAATATATTCTTGGGTGAGGATAAAAACACAAAAAACTTTAAAACTAGAAATGGGTAGTTCCCAGTATGTAAATTATACCACAGGGAATATCGTCACTCCAATCTAATAAAGACAGAATATACAAATTTACTGTAACTCCATGACAAAGATGTTGGCACCCACAGCCAATAAGGAGGGAATATAAAAAGTGGCATGATAAGGCAAGAGGCGGAAGGTGGCTCTGGCCGGAGCTAAGGTGGAAAGGCGGCTCCAGGACGGAGCGAAGGTGGTGTCGGCAGCCAGGAGAAGGAAGGCCTATTCTTACATGAATCTTCATGCATCAGGCCTCTAGTAATCCTATATAATAAAGAGGTAATATGCAAATTGACCATCATTCCAACACACAAGATGGCCGCCCCCATGTGGTCAAAGATGGCCACCACAAGATGTCCAGCTGGGGAGGGCAGTTGTGGGCGATCAGGCCAGCAGGGGAGGGCATTAGAGAGGGACCAGGCTTGCAAGGGAGGGCAGTTAGGGGTGACCAGGCCAGCAGGGGAGGGCAGTTAGGGGTGACCAGGCCTGCAAGGAAGGACAGTTAAGGGTGACCAGGCTGTCAGGGGAGGGTAGTTAGGGAGAATCAGGCCGGCAGGGGAGCACTTAAGTGTCAATCATGCTGGCAGGTGAGTGGTTAGGGCAGGGGTGGGCAAACTTTTTGACTCGAGGGCCACAATGGGTTCTTAAACTGGACCAGAGGGCCTGAACAAAAGCATGGATGGAGTGTTTGTGTGAACTAATATAAATTCAAAGTAAACATCATTACATAAAAGGGTACGGTCTTTTTTTTTTTTTTTAGTTTTATTCATTTCAAATGGGCCGGATCCAGCCCGCGGGCCGTAGTTTGCCCACGGCTTGGTTAGGGGGTGATCAGGCTGGAAGGCAGAAACAGTTAGGGGCAATCAGGCAGGCAGGCAGGTGAGCGGTTGGGAGCCATCAGTCACAAATTGTGAGAGGGATGTCCGACTGCCCATTTAGGCCCAATTCCTTGAGGGGTCCCAGATTGGAGAGGGTTCAGGCTGGCCTGAGGGACACACTCCCCCCACCCCTGCATGAATTTCATGCACTGGGCCTCTAGTAATATAATAATTATGTATGGTGCCAGATGCATACTTGAAATATCAGGGGAACACTTAGTAAAGTATATGGTTGTCTAAACACTATGCTATACACCTGAAACTAATGCAAAATAGAATGTAAACTATAAATGGAAAAAATCTAATTAAAATATTTCTCATTTAAAAGGAACCACCTCTCCTTATACTAAGTAGATTCACACATATGGTATTGTAACTTGGAGCATAACTCTATTTTAGTGATTCATAAAAACAAATTTTGAGTCTTCAAAGAACTATATAATCCAGTCTCAAATCATTCCTAATTTAATTATGGAAATCCTGATCAAGATCCTAGTATTAAAAATACAGGTGACACACATGCAGCTCTGCAGAGCTCAGTCTGACCCCCCAGACCCTAACAGAGCCCTCTTGGACGCCCTGAGTGAGCAATCAGAAGGCCTTGGCCATTATGCTCAATTCAATTGGGGATTAAATCAATTTGTTTCATTACCCTATTAAACCACAAGTCTTTTATTTTTGTGCTATTTATAAGATATTAAGATCTAGGAAAGCTAGTCATTAAAAAGATGTATTGTTATTAGTGAATTCTTATTTTGCAAGGAGCTCCATCTCATATCAATAGATAAACATAATATTACTGATTTGCCTTTACCTTGTCTGTAAATTTGATGAATATTTAACTCTTAACAATAAATATTCATAAACTAAGCTAAATGGTCTTAAAAATTCAGCCTCTTCATCTATGAATAAGAATGTTAAAACTGAAAGAATATGAGCTTTGGAATCAAGAGTAAAATTGTCTATATCATGGATCTGCCGTTTTCTAGCTATATCTTGTATTATATGATTTAAGCTTCCTAAGGCTCAGCTTAATGATCTGTAAAATGGGGTAAATAAAGCCCTTTTTGCAAGATTGTTTTGAGTATTCAAATAAAATTATGGCTCATAAAAGGTATTTGTAAATTTCAAGTGCTAAAAATTTATAATTTCTGTTTCCTGTTTATGTATATTAACTAGAGGCCCGGTGCACAAAAATTTGTGCACTCGGGGTGGGGAGTATCCTTCAGCCCAGCCTGTGCCCCCTTGCAGTCTGGGACCCCTCGGGGGATGACCACTTGCTGGCTTAGGCCCGCTCCCCGGGGGATTGGGCCTAAGATGGCAATCAGACATCCCTCTGGCAGCCCGGCAGCCCTCGGGGGATGTCCACTTGCCAGCACGAAGCAGGCCTAAACTGCAGTTGGACATCCTTAGTGCTGCTGAGGAGGCAGGAGAGGCTCCCACCACCACTGCTGTACTAGCAGCCATCAGCCTGGCTTGTGGCTGAGCAGAGCTCCCCCTGTGGGAGCGCACTGACCACCAGGGGGCAGCTCCTGCATTGAACGTCTGCCCCCTGGTGGTCAGTGTGTGTCATAGTGACCAGTCATTCCCAGTCTTTCTGCTGTTAGGGTCAGTTTGCATATTACTCTTTTACTATATAGGATAGAGGCCTGGTACATGGGTGGGGGCCGGCTGGTTTGCCCTGAAGGGTGTCCCAGATCAGGGTGGGGGTCCCACTTGAGTGCCTGGCCAGCCTGGATGAGGGTCTGATGGCTATTTACATCTGGTCACACCCCCTTCAGGGTGGGGGTCCCCACTGGGGTGCCTGGCCAGCCTGGGTGAGGGCCTGATGGCTGTTTGCAGCTGGTTACACCCCCTTCAGGGTGGGGGTCCCCACTGGGGTGCCTGGCCAGTCTGGATGAGGGGCTGAGGGCCATTTTCAGGCTGGTTGGCGACTGAAGCTCCCAACCTCTCCTTTTTTTCTTTCTTTTTTTTTTTTATTCTGGGATTTATTTACCTTCTATGGCTGTCACTGGAGCTGAGAGCTGGCTCCAGCTCTGAGTCCCAGCTCTAGCGTGAGGCCTCAGCTTCTGAAAGCAGGTATCTGAGGTTTGTTTGGCTTCGATAATTGAAACACTGTTGCAGCTCTAGCTCTGAGACCTCCGCTGGCTGAAAGCAGGTATCTGGGGTTTGTTTAGCTTCTATCATTGAAACATAGTTGCTTTTGGAGCTGTTGCATTCAGGGTCAGAGCCGGGCTGTGGCAGGCGGGGAACCTTGGCTTCCTCCATCACTGGAGCAAGCAAGCCTCCTGTTAGCTTCAGCTACGTGGCTGCTGGCCGCCATCTTTGTTGGCAGTTAATTTGCATATAGCCCTGATTAGCCAATGGGAAGCGTATTGGAGGTATGGTTAATTACCCTATTTGTCTTTTATTAGACAGGATAATTTTTGAAAGAAAAAATGGCAAATTTTGCAGAAAATGGATTAATAATGTTGAATACCACCCTATACAAATATTAGAGGGAAATCATGCAGATCCCTTCTTTATTATTGGTATTAATATTTAGGATTAAAAACACAGTATTATAGAATTTATAGAGACTCTGTAATGTCCACCACTGCCATCCTTGATACTCTGAAGTCAATATAGTTTAGACAAAGTCCAAAAGCCATAAACTAAGAGTCAGACCTTTTACTTATAATCTTGGTTCTGGCAGTGATGTGCCAATCTATGATGTGAACAGGTGACTTAACTGCTTTGTGGTTCAGTTTCCTCATCTGCCAATGGAGCTATTATCACCTGCACATTTTTTGCAACAAGATTAAAAGTACTTTAATAATCAGATGAAATCAAAAAATCTGAATGGCAGCAGAATTGAGAGAGGAAAAAGTAAAGAATGGAGATCAGGAAAAAGGGAGTCACAAGAAAGCAAATAATGTCTCTCACTCAACCTCCATGAGAGCTGCAGGCAGAGTGAAAGCCAGAGAATGAGAGAAAAGAAAGTCTTTCCACATTGGTGAAGAAAGCAAGTGGGAGAGTCCTTTAAGGGAAGATTTGCTGTGCAGATCTACTTCAAAAACTGCACTGAGATGGTGTACTGAGGACCCAGATTACCAATTGGCATGAACCCTAGGGACATATTTGTTGTAATTAAATTTCCAGAAAGTAAAAGAGTTATATAATCTTCAAATGAAAAGAAAAATTGGATTTATTTTGCAGAGTGCACTAAGAAAAAAGGAAGGAGGAATTATTTAGAAAGGATTATATGTAGTAGGTTCAGGTAACACCTTTGTTTTCTTGAGGAATCAAGTCATAGATGCAAGAGAGATTTCAACCTAAAGAAAAGGCTGTGCCCTAACCAGTTTGGCTCAGTGGATAGAGCGTCGGCCTGTGGACTGAAAGGTCCCAGGTTTGATTCTGGCCAAGGGCATGTACCTTGGTTGTGGGCACATCCCCAGCAGGGGGTGTGCAGGAGGCAGCTGATCGATGTTTCTCTCTCATCGATGTTTCTAACTCTCTATCCCTCTCCCTTTCTCTCTGTAAAAAGTCAATAAAATATATTTTTTTTAAAAAGAAAGGGCTGTGATATATGAAGAAGATAAGTTTCAGGTTTCTGGCCTGTATTGCCGAGTCTAATATGGGAAAGAGAGTTCAGTTCAGTTTAAGCATATTTTTGCCTTGAGCACTTAGTGTTCCGCAGGCCTTGGACTAGATGTCAGTGATACAAAATTTCATCCACTTGAAAAACATTCAGTGTGGTATCGACTAGATGCCAGCATATATGGTCTAGAATGTACTAAACATTGTATACCACATACTCCTCTAATCCTTCAGTGCCACCCTGAACTGGACATTTTTGATACCTCCATTATACACAGATCAGGAAAATATAAGGTCCAATCCCTTTCTGACAGGTGCCCAGAGCTCTCCATAGCTTCTGATACAGGTAGGGCAAAGACATGTCACAAGTGTAGGAAAAAAAGGCAGAAGTTGGATTTCAGATTGCAGTGGATAAGAAACAAAGAATAAAAAAAGAGAAAGAAACCAGGGAGGAAAGAGAGGGTTCAATAAAAGAGATGGGTCACAGGAATGAAAAGCTCTACCTTGCTTCATCCAGAAGAGAAGGATTCTCAGATTCCATAGAGGAGGGCAGCAGGGGGGAGGTGGAGCAGGTAGGGGCCTCCAAGAAGCCAATGGAGAACAAAACAAAAGAGATGAACCAATGCAAATGGGCGCATTTTGAGACAGAAGAGGCAAAGAGAAAATCAGAAGAGCAGCAGCTAAGAGGAAAAAATAGAGGAAGGAAGAAATACTAGGAGGTCAAAGGAAACCCCCCCCCCCAAAATCACACTAAAGGAGAGAGCTCATCTCAGAATAGGCAATACAAGTAATATAAGAATACAGGAAGCTTGAGACAGAGCCTGTTGGGCTCTGAGAGCAAATAAATGAGATCTAATTTTAGTATAAGAAAAAAGACTGAATACAAAGAAGAACATGTATTATGCTTGAAAGTACAGGGCTTCCAGGCTCTTCATAATGGGCAGCAGGAGGAGGAAGTCATACAGGAAGGAGTTTGCTGGACTCACATCATATAGAATATTTATGGCTTGACCTGGACATTATGTAGAGAGGTGCTGAAAAAGTTAACCTCCATATCTAGATGTATATACTATGCATGACAATCTTTACTGGTATAATGAAGTGGTTCTAGACTAGAGGCAATTTTGTCCCACAGGGAATAGATTGTCATGACTGGGGTGGTAGAGGATGTTACTGGCATTTAGTGGGTAGAGGGCATAGATGCTCCTAAATATCTTACAATGCCCAGGACAATCCCAAAATAAAGGATTATATAACCAAAGTGTTAATGGTGCCAAGATAAAGAAACTGTGGTGTTTTCATCTCTATTTGAAATCCCTCTTCCCATAGAAGACAATGGTGAGGGGTATCTTAATAAAAACCCAGTCTCTGTCCATCAAAAGTAGTCTCTTTTCAGTTAACTTAGTACTTTTGGGTAAATTTTCAGTGTTCCAGTTTCAGTGCCCACCCATATTTCCCTTTTTCTACGATTGTGACAGAGGTTGGCATGGGGGACCCTGTGTGTATCTTCATTGCCTCTATAGAATGTCTCTAGATATCCACATTTCGTCATTGAGCACATTCCTGGCATCTGATGATGAGGTTCAGAGCTAGTGAAATGTAGAGTCTGTTCTCTCATCACAGTTCAGACTCAATGTTGTGTTGCTGATTTGTCCCTGCCTCAGCCTATGACTGCCCTCCAAACACTCAGAGTCCCAGCCAAATTCACCATTCAGCCCCTGGATTAGGCCATCTGCCTGCAATCTCCTGGGGTACCATGGCAGGCCTCCCAGCTCTCAAAATCTGGTTATTATCTATGTTCTCCATTGGGAGCATGTGGAAACTTTTTTTTACCTCTCTATGTCATGTAGAAGCTAAGCTAGAAGTAGCCCTCCCTTTTGCACCCATTTCTCCTGTTATAATTACTCCTTGGGTGATTGATATAAGATCTTTAAACTATCTTCCCTAGAATATCTACATGACCCGTGCCCTCACATCCTTAAGGTATTTCCTTTAATGTCACTTCTCTGTAATATTTCCCTGACCATCCTGCTTAAGGTGACCTGCCACACTCCTTACTACCCTTTCTTTCTTGTGTTATTTCATCCATTACACTTTACATCATCTAATATTTTCTCTAAAGTCAGCTTCACAGGGGCAGGATTTATACCTATATTATTCATTGCTCTATATTCAGTGCTCAGAACCATACATGGCATCTAGTAGACACTTAAATTATTTGTTGAAAGGCTAAATGTTTTAATCAATGAATAAGTAAGTGACTTATTCATTGACATTGCAATTACATGCCAAGGATCAATAGGCAAAAAGTTAGAATTAAGGGGTTGGGAAAGAGAGATGAATGTCAAGTGAGGAATAAGGCAGAGGCTTCCATAAAGCCATTTCCTCTCTATGTTGCCTGTAGATTTACTGATAAGGTCCACATATCAGCGGAAATAAAAAGGAAAGTTGATTACATTTGCACAAGACCAAACCATGAAGTCTGATCCAGGTCCAAAGTCACTTTACTTTGTTTTAATCTCAAAGGATGCATTGGTGGGCTTGGCTGCTCAGGTCTCCATTGAACCTCTCAGAGCCATGGCACAAGTTCTATAGTGTTAGAAGCTCACACAAAGAAGATCTCCACCAGGCCAGAGATGTTGGAAACTTGGTTTGGTGTCTTTTATAGCCTTAATCGTATGGAATAAGTTTGTGTACCCCTAAAATTCATATTTTAAATCCCTAACCCCCACTGTGATGGTATTTGGAGATGAGGCCTTTGGGAGGTAAAGGGTTAGATTAGCTCTTTAGGGTAGGGTCCTTATAATGGGACTAATGACAGACACCAGAGAGCTTGATCTCCTGTTTTCCATGTCTTCAGAAGAAGAAATAAAAGGCATCCAAATTGGAAAAGAAGAAGTAAAACTGTCCTTATTCACAGATGATGTGATACTGTACATAGAAAACCCAAAAGACTCCATCAAAAAGATAATTAGACTTAATAAATGAATTTGGCAATGTAGCAGGATACAAAATTAATGCCAAGAAATCTATGGCATTTCTATACATCATAGTGAACTTACAGAAAGAGAGGCTATAAAAGCAATTCCATTTACTCTCACACCAAAAAAATTAAGATACCTAGGAATAAACTTAACTAAGGAGGTAAAAGACCCATACGCAGAAAACTACAGGACACTGAAAAAAAAAAAAAGAGAGACATATGAAAACATGCTCAAAGTCACTAATCATCCGAGAGATGCAAATAAAAATGATAATGAGGTACCATCTCACACCTGTCAGAATGGCTATCATCAACAAATCAACAAATGACAAATGCTAGAGAGGATGCGGAGAAAAAGAAACCCTCCTCATGCACTGCTGATGGGATTGAAGACTGGTGCAGCTACTGGAGAGAACAGTATGGAGTTTCCTCAAAAAGTTAAAAATGGAACTCCTATTTGACCCAGTGATTCCACTTCTAGGAATATATCCCAAGAAATCAGAAATACCAATCAGAAATGATATATGCACCCCTATGTTCATAGCAGCACAATTTACAATAGCTAAGATTTGGAATCAGCCTAGTGCCCATCAGCAGATGAGTGGATTAGAAAACTGTGGTACATCTACACAATGGAATACTATGCTGCTGTCAAAAGGAAGGAACTCTTACCATTTGCAACAGCATGGATGGACCTGGAGAGCATTATGCTAAGTGCAATAAGTCAGTCAGAGAAAGATAAATATCACATGATCTCACTCATTTGCGGATTATAATGAACAACATAAACTGATGAACAAAAACAGATCTAGATACAGAGAAGCATCGATCAGATGCTCAAACCTCAGAGGGAAAGCAGGGGAGGGTGAGGCTAAGGGGGAGAGATCAACAAAAGGACATGTATGCATACATATAAGCATAACAAATGGATATAGACACCAGGGGGTGAGGGCATGAGTTGAAGGGATAAGGACACATTTGTAATATCTTAATCAATAAAGGAAAAAAAATTAAAAATTAACCAATGAATACATAGTTGGAACAACAAATTTATGTTTTTTTCCTCTCTTCCTCTCCCTCTTTCTAATGTCAATCAATTAACAATAATAATAATAATAATAATGCTGTGTTCAACAACAGAACAATGTGGGGAAAGAACATTGGCCTGGAAATCAAACCAGTTCTATTCTTAAGCGTGCCACTGCCATGAGAAGTAGAGAACCAATATATGAAGTCCCCCTTAAACCTAATGGTCATGATAAGACCAATATAAAGAAAAATCTTCATTCCACAGAATCCAGGGAAAGGGGCCATCCAAGTGAGAAAGACTTTGCATGATTCCTGCACCAGTATCCTAGAATCCTACTTGTTGCCTAGTGATACTATGGATGAGGTATCACTACTTTATTAGGATCACCCCCTCCTTTCTTTTATTTTCAACTTTTTCTGGTATACTGGCTCTTTCATTAAATGGACCCCAGCATTCCCATTTTAATAAATTCTTCCAGGACCCCACATGTCCCTTCCATATCACTGGAATTTTCAGCACAAGAAAAAAGAGATACAGAAGTAACATTAATGGAGTTAAGTAAAACTGTTGTAGCCCTGAATCTGAATATAAGGATACAAAGTTCCTATTCTCAAAAATCAAGAAAGCTCTTTGTGCTCAAAAGAGTTCAAGAAAACAAAGATTAATATAAGTGTCAAATGATTTGGGGTATTGGGAAACATCCCATGCCTTAAAGACCACATGTGCCATAATTTGTTCATATTTTCTATTTTCAATTGTACTCAAGTCCAATTTTTTATCTTCTATTCATTTATTTTTGGCCTCATTTTTGAGATTCATATTAACAGTTGCTTAATTTGCTTTGTTCACAGGTCATTGTTCTACCTTGGGCAACAGCTTGGGAAGAGGAAAGTTGTACTGAAAGAAGGGAACCATACTTCAGGGGGTAGAGAGATTAACCAGAGGATACAAAAGACTGTGTCATTGAGTATTAGAGTATTGAATTTCATGGTAGGAGAATCATGTGAAAAAGCTGGAACTTTACTGTGTCTTGAATGGAGGCAGGGATACTAGAGATAAAGAATCATCAGCCACCCTTTAAAAGAATCAATTGTTCTTTCAAAGATGTTTTGGAAAAATTCCAAGGAACATGTTATCCAAAATGTAACCATAGTACTAAAAAGAAGAAACATATTGTGAGAAAGTGAAGGTAAATTTTAAACTGTATTCACTTTACTCAAATAGAAGGCCTATTAATAACTATAATTTGCTTACTAGCCTTCATATTAAGCTCAATTTCTCCTCCTACAATTTTAAGTCTCCTTTATTTTTTATTTTTTTATCTTTATTGATGAAAGTATTACATATGCTCCCCTTTACCTCATTGTCCTTGCCCCTTCCTCTCCCTACCAGGCGTTCACCACCCTATTGTCTGTGTCTATGTGTTATGCATGTACGCATATGAGCTCATTGGTTGATCTCTCCAACCGCCCCCCCTCCTCTGCTTTCCCTCTGAGGTTTGATAGTCTGTTTGATGTTTCTATGTTTCTGGGTCTATTTTTGTTTCCTATATTGGCTGGAATATGAGCTAAGGAATATAATCTACTTTAATATGTGAATACATTTGCTCTCTTGGGCCCCAAACCTTAATTTATTAATATATAAAGTCATTAAAACATGACTGATTGGTTTAAACAATTAAGAAAATACAGGAGGGAACAATTTTGCATCAATAGAGAATGGATTAGAAAATTCAATAAGTCATTTCCAAGTCAATGATATATTTAGAAGTGACATTACTAACATTTGTAGTAATATATTACATATGACTAAATTAATTATGAATAGTTAAACCATCATTTATTGCTGCTGTCAGATTCACATTTCTTAGGAAAATCCTTAATAACTCACATTACAAATTTCCAACCTGTCTGATTTCTGCATGGAAAGCCATTGTTCACTGGTGAAAATGTGAAAGAGAAAATGTCAAGCAGTTGAATCAGAATGCCCTGATGATGTTTTCCTCTTCAAAGCAAACAAAGCCTTAACCTTCCACAGCCACAAATCAGCTTTCCATTGGATACTAAAGCTATTATGCAATATTTCAAAGCCCAAAGGAATGCTGCAACTTGGTTCAGGACAAATTCTTTTTCATCTCTGTGTCTTCAGGTACCAGCACAGGGACTGGCACAGAGCAGGCACTATGCAATTGACTGTTGAATGGTCCTAAATGATGTCACTCTCTCTCCCCAACATCCCTATGACTACATGTAACAGAAGTACATTCTGCCAAGTTAGCAAAATATTGTCATAGGTCTAGTACCTTGGAATGAAAAACCACAGCAAATTATGGGAACTACTACCCAAGGAGATTGTTTAACTCTGTTGTTGTTTTTGTCTTGCAGCTTGATGCACAGGATAGCCCATATGTCAAAATTACCTGCTTAATTATTAAATTATATTGAAACATAGATGGCTATAAAGACAGAGATTGTATCACAAAATTTAAATTATAACCTATTAGACTTACATTTCACTGTTGACTTTATATATTTAACAGAAAGTATTAACTTGCCTAAGAATATACTTAGAGAGCCAATGAGGCAGATTCACATAACACTTCAACATAGCCCTCTTCATTGTACTTTTGTGAATAGAGATGTAGAGCTGAGTATATATAAAATGATCTCATTAATTCAATTTTCACTGTACTTTTAATGCTTTTACTAGCTGAAGGGAATATTATAATAGTAATATAACTTTAAAATTCCATACAGTAAATCACACAATCTAAAGATAACAACATTGAATATTTCTAAGTATCTTTATCATTCCAATAATAGTGACATTTTTAACAGGCTTTGAAAAGATGCACATAAATTTTGTCAGCCTATCTCCCCAAGATGTTCCCAGAACAACCACAAAAAATGAAAGCAACATTAATTTCCATTCTTTTGGCATAAGTACATATTTATCTTGGTGATTTGTGTTGTGTGTGTGTGTGTGTGTGTGTGTGTGTGTGTGTGTGTGTGTGTGTGTCTTTAGGGAAATTCCATAGTATTTCAGTCTTTGGGTCTGCAAACAATTTCCAAGGTTACACACTTTGTTTTTATCCTTGTCATTTGATACTTGATGTACTAGCCCAGGTCAAAGTCATCCTGTTCCGTGGCCCAACTATGATAGTTTCAGGAGAGCACATGAGTAAAATATTTTATTTTTATAACCTTCTTTGAACAATATCTCCTCTGTGCAAAAACTTAGAGTTACAAATATGAAACATATCATGTTCCTACTCTTAAGGAGCAATCCCTAACTTTATCCTATATAATAAAAGCCTAATATGCTAAGTGTCTGGTCAACCAGTCGGCTGTTCAAAGCGTAATATGCTAATGAAATGCTAAGGCTACTCAACTGCTCGCTATGATGTGCACTAACCACCAGGGGGAAGACGCTCCAACCAGTAGGTTAGCTTGCTGCTGGGGTCTGGCAGATTGGGACTGAGCAAGACAGGTTGGACAAGCCCTGGAGCCCTTCTGTGGTCCCTCCCCAGCTGGCCAACCTCCCACATCCCTCCCTGGCCCGGATCATACAGCAGTGGGGTCCTTCAGCCTGGCCTGTGCCCTTTTGCAATCCAGGACCCCTTGGGGCATGTTGGAAGGCTGGTTTCAGCCCGATCCTGCAAGCCAAGGGACCCCACTAGTGCACAAATTCATGCACTGGGCCTCTAGTTTCTAATAATTACCTTAACCTTGACTCACTTAGGTATGCAAACCCTTAAGTTACAATGAACTTTAAAAAAAGCAAGTAGGAGGGAGAAACTAAGATGGCGGCATAGATAAACACCGGGAAATTGTCGCCTCACACAACAATTGAAGAATGCCGCAAGGGTCAGAGCAAACATCGTCCAGAACAACAGGAAAGCTGGCTGAGTGTAATTTCTACAACTAGAAGAAAAGAGGGGCACGCTGAGAGCCAGCGGAGCTGCGGAGGTGAAGTGCAGAGGTACGGCGGTGCGGAAAGGGGGTGGCGCCTGAGGACGCGGCTGTCTCTTTGAATCACAAGCTCCCAACTGCTCTGAACTCCGGTTCCAGTGGGTCTCTGGGGACCCAGGGCTCATACGGGGAGAGGCTGGTCTGTCAGGCGGCAGCGGGCGAACTTGAGGGCGGCTTTCCCTCAGAGGTGCTTGCAGCCGTTACCGGGACACTGAGACGCACGATTCCGGGTGCAGAGAATCACCATAGCTGCTTTCACCGCCCTTTGACTCCCTGAGACCCCGCCCCACCCAGGCTGCGGCAGAGGCTTTTGCATGTGAATGTACCTAACTACAGCCCAGCCAGGCAGACCCGGAACTTCCAAGAGAAGGCCCAAGGCCCCGCAGCGGCTTGCATTGCTTCACAGCTGAGCCTCTTCGTGGCTCCTGCTGTGTGGCCTCAGGCAGGGGCTGAATTAGCACCTCCTTAGATCCAGGAGCCACTGTACCCAGTGGTCAGAGGGGGACCATTCTCCCATTTCAGACACAGCTGATTCCCACAGCCAATTGGCCTGGAGGTCAATTCCTCCCAGTGATCCTACAACAACCAAGGCACCAAGAGTGCACCAAGAGTGTCCACCTCAGGTAACTGGGGAGGCTGAGCCACTGGGCCCTACAGGACACCTGGTGCGCAGGGCCACTCTATCAACACAGGGAAGCAGCCAAAATGCGGAGACAAAGAAACAGGTCACAAATGGCAGAAATGGAGGAAAGCAAACGACTGGATATAGAGTTCAAGGCCACGTTTATAAGGTTTTTCAAGAATTTTATGGAAACTGCCGATAAATTTAATGAATCCCTCAAGGAGTATAGTGAGACCATGGAGGACATGAAAAAGGACCAACTAGAAATTAAGCATACACTGACTGAAATAAAGAATAATTTACAGAGATCCAACAGCAGACAAGAGGATCCCAAGAATCAAGTCAAAGATTTGAAATACAAAGAAACAAAAAATACCCAACCGAAAAAGAAAAAAGAAAAGAGATTCAAAAAATATGAAGATAGTGTAAGGAACCTCTGGGACAACTTCAAGCGTACCAACATCAGAATTATAGGGGTACCAGAAGGAGAGAGAGGGCAAGATATTGAAAACCTTTTTGAAGAAATAATGACAGAAAACTTCCCCTACCTGGTGAAAGAAATGGACTTACAAGTCCAGGAAGCGCAGAGAACCCCAAACAAAAGGAATCCAAAGAGGACCACACCAAGACACTTCATAATTAAAATGCCAAGAGCAAAAGATAAAGAGAGAATCTTAAAAGCAGCAAGAGAAAGACAGTCAGTTACCTACAAGGGAGTACCCATTCGACTGTCAGCTGATTTCTCAACAGAAACCATGCAGGCCAGAAGAGAGTGGCAAGAAATATTCAAAGAGATGAATAGCAAGAACCTGCAACCAAGATTACTTTATCCAGCAAAGCTATCATTCAGAATCGAAGGTCAGATAAAGAGCTTCACGGATAAGAAAAAGCTAAAGGAGTTCATCACCACCAAACCAGCATTATATGAAATGCTGAAAGGTATTCTTTAAGAAGAGGAAGAAGAAAAAGGAACTCTTACCATTTGCCACAGCATGGATGGAGCTGGAGAGCGGATAAATACCACAGGATCTCACTCATTTGTGGAATATAATGAACAACATAAACTGATGAACAAGGACTGATCCAGAGACAGAGAGGCATTGATTGGATTGTCGGGCCTTGGAGGGAAGGTAGGGGAGGGTGGGGGCAAGGGGGAAAGATCAACCAAAGGACTTATATGCAAGCATATAGGCCTAACCAATGGACACGGACAACGGGGGGGGGGGTGAGGGGATGAGCGGGGGGGGGGGGTAGAGGGTACACATATGTAATATCTTAATCAATAAAAAATATTTTAAAAAAAAGCAAGTAGCACAGAACATTATACTATGACTAGAGGCCCAGTGCACAAAATTCGTGCACTCAGGGGAGGTCCCTCAGCCCAGCTTGAGCCCTCTCACAGTCAGGGAGCCCTTGGGGGATGTCTGTCTGTCAGACATCCTTAGTGCTGCCATGGAGTCGGGAGACACTCCTGCCACCGCTGCTGCATTTGCCAGCCGTGAGTCCTGTGTTGAGCATCTGTTCCCCTGGTGGTCAGTGTGCGTCATAGTGACCAGTCGTTCCTCTGTTCAGTCGATTTGCATATTAGCCTTTTATTATATAGGATTTCTCAAGCAATAGTCAAGAAGGTGATTGAAAAGTTTGGTCTAATAATGTTATCTAAGACAGTGAAAAATACTGAATTCCAATAGGGATACTCAATATTTTCTCTAAGAATTTACATGTGAAAATAGTGTTAATACTTTTTAATAATAATCTTATAATAATATTTTAAATAATAATCTTAATTATTTTATAATATTTTAATAATAAAATGTTAAATTTTAGATTTGATATGCTGTAGGGTTAAAAACATGGATTCTTGATCAGACTGCCTGGGTTCAAATCCAACCTCTGAAATTAAGTAGCTATGTGTACATGGTCAAGTTACTTATCTTGCCAATACTTTCATTTCCTCATTAAACAAATGAGGATAATGATGCATATATAACTCAGAGGATTACATGAGAATTAAATGAGTTAATAAGTCTAGAGCATCTAGAAAAGTGCCAGGCATGGAGTAAATGCTGCATATAGTTTGCTATTATCATCTTTAAGAATATTTACTGCCTCTTTCATCACATTTTTTATCTTTAGTTAATAATTCCCCCTACTGTTCATGGGATCATCCACATTCCTTCATGCACTCCACAAATATTTTATTTAGTATTAGCATGCCCTAATAACTATACTAGACTGTAGGGTTTCAAAGATAAAGCTTATAAGATCCCTGTCTCTAATCATTACTCTAACCTTGACTCACTCAAATACAAACCCATAAATTAAAATGCCATGGGGCAAGTGCTAAGATATCACCATGAATAGCATGACTTAGTCCCCTTAATTCTTCATCTCTGACATTCATTGACTTTCTCTCTGTCTCCAACCTTCTACATCCAACAAATATTCATTTAACAAAATGTCACAAGCCATCCCGCAGGTGTGGTTCAGTGGTTGAACATCGACCTATGAACCAGGAGGTCACTGTTTTATTCCCAGTCAGGGCACATGCCCAAGTTGCAGGCTTGATCCCCAGTAGGGGGCATGCAGGAGGCAGCCGATCAATGATTCATTCTCATCATTGATGTTTCTATCTCTCTCTTCCTCTCCCTTCCTTTCTCTAAAATCAATAAAAACATATTTTTTAAAAAAAAATATCACAAGCCCCTACTTTTTGTCATATACTACTTTAAGCATTTGGGATATAAACCAGTGAAAAAAACAGACCAAAAAAATAATCCCTATTCTCGGATCTTATATTTTAACAAGACATAGAAGACAGACAATAAATAAACAAGTGAATTCTAAATGTCAGAAGGTTATAAGTACTTAGGAAAATAGAGCACAGTAAGAGGCCAGATTGTATGTGAGTTACATTATAAATAGAGTTACTAGGGTGAACCTCACTGAGATGGTGAGATGTAAACAAAGAGTTGAAGTAGCTGCAGGAGGTAGCTCTGATGATACTTGAGTGATACAGGCAGAGGGACCAACTAAGGCAAAAGGAGTATGCCTGGAGCATTCCAGAAACAGCTGGATGAACATTATTTGAGTGACAAGAGCAGCCAATACTCTCAAGGGAGAATAATAGGAGAGTAGGTCTGACAGAAAATAGAGTGGCTGGATCATTTTAAGCCTCAATAGCCACTGTGGTAGCTTACCCTGAGTTGGGGGGCCACAAGATGATTTTGAGCAGAGGATGGTAATTTACATTTTATTAGGATACTTGTGGCTGCTGTGGGAGGAATAACATGTAGAAAGGGAGAGAGCAGAAGGAGTAGGACTAGATAGGAGGTTACTACTGCAGTATCGGTGAGATTATGGTGGCTCAGACCAGGCTGGTAGAAGTGGAAGATGGTGAAATGGTTAGATTGGGGAATATGGTTCTTTTAAGTATATCTTTATTGATTTCAGAAAGGAAGGGAAAGGGAGAAAGAGAGATAGAAACATCAATGATGAGAGAGAATCATTGACTGACTGGCTCCTGCATGCCTCATACTGGGGATTGTGCCCACAACCCGGGCATATGTCTTTGACTGGAATTGAACCTGGGACCCTCTAGTCTACAGGCTGTTGCTTTATCCACTGAGCAAAACTGGCTAGGGCAGGAGATATATTTTAAAGGTACAAATATGACTTGATGATGCCTGGATGTGCAATGTTATAGCTGAGGTGTGAAAGGTGATGCCAGAGATTTTGGACTAAGAGACTGGAAGAATGAACCATTGGGAGCAGGGGAAGATAAGGATTTCAGTTTGGGTGCTGTTAAGTTTGAAATGACTCCTAGCAATCCCTGTGAAGATGTCAGGTAGTCAGATAGATGATTTTGGAACTCTAGAAGAACCCACCCTACAAGAGCAATCAGAACATAGATAATATTTAAAGCCATGAGGTCATCAAAGACAGTGTAGACAGGACAGACTATCAGCTCCAATCATTTATCCTACACAGGAAAGTCACTGCATTCCTATTTCAAATCTATGGACAAACATAGCAATAATATTTTGATGAAAAAGCACTGAGTTTATGATGAAACCTGCTGTTGAGGACTTGACTTTTATATCCAAAAGCAAGTTCCCTCACCTCCCTGAGTCTGTTTCTTTAGCTGTAAAAAAGAGAACAGTAGCACCTGCCTACCTCACACACTGGATGGTAAAATGTTTTATAAATTGAAAGTACTGCCAAGAAGTATAGAATATCCTTACCTAAGGTGCCCAGGCTATACAGAAAGCTCCCTCCTTTGCCTCTTGGGCATTGCTCTCAGGCCTCTTGAGAGATCACACCCTCCCCTAAAGGCTAGTCTCATGTTGTTTTTGCAAGGTTATAGAAGAAAGCCTGTGTTCTAGTCAAAGTACTTGGTGTGTTCCCCAGGATTCCTGTGGAGTTGGTAAGAATGTGGCCAATCAGCTTTTTGTTCTCGCCTGCCATTTCCTCCCTTCCCATTATCTGGACACTGCAACCAAGTAAGTCAGGATGGGAAACTGTCTCACCACCAAAACACAGGACTTGAACTGGAGCAAATGGGGTCAACATAAATGGAAATGAAGGAAGTGCCATTTCCCTAATTTACCAATAAAGACACTGTGGCTCAGAGAACTAAAATTACTTGCTTGTGGTCACAAGGCAGTTAAATGACAAAGCATTAAGGTTTGCTTGCCATTGTATTGATAAAGGCCTTGCAGTTTTTACCCAGAGGAACGTCACAGGCTCTTTAAGTTGGGCAACAGTTGACCATGTATCTTTGATTACTCATCAGAAAATAAAAACAAACCTGCAAGATGCTTATTAGCTGGTAATAACTGTATGGATTTTCAGTCTTAGAAAAAATAATTCAGTCTTCACTCCAGAATATCATTCTTCTTTTATGGTTTCTGGGTGGGGAGCAGATTGGGGTGGGGGTGGAAGGCAGCATGGCTAGCCTATCCACAAAATGAAGTCTCAGAGACACAATATTGCCTATCTCTTGACAAGAGACCAACAGAAATAACTGCCTTCAGGACTGAGATGTCATACTGAGATTTCAGATGAAAGCACAGGCCAGGAAGTGGCTTCTGAAGCAATAGAATCTATAAAGACAGCTTGCAGCCTTTCCTGTGTGTGTATGTATGAGTGTGTGTGTGTGTGTGTGTGCACGCGCACGAGCACACATATGTACATGTAATCTAATGTGCACACATGCTCAGCAGAGTGGGGAATAAGTGGAATCATATATTGAGTTAAATGGATCTATCAGTAGATTTGTTCTACTTAGAAGTAAAAGATATTTTCCATGTTTAAATTACCTCCGCTTTTCCAACTTGATGTGATCTTGAAAGCAACAAAAGCAACTTTTTCTTCTTTTAAGTTTAATTTCCAAGATACAGTAGGTACACTGTAGAATCCTTTAAAAAGTTGCAGCCAATTCCATAAGCATAGAATCCAATGTGGATCTAGTCTAACAGCAGGTTTGAAAAAGCAATATAAACCTTGCTTTGCTGATTTTCTTTAATGTCATTTTAGAGAGGTGAGACACCTTACACAGTCAAGCATGTGAGATGGCCTCCAGCATAAATTAATCAGCAAAGTCTATAGGGGGGATTGGCCTGTTACTTTTTATATAAGTAGCTGATGGAATTACTTATATTAGAGGAAAGGAAATATACAAATGAGTTTGTCTTGAAAAGCCTAGAAAAATTGACCAATCAACTAAGAACAGAATCTTTTTCTTTTTTTGCCAGGGGAGGCATGTGATAATTTCCCAATTTCCCAACTCAGGATCTGTACTAACAATTTTATTTTTTAGCACTCTAACTTAAAATCTGGCCATAAGTTCCTGGAATAGTACACATTTTAAAAAAGTATTAACAAAGATAGATAATAAAGATAAATCACGGAGTTGAAATTGGTTTTAATCTTTCTTTCATTGTAATCCTTGTGATTATGGGAGGTAGGGTAGTACTGTGGAATTAGGGACCTATGCTTGATCCCTGATTCTGCCTTTTATTTGTTGTGTGAGCTTGAGCAAGTAGCTTGACCAATCTGAACTTCAGTTTCCTTCTCTGAAAATGGCAATGGTCTACTTGCTAAAGTAGTGGTAAGGATCACACCATGTGAAGTCATTATCCAACTGCCTGAAACAGAGTAGGTTTTCAGTTAGTGGTAGCTGTTGTTAACATTCTTATTGACAATTCTTTGGAGAGAATTCAACCCCAAACCCTGTCAGTTCTTAAATGCTTAATTATCCTATATAGTAAAAGCCTAATATGTTAAGTGTCTGGTCATCCGATGACTGGTCAACTGTTCAACCAATGAAAGTGTAATATCTAATGATATGCTAAGGCTGCTCAACCACTCTCTATGATGTACACTGACCACCAAGGGGAAGACAGTCGACCAGTCGACCAGTCACTATGATGTGTACTGGCCACCAGGGGGCAGACACTCTGACCATTAGGTTAGCTTGCTGCTGGGATCCGGCCAACGAGGCTGAGTAAGAAGGGGCATACATACCCTGGAGCCCTCCTGCAGTCCCTCCATGGCCCGGTTGTGCACCGGTGGGGTCCCTGGGCCTGGCCTGTGCCCTCTCACAATCCGGGACCCCTCAGAGGATGTCTGAGAGCCAGTTTCAGCTCCATCTTGAAGGCCACTCCCCTCGGGAGGGTGACAGACACAGGGCTCAGGCTCACGACTGGCGAGTGCTGCTGTAGCAGCACGAGCCTCTCCCAAATGGGACTGATTGGGCAGGAGTCCATGGCAGGTGCAGTGGGGCCAGGATGAGCGGCAGTGGCAGGTAGTGTTGGACTGCGGTTTTAGCACAATCCCCGCAGGCCACCCCGAGGGACCCCACCTGTGCACGAATTCATGCACTGGGCCTCTAGGATCAAATAATATTATAAACTAAAAATTTCCAAGCTGACTGTTTCCAACAGATACCTCTGTTCCATTTCTACCTGGCCCTGTATCCTCCCCTCCTATTATTCTTAGTACAGAGGCTAGAGTGATCTTGTAAAACTTTTCTGCCCCAAATCCTGTCAAAGTTCCCATATGATGAAAATAAAACCACAAGTCCTTACAAGGCTCTCTAAGGTCCTCTCCAAACTGACGCCCCATGACTTCTGTAACCTCACCTCCTGCTACTCTCCTCTCTCTATCTCACTCACCTCACCAGGTTGCACTCATCTCCTCCAGGCTGTTCTCCAAATAGGCTAGGCATATACCTGCACCAAGGCTTTTGTACTTCTCATTTCCCCTTCCTGGAATCATCTTTCCCCAAATAGCCACTAGGTAGGTGTGCATTCTTGTTTCCCTGAGGGCTCTGCTTAAACAGTATTTTATCTGTCAAGCCTTCCTTAGGCATCTAGGAAAATAGCATCTCCCACCCCAGACTTCTCTATCCTCCTCCTTGGATTTACTTATCACCATTGTAACTTATCTTCTGACACTCTATCCAGTCTTGTTGCTTATTTGTTGCTTGCCTTCCCCCACCAACAGTGTATAAACACCTTGAGGATAAGCACTTCTGTCTTTATTGTTTTATGCTGAGTGCCTAGAACAGATCCTGGCCCATAGTAGGACTAAAATATACATTTGTTGGATAAATAGTTAGGAAAATAACCAAAGAAATTATTTACCTTACCTTTCAGAAAAGTACAACTGTAATTTTTAACAATGTGGAAGTGATATCTCAGAAATGAACCTGAAGGTATCCAAGATGGAAGCAAACTAGGTCAAGGTTGTACTCACCTACTCCCAGAATCATACTGGAATTATAACTAAAATATAGAACAATCAACCTGAATAACCAACTGAAGACTAATTGAAGAGAAGTCTTATAATGAAGGATTTCTAGAAGAAGCCGCTTTAAGACAGGTAGGAAGGGCAGAGATGGAAAAAGGGCTGGCCCCGCTCCCATGGGCAGTGGCTGAGATCCTAGAGGGATGTCATAGCTGCAATGTTCCCATTGAGAAGCATTGGGTTTCTACCCCACACCAGGTTCCCCAGCCCGTAGCACAATAGCCCCGAAGATACACCCACATAACATTTGTTTCACATTTGGCTGTGAAAATCAGTGGGGATTCTGTCTGCCAGAAAGAGATGGGAGTCTCCTAGAAACATAGGCTCCTTCCTAAAGGGCCAACACACAAAATCTCACTCACAGACACTCATCCTAGGCCAGTGATGGTGAACCTTTTGAGCTCGGTGTGTCAGCGTTTTGAAAAACCCTAACTTAACTCTGGTGCTGTGTCACATATAGAAATTTTTTGATATTTGCAACCATAGTAAAACAAAGACTTATATTTTTGATATTTATTTTATATATTTAAATGCCATTTAACAAAGAAAAATCAACCAAAAAAATGAGTTCGCGTGTCACCTCTGACACGCGTGTCATAGGTTCGCCATCACTGTCCTAGGCTCTAGTGGAGGAAGAGCAGAGCAGACTGGAGTCCTGGGTTTGTGGCTCTGGGAAGTGAGCTGAGGGAACAGTGGCCAGAATCCCTGTTCTGAGTCCCTCTATTGCACCACAAATGCCATATTTCTTGGGTGGAACAACCCCTTCCTTAAGGCATCAGCCGGGGGAATACAGTAGTCCCACCCTTTGGACTCTCTGTTGCCCCACAATGCAGCTCTCACAAACTGTTGAGGAGTTGGCTTCCTGGGTTAGGATTTAGAGATCTGGGAAAACTCAGAAGATGTCAGTTACTGAGTGGTATGGAGCTATCTAGCTCACTTTCTCATGAACCTGGCTGGTGCCTCCCCCTTAGAAGGCAACCTCTAGCCAACCCTCTGAGGTCTGGGCAGAATCCAAGATAGACTTTTTGTGTTTCTCTGGGGCAATGATAACTCCTACCACCTTCTCCCAAGTCTGACCAACACCTCCCTCATGGGGGAGATCCACTAGTCCCACCCTACCCACTCCTGGTGGTCCCACCCTATTGAGCTCCTACTGCTTGCAGAATCTTAGACAGACAGAGTTGTGTGGCTCTTGGACAGAAGCCATTTTTCTCTTTCATGACAAGCAAGTCAAATCTTGATTTGGTTGGCCCTGATAAACTGTTAGACTCACTTTGATGACTTCCTATGCCCCACCCTACCACAATGTTCTGTGGGTGCTCAGCGGGTAGCAGCTAGACTTGATATACCCTGGGACATTTGCTGAATGACTTCAGACTCAACACTGATACTGAGTCTGAACCTGTATCAATCTGGTGAACACTACTGGCCCCTACCTGGTGACTCACAGAGAACCAACATCATGCAAATTGAGTACCTCCAGAGGCTCATTCAGTGAATGAGCCTAAAAAGCAGCCAGCTGGACAAGGAGGGAGGATATCAGGGTGACTTGGGACTTTTCCTGAACTTCCCCTGGGCATGGTACTGATAAAAGCTGGAATTAATGTGCAACCTAGTTCTTCCCATGCACTGCCAGGCCCAGCAGAGGTAACCACAAAATGGATTGCTTTGTAGCTCCAAACAGGTTGGTCAGGGCCAGTCAATATTCCAATGGACACAGACAATAGGGGGGTGAGGGCAAGAGTGGGGAGGATGGGGGGTAATGTGAGGATAAGGACACATCTACACTAATAAAAGAGAAACATGCAAATTGGTGTCACTCCACTACACCTACCAGCCAATCAGGGCGAGTATGCAAATTAACCCAACAAAGATGGCACAGCCACGGACCTGGAGGCTTGGATTGCCCCTGGCGATGGAGGAAGCCAAGCTTCCAGCCCACCCTGGCTGCCGCTCAAGGGAGAGAATAACATGCAGGCACAGCCAGTAGCCTGAGAGATCAAGACAGAGGGGCGTCTGCTCCAAGCCTCTGCTGTATGGCTCGGGGCAGACCCCCAGTGGACACACACACACACACACACACACACACACACACACACACACACGGGGTGCCTGCTCTGAGCCTATGTGGTGTGGCTGGGGGCAAGCCCCAGCAGACACACACATAGACACACACACACACAGGGTGCCTGCTCCGAGCTGCTGCCAGACTGTGGCTTAGGCCCGCTCCCCACGGGGAAAGGACCTAAGCCATCAGTAGGACATCCACTGAGGGCTCCTGGCCTGTGAGAGGGGGCAGGCTGGGCTGAGGGAACCCTCCCCAGTGCATGAATTTCATGCACCAGGCCTCTATGTAACAACTTAATCAATGAATAAACTTAAAAAATATTAGATGAAAACAAATAAATATTTATCATATTTCTAACAGGAATAGGAATTTCTAAATTTAGAAATTATGAAAGAACTAATTTATAATATTAAATTTTATTTTATACATATTAAAAACTCATCTAAAACTAAACCATTTAATCATTCCATAATCAAACTTAAAAGACAATTTTAAAACAGATTAAAATATTCATAATAGCAAAACAAATAAAACAAAGGATCTCTGTCTTTAACATATAAATCACTCACATAAATCTATAAAGAAAATACTAACACTCAAAAACTTGGACAAAATACTGAACAAAATATTCATTGAATAAGACTACATTTCAATAAATATGCTAGGCACTAAGAAATGTAAAGTATATAAGAACTAATCTGCATCTTGAAGTACTTGAAATCTACAGGGGGCAAAGATTAAAACAGCAACACAACTAAATGTTATCATTGCTATGATAGAACGAAGTAGAAGTGGAACACAAGGAAGGTAGTAGTCAATTTTATCAAGATAAGGAGAATAAAGTTTCATAGCAAAAGTGATTCTTGACCTAATTTTGAAAGATGAGTAGATGATCCCCAGCTGGGCAGGAGATGCTATATAAGGGTATTCCAGAAAGAGACCAAGTTAAGTAGACCCAGAGACGACATGACGAGTGTGTGCATGCGTGTGTGTGTGTGTGTGTGTGATGTTGGATAGTGGTGAGACTTTTATCTGGAGCCATTGAAGCTGTACAAATAGGTCATAATATGGCAGACCTTACTCTTCATCTTCTAGGAAATGGAAAGTCCAAGAGGTCTAAGCAAGCAATGCTGTAAACACACTGACCTCAGGAGAGAGAATACATTAGAGTGCAGCAATATAGAGGTCCTGAGACCAGAAGAGGTTGTTAAATCATATCAGGCTACTTTAAGACAATAGCACTTGGGAAGACGAAAGGTATAATTCAAAAGACGCTGAAGACAATCCATAAAAGAAATCCAAGTGGCTAATGTGGAAAAAATGTAAAACTTCATCAGTAATAATGGAACTATAATTTAAAAACTTAAAAGATACCACTTTCAATCTATGACATATATCAAAATATTTTAAATATGACAATATTCAATACTAACAATGTTGAGGTTAAACTTACTTTTATACATTGTTTTATTAACCACCTAAGTGTTAACAGAGATTTTGGGATGAAAATGGGATAGCCATATGAAGACCAGGAGGAATAGCAGTCAAGGCAGTGGAAAAAGGCAGTGCAAAGGCACTGAGAATGAAAAACATAGGGTGTGTTTGATTAATTGATCATTTGGACTTGTAAGTAGTGAGAGAGCAATAGGAATGGTAGGAGGTGAAAACAGAGAGGTGGGCAGAGGCTTAGCCATGCAGCATCTGATTTTAGGCACTGGCAGAAAATATTAGCTCTATTTTAAGTGCAATGGAAAGATATTTCTATTTTCATTTTTTAAATAGAAAATGCATCTACATGGTTCAAAATTTCAAAGAATATAAAAAGGCTTTACTGGGATGAATCTTGTTATTATCACTGCACCTTTCTACTTGATATTTTTCTCTACTCATCCACAAGTAACCATTTTCATGAGTTTCTTATAAATCCTTTTAGAGTTTAGATGCAGATATAAATATATACTATTGTTTTGTATCTATATAATATGCCATAAGTTAAATACCATATATACTACTATACATATTAATTTTTAAAACTTATTAATAGATCTTAAAGCTCTTTCCATTTCATTGCATGGCTGCCTTCCTCATTCAATTTTATAGTTATATGGTATTGTATCATGTAATTGTATCACAATTTGTTTAACCAGTCAATTGTTAGATATTTAAGGACTTTTATCACATATGATTTATCACTTAGAAAGATTATTATGGATGCTGTGCAGAGAACAAGTTGCAGATGGAAAAAGTTTGAGAGTATTCATAGATGGTCTCCATGTGTGATTGAGAGCCACTTTTCATTAAAAACAAACAAACATATGAAAACATACACTAAAGAAAACATTTTAAAAAGAAAAAGGTAAACACTCATTTTGGGGTTAATTTATTTATTTAAATTAGCAAACTTATTTTTTTAAATATATTTTATTGATTTTTTACAGAGAGGAAGGGAGAGGGATAGAGAGAAACATTGATCAGCTGCCTCCTGCACACCCCCTACTGGGGATGTGCCTGCAACCAAGGTACATGGCCTTGACCAGAATTGAACCTGGGACTTTTCAGTCCGCAGGCTGACACTCTATCCACTGAGCCAAACCGGTCAGGGCCCAATTTGCACTTCTTAATCCCTTCATGTTTTTTACCAAGCACCTTAACATCCTTCCCTCTGGCAACCATCAGACTGTTCTTTGTATCTATAAGTCTGTTTCAATGTTGTTTGTTTCTTTATTGTGTTCAATAAATTCTACATATATGTGAAATCATATAGTATTTGTTTTTCTTTGATTTATTTCACTTAGCATAATACTCTCTAGATCCATCCATGTGGTCACAAATGGTAAGATTACATTCTTTTTTAAGGCTGACTAATATTCTATTGTACATATGTACCACACTTTTTTTATCTACTTGTCTATTGATGTACACTTGATTTGCTTCCATATCGTGGCTATTGCAAATAATGTTGCAATGAATATAAGGGCACATATATATTCTTTTAAATTAAGGTTTTGGATTTCTTCATATCTATACCCAGAAGTGGAATAGATGGGTCATAAGGCAGTTCCATTTTTAATTTTTTGAGGAAACTCCATACTGTTTTCCACAGAGGTTGCACCAGTCTGCATTCCCATCAGCAGTATACTAGAGTTCCCTTTTCTCCACATTCTCACCAGCACTTGTCATTTGTTGATTTGTTGATGATAGCCATTCTGACAGGTGTGAGGTAATATCTCGTTATGGCTTTAATTTTCATTTTTCTGATGATTAGTGACATTGAACATCTTTTCATATGTCTATTGGCCATAACTATGTCTTATTTTTAGAAGTGTCTACTCAGGTCCTCTGTCCATTTTTCAGTTGGTTGTTTGGGTTTATTTGATGTTGAGTTGTATGAGTTCTTTATATTTTTTGGATATTAACACACACTCCATTGAACACATTCCCCCATCTAATATTGATTTCAATTTCCTTACATGTGCTTTGGTTCCTTTTTTATATTGTCATTTTCTAATCTGTAATTTGCTAGACTTGTCTAAAAGTCCTGCTATGATATGTTCATTCACAGGAATTCAATGTCTCTAGGAGTTAGTAACACCTGTATACTACACTATATTTATATCATCATAATTTCTTCACATCTATTTTCCTATACTAGACTACTTATTATGCACTCTACGACAGGAGATAGGTAGTTTGTTAAAATCTACACATACCTTTAATTAAATTAGATGATAACTTCAGGGTAGTTCAAAAGCCAGAATTGAACCCTGGGTCTTAACTTGTAAATTCTAAATCTTTGCTGCTTTGACACCATTTTCTAATAACTGCAAGACAGGCTGGAATTGAACAGTATCTATGGTTGGCTTAATGAAGTTTCAGGAAATAGGCTCATTAATGCAGCTTTGGAAGGAACTTTCATTTTCTACATCATAAGACATGATTTTTACCATCCTTCAGCACTAGCATTAAAATCTTTTAGGTCTACCAAGATGCCAAGTCACAGAGTGTGTGAAAATCTAGAATTTCCTCTAATTACTTATAAAAAGCAATTGCCATCTTATCCTTTCTCAATGTGGGACTGCAAAAGCATCTCCCTAACTGTGACTAGGAACTGCACACTGCGGTCCCTTCTGTTTTGTGATTTAAGTAAATGGTAATTAAGAAAAGAAAGAAGGGGTGGAAAGTTGAATCAAATTCTCCCTAATAGCAAATCACATTATTTTCTTCTTAGAGTGACAATTATGGCATATGTATGCCACCTCATTGTTATCTATATGAATTAGAGAGAAAAGAATCAAATTAGTATAAATTTTTAGTAATTCAAAGAATTGAACAGATTTGTTTAAAATGTCAATCCAACTAGGCAGTCACTATTGGGAAGAAATGACAATAGCTATATTGTCATATTTTATATTTATATCACACTTATGATCTTTTGTAAGGACTTTTATACTTATTTCTTGTTTAAAGTTATTAAAAGCAAAACAATGATTCTGAGGATATTTCCTTCCCTTGTTTCAAATTACAAATACATTTTGACAGGATCTGATTCTGCAGTTGTATGACTTATGTCTCTCACCTCCCCCAAACCCAGCCCGGTTGGGATTCTGTCTTTAACACTAGAGGCCCACTGCACGAATTCATGCGCAGGTGGGGTCCGGCAAGCCTGGCCCCATTCGGGGCAAATCGGGGCCAGGCCTGTTGGGAGGAGGAGATGGCGGGAGGTTGGATGGCCAGCCCACCCCAATCAGGGCCTGATCAGGGCCAGGCCAGCTGGGGGGAGGGACCACGGGTGATTGGCCAGTGGGCCTGGCCCCCAATTAGGGTGGGGGGGTTACATGGGGGCAGGGCCAGCCATGGGGAAGGGCTGTGGGCAGTGGGCGGGCTGGCTCCACCCCCAAATGGGGTTGAGGAGCCAATTGGGGGTCAGCAGCTGGGGGAGGGGCTGTGGGAGGTTGGCTGACCAGCCCTACCCCCAATCAGGGGTGAAGCTGGCTGGGGGGAGGGGTCTCAGGCCGATCGGGGTGGTGGGGGTTGATTGGGGGTGGGGCCAGCTGTGGGGAGGGGCCATGGGAGGTTGGCTGGGTGGCCCCACCCCCCGATTAGGTGGTTCGCTGGCCACAGTGGGTGTCATAGTGACTGGTTGTTCAGGTCATTCTGGTATTCAGGTTGCTGGCTTTTTATATATGTAGATTTTATTATTTTGTTCAATGTGGATTTTTTTGTATTCATTTTTACTTTTTCAATTACTGGATTTAGATGGTAATAACTTTAATTATGGATGGTTTGTTTGGATTTTTATTTTTTGCAACTTCTCAATTTTGTGCCTAGAGTGAGTGCCTTACCCACCTCACCCTAGCCTTAGCCTTGACTCTATGAGTAGTGTTTGGCAAGTAGGCTGAACTGAATAAACATTTATAAGTTGATGCAGCACATAGGCAAAAAAAAAATAATAATAATACAATAACATGGGCAAATTCATTGAAGGAGAGAAATGCTTGGGTGGGAAAGAAGATCACAGAGGGCCAGAAGCACCATTACCAGGACACAAATACACATGTTTCAGTAGCTAGGAGTGAATTCTTTCATAATAGTAACATGCATTCTGTGTTTTGTGTATCTTTACATGTAGAACTAGGGTCGACTGGTAGCAGTCAATGGAGAAGAGGCTACAAAATGAAGAGAAAGAGTGACCATCTTCCCCCTGTGGCAATGGTTTTGGGATCTACCCTTCTACAGTTAGTCTGCTTTCTTGAGGTCCTTCAACACACTTATCTTGATCTGTTCAGATATTTGCTTATTTGGTGAAGCCACAGCTCCACAACTGAGCAAGTACAGTAGTTCCCTCCCTATATTGTAGTTTTAATTTCTGCAGTTTCAGTTTCCTGTGGTCAACCTCAGTCCAAAAATATTAAATGGAAAATTCCAGAAATAAACAATTTCTAAGTTTTAAGTTGTATGCTGTTCTGGATAGTGTGATTAAATCTTACACTGCCCCACTCAGTTGTGTCTGAGACATAAATCATCCTTTAGTACAATGTATTCACTCCGTAAACATTATCCATCCATTAGTTACTTAGCTATCTCAGTTATCTGATCGACTGTCATGCAATCATGGTGCTTGTGTTAAAAAACAACAACAACCTTATTTTATTTAATAATGTCCCCAAAGCAAGAAAGTAGTGATGTTGGCGATTTGAGTATGTCAAAGAGAAACCATAAAGTGCTTCCTTTAAGTGAAAATCTATGTATGTATGTATGTATATATGTATAGGAAAAGACCTAGTACTTTATATATAAAGCCTAATATGCAAAATGTCCCCTCAGGAGTTCGACCGGGAGACCAAGAGTTTGATCATTTGCTATGACATGGGCTGACCACCAAGGGGTATCACAGAATGAAGGAAGGCCCCAGCCAGCAGCTGGCAGCTAGGGAAGGGAGGCTCCGGCTGGGAGCCGGCAGCCACTAGGGACCCTACCCATGCATGAATTTTGTGCACCGGACCTCTAGTATATAGATAATTTGGTACTATCTGCTGGTTCAGGCATTCACTGGAGGTGGGGTGTCTTGGAATGTATACTCTGTGGATGAGGGGGAATTACTATACCTGTAGGATTCAGCTGTTATAGCTGGAGAGGAACATCCAAGCTCTTTTAGGATAGCCACTCTTCTATGCTGTCTGATTGGAAAAAAAATTAGGAACTTCAAAAAATGCAAATTCAGACTATATACAACCAAAAATAGTAATGCAGCCACTTTCTTCAGCAGAAATTTACTGGTTATTAATTAAGCTTATGGTAGAAATCAGAGGCACACAGCATCAGCCTCCCCACTGAGAAAAATTATATAACATTTGAAAAGTAATGCACTTTATAGACAAAGAAAATATTATAAAATACTAAGAAATCTAGATAATCACTTAAAACCTATACCTGCAATGCTTCTCATGTATACCATGTTGAAATTCTAATTTTTTTGAATGCATAGAAATATTACAGTTAAACTAATCAAAGCTCTTTTCTATGTGAGAGGACACTGTCAAAGAGGTAGGGATGGAGCTTAATGTAATAGAAAGTACACAGAATTGAAGTAAAACAGATTTTGATCCAAGTTCCGGGTCTGCCACTGACAATGCATATGTCATTGAGCTAGTTCCTACATTCTCCAAGCCTGTGCTTCATCATCTATAAAATAGGGATATTATCCACCTCATAAGGCTGCTAAAGATATTAAATGATATACCCTATATAGGGCACAAATACTAGTCTTCTCCCACTCCTTAACCTCCATTCCCATCTACCAGCTAAAAGAAGCAAAGGTAAGCATGTGGTAAGATCTGTATCTGGAAGTTAAGGACAATATGTTAAAAAGAGTATATCATGTATAACTGTTTGATACAGTAAACATTTTATTAAATAAAGTGTGAAGTCAGAAAAGAACTGTACTAGTTGAAGTTGGAAAATAGTCTCAAGCCTTCTGGTTTCAGATGACTACCTGAGCATGCATGTTTACTCCTCTGCCTGGCAAGGATCCAATCAAATCACAGTAAAGATATATTGGGGAGCAGCATAATGTATTGCTTAAGACCAAAGTCCCTGATGACATCCAATATATATGGAAGAAGGCTCAGGGGGGTGGGAGATACTTTCTTTGGCATAACCCTTGAGAGACTCCAAGATCAGCAGGTACTAAGAGAAATAATGGGCTGTGGGACAGTAATCAGGATGGTCATATTAGAGGATTGTAGGTGAATAACATAGCCAGCTGTCCTCTCACCCTCATCCATGTTCAGTTATGTGTCACTTAACAATGGGGATATGTTCTGGGAAATGTGGAATTAGGCAATTTCTTTATTGTATGAACATCATAGAGTACATTTACACAAACCTAGATAGCATAGCCTACTATACACCTAGACCATATGTTATAGCCAATTTCTTTTAGGGTATTAGCCTACACAGCATGTTACAATACAAAATAACATGAGAGTAAATCAAGCCCATGAAAAAATGATGCAATCAAGATATGTGGTAAATGGGAGATATATGAGACTGCTCCCAGTTAGGAGATTGTTATTAAAGTGTGATATGAGATATGATGAGGTTTGAATGAGGGTGGAACTATTATAAGGGTTGATAAATGATCAATCAATTCTGGGTATATTTTAGAAGAGGAGGAAATAGGAGATGTTATATAAAAGTGGAATATGGGGTACAAGCATGTAGAAACCTGATATGACTCCTAAGTTTTGGATTTGAGCAAATTATGGATAGTGGTGCCATGTACTGGGAAGAGATGGAGAGATGGTTTTTCATGCTGGAAATTAAGAGTTGTTTTTGATAGGTTAAGGTGTTTTTTTAATAATTTATTTTATTTAATAACTAGGGGCCCGGTGCACAAAAATTTGTGCATGGGGGGGGGGAGGGGTCCTTCAGCCCGGCCTGTGCCCTCTCACAGTCTGGGACCCCTCGGGGGATGACCATCTTCTGGCTGAGGCCTGCGCCCCAGGGGGTTGGGCCTAAGCTGGCCATCAGACATCCCTCTGGCAGCCCTGCAGCCATCGGGGGATGTCCCCTTGCCAGTGGGGAGCAGACCTAAGCTGCAGTCAGACATCCTTAGCGCTGCTGAGGAGGCAGGAGAGGCCCCCACCACCACCGCTGTACTGGCAGCCATCAGCCTTACTTGTGGCTGAGCAGAGCTCCTCCATGTGGGAGCTCACTGACCACCAGAGGGCAGCTCCTGCATTGAGCATCTGCCCCCTGGTGGTCAGTGTGTGTCATAGTGACCAGTCATTCCCAGTCTTTCTGCTGTTAGGGTCAGTTTGCATATTACCCTTTTATTATATAGGATGGCCCCAAAGCACAAGAGTAGTAGTGTCGGTAATTTGGGTATGTCAAAGAGAAGCCATAAAGTGATTCCTTTAAGTGAAAATGTATGTATGTATGTATAGGAAGAAACATAGTATAGACAGAGAATGAGTAACAAGTAGGCAGTCATATCTGAGTCTGAACTTCAGGGGAGAGGTTAGGACTGAGGATTTATAGTTGGGAGTCATTAATGCTATTTTTAAAATTTCATGAATCCAATGACACTATCTTGCTCTGTCATTAAAAGCATACATATATTTAATATATGAATGTTTTAGAATCAAGCTATAGACAAGCATAGCAAACAATGTATTAGACTGAACCATAGGAAATTGCTTATATTTGGTTATTTTACATGAAAAAATAATAATTTCATAAGGTTCAACTCAGTAGTTACAGAATAAATTGTAAAAGTTATAAGCATTAACAACATACAAGTAATGACATAGCCGATAGCAGTCAGGAGGCAGAAGGGGAGGAGAAGTGGGGGTGTGTATGTATGCGCTAGCTTCATTTATGTATAGGTAGAGAAAAAATAGTGTCAGCATTTGATTAAATAAAAACTAGAACTGGATATGGATTGTTCAAAGTTTTAAAATGAAATAACTACATAATTTTTTAAATAATACAATTAACAAAATCAAGAAGTTGAAGAAGAGATAAGGAAATCAGTGTAGTTTGCTAAATTCCTTCATCTATCATAGCAACAGAAAATACAGTCAACATGTACTACCTAAAATTGATGAATCAATAAGGAGTGCTATATTATTTAGCATGGTGGTGATATCTTCCAGAATATTTAAAGTAGTTAAAAGTGGCTTCTCTTTGAAATGGAACTGGAGAGGGACAAAGGTGGGTGAGACTGTTAACATTTTATTTCACTCCATTGATTAGAATTTTCCTATGTGCATTATTTTTGCAATAATGATGATGATAAAATAACTTCCACTGGTTATTTTCACTTTTCTGTAACCCTTTTCAAAATCAAATGGTGGGTTATTGGCTATGCTCTCTTTGGTCTCCTGTACTAACAACCAACCAATACCACACAGTTCCTTATTTTGTCCATTCAGGTGCACATAATCACCAAATGTGATTTCTAATATTTGTGCTATTATTTAAAGATCTGGACTATGAAATCCCTCCAAGGCTAAGATGTCTCCTATACCAAAAAGGATAGGTAAGAATCTGAAGTTCCCTGTGGGACTTACCAGCCCCCACCTCAAAACAGATGTCCACAGTGTTGGAAGAGTTGTGGTAAAAGGTGAAATTCATAAAAACCAAAAGGAAGTTTGTCCTCATGATTTCTAAATATACTTATTACGAATTTGAAAGTTACCAACCCTTTAAACCAAATTTAACGGAAGAGTTTTCAGTTTCCCAATATTGGTTTTGAGAAACCTCAGAGTGCCTCCAATTATCTTAAGGAACATTGTGAAATTCTATTCTCCTACCCTAAAAATAATTTATGTTTACTTTAATCTGAAATATAATAATTATATGGCATTTGCTACTTTTATGCAGAGGAATGGGACTAGTAGGGAATGGTATTGAAAAAAAGAATATAGCATCTCAACTAAAGAAGAGTTGGGAATCCTCAGTTCACATCCTGGATTGGATTTATATGAATAAGTGTCCTGATCATCCAGGAAGCTGCTTATTTGTGCTACCAATTCCTCTCTACTACTAAGATGCTCAGTGGATTTCCTTCATTGATTTCATTCAGGAGCTATTATTAAATTATACCAGAGGCCCGATGCACAAAATTCATGTATGGGGGAGGGTCCCTTCAGCCCAGCCTGCACCCTCTCCAATTCAGGACACCTCAGGGGATGTCACGGGGATCAGGCCTAAACCAGCAGCCAGACATTCCTTTCATAATCCAGGACTGCTGGCTCCTAACTGCTCACCTGCCTGCCTGCCTGATTCTCCTAACTGCCCCCGCTGCCAGTCTGATCACCCCTAACTGCCTCTGCCTGCTGGCCTGATTGCCCCCAACTGCCTCCCCATGTCAGCCTGGTCGCCCCCAACTGCTCCCTTCTGCTGGCCTGGTTGCCCCAAACTGTGCCCCCCACCAGCCTGGTCACCCCTCACTGCCCACCTCCACCGGCCTGGTTGCCCCCAATTGCCCCCCTCTGTTGGCCTGGTCGCCCACAACTACACTCCCCCCCCCCACTGGCCTGGTTGTCCCTCACTGCCACTCTGCTGGCCTGGTCACACCAACTAACCCCCCCCCCCGTCGGCCTGGTTGCCCCACACAGCCTGTTGTTCACTTGTTGGGTCATTCCTCACTAACCCCCCTGCTGGCCTGGTCACTCCACGCTGCCTGCTGTTCGGTTGTCCATCCAGTTTCAGTTGTGACCTGCCCCTGGCTTTTTATATATTAGGATTAGAGGCCTGGTGCACAAAAATTTGTGCACTCGGAGGGGAGGGGGGGTCCCTCAGCCCGGCCTGTGCCCTCTCGCAGTCTGGGACCCCTCGGGAGATAACGACCTGCTGGCTTAGGCCTGCTCCCAGGTGGCAGAGGGCAGGCCCAATCCCTAGGTGCAGCCCCTGGTCGGGCTCAGAGCAGGGCTGATTGGGGAGTTGGGGCGCCACCCCCTGTCATGCACAGAGCAGGGCAGATCCAGAGGTTGCGATGCCACCCTCAGTCACGATCAGGGTAGGGCCGATTGGGGGGTTAGGGCACCGCCCCCTGTCACACTTAAGGCAGGGTAGATGGGGAGGTTGTGGCGCCACCCCGTCACACACAGAGCAGGGCCAATCAGGGGGTTGGGGCACTGCCCCCTGTCACGCACAGAGCAGGGCCCATCAGGGGGGTTGGGGCTCCGTACCCTATCACACACAGAGCAGGGTCAATCAGGGAGTTGGGGAGCTCCCCCCTGTCACTCACCGAGTAGGGCCGATAGGGGAGCTGGGGCACCGCCTCCTGTCACACACATAGCAGGGTGGATCAGGGGGTTGGGGCGCCACCCTCTATCACCCACAGAGCAGGGCCCATCAGGGGGTTGGGGCTCTGCCACTGTCACACTCAGGGCAGGGGCGATGGGGAGGTTATGGCTCTACCCCATCACATACAGAGCAGGGCCCGTTGGGGGGGGGGTTGAGGCGCTGCACCCTGTCACACACAGAGCAGGGCCTATCAGGGGGTTGGGGGCGCCACACCCTGTCACGAACAGAGCTGGGCAGATAGGGAGGTTGTGGCCCCGCCCCCGTCACACACAGAGCCGCAGGGCGATCAGGGGGTTTGGGCAGTGCCAGGAAGCCTCGTGGCTCCACTGATCCTGGTGCTGGGAGGCATATTACCCTTTTACTATATAGGATAAAGGCCTGGTGCATGGGTGGGGGCCGGCTGGTTTGCCCTGAAGGGTGTCCTGGATCAGGGTGGGGTCCCCACTGGGGTGCCTGGCCAGCCTAGATGAGGGGATGATGGCTTTTTGCAGCTGGTCACACACCCTTCAGGGTGGGGGTCCCCACTGGGGTGCCTGGCCAGTCTGGGTGAGGGGCTGAGGTCTGTTTTCAGGCTGGCAGGTGACTGAAGCTCCCAACTGCTCCTTTTTTTCTTTTTCTTTTTTTCTGGGCCAGCTTTAGCTCTGACTCCAGCTCTGAGGCCTCTGCTGCTGAAAGCAGGTATCTGGTTTGTTTGGGTTCTGTAATCAAAACACTGTATCAACTCCAGCTCTGAGATCCCGGCTCGCTGAAAGCAGGTTTCTGGAGTTTTGTTTAGCTTCTATATTTGTAACTATGTTTCAAACTGCAAGCTCAGAGACCGGCAAGGCAGGCGGGGAACGTTGGTTTCCTCCGTCACTGAAGCAAGCAAGCCTCATGTTAACTTCAAGTTGCCTGGCTGCCAGCCGCCATCTTGGCTGGCAGTTAATTTGCATATCACCCTGATTAGCCAATGGGAAGGGTAGCGGACATACGCTAATTACCATGTTTCTCTTTTATTAGATAGGATGCTAGTAAGTTCCCAAATATATCCATCACATTGAACCTTACCCTTGGATATAGACTAAATAGAGGCGTTTATAGGCTCTTTGAGAGATGTTCAGATTTTTATGAATTCCATTTCCCAATAGAAAATGAAAATTGGGCTTCCTTTTTCTTTAGATACAGAATGAGAATCACCCACCCCTCCTAACAAGAAAGTTATCTCCCTTGATGTTTCCTGTCTATCCTTAAATGAAGAGATAAAAATCCCATAGTAAAGTAGAGAGTGTGGTTGCAGTCAACATCTCCCCCTGAGGGTAACTCTTTCTAAGAGGAATTAACCCTGAAGAATAAAAGAGGAATCACCAATTTCAAACTCTCCCTTCTAGCATTTTTTTAATATATATATTTTTTCTTTATTGATTAAGGTATTACATGTGTCCTTATCCCCCCATTGTCCCCTACCCCCCAAACCCCCACTCTTGCCCTCACGTCCCTGGTGTCTGTGTCCATTGGTTAGGCTTATATGCATGCATACAAGTCCTTTGGTTGATCTCTCCACCTTACTCCCACCCTCTAGCATTTTAAGACCAAATTCTCAGTAATATTGGCATCTCATCTGCTGTCCCAATGATGTCCCCTTAACGCCTGATTTTTTCAATCCTACAATATTCCGAAACCCATTTTAATAGATTCCAAAAGAAGTTAATTCTAGCTCCCAGAATGCTGGGATAGACTGGCTAGAAACCAAAGGAAGGGGGCATTATACTGGTTTGGTTTGAAACCAGATTTGCTCTTCTTGCCCTTTCTTGACTTCATGTGCATGTTTGGTTAGTACATGATGCTTTCAGTTTTACAGGGAGCAAATTCTGATACTCATTTCTGTCATTTTCAATAGCAGGCTTTGAAAACTGCATTGTGATAACCAAATCCATCCATGACACTCAAGTTGGGGGTAATCCATCTGAAGTCCTAATCACTAAAATAAGGCTCCTCTGGGCCAGTCAGCTTTTGGACCCAATGTGATGGAGGTGGGAACAGGCTTTTAACCAGTGCTTCCTCTTAGAAAGGGGGATAGTCCAGTCTAACAGCGAGCTGGGAGTGCCAGGCCCCTGGCGAGATACTGAGTTTTGAAGACACAGTGTCTCTGTAAAAATGGTTTTAAAAACATGTATTTGGAAAACCACCAAAATGTTTTAGTCACCTGATAATGGGAAAAATTAAGTCATTTTATAGCCCTAATAGAGGACGGAAGCAGCAAGACAAAAGCAAAAATCCATTCATGACATAGAAGCAAGCAACAAGCAAACACTGCTGTTAGGTGCCAGCAGTGGGCAGTCACACAATGCCACCCATTTCACAATGAAGAGCATATCATCCATTGTTTATAGCCCCAGACTATTTTTCCCAAGTCTATTCCCCCAATTAAATTTTTATGTCATTTACCAGTTCACCTGGTAAAGTGAGTTTTTCAGTAACCACCCAAGAGATGGCCAACCAAACCTCAAGAGCTTTAGAGAGATGTGTAGATACAAAAATGCCTTTTCCTGTGAAAGTTGCAATGGACCTTCAGGGGTTAAAGTGGGAGAAGGGATATAAGAAAAGCACATAGCTCTGTTTTGTTCCTTCCCAAGATAAAATTTTAGTACACTCTATGTTCTCTAACTACAACTTTCAAAATGGACAAAATATCTTTGGAGTAAAATAAAATTCAGGGTGTTTTGCCAGCCCAGTGTTTAGTAACATACAATCACACCAATCAATAGCAAGAAAAGTCAATCCCCTGAAATTTGAAAACACACACACACACACACACACACACACACACACACACACACTGCAGTGGAGCCCTATCCATTATAGGATCTCAAGCATTTCAATCTAAATTAAATCCAATTAGAGGTAATCATAGTGGATCATATTAAACTAATTCTCACACAGGAAAGATGATAATTTTGAATGGCTCCATAAAGCACTAATGAAAAAATCATTTATTTCAATTAAGTAGGGCTATAACCAATACAGAAAGGTCAGTGAAAAAATGCCAGAGTGGCTATTTCTCTCCTCTGCCTGGACCCCAGCTGAGACATAAGAGCCTGGGGTTCTGAAATAAGACCCGCCTGTGTAGGGATTGAGCTTGAAGCCATCTATCATGCTAGACTGAGCGATTGCAGAGTTTAGGAATGACAAGAATGATTACCTCTCAGGATGGATATAATACTACATTTCAGGACTTAGGTGCATAACTACTTTTCCATTATTATATCTCCCTTTTATACTTCATGTAGTCTACTCAATGGTTCTGTAATTTCCCAAGCAACTTCAGCTTTTGTAGGAAGCCTTCCTAATGACTGTAACTAACCTTTTCCTTTCTTTCCTCCACAGAATTTAGAGCAACAAAGCACTAGACAAAAGCTGTTTGCCTTTTGCTCCTAAATCATCTGTTTAATGGACAGAAATTAATGCAATGTTCCTCTTTGTGTTAATTATTTCTGAAAGTTACCACAAAGTGATAGCTTGAGAGGCCTGAAGTAATAATCCACTTTTTCACCACCCAGCAGGTGGACTGTTAATATCTTAATTCTAGCCCAACCTAGGAGTCCTGATGCCAAATGCTACCTCAGAGTCGTTGGTTGTATGACATTGGCTAAGTCTTTTCACTTGTCTGAGCCTTAGTCATATCAGCTATGAAACTGATGTGTTTTCTAATCACACCTGCTATATTAGGGATCCACTAAAATGCCTTGGGGGCAGTTGTTGAACAATTGGAGGAACAGCTAATGGGTCCAGTTTCCTTCCCCATTTTTCCTAAGGCAACTCTGCTTTAAGCCATATATATAATGGGCTTTCACATATGATTCTGTTTTACAAAGAATTCTTCTGCTAAACATTTTAAACCACTAGCCTTTAAGGTTTAACAATTCATAGTTCAATGAATCTGTAACTTTGAGTCCTATAGAAGAATCAAACCACATAAACCTTTTGGAGAAAATATAAATTTGCAAATTAAGAGAGGCCTCCCATACTCTATAAGGGAAAATTACTTGGACAAACATAATCTGGTGGGTTGTTTTTTTTTTTCTACATATACTATGGTTAGGTGATATTCAGTTGATTTGAGGGCACAATAAGAATATTTTCACTGAAGATGCTGAAGCTATACTTGCTCAGAAACAATTTCATCCCTCATCAATCAGTTTATTATTCTCAACTCTTGATCATATACCTCTTTTTTTAAATTTTATTTTATTGCTTAAAGTATTACAAAGAGAAGTATATAAGTACCTTTTTTCCCCATTGACCTTCCCCCGGTCTCCCCTATTCCCAGTATCATGCATCCATTGGTTATGCTTATATGCATGCATACAAGTCCTTCTGTTGATCTGTTATCCCCACCCCACCCCCCAGCCAATCTTCCTCAGCCTTCCCGCTGTAGTTTGACAGTCTGTTCGATACTGTTCTGCCACTATTATTTATTTTTGTTCATCAGTTTATAATGGTCTTTATTATCCATAAATGAGTGAGATCATGTGGTATTTTTCTTTCATTGACTGGCTTATTTCACTTAGCATAATGCTCTCCAGTTCCATCCATGTTGTTGCAAATGGTAATAATTTATTCTTTTTTACAGCAGAGTAGTATTCCATTGTGTAGATGTACCATAATTTTCTAATCCACTCATCTGCTGATGGGCATTTAGGCTGTTTCCAGATCTTAGGTATTGTAAATTGTGCTCCTATGAACATAGGGGTGCATATATTCTTTCTGATTGGTGTTTCTGGTTTCTTGGGCTATATTCCTAGACGTGGTACTACTGGGTCAAATGGCAGTTCCATTTTTGATGTTTTGAGGAAATGCCATACTGTTTTCCACAGAGGCTGCACCAGTCTGCATTCCCACCAGCAGTGCAAGAGGGTTCCTTTTACTCTGCATCCTCTCCAGCACTTGCCATTTGTTGATTTGTTGATGATAGCCGTTCTGACAGGTGTGAGGTGATACCTCACTGTTGTTTTGATTTGCATATCTGGGATGATTAGTGACCTTGAGCATGCTTTCATGTGTCTCTTGGCTTTCTGAATGTTCTCTCTTGAAAAGTATCTATTTAGGTCCTTTGCGAATTTTTTGATAGGATTATTTATCTTCCTTTTGTTAAGTTGTATGAGTTCCCTGTAAATGTTGGGCATTAAACCCTTATTGGAGATAACATTGGCAAATATGCTCTGCCATGCAGTGGGCTTTCTTGTGTTTTTTTTTGTTGTTGTTGTTGTTGATGGTTTCTTTTGCTGTGCAAAAGCTTTTTATTTTGATGTAGTCCCATTTGTTTATTTTCTCTTTAGTTTCCATTGCCCTAGGAGCTGTATCGTTAAAGATATTGCTACAACAAATGTCTGCTATTTTGCTGCCTATTGATTCTTCTAAGATTTTTATGGATTCCCATCTTACATTTAACTACTTTATCCATTTTGAGTTTATTTTTGTGTATGGTGTAAGTTGCAAGTATTTTTGTGTATGGTGTAAGTTGCATTTTTTTGCAAGTATCAGTCCAGTTTTCCCAACACCATTTATTGAATAGACTGTCTTGTTTACATTGTATGCTCTTGCCTCCTTTGTCAAATATTAATCGAGCATACTGGCTTGTGTAGATCTGTGGGTTCTCTGTTCTGTTCCACTGGTCTATATATCTGTTCTGGTGCCAGTACCAGGCAGTTTTGAGAACAGTGGCTTTGTAGTTTAGCTTGATATCTGGTATTGTGATCCCTCCTACATTGTTCTTCTTTCTCAAGATTGCTGTAGCTATTCGGAGTCTTTTTTTTTTTTTATCCCAAATGAAGTTTTGGAGAGTTTGTTCTAGGTCTTTGAAGCATGCTTTTGGTATTTTAATGGGTATTTGTGTTGAATTTATAGATTTCTTTGGGTAGTATGGACATTTTAATGATGTTAATTCTCCCAATTCATGAACAAGGTATATTCTTCCATTTGTTCATGTCTTCCTCTCTTTTTTCAATGTCCTGTAGTTTTCCGACTACAGGTCTTTTACCTCTTTAGTTAAGTTTATTCCTAGGTATCTTAATTTTTTTGGTGTAATGGTAAATGGAATTGTTTTTTTTTTTTCAATTCTCTTTCTGTGAGTTCATTATCTATAATAATAAAACATAATATGCTAATTAGACCAGACAGCTGAACGACCTTCTGGATAAAGCCAGGGCTGTGAGGGCCAAGACCTTTGCATAAATTTCGTGCATCAGGCCTGTAGTTAGTGTATAAAAAGGATATAGATTTCTCGGTGTTAATATTGTATCCTGTTACTTATCCAAATTCACTTATTAGGTCCATTAGTTTTTGGATGGAATCTTTGGGGTTTTCTATGTATAGCATCATGTGACCTGTGAATAATGACAGTTTTACTTCTTTTCCAATTTGGATGCCTTTTATTTCTTCTTCATGTCTGATCGCTATGGGTAGCACTTCCAGTACTATATCGAACAGAAGTGGTGAAAGTGGGCTTCCCTGTCTTGTTCCCGTTCTTAGGGGAAATGAGTTTAACTTTTTCCCATTGAGTATGATATTGGCTGTAAGTTTGTTGTATAAGGCTTTTATTATGTTTGGTATGATCCATTGATTCCCACTTTGTTGAGAGCTTTTATCCAGAAAGGGTGTTGGATTTTGTCAAATGCTTTTTCTGCATTGATTAATATGATTATGTGGTCTTTGTCTCAGTTTGTTTATGTGATGTATCACATTTATTGATTTGCAGATATTGAACCATCCTTGCATCTCCAGAATAAATCCAACTTGGTCATGGTGTATGAACTTTCTAATGTATTGCTGAATTCGATTTGCCAGAATTTTGTTGAGAATTTTAGCATCTATGTTCATCAAGGATATTGGCCTGTAGTTCTTTCTTTGTGGTGCCTTTATTTAGTTTTGAAATTAGGGTAATTCTGGCTTCATAGAAAGAGCTTGGAAGTGTGCCTTCCTCTTGAATTTTTTGAAATAGTCTGAAGATGATAGGTTTTAATTCTTCTTTGAATGCTTGGTAGAACTCCTCTATAAAGCCATCCAGACCAGGGTTTTGGTTTGCTTGAAGATTTTTTTAAGTCTGCTTCAATTTCTTCAGTAGTTATTGGCCTATTCAGTTTTTTTTATTCTTCTTGATTGAGTTTTTGGAGCTTGTATTTTTCTAAGAATATGTCCATTTCATCTAGTTTGTCCATTTTGTTGGAATAGAGTTGTGCATATTATTTTTTCATAATCATTTGTATTCCTGTGGGATCGGTTGTTACTTTTCCACTTTCATTTCTGATTTGACTTATTTGGGTCCTCTCACTTTGCTTCTTGGTGAACCTGGCTAGAGATTCATCAATCTTGTTTATCCTTTCAACAAACCCGCTCTTGGTTTTGTTAATCTTTTGTATTGTGTTTTTGTCTCTATGTCATTTATCTCCACTCTGATCTTTATTATTTCCTTCCTTCTGCTTATGCTGGGATTTTCTTGTTGCTCTCTTTCTAACTCTGAGTTGTAGGGTGTGATAATTTGTTACTCTCTTTCTTTTCTTTCTTTTTTTTTTTTTTTTTTTGAGATAGGCCTGTGGAGCTATGAACTAACCTCTCAAGACTGCTTTTTCTGTGTCCCATAGATTTTAGATTGTTATGTTTTCATTTTCATTTTTTGCCATGATTCTTTTTATTTCTTCTTTGATCTCTTTGGTAACCCAATCATTGTTTAAAAGCATGCTATTGAGCCTCCAGGTATTTGAATGTTTTTGAGTGTTTTTATTGTCGTTTATTTCTAATTTAATGCCACTGTGCTCTGAGAATATGCTTGATATGATTTCTATCTTATTGAATTTGAAGAGACTTTGCCTGTGCCCCAATATGTGGCCTATCTTTCAAAATGACCCATGGGCACTTGAGAAGAATGTATATTCTGTGGCATTGAAATGGAATGCTCTGAAGATATCAATTAATTCTATCTGATCTAGTGAGTCATTTAGGATTGCTGTTTCTTTGCTGATTGTTTTGAGGATTTGTCCAGTGGTGTTAGTAGGGTATTAAAGTCCCCTACTATGACAGTATTGCTGTCAATCTCTCCCTTGATATTCTCCAGAAGTTGTTTTTTTTATGTATTTGGTTGCTCCTGTATTGGGTGCATATATGTTTACCAGAGTTATATCTTCTTGTTGAATTGCTCCCTTTAGTCTTATGAAGTGGCCTTCCTTATCTCTTATTAAAGCCTTCACTTTGAGGTCTAATTTGTTGGATATAAGTATTGCTACCCCAGCTTTTTTTAAATTTCCTTTTGCCTGAAAAATCTTTTTCCATCCCTTCATCATCAGTCGGTGTGAGTCCTTTGTTCTAAGGTGAGTCTCCTGTAAACAGAAGATATATGGGTTATGTTTTGTTATCCATTCCGCTACCCTATGGTTGTTTTTTTTTAATTGGGGCATTTAATACATTTATATTTAAAGTTATTATTTACAGGTACTTTCTTGTTGCCATTTTTATTCTTTATGCTTGTGTTCCTTCATCCCTTCCTATTTTTTTTCTTTTTATAGCAGACCCTTTACCATTTCTTGCACTGCTGATTTGGTTGTAATAAACTCCCTTAGTCCTTTTTTGTCTGTGAAGCTCATGATTTCACCCTCAATTTTTATTGATAACCTTCCTGGGTTCAGTATTCTTGGATTCAGACCCTTGCTTTGCATGGCTTTGTATATTTTTTTTTTCCATTCCTTCCTGGCCTAATGTGTTTCTGTTGAGAAATCAGTTGCTATTCTGATGGGGGATCCTTTGTAGGTAACTTTCTGTCTCTCTCTGGCCACTTTTAAGATTCTTATTTGTCATTGGTATTTGTCAATTTAATTATAATGTATCTTGGTGTTGATCTTTTGGGGTTCATCTTGTTTGGGACTCTGTGAGATTCCTGGACTTGTATGAGTTTTTTTCGTCCCGATATCAGGGAAGTTTTCTGTCATTATTTCTTCAAACAGGTTTTCTATTCCTTGCTCAGTTTCTTCTCCTTCTGGCACCCCTATTATGCAGATGTTGTTTTGTTTACTGTTGTCCCAAAGTTCCCTTAGGCTCTCCTGTTTTTTAAGTTTTTTTTTTTTTCTAGATGCAGTTCTGCTTGGGTATTTTTTCCTACCATGTTTTCTAGCTCACTTATGCAGTCCTCTGCTTCTTCTAGTCTACTGTTGATGCTTTATATTGAGTTCTTTATTGCCGCTATGTCATTTTTCATTTTTTCTTGGTTCTTACACATATTGTTGAATTTGTCTTCCATCCTTTTCAGCGACCTTATGACCATCGCTCTGAATTCTTTCTCAGTCATATTTCTTGCCTCCATTTAATTTACTTTCTTTTCTGGTTATTCCTCCTTTTCTTTCATATGTGGTCTGTTTCTTTGTATTCCCATGATCGCTCCTCTCAGGGTTTCTGATTATGTAGCTTTCTCTCACCTCAGTTGACTTCCTTTAGGTAATGCCAGCTGTGCTTAATTCGCCAGTGTTGGGTGGGTGCTCTTTGATTCAGCTGTTCCTGCTGCTCTGTGAGAAGGTGCAGGGTCTGTCCTCAAATTCGCGTGTTTGTCTTCCCCTGAGAAGACCTCCCAGGTGCCCATGGTCAGGGAGGTTGGAGTTCTGGCAATCATGGATTCACATCTGAGGTAACTGGTCCCTGGGCATTGTGGTTGTAAGGTCCCCGGAGGCTTCTGAGATCTCCCCGGTTGAATGTAAGGCTGAAATTATGATCACAGTCAGTCTCAGATCACAGCTGTCTCCCCTTCAAGATGGTGCAGCCTCTGTGGAAGAGCCAGGCACTCTGGGAGAGATTTCAGCCGAAGTAGAGGCTGTCCAGTCACAGGAGGCCAGTTCCCTACTCCCCAGCAATCCTTTGGAGTATAGGTGTCCCTCACTCACAAATACTGACACTCCCTGCACGTCCACACACTCACCTTTCATTCTCTCACTCTCACACTATCTAGCAGCCTGCAGTCCCATCAGCAGCCATCTTGGATCTCATATACTCTTTTCTGATGAGACCATATGAGTGCTCTATTTTGTAATGAGTCAAACCTTTTTCTCTTTCTGGTTTACAAACCACAAAAGGTAGATGCTTCAGCATAACAGTGACAATTATCATCTATACTGTGCTGAGAAAGCTCTTGAAGAAGAAAGTTTCCATTTGACCAAGAGATTCCAAATTAGTAATTTACATGCTTGGAGATCTTCCATTAAATCTGTTGAAAAACTACATAAGTTCACCTTCCAAAAGTCTACTTTGATAGTACTTTACATTCTAAATAGTGATATTCACAAAGGCTCTGTTACTTAACCCATCTTTCTGAATTCATATACAGATATTCAGTTTCCTGTGATTCCTAACTCTGCATATTATTCCTTTAAATCACCTACTACATAACAGATCTTCTACAAAAGGGAGTAAGAGTTACCTTACAGTGTAACTGTTAAATCATTAATTCTTCCAATGATCTAATGCAGAATGTAACAAGAGCCTGATAGCCTTGTATTCCTTTAGAGAACAAGTGTTTTCTCATCACCCTCTTAGGCACCTAATTTGATTGAAATCAAAGGTTTTAATGCATGTCTCATTAATTCTCTTGCCAGTACACAGGAAACTGAAGCAATAAACTACAACTTGTTTGTAGTGGTGTTAACATTGTTAAGTACTCAGCTAACTGACAAGAGCCACATTTTTTGTTATTAAACTTCAATAGCAGTTTCATGCATATTTAGCTCTTTGTCACTTTTCTTATTTTCTGCCTGATGACTTGTTTGAATAGTTGACCTCAAATTCACTACACTCCACTTGATTTTTTGCATAATCAAAGTTGTGACTTATTGCCTTAGCAAATTGTTATTGTCTTTGTATTATCCGTTTTTAAACACTATTCAACTGCTTGTTCTCTGTAAGGACATACATAGCATTTTTTTTTCTTATTATGCTAGTTAATGGAAATGGACTTAGAAATTACAGTACTGAATTACAAAAGATAGTATTTCAATATCTTGTATAATTATTATTATTATTATTATTATTAAATTGGTGTGGGAGTCACTTTCACTGTCATCTAATTAATTAGTTTACTGCATATTTTAAAACTTTCAATCTTGGAAGGCAAAGTGGCCTTTCTGCTTACTTCCATGTGTGTGGAAAATGCTATGACCTGGGCATCATACCACTCTTATAACTGATGGCTTAGACATAACCAATTTATGATAGGAGAACAGACAAAATAAGTTACCTATTATCTCCATGACCAGTTTATTGAAGGTTAGTTGAAAACTTCTGGACTAGTGTACAAAACTATGTCTTTGCAATTTTAAAGTCTATACTCATAATTTTTCTTCCAAAATTAGCTTCCTCTCTATTGTTTCCAAGAGTGCTTTTCTGTTACCCTCTCAAAAACCTTTGCTGTTACCCCGTTTCCTCCATTTCCTTTGGCCATTAACCTATGCAGCCATAAAATACTATCCATTTCTTCTTTGCAATCATTTCCTCATTCTATTTCCAATAATCCCACTAAAGTCCAGGTCTTCATTACTTTACACAAGAACAGCCAAACTGGTTTTCCTGGTTCTAGTCACTCAATATATGCTATCAAAGACAGCCAGACTCATCTTCCTAAGATAGCATTTTAAATATAGGCAGTTAGCCAACAAGCATATATTGAGTACATACTGTGTGCTAAGTACTGTGTTGGGCTCTGGGCTGACAGTAATAAGCAAGGGAGGCACAACCCTTTGATGCTTTGAACCCTTGTTATTAAAGCATGGAAGTTATGCATTCACATTCATCCCTTCTTAACAACTTTCCACTAGCTAATAGATTGAATAAAGTGTAAGAACTCTTAGTGTAACAGGACTCTGTACAATGTGGCCCAAAACTACCTCTTTACCTTTATTTCCTTATATTACCCTGTAAGAGTTCTGTATACTAGATGTATTTATTATTTCCTAGACATGTAAATCTTCTCATCAACTTGATCTTAATAAGAGACTTGAGGTAATATATTACTTGAATACTCAAAACTCAGCATGGTATCCTCCTTATAATACAAACTCAGCCAATGGTTATCATTGTTAAAAATTATCTTTGAGACACAAAATGGTCCGGTATAGACGGATGTTTCCCATGCCTTGTCCTGGAGCAGATAGGGTGAGCAGCTGAAACGAGTAACATCCAGCCCGAATTGGCAGAGGAGTTTCAGCTGGGAGACAGTTTGCAGCCAGGAAAGGCAGAGGACTCCGGGAGAAAGGGGACTGTTGGAGAGACTTCCAGATCGGGCTCCCCTAACCAGGCAGCCTCCACTGCTGGTGAAATCTCTCCTGGAGAGGATGGCTCAGCTGCAGGGACCATGCTATCTTGAGTGGCTGTTATTGGAAGAGTATAAATCCAGAGACCCTGCAACCGTGGCACCCAGGGACTAGCTATGAACCCAGGAACACCGGATCTCAAGCAGCACGAATGCGTGAACTCAGACGAGCCCTGCTCCTCCTCACGTAAAGGTCAGATTTTGCCTACATAAAGCTGTGGTTTGTAATTCAGGTTGGAGAGAGGAGTGCGCGCGGGGGAATTCTGCGCTCCACAAAGTCCACTGCCGTTGGGGCCAGCATGATCCATGAGTGTGGAAGGGGTCCCGCAGGGCTGCTGGCAGAAGGGAACTCTAAAAATTAGCCCATAGCTGGACTGGGTGCAAAAAGGCAGCCTCAGATTTTTCCAGTGTGCCAGCTGCTTAGTGCCAGGGGAGAGAGGACATGCAGAAGAGACTTTGGGAGAATTGGGCACAGAGCTGGATGGTGGAGGGTTGCGAGCTTGTGCACCTACTCAGGCTCTTTTTTTTCCCCCCTTAAATCTTTGCTTTTGATTATTAAACCAAATACATAGGATTGCCCAATTGGGGTCACTCACAGAGACTGCAGGGGAAAGTTGTTTTTGTGGAACCTGGGAATCAGAGTAGGGGGTAATGATCAAGGAAGCAGCTCTGGAGCAGTCAACTCTCCCAAACCAGTATTAAGTGTGACAGGGAAAACAAAACCTAAATACTGGCTAGAGAGGACTTACAACCTCGAGATCAATCCAGATACACTGCCACCCAGGGGCTGAACCACAAACTGACTCTTCTGTAAATACAAATAAAGGCAGTCTGGGAAACAAATACGGCCTGCTTTAAAATCAGGACTGTGGTTTACAACACAGAGGAAAAGTCTATCCCAGGGAACTTCAACACTCTCCTGAATACCTGACAGGACTAAGGCATGCCAAACAGAGGAGTAGAGGAAGTGAAGGGCCTTCACTACTGAATATTTTTATGTTTTTCATCTTTTACTTAAGAAACTATTTTTTTCTTTTTTCATCAACTGATTTTACCTTTTTAATTACTACATTTTTATTTTTAACCAGTATTATTACTACTACCATTTTACCTTTTATTAAAGTGTCATTTTATTTTCTCTTTATTTTATTTTGGGATTAGTGTTCAACATTCTATTTTCATCTTTCTTTTAACATCATTTTACTTTATCTCAAATTTACCTTTATGGCAAAACTCTCTTCCTCACTTTTCTCCTTTTAGTCCTGTTTCTCTTACCCTATTCCTGCTTTATATTTTCCCTATTCCTTCTTTTTACTCCATGTTAAACTTTCACCCTACTTATATATCTAATTTCCAATCCCCTGCTCTAAGTCCATATACATCTCTCTCTTCTCTTCCTTCACATCCAATTTTTCTCTCTCTGTCGTTTTGTTGTTGTTTGTTTGGTTGTTGATTATATTGGGGTTTTTTATGCTTGTTTGTGAGATTGGTTCAACATTTTCTTTTTATTTTCTTGTTGTTGTTGTTTTTTCTGGTTATTTTTTTTATTCTGTTTTCCCTCACCTTCCCTGATATTAGTTGTTGTTTGTAGTTTGCATTTATCTGTAGGTATCTGTTGCTGGAATTTATTGGGATTAGTGGCTGTTCTATTGGAGTTTTCTCCCCGTATAAATAGTTTCTTCCCCTCTTCTATTTAATTCTCTTTCTTTTCTCTCTTACTTATTTTTTCCTTTTCCCAATTTCATTTTTGCACTCCTTTCTTTTTCTTTTTCTCTTCTTTCTTCCTTATGCCCTAATTCTCTTTGCTCCAGTGGTCACCATTATTTGGGATTATTAGTATCATGAAGACGTTTGTGTTCAGTGTCTTGTGCATTGTGCCTTGTTGTGTTGTATTTTGTGCCTTTAAATCAACACAGCAGAGAGAGAACTACATAATGAAACACCTGAAGAAGAGATCATGGAAGACAAAGAAACAGCCTGCATATGAAAGAAAAACAGGCATCAACAGAAAAGGAAGTAAACAAAATGGAGTCAATGAGGCAAGCAACCTGTCAGAGAAAGAATTCAGAGAAATGGTCATAAGGTGGATGAAAAGAATGGAAGGCAAATTCAACAATATGTGTAAGAACCAAGAGGAAATGAAGAAGAATCGAGAAGAAATGAAAAATGACATCAGTGCTATAAAGAACTCAATAGAAAGCATCAACAGTAGACTAGAAGAAGCAGAGAACTGCATCACTGATCTAGAAGACAAGGTAGGAAAAAATACCCAAGCAGAGCAGCTTCCAGGAAAAAAAAATTAAAAAGCAGGAGAGCCTAAGAGAATTTTGGGACAACACAAAACGAAACAACATCCACATAATAGGGGTGCCAGAAGGAGAGGGAACTGATCAAGGAATAGAAAACTTGTTTGAAAAAATAATGACAGAAAACTTCCCTGGTATAGGGAAGAAAAAACTCACACAAATCCAAGAAGCTCACAGAGTCCCAAACAAAATGAACCCCAAAAGACTGACGCCAAGGCACATTATAATTAAATTGGCAAACACCAACGACAAAGCAAGACTCTTAAAAGTGGCTGGAGAGAGACAGAAAGTTACCTACAAAGGATCCCCCATCAGACTAGTGACTGTTTTCTCAACAGGAACACATCAGGCAAGAAGGGAATGTAATTAAATATACAAACTCATGCAAAGGAAGTGTATGAATCCAAGAATACTGTACCCAGCAAGGCTATAAATCAAAATTGAGTGTGAAATCAAGAGCTTCACAAACAAAAAAAAGGACTAAGGGAGTTTATTACTACCAAACCAGCAATGCAAGAAATGCTAACGGGTCTGATAGAAAAAAAAAAAAAAAAAGGAAACGAATAAGGAACACAGAGATAAAGAATAAAAATGGAGACAAACAAGTATCTATCAATAATAACTTTAAATGTAAATGGATTAAATGCCCCAATCAAAAGACATAGGGTAACTGAGTGCATAAGAACACATGACCCATATATCTGCTGTCTACAGGAAACCAACCTCAGAAAAAAGGATGCACACAGACTGATGGTGAAGGGATGGAAAAAGGTTTTTCAGGCAAATGGAAATGAAAAAAAAGCTGGGGTAGCAATACTTATATCTGACAAATTAGATCTCAAAGTGAAGGACATAAAAAGAGATAAGGAAGGCCATTTCATAATACTAAAGGGAGAAATCCAACAAGAAGAAATAACTCTGGTAAACATATATGCACCTAATACAGGAGCACCGAAATACATAATAAAACTTCTGGAGGAGATCAAGGGAGAGATTGACAGCAATACAATCATAGTAGGGGACTTTAATACCCCACTATCACCATTGGACAAATCCTCTAAACAAAAAATCAGCAAGGAAACATCAATCTTAAATGACTCACTAGATCAAATGGAATTAATTGACATCTTCAGAACATTTCACCGCAAAGCCGCAGAATATACATTCTTCTCAAGTGCACATGGGTCATTTTCAAAGATAGACCATATATTGGGTCACAGGCAAAGTCTCTTCAAATTCAAGAATAGAAATCATATCAAGCATCTTCTCAGATCACAATGGCATAAAACTGGAAATCAACTACAATAAAAACAACCCCCAAAAATTGAACACATAGAGACTAAATAGCTGTGCTATTAAACAATGACTGGGTAACCAGAGATATCAAAGAAGAAATAAAAAAACATCATCGCAACAAACAACAATGAAAACACAACAATCCAAAACCTATGGGACACAGCGAAAGCAGTCTTGAGAGGGAAGTTCATAGCGCTACAAGCCTTCTGCAAAAAACAAGAAATAATGATAATAAATAACCTAACCCTACAACTCAAAGAGTTAGAAAGAGAGCAACAAGAAAGGACCAGTGTAAGCAGAAGGAAGGAAATAACAAAGATCAGAGTGGAGATAAACGACATAGAGACCAAAGAAACAATACAAAATATCAACAAAACCAAGAGCTGGTTCCTTGAAAGGATAAACAAGATTGATGAACCTCTAGCCAGGCTCACCAAGAAACAAAGAGAGAGGACCCAAATAAACAAAATCCGAAGTGAAAGAGGAGAAATAACAACAGACCCCACAGAAATACAAAGGATTGTTAAAAAATAGTATGAACAACTCTACTCCAACAAACTAGACAACTTGGAGGAAATGGACACATTCCTAGAAAAGTACAACCATCCAAAACTTAATCAGGAAGAATCTAAAAATCTCAATAGGCCAATAACTATGGAAGAAATTGAAGCAGTCATCAAAAAGCTTCCAGGCAACAAAAGCCTGGGGCCAGACGGCTTCACACGGGAGTCTTACCAAACATTCAAGGAAGAACTAAAACCTATCTTCCTCAGACTATTCCAAAAAATTAAAGAGGAAGGAACACTTCCAAGCTCATTCTATGAAGCCAGCATCACCGTAATACCAAAAACAGATAAAGACAACACAATGAAAGAGAATTGCAGGCCAATATCCCTCATGAACATAGATGCCAAAATCCTCAACAAAATCTTAGCAAATTGGATCCAGCAGTACATCAGAAAGATCATACAACATGACCAAGTAGGATTTATCCCAGGGTTGCAAGGATGGTACAATATCCGCAAATCAATAAACATAATACATCACATAAACAAATTGAGAGATAAAAACCACATAGTCATATCAATTGATGCAGAAAAAGCATTTGACAAAATCCAACACCCATTTTTGATAAAAACTCTCAGCAAAGTGGGAATAGAAGGATCATACCACAACATAATAAAAGTCATATATGACAAATCCACAGCTAACATCATACTCAATGGGCAAAAACTAAAACCATTTCCCGTAAGAACAGGAACAAGACAGGGATGCCCACTCTCACCACTCCTGTTCGACATAGTACTGGAAGTATTAGCCATTGCGATCAGACAAGAAGAAGAAATAAAAGGCATCCAAATTGGAAATGAAGTAAAACTGTCCTTATTTGCAGATGACATGATATTATACATAAAAAAACCCTAAAGACTCCATCAAAAAACTATTAGACTTATAAATGAATTTAGCAATATAGCAGGATACAAATTTAATGCCAAGAAATCTATGTCATTTCTATACACCAGTAATGAACTTACAAAAAGAGAGACTAAAAAAGCAATCCCATTTACCATCACATCAAAAAAATAAGATACCTAAGAATAAACTTAACTAAAGATGTAAAAGACCTCTACTCAGAAAACTATAGGCCGTTGAAAAAAGAGATAGAGGAAGATATAAACAGATGGAAGAACAGGCCATGTTCATGGATTTGTAGAATTAACATCATTAAAATGTCCATACTACCCAAAGCAATCTATAAATTCAACGCACTCCCCATTTAAATGCCAATGACATATTTCACAGACCTAGAATGAACTCTCCAAAAATTCACCTGGAATAAAAATGACCCTGAATAGCTGCAGCAATCCTGAGAAAGAAGAACAAAGTAGTTGGGATCTCAATACCAGATATCAAGCTGTATTACAAAGCCACTGTTTTCAAAACTGCCTGGTACTGGCACAAGAACAGACATATAGATCAATGGAATAGAATAGAGAACCAAGAAATCGACCTGAATCAATATGTTCAATTAATATTTGACAAAGGAATCAAGAACATACAGTGGAGTCAAGACAGTCTCTTCAATAAATGGTGCTGGGAAAATTGGACAGATACATCCAAAAAAAATGAAACTAGACCACCAACTTACACCATACACAAAAATAAACTCAAAATGGATAAAGGACTTAAATGTAAGATGGGAAACCATAAAAATATTAGAGGAATCCAAAGGCAACAAAATCTCAGACATATGCCGAGGCAATTTCTCCACCGATACATCTCCTAGGGCAATGGAAACTAAAGAGAAAATAAACAAATGGAACTACATCAAAATAAAAAGCTTTTGCACAGCAAAAGAAACCATCAACAAAATAACAATAAAGCCCACTGCATGGGAGAACATATTTGCCAATGTTATCACCGATAAGGGTTTAATCTCCAACATTTATACGGAACTCATACAACTTAACAAAAAGAAGATAAACAATCTAATCAAAAAATGCACAAAGGACCTAAATAGACTCTTTCCAAAAGAGGACATACAGAAAGCCAAGAGACATATGAAAACATGCTCCAAGTCACTAATCATCCGAGAGATGCAAATCAAAACAACAATGAGGTACCATCTCACACCTGTCAGAATGGCTATCATCAATAAATTAAAAAACGACAAGTGCTGGAGAGGATGCAGAGAAAAAGGAACACTCGTGCACTGCTGGTGGGAATGCAGACTAGTGCAGCCACTATGGAAGACAGTATGGAGTTTCCTCAAAAAGTTTAAAATGGAACTCCCATTTGACCCATTGATCCCACTGCTAGGAATATATCCCAAGAAGCCAAAAACACCAATCAGAAAGGATTTATGCACCCCTATGTTCATAGCAGCACAATTTACCATAGCTAAGGTTTGGAAACAACCTAAGTGCCCATCAGTGGATGAATGGATTAGAAAACCGTGGTACATCTACACAATGGAATACTATGTTGCTGTAAAAAAAAGAAGGAATTCTTACCATTTGCAACAGCATGGATGGAACTGAGGAGCATTATGTTAAGTGAAATAAGCCAGTCAGTGAAAGGAAAATACCACATGACATCACTCATTTATGGATAATAAAGACCATTATAAACTGAGGAACAAAAATAGATACAGAGCAGAGCAGCATTAAACAGACTGTCAAACTACAGCAGGAAGGCTGGGGAGGGTTGGTGGCGGTAAGAGATCAACCAAAGGACTTGTATGCATGCATATAAGCATAACAAATGGTCACAAGACACTGGGGGGTAGGGTAGGCTGGGGGAAGGTCAAAGGGAAAAAAAGGAGACAAATCTACTACTCATTGAAATACTTTAAGCAATAAAAAAAGGTTAAAAATAAAAAGAAATTATCTTTAAGGTATAGTCCATCATTCCGAGTGAGATGTCTTTATTATGTGCTCTACTGGTACCATGAAGCAATTTTTATTCTTGTACTTATTAAATTGTGTTGTAATTATCTGCAGTCTCCATTAGAGTATTACTAGCTCATAAAGCAAAGCCACTTCTCAATAGTTCTTTGTTTACCCAGAAGTTATTACAGTTCCTGGTTAAACAAAGTTGTCAATGAATTAATGGATGAATGAAGGAATGAATGTTTATGGAAACAACATTCCCATGGTGAATTTCATGCTCTTTGGAAATAACAATCAACCAGGTAACTACAGGTATGCATTTACATTAAAAATAAAAATAAAATCAGAATGGATTCCTCAGTCACTTGGTTGGTACCAAGATATCATTTTGCCAAAAGTAAGCTTCTATTTTTCTTGATAATATGAATTATTTATATATACATTTTACAATTAAATTGGTACCTGCATACATATATATATACTTATATCCAAAAGGACTTATTAATTGCCCAACCAATTGCTGCTCCAAATAATAGTGCTTTAGAGAAGAACATGAAAGCTATTCTTTTAAAATAAAGAAATACTAACAAAAAACATAAGTTTTGCAAATTCCCAAAGGGAGTTCCAAGGTCAGAGCCAAATGCTATTACAAGCCACTATATATCATTCAAATACAGCTTTTAAGGAGGAAACCATAACCCATAGGGATCAAGTGGAGGAATTTGCAATTCATCGTCTGTATTTTGGAGTCTGGAACTACAGTTTGTACAACATCATTAAATGTTCCCTCTGTCATAAACATGCAGGCATCCCAGCTAGTTGGAAACATGTATAACATTTTAGTTTTAAATCAATAGTAAAACTACATACTTTATGAGCATTACATAATTGGGTTTTCTAATTATTTAAGAGTCTTGGAAAATAATCAGGCAAACTATCTTTCCACTTATTCTAGAAGCCTAAATATTATAAATATTTCATAAAATAAATAACAACAGCATTTATATACCTAACTACTTCTTTCTTAGGCAACATAACTTAGTTTCTTCATTACCTCCCAAGAAGTCAAATCATCATCTATCCTATCTAATAAAAGAGAAACATGGTAATTGGCGTACGACCGCTACCCTTCCCATTGGCTAATCAGGGCAATATGCAAATTAACTGTCAGCCAAGAAGGCGGCCGGCAGCCAGGCAGCTTGAAACTAACATGAGGCTTGCTTGCTTCAGTGACGGAGGAAACCAACGTTCACCGCCTGCCTTGCAGACCTCTGAGCCTGCAGTTTGAAACATTTTAACAAATATAGAAGCTAAAAAAAACCCCAGAAACCTGCTTTCAGCGAGCTAGGATCTCAGAGCTGGAGTTATACATTGTTTCAAACCGAAACAAACCAGATACCTACTTTCAGCAGTGGAGGCCTAAGAGCTGGAGCCTCAGAGCTAAAGCTGGCCCAGAATTAAAGAAAAAAAAAGAAAAAAAGGAGCAGTTGGGAGCTTCTGTCACCCGCCAGCCTGAAAACAGCCCTCAGCCCCTCACCCAGGCTGGCCGAGCACCCCAGTGGGGACCCCCCCCGAAGGGTGTGTGACCAGCTGCAAACAGGCATCATCCCCTCACCCAGGCTGCCCAGACACCCCAGTGGGGACCCCCACCCTGATCCAGGACACCCTTCAGGGAAAACCAGCCAGCCCTACCCATGCACCAGGCCTCTACCCTATATAGTAAAAGGGTAATATGCCTCCCAGCACCAGGATCAGTGGAGCCGAGAGGCCTCCTGGCACCAGGATCAGCGTGACAGGGGGCAGCGCCCAAACCCTCTGATCACCCTGCAGCTCTGTGTGTGACAGGGGGTGGGGCCACAACCTCCCTATCCACCCTGCTCTGTTTGTGACAGGGGAAGGCGCCCCAACCTCCTGATCAGCCCTGCTCTGTGCCTGATACGGGGGAGCTCCCCAACCTCTGATTGCCCTGCGGCTCTGTGTGTGACAGGGTGCGGCACCCCAACCCCCTGATCGGCTCTGCTCTGTGTGTGACAGGGTAGAGCCATAACCTCCCCATCAGCCCTGCCCTGAGTGTGAGAGTGGCGGTGCCCCAACCCCCTGATCAGCCCTGCTCTGTGGGTGATAGAGGGTGGCGCCACAACGCCCCCCACGGGCCCTGCTCTGTGTGTGATGGGGTAGAGCCATAACCTCCCCATCGGCCCTGCCCTGAGTGTGACAGTGGCAGCATCCCAACCCCCTGATCCGCCCTGCTCTGTGTGTGACAGGGGGCAGCGCCCCAACTCCCCTATCGGCCCTACTCTCTGAGTGATGGGGTGAGCTCCTCAACCCCCTGATGGGCCCTGCTCTGTGCGTGACAGGGGGTGGCACTGCAACCTCCCCATTGACCCTGTCTTGAGTGTGACAGGGGACAGTGCCCCAACCCCCCAATCGGCCCTACCCTGAGAGTGACTGGGGGTGGCATCGCACCCTCCCGATCCGCCCTGCTCTGTGCATGACAGGGGGCAGTGCCCCAACTCCCCAATCAGCCCTGCTCTGAGCCAGACCAGGGGCTGCACCTAGGGATTGGGCCTGCCCTCTGCCACCCGGGAGCAGGCCTTAGCCAGCAGGGCGTTATCTCCCGAGGGGTCCCAGACTGCGAGAGGGCACAGGCCAGGCTGAGGGACCCCCATTCCCCCCGAGTGCACAAATTTTTGTGCACCAGGCCTCTAGTAGCCTATATAATAATCCTATATAATAAATAGGTAATATGCAAATTGACCATCACACCCTCGCACAAGATGGCCACCGCCATATGGTCACAAGTTGGCCAGCCCCATGTGGGCATAAGATGGCCACGCCCATGTCTTCACGAGATTGCCACCCCATGTGGTCACAAGATAGCCATGCCCATGTCATCACAGCATAGCCACCACAAGATGGCCAGCAGGGAAGGGTAGTTGAGGATAATTGGGCCAGTAGGGGAGGGCAGTTTGGGGTGACCAGGCCGGCAAAGGAGGGCAGTTAGGGGCAACCAGGGTGGCAGGGGAGCACAGTTGGGGGTGACTAGGCTGGAGGGGAGGGCAGTTGGGGGGGGACATGGAAGCTATTCTTTAAAATAAAGGAATACTAACAAAAAACATAAGTTTTGCAAATTCCCAAAGGGAGTTCCAAGGTTATAGCTGAATGCTATTACAAGCCACTATATTATGGCCTACAGGGGAGTGCAGTTAGAGACAACCAGGCCAACAGGGGAGGGCAGTTGGGGGGACCAGGCCTGCAGGGTAGGGCAGTTGAGGGTGATCAGGCTAGCAGGGGAGGGCAGTTGGGGGCAATCAGGCTGGCAGGGGAGCAGTTATGAGTCAGCAGTCCCGGATTGTGAGAGGGATGTCCACAGTGATTGGGCCTAAACTGGCAGTTGGGCATCCCCCGAGGGGTCCCAGATTGGAGAGGGTGCAGTCTGGGCTGAGGGACACACCACCAGTGCACAAATTTTGTGCACTAGGCCTCTAGTCATATATAATATCCCTTGTATGAACTTCACTTTAGAAGTATTGCTTGAATTTTTACAGGAAGAACATGCATTAACTGTGATCAGAAAAACAAATGAAATTATTTTAATTTTGGAAAAGAAAATTAAATGATCGAAATTTCAAGTAGTATTTTAATTTGGCTATTAAACCCAACTACATGTGATGCTAAGAGAAGTGGGAAAGAGACATGGAGGGGGATAAGAAAAAAACTCAAGAACTTGGAGCAGATAAACCAGTTTTAACTGTATATTTTCAATCCAAAGGCAACAATATACAGTACTATAACTCACAGGCAAGAACTAGCCATAAAGTTACAGAATGTGGGAGCCCTATTCAGGTTATGACTAATGCAACAAATCCATGCTGGTACTTTTAAAATATGCTAACAAGCCCTACCTGGTTTGGCTCAGTGGACAGAACATCGGCCTGAAGACTGAAGGGTCCCAGGTTTGATTCCAGTCAAGGGCATGTGCCTTGGTTGCAGGCACAGCCCAAGTAGGAGGTATGCAGGAGGCAGCTGATCAATGTTTCTCTCTCATCGATGTTTCTAACTATCCCTCTCCCTTCCTCTCTGTAAAAAAAAATCAATAAAATATATTTTTTAAAAAAGAAGTTTATTTAAAAAATAAAATATGCTAACAAAATTTCCAGAATTGAGCATTTATATTGTCTTTAAATGCATACATTTACCTCCCAGGAAGACAGAGAGATGAGTAAGGGTACCTGAAAATTCCTCTTCCAAATCACCTTTAATATAGCTATGAAATAATCAGAAAAAAAATAAGACTTCTCAACAACAAAGTGGAAATAAAAATATAAGCATATTTAATATTAATTTAGAAATATATAAATGAATACCAGCTTCTATACCAGGTTCCTTTGATGAAGCCAAGCAAATAATGTAATAGTCAAGATCAATGAATGAATCAGAAGGTATAAATAGACTTTATACCACAGAAAACGGAATAATTGAAGCAGAGAAATAAATGGAAAAACAGACCTAAAATGCTTTGTGGAGATTAGAGAAAAATTAAGCATTGTGGAAGGTAGATCACATAGTGTACCTACCAGTACCAGGTGTTTCTAAGAAAATAGTGAACAAATGGACTAGAAACAAAAATCAAAGATATAATAGAAGAAAACTATTGAGATTAGAAAATTATCAGAGATTGGATATTGGAGAGACTCACCATGTTCCATATATAGACAAAATTACTAAACAAAGATTAATATCCTATATAATAAATAGGTAATATGCAAATTAACCCTCATGCCCTCGCATCATCACAAGAAGGCTGCCCCCACATCATCACAAGATGGCTGCCCTCACATCATCACAAGATGGCCGCCACAACGTTGTCACTAAATGGCTGGCAGGGGAGGGCAGTTGGGGGCAACCAGGCCTGCACAGGAGCAGTTAGGTGTCAATCAGGCTGGCAGGGGAGCAGTTAGGGGGTGATCAGCCTAGCAGGCAGAAGCGATTTACAGCGGTTCTCAACCTGTGGGTCACAACCCCTTTGGCAGTTGAACGACCCTTCCACAGGGGTCACCTAAGGCCATCCTGCATATCAGATACTTACATTACGATTCATAACAGTAGCAACATTACAGTTATGAAGAAGCAACGAAAATAATTTTATGGTTGGGTCACAACATGAGGAACTGTATTTAAAGGGCTGGAAGGTTGAGAACCACTGGGTTAGGGGAAATCAAGCAGGCAGGCAGGCAAGTGGTTAGAAGCCAACAGTCCTGGATTGTGAGAGGGATGTCCGACTGCTGGTTTAGGCCTGATCCCACAGGGTCTAAACTGGCAGTCGGACATCCCCCATGGGGTCCTAGACTGGAGAGGGAGCAGGCTGGACTGAGGGACACCCCCCTCCAGTGCACAAATTTCGGGCACCAGGACTCTAGTATATCTATATAATTACTCATAAATTATTACTTAAAAATTTCTTTTTTCTTTATTGATTAAGGTATTACATATGTGTCCTTATCCCCCAGTGCCACCCCACCCCTGCTCATTCTCTCACCCCCCTAGTGTCTGTGTCCATTGGCTATGCTTATATGCATGCAAACAAGTCCTTTGGTTGATCTCTCCCCTTTCTCCCCACCTTCTCCTGACTTCCATCTGAGGTTTGACAGTCTGATCGATGCTTCTCTGTATCTAGATCTGTTTTTGTTCATCAGTTTATGTTGTTTATTATATTCCACAAATGAGTGAGATCATGCGATACTTATCTTTCTCTGACTGAATTATTTCTCTTAGCATAATGCTTTCCAGGTCCATCCATGATGTTGCAAATGGTAGGAGTTCCTTCCTTTGTACAGCAGTGTAGTATTCCATTGTGTAGATGCACCACTGTTTTTTGGGTTTTTTTTAAAATATATTTTATTGATTTTTTTACAGAGAGGAAGGGGGAGGGATAGAGAGTTAGAAACATCAATAAGAGAGAAACATCAATCAGCTGCATCCTGCACACCCCCAACTGGGGATGTGCCCACAACCAAGGTACATGCCCTGGGACCCTTCAGTCCACAGGCCGATGCTCTATCCACTGAGCCAAACCGGTCAGGGCTGTTTTTAATCCACTCATCTGCTGATGGGCACTTGGGCTGTTTCCAAATCTTAACTATGGTAAATTGTGCTGCTATGAACATAGGGGTGCATATATCCTTTCTGATTGGTGTTTCTAGTTTCTTGGGATATATTCCTAGAAGTGGGATCACTGGATCAAATGGGAGTTCCATTTTTAGTTTTCTGAGGAAACTCCATACTGTTCATAGTGACTGCATCAGTCTTCATTCCCACCAGCAGTGCAAGAGGGTTCCTTTTTCTCCTCATCCTCGCCAGCACTTGTCATTTGTTGATTTGTTGATAATAGTCATTTTGACAGATGTGAGATGGTACCTCACTGTCATTTTTGATTTGCATCTCTTGGATGATTAGTGACTTTGAGCATGTTTTCATATGTCTCTTGGCCTTTTGTATGTCTTCTTTCAAAAAATATTTATTTAGGTCCGTTACCCGCTTTTTTATTGGATTGTTTATCTTCTTTCTGTTAAGTTGCATGAGTTTCCTATAAATGTTGGTGATTAAACCCTTATCGGAGATAACATTGGCAAATATGTTTTCCCATGTTTCTTAGTATTCAAGCAGTAAAGAAAAACATATCAGATTATCAATGATTTGTTCTTTTTGGCAAAATTTACCAAAAGACAAAGGAACAATGTCTATAGGGTTTTGAGGGAGAATGCCAGTGACCTAAATTTAGACCCAGCAAAGCCATCTTGAACATAGAATGGCAACAGAATGATAGCCTGAAATCAGCAAAGGTCTTGGATAATACATCAGCCCAATAAAGAGGTGGCCCAGATTACTAAGCATAAAAATAAGGAGAGAGGCCAAAAGATGACACTAGAAAGATAAATTTGATTTTATCATTTAGATAATGGGAAGCCCTTAAAGCAGTGGTTCTCAACCTGTGGGTCGCGACCCCTTCGGCAGTCGAATGACCCTTTCACAAGGGTCGCCTAAGACCATCCTGCATATCAGATATTTACATCACGATTCATAACAGTAGCAACATTACAGTTATGAAGTAGCAACGAAAATAATTTTATGGTTGGGTCACAACATGAGGAACTGTATTTAAGGGGCCAGAAGGTTGAGAATCACTGCCTTAAAGGGTTTTAAATGTTAGAAGACTAAGCAGTGGGCAGGGACACCAAGGTTATAAATCCACAGGAGGGAGGCTACTGGACAAAAACAATGATATTGAGAATTTTGCAAGTAAAAGAAAATATTAAATAAAGTGATTTTCTTATGAGGACCACAACTCTCTGAAGGCAGTGCCATGAGACTAGCCTGACAACTTAGAAATCAGAGGCCAGACCTTATTCTCCACTGCCTCCGGGGCATGTTTTAGTGGCTGGCATAAAGCAGAACTGTGTCATATTGTTCTTTTGCATTCACACTGTGCCTATAATCTATATGTAGAGAGAGCCAGGGTCCGTCACATCCAAAACTACCAAATGCTCGACCTAATGCCCAGGCAGCATGTGCAACAGGCTCTGGTGAGTGGGGACTTGTGGTAATGGGACAGGGCTGGGGGAGGTGGGGCCAGCACTCATACTCACAACTGCACACACGCACAGACACACATAGTGCCCACCAACTCACAGCCTTTTCTCCCTTTCTTTCCCTCCCTCCCAGCTCTCTCCAGGAGCCTCTCTCAGAATGAGGCCCCAGGGCGAGCAGAGGGTAGAGCTGCCCCCACTGGCCCTGCCCCCTCCCAGCCAGGAAAGAGGAAGAGGGAGAGAGGGAGGCAGGGAGGTCTGGAGGACTGCTGAGAGAAACAAAGAGAGACAGAGACTGGGAGAGATTGGGAATGGAGAGATGGAAACAACACAGACTGGGCCTGAAGAGGCCTGGATGGAAGGGAGGCCTGTGGGAGCCAGGAACTGAAATGTTTCACCAACCCCTCCCCAACTCACGTGTGGTGCTCAGAAGTGAGCAGGGGAGCCAAAGCCACAGGCAGGGATGGAGAGGGGTACCCGCCCCTCTGGAGTCTCCTAGTAGCTTCAAACTGCCTTCCAAATGGGTCCCAAGTCTCTCTTCTCAGTGCCCCAGCAGCAGTGAGTCCTGGGTTGCCACGGCACCCACAGCACAGGCCTCACTGTGGGGGGCACCAGAAGAGACAGTGCCTGGCACTTACACTCATTCACAACCGCACACACGCACAGACACACACAGCACTTACCAGCTCACAGCCTTTTCTCCCTTTCTTTCCCTCCCTCCCAGCCTGCTCCAGGAACCTCTCTCACAATGAGGCCCCAGGGCGGGCAGAGGGTGGAGCTGCCCCCACTGGCCCAGCCCCCTCCCAGCCGGGAAATAGTAAGAGGAAGAGAGGGAGGCAAAGAGGCCTGGAGGACTGCTGAGAAAAACAAAGAAAGACAGAGACTGGTTAGAGACTGGGATGGAGAGATAGAAACAAAATAGCAATATTAAAATATTTCCTCTAATTAATTCCCTTTTAATGTGCATGAATTTCATGCACCGGGCCACTAGTATACTAATAATAACCTATACAGACACTATGCACCAGGTACTAAATACTAGCAGGGGGAAATCCCTTCACAATATCAAAACCTAATTTATAATGGGAGAAGGGAATTATAGCAAAGCTCAGAATGTACACTTGAAGATGACAGTGAGTATGTACTTATGGAATAAATGAATAAAGAGAATTGTCCCATAAAATATTTTACCAATTGCTAAACTTTGGAATGAGTGTATTTTTACCAAGATGACTAGTCTGAAGGATAATACTCATTCAGAGTGAGAAAAAATCTGGGGCATTGTTTTTAAAAAAGAAAAAGGAGTAAGCAGCCCTTTCATTTTGTAGTTACAATTTGTAGGTTGTAATTTTTATAACTAATGTACCAAATGTCAAATATTAGTCACAGCAGGAAAAAAGTGACCAAATAAATTTGTTGTGTTTAATTAACTCACTGTGTTTGTGAATATACTCCTAGTCCAAATGCTAACTATGGCTTAATTAGGTCCCTCTGATTTATGAAATGTATTAAACCAAAGAAAAATGGAATGAGCCTGGCTATATTACGAATGCTTGACTTGTGATTATCAAACTTACCTAGGAAATGAAGCAACTTACATTAATTAAGAGGCTATCCTCAGCACAGACTCTCAGTTATACAGGAAAGAAATTTATTATGTTGCCACTTATTTTTCCTTTACTCTGCCAGCATGAAAATTCTTCTAAAACATTTTAAATGTTTAAATTTCTATAACGTATATAACAAACACCAAATTTCATTCTATAATAGTTCCATTGCTCCACAGCAATTTATTGAGTACCCCCATATATATACCATCCTTGCTGAGGAACACATTATAGTGGGCTATTTTACCAATGGTAAGGCCCTTCTGAGTTAGGCATATCTATCCAGTCTTGTATGTGGGGATTGCCATGATAATTTCTTAAAATATACAATATTTCATAGAAACTTTGTACCAAGTTGAGCCTTTGCTTCAGGCTATGGGTTGCATCAGAAAAAAATAATGTTCTTTTTAAAAAAAAAAAAAAACTATGCATAACTGATTAAGTCTAAATAATAAAGGCCAGCCAAAAAAAGGTCTCAAGACAGCCCTTTGGCTCAGTTCTTTATCAAAGAAGAGCATCAGCTGTGCAGTAACAAGATAAAGGGGGATCTCCTTTTGCTCCTAGGCAACTTGAATCCTCTGATGGCTAAGAATACCAACGTTGTTTTCCATAGGGTGGCTATTGTCCCACAGGCAGAGTTCATACTGATAACTGAACTTGTACAACTGACATTACCCTATTTTCTATCTTTTTTTAGCCATATCCAGCATCATTTACTTTATAGAAAAACTCAGTTTGCGTTGTTATCTTCAAGAGCACACTCTGAGCTTTGCTATAATTCCCTTCACCCATTATAAAATAGGTTTAGATTTGTGAAGGAATTTCCTCCTGCTAGTATTTTGTGCTTGGTGCATAGTGTCTATAAAGGTCATTATTAATATACCGTAAGCACAGCATGAATTCAAAATAGCATTTTCCCTGCTGTGACTAATATTTGACACAGTTCCTTACATGGAATAAGAATCTAGAGTCAAGGGCCACAGAAACATCTAATTCAGGGGCACTGACCTTGATCTTAAATCCAAAACATTGTAGGTCTTCTTTAGCTCTGCCCCTGAGCATGCAAACTAAATACAAAAGAAGAAGAAAAAAAATGCATAAAACTAACTTAGGAGTACCAACAATAAACACTGGGATCAAATATTTCCCACAAATATTTAGCAAGTTGCAAAATCTAATATGGCATGCATATGAGAATGCAGAAGAAAGACTGCAAGGAAAGGGGAATGCAAGCACATCTTTTCATTATGTAGATGTGGAAGAGAAATTTCTGCTAGCATTGAAAAGGTTAATGAGATTCTTGGCAAATAAATGAAGTGAAAACTAAATTAGTTAATGAAGTAAGCACCACAAAATTAATGAAGCAGAGATTGGTAGAGCTAATTTTCAAAGAGTAACTCTGTACATGCAAATTTGGAGCCTGGCCTCCATATATTTGGAGAACCTGGCTACTGTTACCTAAAACAGAACTTGATACTATATTGTCAATGATACTTTCCTTCAAATAATATTAATAAGCAACATAATATCAGATCTTCATGGCTTTATTTTCATCTCTCTGGAAAGGTTGGCATCAGATCAAATCAGACAAAAGATCAAAGAATAAATAAAAGAGGGAGCAAATGAGAGAAATGACAATTGAGACAAAGTGCCAACTTAAGGGGCTTGCCTCACATGGCACACCCACCTGTGAGCATTTAAACACAAGTGGCCTTCCAAAATGCAAGACTATGGAGAGAAACTAAATATGTGGATTGGCCAACAGCTCAGCCTCCTTTTGAATACCCCATTTGACCTATGTATCTTATTCTCATTTTGACTACATTTCCATTTCCTGGCTCCATACTTTGGTTCCTGGAGGTGTTCCTGGCTGGCCCTCTTCCCTGCTTTGACCCCTTTCTTGGGTGATGAATGACCCCACAAGCCCTTACCACCCCCACCAGGGAGCAGAAGCACATTACTTGTGACCATACCTGACACTCATTGAGTGCGTTCTAACATAGTCAAGTGCATTATATATGCTATTTAATTTGCTTTCTGACCTTTCTCACAATGACGCTTCTGGTCAAATTTCTCCTTATTCCATTTTATGAATAAAGAAATGGAGGCACAGTGAAATACGATATCTTCCCTATGTATATACACACATGTTAAAAATAGCTCTACATGTACCATCTATATTATATAAAGCAAAAAAAAATAGTTCAGTTGATGCCTACAACTCCAATTCAGTATCACATGGATGATTTTAGCTTACTCCTATTGTTTATCTAAATTCCCACTCCAATAGTGATAATCCTGAGTCCCACCATCTGCCATCCATTCACTTAGTTGTTCCATTTCAATATACATGTGCAGAAACATCAGAATCATTAATTTCTACATCCATGAGAAACAACTTTATTAACTAGAGTTCAGTGCTTATGTGCAGATTGTTTTTCATTTAGACTTAAAAATTCCACTCATTTTCAAAGTTACTAATGCCAGTACCTTTTCCCCCATCCCCTTCAGTGAGGTGGTTTCAAATATTTATAATGCAGTTAGGTTCTTCTGTCATGGTCTGCATTCCATCCTGGTATTATCCCACTCCAAAAATGATTATTTTAAAATCTGTGTACATTAAACTTTATCCTCTGTGTTGTAAAGTTCTCTGGATCTTGAGAAATGAATAGAGTCAAAAGTGCCACTACAATATCACACACAATAGACCCATCACCCTAAAAAAACCCAAAACAAAATCTTGCCATTTGCAACAAGGATGGGCATAGAGGGTATTTTGCTAAGTGAAATAAGTCAGACAGAGAAGGAAAAGTAGTGGATGGTTTTACTTTTACATAGTGAGGCAAAAGTAGGTTTACAGTTGTGACTATGCAAAACAGTTTATTCTTGTACTAGAGGCCCGGTGCACAAAAATTTGTGCACTGGAGGGGGGGGGTCCCTCAGCCCAGCTTGCCCCCTATCACATACTGGGAGCCCTAGGGGATGTCCTACTACCTGCTCCCTGCTCCCCTTGGGGAGCGGGCCTAAGCCACAGTCTGGCCTCCCTTTGTGGGAGTCGACCTGGCTGATCAGGGGAAGGCACCAGCCCCATCACTGCACTCTTGCAGCCACTGCCAGTCATGGCAGCCACCAAGGTGTTTTCATCATCACGGACTCCAGTCCCTTCACCATGAAAAAATGACAACTTTCTTTAGGCATTTTCAAGAAGTGTCTTTCATAGGATATGACCTTCCTTCCTTCCTTCCTTCCTTCTTTCCTTCCTTCCTTCCTTCCTTCCTTCCTTCCTTCCTTCCTTCCTTCCTTCCTTCCTTCCTTCCTTTCTCCTCACCTGAGGATATGTTTCCATTGATTTTTAGAGAATGTGGAAGAGAAAGGGAAAGACAGAGAGAAACATCAAAGTGAGAGGAACACTTTGATTGGTTGCCTCCTGCATGAGCCCTGACCTGGGCCTGGGCCAGGGAGGAACCTGCAACCTAGGTACATGCCCTTGGTCAGAATTGAACCCAGAATCTGCATTGGGCAGGCCGAGGCATTACCCACTGAACCAAACCAGCGAGGGCAGGATATGACATTTCTTAACCCTCCAGCAGCAGACCTTCCTTTTTATCTCCAGGAGTATAGTAAAAAAAAACCTAGATCACCTATTTGGACTTTCATTACCCAAGTTACTAAGAATATTACCAGTGGCATTCAGGGAGCTTAGCCAATCAGCAGTCAGAAAAGGTGTTTCCTCTGTAGTTCACACCAATTGCCGGTATGGCCCCTGGCCGGGTCTAACGCCTCTGGTGAGGCATTAGCCCTGGGCCGGGGCACCCCCAGCTCCCCGCCGCTGCCACCATCAATGATCACTGGCTGGCTCCTCCTTGGCCCAAGCTTAAAGCCTCAGGCCGAGGTGTTAGGCCTGGGCCGCCATCAATGATCGCTGGCTCAATGATCGCTGGCTGGCTCCTCCCCAGCCCAAACCTAAAGCCTCAGGCCAAGGTTTTAGGCCTGGGCTGGGGCACCCCCAGCTCCCCACCACCGATCACTGGCTGGCTCCGCCCCGGTTCCCTGCCAAAGCCGCCATCAAGGATTGCTTGCTGGCTCTTCCCTGGTCCAAGCCTAAAGCCTCTGGCTGAGGTGTTAGGCCTGGGCCGGGGCCCCTCCCCGCATGCTCCCCACCTTCGCTGCCATCAATGATCGCTGGCTGGCTCCTCCCCGGCCCAAGCCTAAAGCCTCTGGCTGAGGTGTTAGGCCTGGGCCGGACCCCCCCCCCCAATGCTCCCCACCATCAACGATCGCTGTCTGGCTCCTCCCTGACCCAGGCCTAACGCCTCAGGCTGAGGGTTTAGTCCTGGGCCAGGGAACCCCCAGCTCCCTGCAGCCACCCCATCAACAATCGTTGGCTCATGATTGCTGGCTGGCTCCTCCCCGGCCCAAGCCTAAAGCCTCAGGCAGAGGGTTTAGGCCTGGACCGGGGCACCCCCAGCTCCCCGCCACCACCTCCACCATCAACGATTGCTGGCTGGCTCTGCCCCGGCCCTGGCCTAAAGCCTCCGGCCGAGGCTTTAGGCCTGGACCGGGGCACCCCCAGCTCCCCGCCACCGATTGCTGGCTGACTCCGCCCCGGTTCCCCGCCACAACTGCCATCAAGGATCCCTGCCGCTGCCGCCATCAAGCATAGCTGGCTGGCTCTGCCTGATTTCCTGTCACTGCCGAGGTGTTAGTCCTGGGCCGGGGCACCCCCAGCTCCCTGCAGCTGATCGCTGGCTGGCTCCGCCCAGGCCCCAGCCTAAAGCCTCAGTCCGAGGTTTGAGGCTGACATATGCAAATTAGCCGCCATCTTGGCTGTCGATTAATTTGCATATCTCACTGATTAGCCAATGGGAAGGGTAGCGGTCGTACGGCTACATGTTTCTCTTTTATTAGATAGGATTGTTTGTTACCTAGAGGCCCAGTGGCCTGTGGGGATTGGCCCGCTGTGGGAGTACCGCTCATCCCAGTCAGCCAAGAGGCTGTGGACCAGCCCTCTGAGTGGCTGTTTCTACTGCAGGAGCAGCCGCTCATCCCAGTCAGCTGAGTGGCACTCCCACTGTGGGAACACACTGACCACCAGGGGGCAGCTCCTGCATTGAGTGTCTGCCCCTTGGTAGTCAGTGCACATCATGGAGACTGGTCAAGTGGTCATTCTGGTCGTTCTGGTCATTCTGCCATTTGGTCGCTGGGCTTTTATATATATACTAGTGGCCTGGTGCATGAACTTCGTGCATGGGGGGGGGGGCTGTCCCTCAGCCCAGCCTGCACCCTCTCCAATCTGGGACCCCTCGAAGGATGTCCTACTGCTGGTTTACAGGGATGGGGTCTAAACCAGCAGTTGGACATCCCTCTCAGAATCCAGGACTGCTGGCTCCTAACCACTCACCTGCCTGCCTGCCTGCCTGATTGCCCCTAACCACTCTGCCTGCCAGCCTGCTCACCCCCAATTGCCCCCCGCTGCCAGCCTGCTTGCCCCCAAGTGCCCCCCCAGCCTTGTCACCACAACTGCCCCCTGTGCCAGTGTGCTTGCCCCCAGCTGACCCCCCTTGCCGGCCTTCTCGCCCCCACCTTCTCTCCCCACTGGCCTGCTTGCCCCCAACTGCCCCCCTGCTGGCCTGCTCACTCCAAATTGCGCCCCCTACTGTCCTGATCACCTCCAACTGATCCCCACTGATGGCCTGCTCACACCCAACTTGCCCCCCTGCTGGTCTGTTTACCCCCAACAGCCCCACGCCCCATCAGCCTGATCACCCAAAACTGCCATCCCATCCTGGCCTGATCACCCACAACTGCCCTCCCCTCTTGGCCTCTAACCACCTCTACCTCGGCCCTGCCACCATGGCTTTATCCAGAAGAACGTCTGGAAGGTCTCCTGGAAGATCTTCCAGTCTAATTAGCATATTACCCTTTTATTAGTATAGACTAGTGGCCTGGTGCACAAAATTCATGCATTGGGGGGTCTCTCAGCCCAGCCTGCACCCTGTACAATTGGGGACCCCTTGGGGGATGTCTGAGTGCCGGCAAGCTGGGACCTCTGGCTCCTAATTGCTCACCTGCCTGATTGTGACTAACTACCTCTGCCTACCTGTCTGATCACCCTTAACTGCCTCTGCCTGCTTGCCTGATTGCCCCTAACTGTCCTCCCCTGCCGGTCTGATCTCACCCCCAACTGCTCTCCCCTGCTGGCCTGATCACCCCCAACTGCCATCCCCTGCAGGCCTGATCTTGCCCCCAATGGCCCTCCCCTGCCAGCCTGATCTTGCCTCCAACTTCCCCCTCTGCCTTGGCCCCCACCACCATGGGTTTGTCTGGAAGGAAGTTGGACATCCAGAATATGGCCAGTCAACCCTGTCTAATGAGCATGTTACCCTTTTATTAGTATAGATAGATTATACAGGATAGGCTTGCTTAAATGGAGGGGGGGAGCCTTTTTCAGCAGGAGGAGATACTCTTGGCAGACAAAAATACATAATTCATATATCCAGACTGATAGCCAGCCATATGCACTATATTGCCAAATTGGTCATTAAAAAACTGAATCACTTTCTTACACCTTACACCAAACAGCTGTTGCCCTGAAAACCCCTCCTCAGCTCCCACCTTAGGTTCTGCCTTTGTAGTTCACCCAGATTAGGTTCTGATTGGTCAGTTTCTGTGCTAGTCAGCATCTCCAGGCCTATTTCTGGGCCTGATTATAGAGTCGGGGCTGATCAGCAGCCCCTGTGGAGGCCTGGAGAGAAACAGAGGCATGGCTGCTGGTGAAGCCTGGAGAGAAAGAGAGAGGCAACAGCTGATCAACAGCTGCCACAGAGGCTGCAGATCAGACCCTGCCTCTCTCTTCGGGCCTCTCTCTGGGCCTGGTCTGCAGCCCCCTTGGCAGTAAGTGTTGGGTCGCCATGGCGGCTACTGCCCTGATTGCCCCTCAGGAGCAGGGGGAGGTGGAGAAGCCCCAAGGGGCGATCAGGGCTGGCAGCCCCCACTCGCACCTGCTGCTGCTGCCAGAGCCACTGCTCACACCCACTGTCAGTGCCTGGTGCTGGTCCTGATCACTCGATGCCATCAGTGGGTGTGAGTGGCAGCTGCCAGTCCTGTTTGCCCCTGAGGGCTTCTCCACCTCCCCCTGCTCTTGAAGGGCGATTGGGGCAGCAGCCACCACTCGCACCCACTGATGGTGCTGGCCCCACTCGTACCCCCTGCTTGTGCCGGTCCCAATCACTCTGCACCATCAGTAGGTGCAAGCTGAGCCAGTGCCATCAATGCATGGGAGCAGCCGTGGTGGGAGCAGGGCTGCCAGCAGACAGGGGACTGGGGGCCACAGTGGGAGGAGCTGGGCGGGGGAACAGAGGATGGGCCAAGACCTGCGCCTGTGCCCACCACAGCCTCATGGCTCACAGTTCCTTTCAAGGTGCATGAATTCGTGCACTGGGCCCCTAGTATGTATATAGTGGTGTCTCCTAGTTGTTTTCATTTGCATGTTTATTGGCCATCTGTATATCTTTTTTGTTGAGGTGTGTGCTCAGAAATTTTGCCCTTTTATTTTTATTATTTTTATTTATTTTTTTGTTAATCCTCACCCAAGGATATTTTTTCCATTTATTTTTAGAGAGAGTGGAAGGGAGGGGGAAGAGACACAGAGAGAGAGACATCAATGTGAGAGAGATGTATTGATTGGTTGTCCCTACACGTGCCCTGACCTGGATCAGGATCTAGCCTGCAACAGGGGTAAGTGCCCTTGACCAGAATCAAACCCACCACCTTTCAGTCCACAGGCCAACACTAACTAGTGAGCTAAATAGGCTAGGGCTAGAAATTTTTCCCTTTTACGAATCAGTTGGTTTGTTTTCTTTATTGTTGAGTTACTTTAAATGTTTTAGGCACAAGTTCTTTATCAGATATGTGACTTGTATATATTTTCTCTTAGTCTTGCTTTGTCTTTTTATTTTCTTGACAATGTCTTTTACAAAACAACTTTTTAAATAAAGCCTCTGCTTTTAACCAGCTTTATAATGTCTCTTTATTTTAAATGTCACTATTGAATTTGAGTGCTCCATTTCTAACCCACTCATGGCCATAGATGGTGCCAATAACAGCAATGGAAAAATGCCTTTGGCCAAACTGCTTGGCAAAACTCCCATTTCTCTAAATAATGTCCAGGGGCCCTAACCGGTTTGGCTCAGTTGATGGAGTGTCAGCCTGCAGACTAAAGGGTCCCAGGTTCAATTCCGGTCAAGGGCATGTACCTTGGTTACGGGCACATCCCTAGTAGGGAGTGTGCAGGAGGCAGCTGATCAATGTTTCTCTCTCATTGATGTTTCTAACTCTCTATCTCTCTCCCTTCTTCTCTGTAAAAAATCAATAAAATATATTTAAAAAAATAATAAATAAATAATATCCAGGGACTATATCCCACTGGCCTCCTTATGGTTCCTAAAACATACCTAGAAAGCTTCTATCTCAAGGACTTTCAATTTACTATTCTCTCTGCCTGGGATGTTCTTGTACAGATGTCCTCATGGCTCATTTTCTTAATTCCTGTAACTGTTTTCTCAAATATGACCTTCTCAATGAGGCCTGGTTTCCAGAACTCTGAAGACCATTGTTGCTGTAGCAGCCAGTCAGGAACCATTTCAAGGTATATTCAGCACTCTTTCTGGTGCACCCAGGAGTGATAAAACCCAGGACTAATGGACAAATGGTGAGTGAGCCTCTGGCTTGCTCTCCCATCTCAGGAGGAAATATTAGAAGACTGCCTCCCAGTTAGCTATTTCTCAGTTGTGTCCAGATATTAACTGCAGTGATTAAAAAGCAGTGCTGATTTTCTCATTGATGCTCTTCAATAAAGTAGGTAAGCTAAGTTGTAAGCATTTGCATTTTTGCTATGAATTCCATTTAGTGATTTTCATTTTGAATGGAGAACCATGAGGCCAAAGAATATTTTTATTTTCTAAAATAATTTCCCATGAACAAAAGTTTGCTCACCACTGGAGGTAGGTATGTGCTGTCTAGTCCAAGACATAGTTGATCAGGGTCAACGGTCACGGTTGGAAATGTGATTGGGTCTCTCATGCACATAACAAGGAAAGCAAATAAAAATCCAGATGCAAGTCATAGCTCCCTACCCCTACCACACAAGAATTTTCCCAGGCCCACCCACTCACTTACTTCTCATCCCATGGCCTCTGACCCTCCTCTCCCAAGCTCTCTTCTCCCCTTTATCCACAGTAGCATCTAAACCTTTCTCTTCTGTTGACATATTTATTCCCTTCTTTGGTGTTCTGACCTTAGCCCTTCCCATCTCCCTGAGGATGCACCTCTCCTTGATTTCCCTAACCCCAGATGTTCTGGGAAAGACACCCTCCCGCCACAAACTTCAACCTTTCAGAGGCCCCTGAAGCTAGACCAGGTTAGGCTTTCTCCTTCCTACCAGGACACATGCACATTATAAATGAGGGTTTCTTATCCATAGCAATAAAGCATTTGGTTTATGAATATGTAACAAGATTGGAGCTGAGTGGAAACAATGAGGAGAGATTTCATTGCAAATAGATCAGAACAGCTTGCTTTAGCAAGGATTTGGAATTTTGTTTCCCTGACCCTCAGAATCCTTACAGCTATCCAACAGTTTCCACGTTAGTGCACACTTTTTCTTTCATGAGAGACAGTTATACCTTTAGTGAAGACTAGCAGAATGCTAACTATTGTAATCCCTAAAATTGACTGTGAAAAGGCAAGAGACAATTGCAATATGTTGCCTGGAAAGCTAGCATTCTACTTACTCTGAGAATAAATGATGTAACTTGTCAGGCTCTTCAGATCAATGATGGGATTTTCAAATGGTTAAGGTCATGAGAGTCTTAATTGTTTTGACAATGTCATCTGGAAGATGATAAAAGATGAAAAACATAAAGGATCATAATTAAAGTTATAAGAAGTTTGCAGCTGTAAGCTCACATCATGGGTTGCCTGAGCTTGATGGCTTCCTGTGATTTCTTTACATTGAAAATAAACACAACCCTGCAATTGATATCATGTCATAATAATCACTAATAAAGGAATAAGGCAAAACAAAACCCCATTTCTGAAAGACATGTCTAAATTATAACAAATGAGACAAATATATTTAGAGAAATATAAAAGGAAATTCAAGGCCAACAAGAATAATCTTGTTTGCTGAGTGACAAACACCTGAGTGTTGCAAATCATGATTCCTAAAGTTTTACATTTTCAAAGATTAGTGGCTTTAGGAGATATAAAATTAGCTTCCTTAATGAAAACTGTGCAGTCAGAAAACATCCTAGATTTTGGACGCAGCTTCTTCAAACTGTCTTAAAGAAATACACAGTTTATGGGAAAGCCTTTGGGAAGAGCACAGCCCTGTCTGTGATGTAACAATATAGCTGCTGCCACAGAGCCAATGTTTCAGACTATTTATGTTGAGCATGCTAGGTGACCCAGTCTCCCTTAGCATCTCTCATGAGAGTGCTATCACCACAGTGAGCACTTTCAGGTATGGGGTGAAGGATTGATTTAAAAAAAAAAAAAAAGAAAGCCAAAGAAAGATTTACTATTGGAGAGGTCAAAGTCAAGCTACTCAAGCAACTAATTGAAAGTTCCCAAATCAATGATTTAGGGAAAGACATAATTGGGAGGTTTGAGGAAAACCAATAGGAGAAGTGTCCTAGGGTTTTTAATGTTTATCCAAAGATGATAGTGTTTTGTCTTTAAGCTGCTCTCTGAATTGCACACTCCCAGAGAGAATCAACTGCTCACTTTATCTAACTTGGAAGAATAAAGGACTCTGTTTGACAAAGCTTATCTTAAAACCCGTGGCTTATAGGCCTGGGTATATGTTAACCAGACTCTCCAGCAAAGGGTTGGAGGATCACTGTGAATGGATAAAAAAACTATTCCCTAAATTATATTTTAGTTCTTTCACCTCATAATCCAGGCTTTACCATGTTTAGAAATATAAAATGATGTGTTAGACCATTAAGCCAAAATAAAAGCTGGATGTGCTGGGGCAGTGGAGAAGCAAGTACTGACAGCCACCAAACAAATGAACACATGGGTGGCCAAAGCATAAGGTGAAAAAGAGTAGCAAAGAACTGCCCATTTCCCATCTTCCGGGGATAGCTGTTCTTGGGAATTGGCAATGTAAGTTTTCAAATATGAACAAAAGCAAACAACTGCAGAAGATGGTGTTGAATAGTTTACAAATAATTTCCTCCTCCATTATTTCACCTGATCCTCACAACCATCTATTCATCTGATTTATATATTCATTCATTCATTCATCTATTCATTTTCAACAAATATTTATTGAGCACCTACTATGTTCAGGCACTATTCTAGATGCTAGAAAGACCCTGGGGAATAATTCAGAAAAGGCTTCTGTTCTCAGAGAGCTTGTGGTCAGGGAAGAATCCAGCAATAAACATGAAAAACACAAATAAAAAATAAAATATGTACAAAGGACAATAAGTGCTGTGAATAAAAGTAAAATGGAACACTGGGCAGGTATTCCTTTTGACAGAGTAGACAAGGAAGGAAGTTTCATTTGAATTGAAACCTGAAGGATGTTTAGGAGGCAGTCATGCAAAGATTGGAGGTGGGTGGGCATGGGGACAAGAGTGTCCTAGCCAACGGAAACAGTCAAGCAAATGACTTGATGCAGGAAAGTGTCCCCTTTGTTCTTGCAGCTGGAAGAACATTGTGAGCCTGATGAAAGAGTGCAGGAGACAGAGAGACAGGGAGGGAATGATTGTTGAAAGCCTTAAAACCAATAGAAAGGAGTCTGGAGTATGGATTGTATTCCAAGTGCAATAGCAAGCCACTGGAAGGTTGTAAACCTATTAGTATTTTAGATTACTTTGGCAAATAGATTTCAGGGATAACAGGTAGGGTGAGAGTCCTGGTGAGCTATAGTAAGGGACTGGCTAGTGTGCTGCTGGAGGAACAGGAGAGATGTAAGTAAAGATGGAATATGCTTTGGACTTGGAACTTGCCAATGGACTGAATGTAGGTGGAGGTAAAAAGAGGGGCGTCAAGGATAACTCCTGGGTTAGGGGACTGAATAACTAAATTGACAGTGGTGCTGTTTTCTGAGATGGAGAACACCGAGGGAAGAACAAATTTGGAGTGAGATGGAACTATCTAGGAATATCATGAGAAAGTGTTATATCTTTGTTTTACAGATAAGAAAAACATCATGCAGCCAGAATTCTAATCCTGAAATATATGGATCCCCAGGCTGTGGACTGTTCAGGGTTTAAGAACCAAGCATCTCTGCAGAGGCTCCCTCTTGCTCCATATTTTTAAAACTTTTGAGGTTCCAATCCCCTTGTGAAGAACTTAGGCTTGGAATTCCCTACAATTTTCCTTCCCCTAGGCCCCAAAATTAGGAGGGCTAGGAACAAGACTGAAAGATACAGGACAGGCCTCAGATGCTAAGAAGGGATCAAGAGCTACATGTCCTTGTCTAGACATTTGCCCCCAACTTCTCCTGCTAAGGTGAAAATCTCCACTAATATCTCTTGCTCCACCTTTTCCTCTTTTCATTGCCAATCTGGAACAACATAAGTCAATCCAAGACGTGGCTTCAGGATGAAATAAAGATTACTAGCTAACTATTTTCACTGCCTAACACAACATTGGACAATATAAACTTTCATATAGTAGTTATCAATGCAGGGACAGAGATTGAAAAGCTTCCTCACCCTCAGGTGAGAACCATTTTCAAATATAGTGGAGGATCAAAACTGGCTTAGCATTAGTTCACTTCATGTTGAAATTGGTTATGATAGCGTCCATGACACAGTACAAATGATTTTGTTGTCCTGGAATGTCAAGGCAGTGATCAAATCAACTGCTACTTGGAATAAGCACACCATTGACTAGGCTGGGGAAGTCTGTCATATAGAGATTTCCACTGGAATAGGAGCTTTATTCTTGGAATTAGAGTGTGAAAACTGTACTTTGAATTACCAACAGTGATGACAGGCAAAAATCTTTCTGGGGGGAAAAGAACATTGTTTCTGAGTTATCTTTGGAAGCAAAGGACAAATGGGTTTTCTTGAATTATTCTTTTTTTAAAAAAATATATTTTATTTATTTTTTACAGAGGAGAAGGGAGAGGGATAGAGAGTTAGAACCATCGATGAGAGAGAAACATTGATTCAGCTGCCTTCTACACATCCCCCTACTGGGGATATGCCCGCAATCAAGGTACATGCCCTTGACTGGAATCGAACCTGGGACCCTTTGGTCCAAAGGCTGACGCTCTATTCACTGAGCCAAACCGGTCAGGGCTTGAATTATTCTTATAGGCAAGCAGATAAGTCCCTGAAGCCAGCCTGAGAAGGATGGAAGAGAGAAGGTATTCAGTGCTGGGCTTTTCTCTAATCCAGCCTGCCTCTCTGACCCAGTTGAAGCTTTTTGCCTCTCCAGGGGGCAGCTCCAAGTAGGAAAGGTCAGAAGGTTAGAAAACGATGTGAAGAGAGGGACTGTGGTCAGCTTTGGAAAAAAAAAAAAACACAAAAAGGAAAAGGCCGCTGCCCACTCCAGATAGCACTACCATTTGGAAATATTTCTGCTCCCAGAGAGTTCAGGGATAAATAGGGTTAAAACATCACACATTGCTTGGGAGCTCTGGAAGTTACAGATCCTGTAATTACCCAAAGACACTCCATTCTGATGCTGTGGTATCCAGCTTTGTACCTGAAGCCAACCCTTCCTAGCATCAAATAAATTAATCATATACCTCTTTTCTAAATTTTATTTATTTTGTTTCCCTTCCCTTCATATCCATCAGCCATTGTCCCCACGACTACTTTCCAGCACCAGCACACTAGCCAGGTCCTTATCATCTCTCACCAGAATACTCACCAGTAGTGCCCTAACTGTTCTCCCTGTACCCACTACTGTCCCCTTTCTTAGTTCAGGCTGTTTTAACCAAGTACTGCAGACTGGGTATCTTCTAAACAACAGATATATATTTCTCACAGTTCTGGAGGCTGAGAGTTCAAGATCAGGGTGCCAGCATGGCTAGATCCTGACGAGGACATCTTCTGGATTGCAGACTGCCAACCTTATGTCATATCTTTACATGGTGGAAAATAAGAACACAGCTCTCTATCCTCTTCTTTCAAGGGCACTATTCCCATTCAAAAGGGTTCCAACTACATGACCTAATTTTCTCTCAAAGGCCCCACCCCCAAATACCATCACATTGTGGATTAGGTTTCAACATATGAATTTTGAGGGGACACAGATATTCATTCCATTTCATCCCTTATCCAATATATTCCTCAATTTGACCCTTTATCATATTAATCATCTAAAAACACCTTACTATCTAAGCAAAACTTGCCTAGGATATACCAAGAGCATGGACCCAAGTTTCAAAGGGAACACCAGGACAGCATGTCTCCCTCATATCCTTTGCCCAGCATCACCTTCACAGATTTTCCCACAAGAAATAAATAAAATATCCTACTGACCTCTGAGCAGTGCCCATGCCCATTAAATGCCTCTCACCACACCACAACCATCATCACCCACAGTACACATCATCGAATTTATTCTCCTCAGGTATCATGCTCTGCCTCTAGAACATCCACTTCAATACTCCCCCATTGCCTCTTCTAGATACCTTCAGTTATCCCTGTTCCAATCCATCCACCATTTTTAAAAGCCCCCTCAAACTCACATGAAGGATTGCTACACACTCTTCTCATTTAACATGAATGTAAATTCCACACATGAATCTCTTCAGCCAGTTTAAGCATAATTGTCTTAAATTGGAGCCATCAGCAGTCTTTTCACAATCATACTTCATGATGGTGGAATGTGGGGCATTATCTTTGCTAAAAAACCCAAAACACCAATCAGAAAGAATATATGCACTCCAATATTCATAACAGCACAATTTACAGTAGCTAAGATTTGGAAACAGCCCTAGTGCCCATCAGCTGATGAGTGGATAAAAAATGCTGTGGTACATTTATACAATGGCCTAGTACACAGCTGTAAAACATAAGGAACTCGTGCCATTTGTAATACCTTGGATGGACCTGGAGAGTATTATGCTAAGCGAAACAAGCCAGTCAGAGAAAGACAAATAATGCATAATATTACTTATATGTGGTATCTAATGAACAAAATACACTGATGAACAAAATAGATCCAGAGACATAAAATCATGAAACAGACTGGTGAATCTCAGAGGGAATTCGGGGTGGGTGGGTAGGAAGAAAGCAACCAAAGAACTTGTGTGCATATATGCATATCCCATGGACACAGACAATAGTGGTGAAGACTTGGGAGGGTCAGGTGCAAGGTGGAGGTGGTCAATGGGAAAAAACAAAAACAAAGGCGACATCTGTAATGCTTTCAACAATAAACATAAAAAAATAGTAATCTCAGACGTGAGGTTTTACACTTGGTATTATTTTTTAAATTTCTTTATTGATTAAGGTATTACATATGTGTCCTTATCCCCCTATTGCCCCCACCACCCACTCATGCCCTCACCCCCCTAGTGTCTGTGTCCATTGGTTAGGCCTATTTGCATGCATACAAGTCCTTTGGTTGATCTCTCCCCCTTTCCCCACCCTTCCCTTCCTTCCCTCTGAGGTTTGATGTTCTGATCAATGCTTCTCTGTCTCTGGATCTGTTTTTGTTCATCAGTTTATGTTGTTCATTATATTCCATAAATGAGTGAGATCATGTGATATTTATCTTTCTCTGACTGGCTTATTTCACTTAGCATAACGCTCTCCAGATCCACCTATGCTGTTGCAAATGGTAAGAATTCCTTCTTTTTTACACTTGTTATTCTTGAGTGTGGTATACCTGATATGCCAACTGCAAGTCCTCTGAAGTCCCACCATGATGTTTTTAAACCACTTCCTTGTAGAATTTTCAGGAACCATTTGATACAACTATGAATACTGACTTTTCAATAGAGAGCAAGAAAGAGGGAAAAGGATAAAAAGAAAGAGATTGGGTACATAATCCTCCTTAGAAGGAAATTTGTGATACTTGATTAAATTCTCCTTCTCGGGGTATGTTGAGAACACTCAACAACTCTCTTGGAATCTCATAGCTCCACAGCCAGATTTCATGAATATTGATAAAGAAAAAAAAAGAATACTGTCTTGCCTGGTCAGTGTGGCCAGTGATTGAGTGTTGACCATGAACCAGATGGTCATGGTGCAATTCCTGGTCACAGCATGTGCCTGGGTTGTGGGCTCGATCCCCGTAGTGGGTGTGCAGGAGGCAATCAATGATTCTCTTTAATCATTGATGTTTCTATCCCTCTTTCCCTCTCCCTTCATCTCTGATATCAATAAAAACATGTCTTTTAAAAAAGTATACTGTCTTCATTTTTGGAGAGGATGAATGGGGGCAGAGATAAAAAGAGAGGGAGGCAGAGAGGGAGGGAGGCAAGTTGGTTTTTTCCAGGCCTTACTTAACCTTTTACCATACTAATTTTCTAAAGGTCAAGCTCTGGAACCATGGCTATTAGAGCTGCCTATTACATTGACTCCAAGAATTAGTTATTCATCCTCCTGAGCACATGGTAAAATATTAGGCACATCTCCTTCCTGAAAGTTGAGTCAAAAAATGATTAATGAAACACTAATCAGTAGTTCCCATTAACAACATTCATTTTATCTGCCCATTTTTAATTTTATTTTAGCACATAGCCAAGATACCAAATAACTGTACAATCTTGTACAAATGCTGGCATCAGAAGACAGGTGAACAGTGTGGACAAGACTTGTGAAAACCATATTCAAAATGTTTCTTGTATCAAGGCCTTCCTTTCTCTTTCCTGAGCAAGCATCCCAGTTCAGGTCCTTGTTAACTCCACAGCACTGAAGTAATATCTTCCTATCTAGGCAAGGTATTCCTGGTTCTGTACCTACTGCATATACCTGGTATAGTAACCTTCCAAAAGCACAGCTCTGAAGACATTATGCTTCTGCTAAAACCTATTCCCAACATTCCCTATTTCCCACTGACGTTTGTACAAGCTCCTTACTGTGACTTTTAAACCCTCTACGATTAAGCTTCTACTGGCTTACACATCCTTATCTTCACTACTGCCTTACTCTGTCTTCATATCAGCCTGACACATTCCTAGCTGTCCTTCAAGTATGTCCAATGCTTTCTCCCTGCCATGACCTTACTTGTTATTTCTTCTGTCAAGTTTAATATACCTATCAATCTCTTCCTGATAAAAACTGATCCATCCTTCAAGGTCTTTCTCAAATGTCTTCACCTCTCTGAAGCATTTTTCCGAATCCCAACTCAGAACTTGCTCTGACTTTCCATTGTGGCACTATTCATTACTGAGGCTCTTCTCTAATTCTTTCCCAGTTCAACCCAGTGATACACTTGTAAATGTTTAACAACTGACCGAAAAAAAGTCTTCATTTTATAGAGTTTGCCCATTTTCATGGTGTAAATACTCCCATCATGGTCAATTTCAAGCTATCAATCTGATGTCACTGAATACAGAGTTATGAAGAGGTACACAGAAGTAAACAATGATATAGTATTTCTACCATAGAGATACAATTGATGTAAATAGTTCCAAGAGCATAAAAAAATAAAAAATATAGCAAAGCAATTATACGTTCATAAATTACCTTTTAAATAAAATTTATTTAGTATAGGTTTACATAATTTTTTTTAACAATGGTTGTGTTTAACAACCAGCTCCCAAACACTAAAAATTTAAATATTAGCTCTTGTGAGTTGCTTCAAACCTATTCCAACACACCACTGCCTCTACTCTCCACCTGACTATGTAAGGTCTTCAAAGGAAGATATTCTACCTTTAATTATCTCTGTGCACTTAGTTCAATACCCTTCACAAAGCAGGTTCTGGATAACCATACATGTGGAAGCCAACTTCAATATGGACATCTGATCCATATCCTTGAGTAAAGTTATAAAAGTAGCTGTCCAAAAGACCTATAGTGCTGAGGTCCTGTTATTGGCAAAATGGAGAGAAGGGACAGCATTGCTCTGCAGAGATCCACAGTAAATTTAGTGCCAGGAAAACAGAGTGCAGCACGGTTTTGGATGTCTGGTTTTATTGCCTCAGGGAGTCTTTGGGTTATTTTTGTCTCATTTGTTGGAATGCCCCAAGGTCTGAGTCAAGGAATGGGAGAATAATTGATGAGGCCAGATTGTATAAGGAAACTGTCGTGTGCTCTTTCAAGGTACCAGTCACAGCAGAGCAGTAGGGGTGTGTCAAAGACACAGAAGATGGTGGTGTGACACTCTGTTGCTCACATAGAATGGGAAATTGGACTCCAACATTCCCACCTCTCTCTATATTAGTAAAATGAGGCCACAAAATAAAGTAACATTACCTTTCTTAAAAACATTACCTGAAATTGATGAAGTTAAAGTTACTTTCAAACGGAACAACAATTTCCTAACCATGTTTACTTTTCTCCTCCTGTAAGGAGAACAAGTTAAACATTCAGGTTGAGATTCAAAGTATTTGAATCCTTACCCAAGTTCTTCAAGGATTCAAATATCATACAGTCCAGATATGGTGTTTTGTATATTAATTAGATAAACTTACTACTTTCCCCTGTAGAACAATAACAGGATTACTGGAAAGATGTAAATACATTGACCTCCTTATACAAAGTACATTATAAATTATTAAAAACCTCTAGAAATATCTAACATCTAGAGACAGTATAGATTAGGGGTGGGGTCTAGGGTTCTGATTTATAAAAACTTCCCCTGACAATTCAGATGCCCAGACATGTTTGCATACCCCAGGGGTATGAGGCTTTTGGTGGCAAACAGGTCATCTAAACTCACTGCTTAGGGAAAAAACAAGAGTGCTGAAACAAGGGAATGACTGCAAGACCCCAGCTGATACTGAAAACTATGATTTCCCACCAGGGCCTGAGTGAGTGTGGGAGCAAAGAGGCTGGATGATTAGACTGATGCAGAGATTTACAGGAAACATACCACAAAAAAAATAAAAGGAAAGAGATGTGCCAATTGTCAAAAAAGATTATTGGAGTTCTGTACAATTTTTGGACAGGAAAGGCAATGAAATCAAGAGGGGGATTAACTGGACCAGGGGGTCAAGCTGAGATCAAAAAGCAAAAATAGGTCCACATACCCAAGTGGTCCAAAACATACATAAAAGTTTTTCAGTTACTGAATCAATTATATGTTTTTAAATTAAAATTAATTAAAAATAAAAATTTAGTTCCTCAGATACACTAGCTATGAATTGAGACATGCTGTAAGTATAAAATACTTTCTTAATTTGAGCATTTAAAATCTCTCAATACTTTTGGAAACTGATTACAGGATGAAATGATGTTTTGGATATTCTTAATTAAATGTTGTTAATGTTTTTTTAAAGCAGGAATAGAGAAGCAGGGACATAAGAAAACAGGCTGGATCAGTGGATGTGGCCAGAGAATGAAACACTGGAGTTTCCAATAGATGACGAACCTCTGGAATGTAAAACTCATTATGACATACGGAGTCAGGGAACTGTGAGACTAGGTGCTGGGTGGGCTGTCTATATGAAGACTCAAAGCACCCATGATATGTCAGGCTTTAGAATTGAGAGGAAACCATTGATGAAGAGCTGAGAGCACATGACCAGGACACCACGGATGACTGTGGGTGGTTTAGCACGAAGGTAATGGTATCCTCCACAAAAGATGGGTTGGAAGAGGTGTGTGAGGCTGATAATGGCTTCTTAACATATGTCCATAGCCTAATCCCTATAATTCGTAAATGTTGTCTTATTTCTAAAAGGGGATTTTGCAAATGTGGATAAGTTAAAGCTTTTTATATGAGGAGATTATCCTGGAATATCTGGGCAGGACTTCAATGCCATCACAAGTGTTTTTATAAGAGAGGGGCAGAAGGAGACAGAGAGACACAGAAAGGAAAAGGTAATATGATAAAAGAGGCAGAGATAGGAGTGATGAGTCCATAAGTCAAGGAATGCTGGCAACTACCAGAAGCTGGAAGAGGCAAGGAATGGATTCTCCCTTAGAGCTTCCAGATGGAGCACAGACTTGCCAACAATTTGACCTCAGCCCTATGAAACTTATTTCCTACTTATGGCCTCCAAAACTATGAGAGAATACATTTCTGTTACTCTAAACCCCTAAATTGGTGGCACTTTGTTAGGACAACCACAGGAAAGTGTCAATGGGAGTTGAGGAAAGAGAAATTTGGAGAATGGGCAGTTTGCACTGGAGCCAGCTTTCAAGTGAGGCAGGTGGAGGAGAACATTCCACAAAGAGGTGATTTCCATAAAGAAAACAAGCTCAGGACAAGGCTTCTAAAGGGCCCATCAAAAAACACTAGAAAGAAAGTTAGGTAGCCATGGGAGTCTAAGTAGGGGAATGAAACACAGCAGAATTGTGGTAAGAAGAAGGCAGAGAACAGCTGGCTGGACAGGCCTGCAGGTTTGGCACTGGCAGAATTGGCTAAGCCCCAGGGGAAGCAGCTGACTTCAGGTCTCACATGACATACTGACTACTTCTCAGCCTCACTGCAAAGAACCTATTCTAGGCTTATCTCCTAGCTTCTGGTGGTGGCTGGCAATCCTTGGCATTCCTTTGTAGATGTATAACTCCAATCTCTGCCTCCCTCTTCACATGGCCTACTTCTCTGTGCCCTTTCCCCTTCTTATAAGAACAAGAGTTGTTGGATGTAAAATCCATCCTAAATTTAGGATAATGTAACCTGAAAAGCCTTAACTAATTACATTTGCAAATACAATTTCCAAATAAGGACACATTCTGAGGTTCTGGGTGAACATAAATTCATTAAATTAATTTTACTGGGGTGACATTGGTTACTAAAATTATATAGGTTTCAAGTTTTCAATCCTATAATATATCATCTGTATATTGCATTATGTATTAACTACCCAAAGTCAAATCTCCTGAAGGGCACTATGTGACAAACAACAAATAGCACCTATATAACACTTACTTTGTGCCAGATGTGCACCCCTATGTTCATAGCAGCACAATTTACTATAGCTAAGGTTTGGAAACAGCCTAAGTCTAAGTGCCCATCAGCAGCTGAGAGGATTAAAAAATTGTGGTACATCTACACAATGGAATATTATGCCACTATAAGAAAGAAGGAACTTTTACCATTTGCAACAACATGGATGGAACTGGAGAACATCATGCTAAGCGAAATAAGCCAGTAGGAGAAAGATAAATATCACATGATCTCACTCATATGTGGAATATAACGATCAACATAATTTGATGAACAAAAATAGATCCAGAGACAAATGGGAGGAAAGGTTAGAGAATAACCAAAGGACTTATATGCATGCATATTAGCATAACCAATGGACACAGACACTGGGGCAGTACGGGCTTGCCTGGGGGTGGGAATGGCTGGGGGGGTCAATTGGGAAAAAAGAAGACATACGTAAAACTTTAAACAATAAAAAATCAATAAAAATATATATGTTTCTAAGCACTTTACTTGTATTAAATAATTTTATCCTCACAACTTTCCTTTGAAGTAGATACTATTATGATTATCTCCATTTTCTAGATGAAGAAACTGCGGTATAGTGAGCTTAAGTTGCCTGAGATCAAACAGAGTAAATACCAGCACTAAATTCAAATGTACATAGTCTGGCTCCAAAGGTCATATATTATACCACCACAACAATATGCTATGAATGACTATTAAAAAGTAAACTTTATTTCTATTTCTCATGCCTTAAATTTCTTAGCAGAAAATCTGACTTAGACAAGACTACTTACACTCACATTTCTGATCAAGCAAAACTTAATCCTTAAAATATCATTTTATTTGCTGGGGTACAAATGGAAACATGAATTGTGAATGTGCTGATTGTTCTTACCTGTTGCAGATGCCAAATGTGATTATGGGCAAGTCATCCATTATCTCTGTATCTGTCCACCATCAATGACTGTTTATTGATAACTTACTGTGTGCCAGGCAATGGACTAAGTACTGAATATATGGCAAAGCACAAAATAGATGGAATTTCAATGCTAATGAGATAAACTAATCCACCAAACTAACCAAGGAATTACCCAGATATTTATTTTTTAAAATATATTTTATTGATTTTTTACAGAGAGGAAGGGAGAGGGATAGAGAGTTAGAAACATCTATGAGAGAGAAACATCAATCAGCTGCCTCCTGCACACTCCCTACTGGGAATGTGCCCACAACCAAGGTATATGCCCTTCACTGGAATCGAACCTGGGACACTTGAGTCCACAGGCTGACACTCTATCCTCTGAGCCAAACCAGTTAGGGTGATTTAATAATTTATGAGTCTGCAAAGAACTGGGAAGGAAGATGGTGTATGGGCTTTCTGGTAGTAGATAGAAGGAATGCCTAGCCCCATCTGAAGAGTCATGGAAGAGGTCTTTGAAAATGTAATTTAAACTAAGACTTGAAGGATCTCTGGAAGACAGAAAAAACCTTCTGGCAGAGGAAATCATAGGTCTGAAACTGAGAATTGAAAGAGAACAGAGTGCACTCAAGGATGGAATATTCTGGAGCAGTTGAAGAGGGAGCAAAGGAGGAATAAGAGTGATTGAAATAGGCTGTTCAGGGCAACCAGACAATATCTCTCCTTCCAAAGGGCACTCTGAGTCTTGATTGCTCTATCTATAAAACCAGAAGTAATGATAGCAACCACAAACAGTTGTTAGGAAGACAATTGGACTAGCATGAGATGAAATGCCTAGCATGGTACCACATACAGAGAAGGTACTAAGCAAATATTACCTGAGTCTGAATCCACTCATAATCCCTCTTCAACTTTCACTTAAGAAAACATAATAGCTTTATAACCTCAACTTTCTTCTTCTTGAGAGCTGAGTAAAGCTCACATTCATAACCCAAAGCACTAAGAGCACTGAACATATGATATAAATTGAAATTTTTTCATGTTATCTGACAAGGTTGCAGTAATGAAACAAGGAAATATGCACACTCCTGAATTTTAAGTTCTTGGCCTTGCCTCATTCACAAGCATAATGTTTTCTAGAGACTGCATAGATAGGACATAAGTCACATTAAAATCATTGATCCCTCTAAACAAGGATTGCATACTCACTGTAATTAGTGTATTAAGGGGAGATTCAATCTAAAGAAAGAAATAGTGAACCTACTCCACGTTTTATTTTCTATGGTAGCATACATAAATTTAAATTATACTATGGGCACTTTTTAGCATAACATGCACTGTGTATTTTTTCATTTCAATAAACCCATTTCCCCCTTACACATAACACTTGATAATTCAGGGAAATGTATCTTAGTAGCTCTGAACTGCTGCTTCCTCAGCAGTCGATTCATATATATTTTTTAATTTTCTTTTTGTTTTGTTTTGTTGAGTTAAGTGAAAACTAAAAGCTCCAGGGAATAAAACTAAACATGATTGTCTTTGAGAAAAAGAAATTCCTTCTGTTTCCCTCCTCTTCTCTCAAAATCATATCACATGCAATAGAAGCATCAGCCATATTTATCTGTGATAAAGTGACCACAGGAGGAAACCATATGAATAATTTCAATGAAAATTCTAATATGTAGTTACCTTTATACCATATCAGTGAGATATATTTTTATACATCTATTTTGTTTTCCTAGAGCAAGGAGAAAGTCTCATTAAAAATACAATCCCTGAAAAGACTTAAGAACCAAGATGGTGGCGTACGTAAATGCCAGTACTCACTGCCTCCCACAACCACATCAAAATTACAACTAAAATAGAGAACAACCATGATTCAGAACTGCCTGAAACCTTGCTGAATGGAAGTCCTACAACTAGAGAAGTAAAAGAAGAAAGTACGCTGAGACTGGGAGGAGGGGCAGAGGCATGGAGTGAGCTGATCCAACACCCATGTGTGGCGTGTTTTTAATCAGGAGGGATATCTCCACTTCAGAGGCCTCCCATGAGAAGCAATGGGTCACAGCCCCAAACCAGATCCCTAGCCCAGGGTTCCAGAGCTGGGAAGAGAAATCCCTGTAACTTTGGGCTGTGAAAACCAGAGGGGATTGTGGCCAAGTGACATGGAAGCTCCTGGAGACACAGGCAGTCCTTAAAGTGCATGAACTTACATGCTCCCACTTGCTCTGAGCTACAGCATGGGAGGCAACACTGGGGGAACTAGGGACATAGAGGGAGGAACTGGATTGTCTGGCATCAGGGCAGGAACTCAGTGGTGGTTTACTCCCAGAGAGGGGTGCTTGTGGGAGTCATTATTCCTGTGCTGGGACCTCCGCACTCATAGGGATGACTGGTAGCCATATATGAGTTTCTATCAGTGTGGTCCACACTGTTCCTTCCTGGACACACTGCCCTATCCAACTTCTAGCCCCACCAAGGCTGTTTGCAGCAGATTTTCCATATGAATAACCTGTCCTGGCTCAGACTTCATACCTTCCTAAAAATCTCTTTAAAAAGCAGCAGCTGGCTTCAAAATGCCTCATACCTATCAATAAGAGTCCCAAGAACCAGCACTAGCACCAGCCTGCCTTGCTTCACAACTTGGCCTCACCTGGGCACTTCCAAACCCAATACAAGTAGAAGCCTTCTGCAGAGCACTCTGTAGCTCCTATCAGGTGGCCCCAGGCAATGGCTGACTTTGTATACCCTGGGAGGCCCCAGAACCAGTGTACCTGAAGGACAGAATCAGACCATACCAGATTACAATTCTACACATACACAAGCAACACACTCAAGGGGCAGTCTCAATGAGCACCAACACCCCACTGAAGCAAGTCCTGTTCCATAGAGGTGACTCTTCCACAGCAGTTATCCCTCACAGCCAATTGGCCTGGTCGTCAATTCCTCCCAGTGATGCCAACAGCAATCAAGGCTCAACTACAACATAACTGTGCGCACAGCCCACTCAGGGGTGCACCTTGAGTGCCCAGATCAGATGACTGGGGAGGCAGAGCCACTGGGCCCTACAGGACATCTACTACACAAGGCCACTCTACCAATTCCAGGAGACATAGCAGCTCTATCTAATAAATAGAAATAGACACAGGGAAGCAGCCAAAATGTGGAGCCAACGAACTTATCACAAATGAAATAATGGAAAAAATATACAGAAAGAGAAATAAATGAAATGAAAGCAAGCAAACTACTGGATACAGAGTTCAAAACAATGGTCATATGGTTGTTCAAGGATCTTAATGAGAGCTTCAAGGAACTAAAAGAGAGCTTCAAAGGACTTAGTGAAACTTCAATAATCTTAGTGAGAATTTCAAAGACATGAAAAAGGACCAATCAGAAATTAAGCATGCATTAACTGAAATAAAGAATAATTTACAGGGATTCAACAGTAGAGTAGAGGATTCCAAGAATCAAATCAATGATTTGGAATATGAGGAAGCAAAAAACACCCAGTTAGAGGAACAAAAAGAAAAAAAAAATAATACAAAAATATGAAGGTAGTTAAGGAGCTTCTGAGACAACTTCAAGCATTTACCGGAAGGAGAAGACATAGATAAAGATATTGAAAACCTATTTGAAGAAATAATGACAGAAAACTTCCCCAACCTGGTGAAAGAAATAGACGTACAAGTCCAGGAAGCACAGAGAATCCCAAACAAGATGAATCCAAAGAGGACCACACCAAGACACATCATAATTAAAATTCCAAGGGCAGGCCTCTCACCCCCATCCCCACCGGCCCCTCCCCAGCCACTAGGGCCCTTAAATCTAAAAAAATAAAAAATAAATAAAATAAAATAAAATGCCAAGGGCAAAAGAAAAAGAGATAATCATAAAAGCAACAAGAGAAAAACAGTTAGTGACCTACAAGGGAGTGCCCATACGACTGTCAGCTGATTTCTCAGCAGAAACTTTGCAGGCCAAAAGGGAATGGCAAGAAATATTCAAAGTGATGAAAAACAAGGACCTACAACCAAGATTACTTACTCAGCAAAAATCTCATTTAGAATTGTAGGTCAGATAAAGAGCTTCACAGACAAGAAAAAGCTAAAGGAGTTCATCATCACCAAAACAGTATTACATTAAATTTTGAAGGGTATTCTTTAAGAAGAGCAAGAGGTAGAAGAAGAAAAAAAAGATAAAAAATATGAACAATAAAATAGCAATAAATACATATCTAACAACAATTGAATCTAAAAATCAAAATAGCCCTAACCGGTTTGGCTCAGTGGATAGTGTCGGCCTGCGGACTCAAGGGTCCCAGGTTCGATTCCGGTCAGGGGCATGTACCTTGGTTGCAGGCACATCCCCAGTGGGGGTTGTGCAGGAGGCAGCTGATCGATGTTTCTCTCTCATCGATGTTTCTAACTCTCTGTCCCTCTCCCTTCCTCTCTGTAAAAATCAATAAAATATATATTTTTTAAAAAATAAAAACAAACAAAAAGGAATCTAATGAACAAAATAAACTGATGAATAAAATAGAACCAGAGGCATGGAGACATGGAGCAGACTGATGAATTTCAGAGGGAATGGGAGAGGGGGGAATGGAGAGATCAACCAAAGATCTTATATGCACACTAGAGGCCCAGTGCATGAATTCATGCACCAGTGGGGTCCCTCGGCCTGGCCTGAGGGATTAGACTAAAACTGGCTCTCCAACATCCCCCAAGGGGTCCCGGATTGCGAGAGGACCCAGGCCAGGCTGAGGGACCTTGCTGGTGCACAATCAGGGCTCAGAAGGGGCCACGGGAGGGCTCCAGGGTGTCCCAATTGGCCGGACCCCAGCAGCAAGCTAATCTACTGGTCAGAGAATCTGCCCCCGGTGGTCAGTGCATGTCATAGCGAGCAGTTGAGCAGCCTTAGCATATCATTACCAGACTATGCTTTGATTGGTTGAACAGATGACCAGACACTTAGCATATTAGGCTTTTATTATATAGGATATGCATTACCTATGGACACAAACAATAGGGGGTTGAAGGCCTGGTGCAGGGTCAGAACTGGGTAGAGGGAGACAATGTGGTGGGGGGAAGGGGAGCATCTATAATGCTCTCAACAATAAAGATTTTTTAAAAATGCAAGCTCTGCTGCCAGACAGATCTGGGTTCAGATAATGGCTTTACAACCTACAAGCTGTGTGGCAAAGTGATGCTATGTGATTTCCCAGACTAAGTCATATAAGGGCATGCAAATTCTGCCTATGCATTGGTACATTCACACTGGGAGCTCTGAGCTGCAATGTAACAAGTCTGACTACCCTGAGTCTGCCTCACTAAGAGGAAGCCCATGCCACATGCGGTATCCAGGTAAAAGTCCTATAGTAACAGTCCTGATATCTGAGTCATTCCCACCCAGTCACAATATATGGAAATAATGGCATTGTGGATTATCTGGACCAGTCCATAATACCAGCTGAAGACTACAATTAGTTGACTACATGGAAGCAAAAGATTCACCTTAATTAATAGCACACAGAATCTGTGAGCCTAATGAAATGGTTGCTATATTTAAGCCACTATATTTGTTATGCAGTAACAATAAGAGAAACAAGAAAACCACATAAGAGAACCAAGATTGCGGCGATATAGGCAGACGCGTCCCAGGTCGTGTCCCGGAGCAAATGGAATGAACAGCTGAAACTAGTAACACCCACACCGAATTGGGGAAATTGCTCAGCTGGTGAGAGGGTTTGCAGCCGGGAAGAGCAGAACTCCCCTGGAAAGGTAAAAAAACCAGGGATTTGGGCAGGAAAGTTTGCCAGACCTCTGAGCCCAGAGAGTCGGAGGGAGACCGCGTGGCAGACAGCCACGTCCCCTGGGACAGGCACAGCCCCTGAGGGGGGAAAGGAGAACCGCTGGATTCCTGGCGCCGCCAGGGAAATTGAGAGCTGGGTTCTGTGACCGCGGAGGACTGAGCCTAAAGGGGGCAGCCTGAAGAGCTGACCTGACCATACAGTCCCGGTAAGAGAAGAAGCTTACAGAAACCAAGCCTTCCCCGTTTCCGCGGCCGGCGTTTGTTTGTTTGTTTTCACTGAATCCTGTTCATAAGACATTTCGGATACAGACACTCACCTGTGCTGAAGAGAGGGAGAGTGTGCGGAGGAGTGGAATCTGGGGAGAGACTGGGGAGAGAGGGGGAGCCGGGAGAGGTGGCAGCGAATTGAGTGCTGAGACACCCCTGAGCCCAAGACTGGGGCAGCCACTCTCTCCAGAGAGTGAGGCTCCTCCCCCCGGCCCCCAGGCAAGGAGCACAACCACACCCAGATTCCACCCTGTACAAGATCAAGGATTAAAATGACCTTATCAGTCCCTGGGAGTTAACAGGGTCTGGCCTATAGAGGGATTTTCAATCCCAGCAACAACATAGCGCCAGTAACTAACTATTACGCAGTCAGCTCTGGGCAATGAACTTCCACTGGAAAGAGAGGCCCTATAGCCCCAGAGGCCAACCCCAGAACACTGCCACCCAGAGGCTGACCCACAAACTGACTCTTTGCTAAACACAAAATAAGGCAGTCTGGGAAATAAATGCGACCTGCTTTAAAATAAGGACTGTGGTTCACAACACAGAGGAACAGTATATCGCAGGGAAACTCAACACTCTCCTGAATACCTGGAAGGTCTAAGGCGAGCCACACTGAAGAATAGAAGAACCGAAGGACCTTCACTACTGCATTTTTTTTTTTTCACTTTTTAACTAAGAAATCAATTTTTTTTTATTTTTTTTTTCTGTTCTTTTTTTTTTTCTTTTTCCATCACCTGATTTTACCCTTTTAATTACTACCTTCCTATTTTTTAACCAGTATTATTACTGCTACCATTTTACCATTTTTTAAAGTGCCATTTTATTTTCTCTTTATTTTATTTTGGGATTAGTGTTCTCCATTCTATTTTCATTGTTATATTATTGGTTGTTTCTAGTTTGCATTCATATCCAGGGAGCTGTTGCTGGAATTTGTTGGGATTAATGGCTGTTCTATAGGAGTATTCTCCTCATATAAAAAGTCTCTTCCCCTCTTCCACTTCATTCTCTCTTTTCGCTCTTTTTTTTTCTTTCTTTTCTTTTCTCGCTTTTATTTTCCCCCCTCCTTTTTCCCGATTTCATTTTTGCACTCGTTTTTTTGATCCCTACTTTTCTTTTCTTTTTTTTCTTTTATCATTTTCTCTTCCTTCTTCCTTATCCCCTAATTCTCTTAATTCAGGTGGTCACCTTTATTTGGAGTTATTAATATCGTGAATATATTTGTGTATAGTGCCTGGTACATGGTGCCTTGTTGTGTTGTATTTTGTGCCTTTAAATCAATGCAGCAGATCCAAGCAACAGCAACCTCCTGAGCACCACATCCTCTGCTGAGGAACAGCAGCTGTACGTGAAACCTCGCCCCACCAGCCAGAAGAGCCACCACAGCTGTGAACAGCACCCACCAGAGGAGCTGCTGACAACTGAAGAGCAGCAGCTACCGCAACCACCCGAAGAGCAACCACAGACCAAGGAGTCACTGCCACCCAGGGAGCAACCACTGAACGACTCAACATCTAGATATGTCAGTGAGATCAAACATGGGTAGACAAAGAAACCCCCAAAGGAAAGAGAAGGAGGACTCTCCAGAAAAGCAGCTAAGTAATACAGAGGCATGCAACATGACAGATAAAGAATTCAGAATAAGGGTCCTAGAGTGCATAAACCGGATGGAGGAAAAAATCGACAACCTCTTCAAGAAGCAAGAAGAAACAGATGAAAAAATCGATAACATATGGAAGAAGCTAGAAGAAACAGATGAAAAAATCGATAACATATGGAAGAAGCTAGAAGAAACAGATGAAAAAATCAACAACTTAAGTAAGACCCAAGAAGAAATGAAGAGTGATATAGCTGCAATGAAAAACTCCATTGAAAGTATCAACAGTAGACTAGGAGAAGCGGAGGACCGAATTAGTGAATTAGAAGACAAGGAAGCAAAACACACACAAAATGTACTGCAATTGGAGAAAAAAATTAAAAGACAGGAGGAGAGCTTAAGAGAGCTTTGGGACAACATGAAACGAAACAACATACGAATAATAGGAGTACCAGAACAACAGAAGGATGAACAAGGATTAGAAAACCTACTTGAAGAAATAATATCAGAAAACTTTCCTGAGGTGGGGAAGAAAAAAGTCACACAAGCCCAGAGAGTCCCAAACAAGGTGAACCCGAAAAGACCCACACCAAGACACATCATAATCACCATGGCAAATGTTCAGGACAAAGAGAGAATCTTACAGGCTGCAAGAGAGAGACGGAAAGTTACATACAAGGGATCTCCCATTAGACTGTCAAATGATTTCTCAACAGAAACACATCAGGCCAGAAAAGAATGGACTGAAATTTACAAAGTGATGCAAAGCAAAGGACTGAATCCAAGAATACTCTATTCAGCAAGGCTATCATTCAAACTTGAAGGGGAAATAAGAAGCTTCACAGACAAAAAAAGGCTAAGGGAGTTTGTCACCACCAAGCCAGCAATGCAAGGAATGATAAAGGGACTGCTATAAAAAGAAGAAATAAAAAGCTCAGAAAGAAAACAGCCACACACACACACACAAAGAAATGGCTACAAACAAGTACCTTTCAATAATAACTTTAAACGTAAACGGACTAAATGCTCCAACCAAAAGACATCAAGTGGCTGAATGGATAAAAAAACATGACCCATACATCTTCTGTCTACAAGAAACCCACCTCATTAGAAGGGACTCACACAGACTGAAAGTGAAAGGATGGAAAAATATCTTTCAGGCAAATGGAAAGGAAAAGAAAGCTGGGGTAGCAATACTTATATCGGACAAAATAGACCTCAAAGTGAAGGCCTTAACAAGAGATAAGGAAGGCCACTTCATAATACTAAAGGGATCAATACAACAAGAAGATATAACCCTGGTAAACATATATGCACCCAATGTAGGAGCACCCAAATTCATAAAAAAACTCCTGGAAGATATCAAAGGAGAGATCGACAACAATACAATCATAGTAGGGGACTTTAATACACCATTGACAGCACTGGATAAGTCCTATAGACAAACAATCAGCAAAGATACAGCAATCCTAAATGACTCACTAGATCAGATGGACTTAATAGACATCTTCAGAACACTTCACCCCAAAGCCAGGGAATATACGTTCTTCTCAGGTGCTCGTGGTACATCTTCAAAAATAGACCACATATTGGGTCACAAGCAAAGTATCCCCAAATTCAAGAAGATTGAAATCATAAAAAGCATCTTCGCAGACCACGATGGCATAATACTAGAAATAAACTACAATAAAAACAACCCAAAATACTCAAACACCTGGAAGCTGAATAGCATGTTATTAAATATTGATTGGGTTACCAATGAGATCAAAGAAGAAATTAAAAACATCCTGGAAACTAATGACAATGAAAACACAACAATCCAAAACCTATGGGACACAATGAAAGCAGTCCTGAGAGGGAAGTTTATAGCTCTACAGGCCTATCTCAAAAAACAAGAAAAAATGGTAGTAAATCATCTAACTCTACACCTCAAAGAATTAGAAAGAGAGCAACAAGAAAACCCCAGAGTGAGCAGAAGGAAGGAGATAATAAAGATTAGAGCAGAAATAAATGACATAGAGACCAAAAAAACAATACAGAAAATCAATGAAACCAAGAGCTGGTTCTTTGAAAGGATAAACAAGATTGATAAACCTCTAGCCAGACTCACCAAGAAGCAGAGAGAGAGGACCCAAATAAATAAAATCAGAAACGATAGAGGCGAAATAACAACAGACCCCACAGAAATACAAATGATTGTTAAAAAATACTATGGACAGCTCTACTCCAACAAACTAGACAACATGGAAGAAATGGACAAATTCCTAGAAAAATACAGCATTCCAAAACTCAATCAGGAAGAATCTAAAAATCTCAACAGGCCAATAACTATGGAAGAAATTGAAGCAGTCATCAAAAAGCTTCCATCAAACAAAAGCCCAGGACCAGACGGCTTCACAGGAGAGTTTTACCAAACATTCAAGGAAGAACTAAAACCTATCCTCCTCAGACTACTACAAAAAATTCAAGAGGAAGGAACACTTCCAAGCTCATTCTATGAAGCCAGCATCACCCTAATACCAAAACCAGGTAAAGACAACACAATGAAAGAGAATTACAGGCCAATATCCCTCATGAACATAGATGCCAAAATCCTCAACAAAATTCTAGCAAATCGGATCCAGCAGTACATCAGAAAGATCATACACCATGACCAAGTAGGATTTATCCCAGGGATGCAAGGATGGTACAATATCCGCAAATCAATAAACGTGATACATCACATAAACAAATTGAAAGAAAAAAACCACATGGTCATATCAATTGATGCAGAAAAAGCATTTGACAAAATTCAACACCCATTTTTGATAAAAACTCTCAGCAAGGTGGGAGTAGAAGGATCATACCTCAACATAATAAAAGCCATATATGACAGACCCACAGCCAACATCATACTCAACGGACAAAAACTAACACCATTTCCCCTAAGAACAGGAACAAGACAGGGATGCCCCCTCTCACCACTCCTGTTCAACATAGTACTGGAAGTGTTAGCCATTGCAATTCGGCAAGAAGAAGAAATAAAAGGCATCCAAATTGGAAAAGAGGAAGTAAAACTGTCCTTATTTGCAGATGACATGATATTATACATACAAAACCCTAGAGATTCCATCAAAAAGCTACTAGACTTAATACATGAATTTGGCAATGTAGCAGGATACAAAATTACCCCAAGAAATCTGAGGCATTTCTATACACCAATAGTGAACTTTCAGAAAGAGAGATTATAAAAACAATCCCGTTTACCATTGCACCAAAAAAATTAAGCTACCTAGGAATAAACTTAACTAAAGAGGTAAAAGACCTCTTCTCAGAAAACTACAGGATGTTGAAAAAAGATATAGAGGAAGACATAAACAGATGGAAGAACATACCGTGTTCATGGATTGGTAGAATCAACATCATTAAAATGTCCATACTACCCAAAGCAATCTATAAATTCAACGCACTTCCCATTAAAATACCAACGGCATACTTCAGAGATCTAGAACGAACTCTCCAAAAATTCATCTGGAATAAAAAAAGACCCCGAATAGCTGCAGCAATCCTGAAAAAGAACAAAGTAGGTGGGATCTCAATACCAGATATCAAGTTGTATTACAAAGCCACTGTTCTCAAAACTGCCTGGTACTGGCACAAGAATAGGCATATAGATCAATGGAATAGAATAGAGACCCCAGAAATCGGCCCGAACCAATTTGCTCAATTAATATTTGACAAAGGAGGCAAGAACATACAATGGAGCCAAGATAGTCTCTTCAATAAATGGTGCTGGGAAAATTGGACAGATATATGCAAGAAAATGAAACTAGACCACCAACTTACACCATACACAAAAATAAACTCAAAATGGATAAAGGACTTAAATGTACGATGGGAAACCATAAAAATTCTAGAAGAATCCAAAGGCAACAAAATCTCAGACATATGCCGAAGCAATTTCTTCACTGATACAGCTCCTAGGGCACTTGAAACTAAAGAAAAAACGAACAAATGGGACTACATCAAAATAAAAAGCTTCTGCACAACAAAAGAAACCATCAACAAAACAACGAGAAAACCCACTGTGTGGGAAAACATATTTGCCAATGACATATCTGATAAGTGCCTAATCTCCAAAATTTATAGGGAACTCATACAACTTAACAAAAGAAAGATAAACAATCCAATCAAAAAATGGGCAAAGGACCTAAATAGACACCTTTCAAAAGAGGACATCCAGAAAGCCAAGAGACATATGAAAACATGCTCAAAGTCACTAATCATCCAAGAGATGCAAATCAAAACAGCAATGAGGTACCATCTCACACCTGTCAGACTGGCTATCATCAACAAATCAACAAACGACAAGTGCTGGAGAGGATGTGGAGAAAAAGGAACACTTGTGCACTGCTGGTGGGAATGCAGACTGGTGCAGCCACTATGGAAGACAGTATGGAGTTTCCTTAAGAAACTGAAAATGGAACTCCCATTTGACCCTGTGATCCCACTTCTAGGAATATATCCCAAGAAACCAGAAACACCAATCAGAAAGGATATATGCACCCCTATGTTCATAGCAGCACAATTCACCATAGCTAAGATCTGGAAACAGCCTAAGTGCCCATCAGTAGATGAATGGATTAGAAAACTGTGGTAGATCTACACGATGGAATACTATGCTGCTGTAAAAAGGAAGGAACTCTTACCATTTGCAACGTCATGGATGGAATTGGAGAGCATTATTCTAAGTGAAATAAGCCAGTCAATAAAGGAAAAATACCACATGATCTCACTCATTCATGGACAATAGAGACCATTATAAACTTTTGAACAATAATAGATACAGAGGCAGAGCTGCCTCAAACAGATTGTCAAACTGCAGCAGGAAGGCCGGGGAGGGTTGGGGGGCAGGAGGTAGGGGGGTAAGAGATCAACTAAAGGACTTGTATGCATGCATATAAGCATAACCAATGGACATAAGACACTGGGTGATAGGGGAGGCTGGGGGACTGTCTAGGGCGGGGGGATAAAATGGATACATATGTAATACCCTTTGTAATACTTTAAGCAATAAAAAAAAAAGAAAACCACATAAGCGCCATCCTACTGGGCCAGCAAGCCTCTAGAAAGACACCTGGATACAAGCCAACAGGAATAGCAGCCATAATGGGCCCATATATAGGACTTACTCTGTGCAGGGTATTGTTCCTAGTGATTTATGTCTATGAACTCAATTATCAGTAATCCTCAAAATAAGTCTGTGAGTTAGGTTCTATTATGTTCACTACTTCACAGATGAGGATATTGAAGCACAGAGATGTTAAGTGACTTGCCCAACTTCCCACAGTAATTAAGTAGTAGACAAGGATTTGGATGCAGGTGGTCTGGTGCCAGAGTCCCTGCCTTTTAGTCACCACACTATACAACCTCACTCATGTCCAGTATGTACAAGAAAGTTACCAATGTGTCTGGACTTCCTAAAAACAGCGGTTTGCTGGGAGGAAAGACTTTACAATGGCCACATAGCTGGTTTCCTGGTCCTTATCACCAAGTCCATCTGGAGCTATGCTCCTGACAGCTCAGTCATGGGCCCTTCAGGGTCATTCTCCAAGCTTAAAGGGTTCCTACTAGAATTCTTGCAATTCATAAAGACAATTTTTGCCGGGGTCCAGCCCCAGAGGGTCCAGGGGTTCCCAAAGGCATAGACAGAGTCGGCGAAGAAGGAATGACAGGGAAACAGCGTTCAGTTGATCAGTAGACTAGTCAGGATCTCCAGCCAAGTTCTGGTCTGGATCTCCAGAGAGGTTCTACTCAGGTTCTCCAGTCAGGTTCAGTCACCAGGTTCTAGTCAGGCTCTCCTGCCAATCTCCGCAGTCAGGTTCAGTCCAGGATCCCCTGCCATGCTCTCTCGCCAGGCTCCGCCTCCAGGCTCCGAGGCCAGTCCCTGTCCAGGATCCTCGGCATGCTCTCGCCAGCGAAGTTCTTCTGTCTGTAGAGAACGTTCTGTGTAGGTTCTGTGCCTAGGCTCTGTCTCTCTTGGTCCTGTCTTCCAAGCCCTGTGTCCTTAGTTCTGTGTTCTGAGTTCTGTGTCCCGAGTTCTGTCTCTTGCTGTCTTGTTGCATCTGTATTTATACCAGTTGATTCCAATCCTATCAATCTCTATTCCAAAGGTTAGGGTGTTTCTTATCTCCATTCCAGGGAGTAAAGATTATGTAGCTTAAGCATGATTGTTCGTAGTTAAAATGATTAATTACCTGCCTGGCACTTAGTTGAGGGGTTTTATTCCCTCCCTAACTTCAGGGGAAAATCCCTACCTGGGGATTCAACCTTTCTCGGAGAGGTGACCTTGGTTAAAACACAGCACCAAGAAGGTGAGCAAACATATTAAGAACCGTATGCCATATATGCCAGGTCCCTTGAAACAGCAAGGATGGACCGGCTCCCGGCAAATTTTCCTTTGGAAGACTCCAACCCTGTCCTAGCACTCAGTGACAACTCAAAAATCACAGAACTCATTGTTAATTTTACCTTTAACTAGGCTTTCTCAGAACTGTCCAAGGTGGTGAAAGAGAGGCTATTAATGGTAATATAATAATAGCTAATAATGATACTACTAAGGTTGTGGCAGAATGCACAGGAGAACGATCAGACAGCACTCTGAGGAAGGAAAGTTTAACCTTTATTTAGCAGATCTGCTAGTCCAGGGGAATTCTGGATCCAAAGCCTGAACTGAACTCCTGGGGAGGCTCTGACCTATATATTTCCTCCTGTGGTGGGCCCCTGAAGGTCCTCGCAGCTCCACCCAAGTCAGTCTTTGAGGGGCCTTGGGGGCATGCTCTGCAGCTCCACCCAAAACAGTCAGAGTCCGGAAGTAAGACTTCAGTTTTAACCAGATACTGAACTAGGCTGCAAGCGTCCCCCCCCCCCCCCCGCCCCATTTCCCTTTTCACTAATCCTATCTAATAAAAGAGAAAAATGGTAATTGGCGTACGACGATACCCTTTTCATTGGCTAATCAGGGCTATATGCAAATTAACTGCCAACTATGATTGGCAGTTAACTGCCAACTATGATTGGCAGTTAACTGCCAACTATGATTGGCAGTTAACTGCCAACTAAGATTGGCAGTTAACTGCCAACAAGATGGCGGTTAATTTGCATATGTAGGCACAACGCAGGGAGGCGAAAGGGAACGCAGGAAGAAGCCCCCTGCCACTGACAGTGATCAGAAACCCAGGGGGGAGCTAAGAGCTGGGGGGCAGGGCAAAGGCGGCCCCAGGGAATCAGAGAATCAGGCGCCTTTGCCGCCCTGGCCAGTGATAGCAGGAAGTAGGGGTGGAGCCAGCGATGGGAGCTGGGCACGGTCGAAGCTGGCAGTCCCAGGAGCTAGGGGCCCCTCGCCTGGGCCTAAAGCGGAGCCCACGATCGCGGGGCCGCTGCAGCTGCGGGTCCCCGCTGCCCGGGCCGGACGCCTAGGCCAAAGGCGTTAGGCCTGGACAGGGACGGAGCCTGCAACCGCGGGGAGCTGGGGGTCCCCTGCCCAGGCCTGACACCTCTGCCGGAGGCCTCAGGCATTGTCAAGGGGCCGATCCAGTGATTGGTGATCGGAGGGTGATGAGGGTCAACTCCTCTGGCTGAGGCATCAGGCCTGGGTGGGGGGCTGAGCCGGGGATTGGGGGGATATGATGGTCCCCTTGCCCAGGCCTGAAGCCTGGGTCAGAGGCATCAGGCTTGGGCGGGGGGTGGAGCAAGCGATCAGAGGGAGATGGGGGTCCCCTGCCCAGGCATGATTCCTGGGCCAGAGGCCTCAGGCCTGGGCGGGGGCCAGAGCCAGTGATCGGGGGGAGATGGGGGTCCCCTGTCCAAGCCTGACACCTCTGGCGGAGGCGTCAGGCCTGGGCAAGGTGCCGATCAGGCGATCGGAGGGTGATGGGGGTCTACGCCTCTGGCCGAGGCATCAGGCCTGGACAAGGGGCCAATCCTGCGATTGGAGGGTGATGGGGGTCAATGCCTGAGGGCTCCCAGTATGTGAGAGGGGGCAGGCTGGGCTGAGGGACACTCCCCTCCCCACACACACCCAGTGCACGAATTTCGTGCACCGGGCCCCTAGTAGTATAATAATAATACAAAAAGGCATGTATTAGCCGAAACCGGTTTGGCTCAGTGGATAGAGCGTCAGCCTGCGGACTGAGAGGTCCCGGGTTCGATTCCGGTCAAGGGCATGTACCTGGGTTGCGGGCACATCCCCGGCGGGGGATGTGCAGGAGGCAGCTGATCGATGTTTCTCTCTCATCGATGTTTCTAACTCTCTCTATCTCTCTCCCTTCCTTTCTGTGAAAAATCAATAAAATATACTTAAAAAAAAGAATTATTAAAAAAAAGGCATGTATTTGAATTAATCACTTTTCAGGTGTTCTGAATCAGCAAACAAATAACAGCTGCCACTTTGGGGAAAGACAGCTAACATTCAGTATCACCCACTACTTGTTTTTATGTATAAGATGTCTTGAAATCAAGAAGTTATGCATCATATTGTCAGTATAACAATAAGAGCTGACCTTTATTGAACCCCTAGCACTGCACTAAGTACTTTACAGTTGTTATCTTGGAGATCATAGCCACAGCTCTATAAGGACAGTATTATTACTGTGACTTAGAGGAGTTAAACAATTTGCCCGAGATCATGGAGCAGTCAAGGGATGGCAGCTCCAGGATTTACTCCAGTTATTCCAACCCTCAACTAAGTCTCTTAGTCTCTTTTCTATACACTGCCTCTGGGAAAGGTCTGAGATTTGACCACTTGACCAACACAAAATTAGGGCAAATCTAACAGGATTAAACAGAATTACCCATGGTGGTCATAACACTTCACATGGCAGCACAAATGACCTACACCCATTCTCCTGGTTTTGATAAATATTAAACATAGTGGTGTGTGTGTGTGTGTGGTCTTTGGGGATGGGGTAGGAAGGCTAATTATTCTTATGAAATTTAATTATGGTTTATTTTTTTTTCATGAGATAAGCCCAAAGGCCTTTGTTTCAAATAGTATTTCTAATTATTCATGGCTTATGAATGCAATCACAAATAAGGGTGAGAAGGTAAGTTTATTATTTAATAAAGTATATAAAAATGATGACTATTCAAATTTAAAAGGAAAGAGAGTAGTCTTATAATTAAAGCCCTACTCAGATAGTGGGGTCTCTTTGGCTATATCTATTCTCAGTTGCCAAAACTTTTAAAGAATAAAGTACTTAGCAGAGTCACAATCTAACATTTTTAGAGCATATGGTAAGGTACAATCAGGGATTTCCAGGAGCTGTGCTACTCAGGAGGGATCTTAGAGGTCAGATTAAATCCAAACTCCCTTCTTTTGCAGCAAGCTCTCCTATAACTCAGCTAGAAGACGACTTTGAGTGTTAATATCCTCCCCACTCTTTGAGGTAACTTGATTCTCTGGTGGACAGTCCAATGGGTCCAAAAATGCCGGGGTCCGACCCCAGCTGGTCCAGGGGTCCCCAAAGGTGTGGACGGAGTCGGCGAAGAAGGAATGACACGGAGACAGCATTCAGTTGATCAGCAGCCTAGCCAGGATCTCCAGCCAAGTTCTGGTCTCGATCTCCAGAGAGGTTCTGCTTAGGATCTCCAGCCAGGTTCTGTCCAGGTTCTCCAGGCAGGTCCAGTCACCAGGTTCTAGTCAGGCTCTCCTGCCAATCTTCGCAGTCAGGTTCAGTCCAGGATCCCCAGCCATGCTCTCTCCAGGCTCCGCCTCCAGGCTCCGAGGCCAGTCCCTGTCCAGGATCCTCCGGCATGCTCTCTCCAGCGAAGTTCTTCTGTCTCTAGAGAACGTTCTGTGTAGGTCCTGTGCCTAGGCTCTGTCTCTCTTGGTCCTGTCTTCCAAGCCCTGTGTTCTAAGTTCTGTCTCTTGCTGTCTTGTTACATCTGTATTTATACCAGTTGATTCAATCCTATCAATCTCTATTCCAAAGGTTAGGGCATTTCTTATCTCCATTCCAGGGAGTAAAGATTATGTAGCTTAAGCATGATTGTTTGTAGTGATTAACTACCCGCCTGGCACTTAGTTAAGGAGTTTCATCCCCTCCCTGACTTCAGGGAAAAATTCCTACCTGGGGAAACAACCTTTCTCGGAGAGGTGACCTTGGTTAAAACACACAGCGCTAAGGGGAGCAAACATATTAAGAACCGTATGCTATATATGCCAGGTCCCTTGAAACAGCAAGGATGGACCGGCTCCCGGCACAAAAACATCAACTTGTGCTGAACCAAACAGCTGCAGTGAAGTTCATCTGCAGTTTTTATCCTTCTATCCTAGTTTTATCCTCTGCAACAATCAGACTCAGTGTACTCCTCTCTGCTCTCAAATAAAAGGTGTCCCAAAATTCACGCAAGAAGTAATTTTGATAGAAAACACAGGTTTATAATTAAAACTTTAAAGTGTTTATTGATTCATAAAGTATATAGTATAAGGTTATGTATGGAATAGCATATCGGGTAAATGGCTTCCATGGCTTTGCTGGCACATACGCACTCTTTTGTTATTGCCTGAGCAGCCGCATTTTCAAAGAAGAATGGTCTGATGATGCCTCCAGCCCCAAATCCTCACCAAACAGTGACACGTTGTGGATGCATTTGTTTCTCAACAATCACTCGTGGATTTTCTAAACCCCAACTGTGACAATTTTGTCAATTAACCAAGCCATCAAGATGAAAATGAGCCTCATCAAAATTCAGCCACATTTATGCAAAAACGGTCATGGAAAAATTTCAACAAAAGAGTGTGTATATGCCAGCAAAGCCGTGGAGGCCATTTACCCAACATGCTATTCCATACATAACCCTATTCTGAATACTTTATAAATCAATAAAAATTTACAATTTTTAATTATAAACCTGTGTTTTCTATCAAAATTACTTCTTGCATGAATTTTGGGACACCCTATACATGAACACAGGGATTTTAATGCACACAAGCCACACCGTCACTCCTCTTAATCTAGGCTAAACAACTTGGGTTATCCGCGGTTGTCTCTAATGTGACATTGATAGAACTTTTGCCAAACCTCCATCCATGCACTTCTAGATGCTCTCTACATGGGGTGCTTCTCATACTTAGCTGCATAATAAAAATCACCCTGCGAACTTTTATAAATTATGATGTCTAGGTCAGACCCCATACCAATTGGATCCAAATCTCTGGAGATGGGCCCCAGGCATAATATTTTAAATATTTCAGGTTATTCAAATGTGTAGTCAAATTTTAGAATCATGGTTTTACTCCCTGGCTACGAAAGAATTGTCTACAGACCAGCAACATCAGCATGACTTGGGAGCTTAGTTATGAATGCAGGATCTCAGGCCCCATTCTAGTCTCAAAGAATAAGAATCTGCATTTTCAAGATGAACTGAGATTTCCATGCACATTACAGTGTGAGAAGTCATACTATAAGACACATTCTATCTCAGTCCTGTTTTCATATTGTTTTCTTAAACATTATACTCACTTATCTCAAATAAGGCAAGGCCTCTTCTGACTCAAGATTTGCCACAAAATGTTGGTCCACTCCCTATCCATTTTAGAGTTGACTAAATCCTCTTTCAAGTTCCACAGTTGGGCCCTGGTTATCCAACATTCCTGGATCTAAAAAACTTTATCTAGTGCACTGGTTCCTAAATTAAAGTCCACTAACATATTCTCAGGGTTCCATAAGAATATTTTTAAGTGGGGTGTTTCATTTCAGTCAGTAGATCTAAAAATTATTATCAGTGATACACATTTTATAAACCATCTGGTTGAACACCTATAGCTAGGTACTGCCTTGTCATTTCAATTCCCATGTCGGCTTATGTGTTTACAGTCACACTGGTGCCAATTAGAAATATTTTAAGTGGCGCAGCCCATGAGAAAATAACAGAGACCAGCCTAGGATACAGAGCCAGGATTTAAGTCCAGATCTGTGACTTTGCAGCCTGTGTTTTTTGTGGGGTTTTTTTTTTTTTGAGTACTCTTAAAACACAGTGTCACACCAGACACCATGCTAAAAGAGCTGTACTCTACCAGCCACTTTTCTACCTTCTCCACATTCTCTCCTGATATCAAGCATGGTCACTAGAATGTTGGTTGCTTTAATCACATTACTTTTGTTCCATTAATGTCATTTTTAGTGAGCTCATAATATCATGAGAAAGAACTGTATGACACCCAGCCTTGTTTTTGACACTCCCATCATGAGAACCACTGGAGAAACTTAAAAATTCCTCATCCAGTAATTTATGGTTTCCCTTGAAGAAATAGTAGTGTCTCTCATTAGAAACATGTGAATTGTGTAACTCAATTATTCTACAATTGAGATCAGTTGACAAATGCTCCAGGATCCTGGAGTTTTGTAAGAATTATTTATTTTAATATTTTCATTTATTATTATAATCTAAAAGAATAACTTTCATCTGGTGGTCACCTTGTAGCTAAGTACTAAAATATATTTTCAGAATTAAAACTTGCATTTTTGTGCAAGAGCTTTGGTACCAAGTGGAGGTCAAATGCCATTATAGAAAACCATGAAAAGACCAAGAATAATTCAAAGAGGGGTAAAGAGTGCTAGCACCTAGATGCCATGTGGCCTTGGTCCTATAGTCACAGCAAGTATATAAGAATCTACAGCATAGCAGACAGACCAACTTACATTGCAAACAGAAGTACCTATCAAGTCATTAAATAAATGGTACTTGAAATACGTAAAGATAAATTTATATTTTAACTAGTAGCCTGGTGCACAAAATTCATGCACATTGAATGGGAATTAATTAGAGGAACATAATTTGGACTCACTATCTAATATAAATAATATGTCAGCGTGAAGCAGTCCACGTTTCTGAAATTCAACATGAATTTTAACTATTACTTTGCCAAATAAATGGAATTTAGAGATATCATTTAAAAGAGCATTCAGCTTAATATTAAAAACTCTGGCTACCAAGTCAGGTCTGTTTTCAACTTTTTGCCAGCATTGTAAATTGTTTGCAATATCTGCCCATTTGGGGTTGCATGTCATTGTTATGAATAAATCGGGCTTGCCATACTTCGTTACAATTGCCATAGCATCCTGTTATCTCTGCTGCATATTTCTGGGACTACCTTCAGGAGATGATGGAAGTATTATTATTTTACCAATCAGCACATTGTCATTTTCAGATCTAGATTTGAGATAATCCATCAAATCACTGTATTTTTCAACTCTCAACTTAGATTGGTTTGCTTTGATGAAATTTATCCAATTGGCCTCCATTTTTGAATATGAATCCACGATAAACTGTTGAGTTAATTTCCCTGCATTTAAAATAGGATTAAATGTGTCCTGCACAGAAAGATGAAATCATAATACTGCATTTGTGTGACTCGTGTCCTTACATTTTATCTAGTATTATTGTCTATTACACTGTTGTCTCTGAGTCTTAATGCAATATCTGTTCCCCAGCTTTTTTCTCCATGTGGAAAAAGAATAGGATATGTCATTGCATCTAATGTAGGAAACAGGATCTTGATTTGTTTCATTTTAGTGGCACTTGGATTATTGGGATCTGGTTCCCAATGAATGAGCAAGTCCCTTGCAAAAGGAGATTCTCCATCTTTGTTTCTGAATATGACAGCAACCTCGGTTACATGGGGAGAATTATATCTACCTGGGTCACTGTTATGATCATATTTAATTGCCATTGTTACTTCTGTGGGAGCAATACCTTTTGCTGCTGCTTCATATTGGGCTTCCTTTCCTACCTCATGTATCATCTTGTATGATTTTGTTAATTCACTTATTTCATGCATGAGGTTGTTGATATTGATCATGAGTCTTTCTGAGCAGCCCTGGTTTTCTGGCATTGCTAATCTTTTACTTGTAGCTTTGGCTATATCCAAAATATAGAGTTGAACAAACTTCTGAGAAACACCATCCGAAGGATGTAAAGTTCCAGTACGGTGATAAACTTCTCCATGTATTCTAAAACAGTATGGCCCATATCCTGTGGCAATGCAATATTTGCACCCATGGAAGCAAAAGCAAAAGAACTATTTATGGAACGAATATTTTCCATGAAATTTTTACTGTCAGAATCTTTGTTTGTCATCACTCTTTTTAAATATGCCGGGTAATCTGGAAAATGTATATCATTTGGACAGACTTTCCCTTTGCTACATCGAGTAAATTTCCCATTGGATGGTTTTTCATCAGAGAAATTTAGTGATAGGCAAAATTCACATCGAACAGTCATTCCACCACAACTATGTTCGAGGATGGCATCCTCATGTACTCCATTTTCACTGAGAAGGCAGTTCCTACCAGTATTGGTAGTACTTGTTGATGACTATTCTCTAGACATCGTCTGTTGTTGCCACCGCCTTCTTTCAACTTCAAAGGCATGTTGGTCTTTAGACATTTTCTGTCGATAATTCTGGTGTTTTTCAGCATCAGAGCAACGTTTTTCCAGTAGTTGGTGTTCAGATACATTCTGTCGCAGGCGCCACCTTCTTTCAAGATCAGACACATGCTGGTCTGCAGACATTTTCTGTTGATAACACCAGCATCTTTCGGCTGCAGAGCTACGTTGTTATCAACAGTTGTTCTTTAGACATAGTCCTACCTCTCTAATGTCATGGTCTGAGATGCAGGTGAATGAGAGTCCTAGCTGTCAGGCTGCTGAGAGCTGTCTGACCAAAGGCTGATCCTGGATGATTCTGTGGGGGTGGGACTTCCTCCTCCCTGCTGTCAATTTCCACAGCTGTGATGAAGAAGCTGGGTGACAGAGGGAGCCGCACCCTCCAAGCCGCCCTCTCTCTTGCTCTGCTGTATGTCCAGTGGTCTCCTGCTCTGCCAAGTCCTCCAAACCTCCCACTCTCTGCCCCACTCCTCTCCCGCTCTGCTCTCCACCTGCGAAGGTCCCGGAAGCCCGCGGGTGTGGCTAGGCATGCCTGGCCTGCCTCCCGGGGTTGGGGAAGGTCTCGAGAGCCTCGCATGGCTTGGAATGGCAGGCCTCGCCTCCTGGGCCAGCAATGGTTCCAAGAGCCCACAGCCATGGCCGCCGTGGCCTCCTGGGGCACTTGATAACTGCATATGCAAATTAACTGCCATCTTTGTTGGGTTAATTTGCATAGTCACTCTGATTGACTGGTGGGCGTGGCTTGAGCATAGCAGAGGGGAAGTTAATTTGCATGTTTCTCTTTTATTATATATGATGTTGTGTTTAGAGATGGTAAATTTACTGTCTTTTCAAATGAACCAAGATTACCTAAAATCTAGTTTTCTGTTAAAAAGGAAAAATAATAAATGATTGAGACCCAAATGATGCTCTGCTATGCTAAAAGGAAAAAAAAGACAGAAGGAAGAAAGAAAAGAAAGGAAGGAACTGGAATATAAAACTGCTAAGCTACACTACTACAAAGTTCAACAATAAACACAAAATGTTAGCAAAATCATCTTCCAAATCACAGTTGAGATTATCAGCTCTTGATATAGTTTCTTTCTTAAATTTCTTATAAAAACATTAAACAAAAGGATGTAATATTAGGCGGATGGCTAGTTTATTGCCAAAATCATGGGGGAATTTCAACCAGTTTTAACTGCAAAGTCATTGACACTGGACTGACCAACATATTCCAGCATGTGCTATACAACTGGGTACAGAATTCGCCTGTCTGCTATGTCCCCACTGCTTCAGCTGTGCCAGGTTTCCCTGATAAGAAAACTGGGTCATTGTCTCTCTACTCCATGGGGAAATTTTCTAATATAGACAAAATGCTGTTCTCCCCTCAACCCATTTATATTGCTCTTCTTTATTCAGTTAAAGATTGATTCCCAGGAAATACCTGGACAGGAAGTGAGTTTAGTGATAAATACTAGTAGTGTCTTGCATCCCAGGAAGATTAGACGTCACTACTACATTGCTCTAAGTCAGTGTTTTTCAAATTGTGGACTGGAACCCATTATTGCAATGTAAAAATAATTTGATCATCATGTCCTCTTTATAAAAAATAAAATGAGAATAAAAGAGGATATCAGAGTACATCTCATAGTAAAAGTACTGTTATTAAAACTTGTATTGGGGTAATTATGTGTGTATGTGTGCCCTAAATCAGAATGTAAAATGTCTTTCATATGAACCCTGCTTCTGTTAATTAACACACTGTCACTTTTTCCAGGTTTGTTTTATCTGAAAATTTGGAGAACGTGTTTGTTTTATCATTTGAGAGTATGGTAAAATGGCAAATTACAAGGATGGTCTTTGGAACCAGGCCACCATCTTGCTAGCCTTTTAGCCCTGGGCACTTCATTTTGCCTCTCAGTGTTTCTGTTGCCCTATAAGTGAAGTAGTGATAATAATAAAACTTAATCATAAAAATAGCCCAGCTGGTGTGACTCAGTGGTTGAGTGTTGACCTATGAACCAGGAGATCAGGGTTTGATTCCAGGTCAGGACACATGCCTGGGTTATAGGCTTGATCCCTGGTGTGGGACATTGCAGGAGGCAGCTGATCAATTATTTTCTCTGATTATTGCTGTTATTCTCTCTCTTTTCTCTTTCTCTCTCTCTCTCTCTCTCTCTCTCTCTCTCTCTCTCTCTCTCTCTCTCTCCCCCTCTCTCTCTCCCCCTCTCTCTCCCCCCATATCCCTTTCTCTCTGAAATCAATAAAAACATATTAAAATTATTATAAAAATAAAATGAATCGGTACAGGTAAAGCGATTGGAACCAGGCTTGGCTTGCACTAAGTGCTATTTAAGTATTAGCATAATAATTAACTGTAATTATTTTAACCAAATCAAAAGAAAGCACTGTATATAATGGTATAGTCAGGTGCAGAACTCCATGATAGGCCACTTGGAGACCTCCCTCCACTTTTGCACTGATCCATTAATCATCACTTTGGACGTAGTACCTCCACCAGCCAGGAATTCACTTCACTGTACTTACGTCCAGTATTCATTTCTCCATTTTCAACCATAACAAAACCAAGATTTACATTCTGCTCAAAATAAACTCCAAGGCCCTCACCATCAGCAAACATTATATACCCCTACTGCCATCCTCTGTCATCACTGGCCTCCTCTTCCTTCACTTGCTTCCTGGCTCAACCAGCAATAGTCATGCTGGACTCCTTGCTGGTTTTCAAACACTCACCTTTGCCCTTCAAGACTTTTGCACTTGCTGTTCCCTCTATCTCAGTGATGGCGAATCTTTTGAGCTCGGCATGTCAGCATTTTGAAAAACCCTAACTTAACTCTGGTGCTGTGTCACATATAGAAATTTTTTGATATTTGCAACCATAGTAAAACAAAGATTTATATTTTTGATATTTATTTTATATATTTAAATGCCATTTAACAATGAAAAATCAACCAAAAATAGTTTGCGTGTCATAGGTTCGCCATCACTGCCTATCTTTACCCAAACAGATACATGTCTTGCTCCTTCCCTTGAGGTGTCTGCTCACCTTATTAGAAAGGCCTACCCTGCTCACCCCATGTTATTCCTGCCCCCTCCCAGGCCCTGCTGGCCCCTCCAGCTCCTAGCACTTAACTTCAGCAGACATACTATTTACTTATTTAGTTGTTTTTCTCTTTTCCACTAGAATCTCAGCTGCAACAAATGGGTTTTTGACTCTTTTGTCCACTGCTGTATCCCCAGTGCCTATAAGATTGTCTGGCACACATTAATAGATGTAGTGACTTAATAAATATTTGTTGAATAAATAAAAATCAAATACTGCAGAAAACCAGATGTATTACAACTATAGCATTTTCCTGACTTAGAGTCTTGCAATAGACTTTTAAAACTCTTTTAAAATAGATATTTAAGGCATTAAGTTTAGTTTAGCATGACTTGCTCCCAGTGCACATAGAATTTTATACATAACTAGAGGCCCGATGCACAAAATTCTTGCCGGAGGGGGCGGTGGTGTCCCTCAGCCCGGCCTGCATGAGTGGGCGTAAACCAGCAGCCAGACATCCCTTTTGCAATCCAGGCTGCTGCATGCACCAGTGACTATACTTTTCATAGAGGTGAAAAGCATCTTGCTGTTGTATGGGCAGCTACATTTTTTGGCCCTGATTATAAATAGTAGTACATAACATGATCCTTCTGAGGCAGTAGTACCATTTTCCCCATCTTATGGGTGGAAAAATTGAAGCAGAGAGAAGTTAAGTAATTGGCTTTGTCATACAGTTATAAGTGTCAGAACCAGGGCTGACCACAAATGTGCAAGCAAGAGTCCATGCATGTCACTGTTGCATCATCCTGTTTTTTCAGTGTTAGAGTAGCCTTGTCAGGTTTTAATTTTTAAATCTAAGAGACTGTTCCCAATATATAGAGTAGGGTCCCTTGGCCTGGCTGGCGATCAGGATCATCTGTGGGGTGACTGGTGGGTGGAGTGATCAGGGGGCCCCTGCTGGCACCCACCTTGGTTGGCGGCCTGGCACTCCCTGCTGGTTTGCCCCACCCTCCAGTCGCCTCCACAGGTTTCTCTCCCTCAATGCAGAGCATCCTGCATTGAGCGTCTGTCCCCTGGTGGTCAGTGCACGTCATAGCCACTGGTTGTTCTGCTGGACGTTCCACCATTGGGTTGATTTGCATATTAGGGTTTTATTATATAGGATAAAACAACTCTTTGTCTTTTTGTGCAACAAAGAATGTGAAGCCCTATTAAACACTACTCTGCCACATTTGTAGATTTTACTGCAGCCTTTGTCTCTGTCAACCAGAAACCAGATCTGGCCCAATGGCCTAGCCCCATCATTGATAGGTGTCTCTTAGTTCTGCTTCAGCAGGTCCTCAATGGAACCCTGATGAAATAAAGGTAGAAATTTCCAGTTCTTTGAACAAGGGGTAAAGCAAGGGCAAATCTTAGTCCTGCCTCATTCAACCTTAACCTTAATGACATAGTTAATTTTGAAATCACATTATAGGGTATTTCGCTAACACTATACAATTTCTAAATCATTATAGTGTGCAAATACTAAACTTTATGTCTTAGGCCTGCTTTTATTATTTGGTTTATTTACTGTAGCAGCTGTTTCTGGTGACTTTTTGCATACTATTTGTATTTTCCTCCTATTTTCTGTCATTTAAACAAGTACGGTAGTCCCGGGTCCCAGTCTACACTGCCAAGGTAGCAGTAGAGAGTGTTACAATTTGTTCCTTGAGGATGGGATCTAGAATAATACCACATGGGTACTGCTAATGATCCATGTTCATATTTTAACATATAAATCAATAAAATATAAAATAAACAGTCATAAAACATTTTCCTTCTTAATATTTTATAAAATAGTATGGGATACCTTCATTCTGTAAGGTCCAAGATAACAATCTAATACCAAATTGTCAAAAGCTGTCTTGGCCAGTATTCTTCCTTCCTTAACTGACCCTAAAACCTCTACCCTTGTATTTGCCAATAGTTTATAACAATTTGTAACCTTTATAATCCCAGAATTTTTTCTTAATTTTTAAGCATTTTGTGTCCTCTTATAATAAGTCCTCTGTGAAATGAGGTGTGGTGTAAATAGATATTAAATATTCACTTAGATTTATATATATATATATATATATATATATATATATATATATATATAGTATGATTCACTTAATCATCATTTAATATTAATTATGCAAAAAGAAAATTGATGATGGGCAGGGGCTAACTAGCAATATGATGGCCTCTATTTTATCAGTTAATTGATGAGTATTGTGTATTTAAATAGCTAGATATTTATTTTAACTAAGCATGTTCTGGGAAATGACGATACTAAAACTTAAAAGGCACAGTCACTAAAGCCATAGGAGCCAGACTGAAATTCTCCTGCACCCAAAGGGGACACTTAATAGATTTTCCTCTAAAACTCTTCCATAGTGTAATTCAGTGACCCAGATTCTATATGAACAAAGGAATGGGGTTGGGATAATAAACTGAATGCAAAGCTGGAAATGTTACAAAATAGTCTCCTAAAAACACTTATATTTACCACCAGCACAACCCCTCCAGTACCTTGGAAGCAATAATTCAGTCATTTTGCATTCACCTCAGAATATGTATTGGTGGGACCATAATAGAATATCTAAAGAAACTGCCATTTACCCTTGAGAACTATATCTCAAATTATTGAGCCTTTAGCCTCACAATAGGAAGAACAAATTACATAAATAATTTGTGGTATGACAATTCTATTATCTGTGATTTACAGGGTCAAACTAGGCACTAGCTTGTTAATTAGATTCATTTATTGAATCTATAGAATGCATTAAACAGTGATGCAGACACTTGGGTACAAAATGAATACAACATGGGCCCTGTCCTCAAAGAGATCACAACCAGTTGGGGTGCAAAGAAGTGAAGAAACAAAAACTGAAACAATTTTAATTAGTCTACACTATGATCATTGGTAAAACAAAGGTTGAACAATATGTTTTGGAAATCCTAGAAGATGAGGATCTTGATACATTAATGCTGGGCAGAGAAGAAGGAAATGACATGTGGGGAGAGGGAGCAGTGGGCAAAACCTCAGAGAGAAATCTGGTCCCAGCCCCATTCCTTTGTTCAGATAGAATTTGGGCCACTTAATTACACTATGGAAGACTTTTAGGGAATAATCAATTAAGTTGCCCCTTTTGGTGCAGGAGAATTTCAGTCTGGCTCCTATGGCTTTAGTGACTGTGGCCTTTAATGTTTTAGTATGTCATTTACCAGAACATGCTTAGTTAAAATAAAGATATTTGGAGGTTGGGAGGCTGTTAAGAGAAGTTTACAAGACTCAAAGATCCTCAACCTACCCCAGAAAGCGGTATTTCTTAAAAACATGCCTACATACCAACTCCTCCCAGATAATTTGAAACTAATATCTGGAAGTGATTTCAGACATCAGAATAGTTTCAAAGTTCTCCCAGATGATTCTAATGAACAGCGAAAGTTGCAATCTCCTGGGACTTCATTGCATTATCATTAAAGCGATGATGCAATGGAGAAGAAAGGCTAGGAGGGAGGACACAAATTAAAGAAACAATTCTTTTTTTTAAAAAAAAAAGAGACATTTCTAATGTAGAATTTACAGATTCTGGCTTAATTAATGGGAGAATAAAGAGACAAGTTAGATGATGGTTGGATGATGGTATCTCTCACTGCCAGTAAAGAGAACTGAGGAAAATAAATGAGTTTGGAGGAAGACAATCACAAAACCAGGCTCAAGCATATGTAAATTAAGTTCCTCATAAGACTTGTAAGGGGATGTCCTTTGGACAACTGGATTTATAGAGATGGAGTTGAGGTGAGAAATGTAAACAAAGAGAATCTATGAATAGCCCTTTGATCAGATACTCTGTTTGCTGGCCTGGCTCTCTTAGAACTATAATTATTCTAGTTTTGGATTCAGACTGAACACACATTAACTGAATACTTATATGTGCCCAGAACTATTATGATTCCACATATCATTTTCCAGATGATTGTAGAATAATGAAAAGGAATTGCTTGGGAAAACTTACCTTCCAGAGACAAATCTTCACAGAATAGTTCTTAACTTTGTTCATTGAAATCACCTGCAGAAATAAAAACAAACAAACAAAAAGGCTGCTTAGGTCACATGCCAGGCCAATTAAATCAGAATCCCCAAAACAAACTCATAGATAAGGACTACAGATTGGTGGTTACCAGATGGTAGCTGGAGGACAAAATGGGTAAAAGGTCAAATATATGGTAATGAATAAAAACTAGACTTTAGTTGGTGAGCACACTATCAAAATATGTGCATATATTGAATTATACTGTGATACACCTGGAACATATAATGTTATAAACCAGAGTTACCTCATTAAAAAATAAGTTAATTAGAAAAAGAAAGAATCCCAGGTTAGCACCCAGGCAACAATATTTTCTTAAGTTCCCCTGGTGGTTCAGATAAGCCACCAAGGTGGAGGACCACTGCTTTAGAGATCACTATTTCCAAAGCATGTATATTTCCATGATTAAAGGCAGAACCAGCCAGAAGCTCCTAGGCTGGACCAACACATGGGTGAATCTCATGATGATGCACAAAATGAACTATTTCTGGAAATATTCCAAAACTTTGGAATCTAATTTTAACCACCTACTATATTTTGTAGGCACATATCTCAAGTGTCTATTTGTATTGGGTTATTCCATTTCCAAAGCATAAACTATCTTATACCCTAGTTAAAGTAATAAAGAGTGATGATTCCTTTTATGAAACAACTAGAGGCAAAGTTCATGGATTTGTGCATTGGTGGGGTCCCTCAGCCTGGCCTGTACCCTCTCGCAATCCGGGACCCCTTGGGGGATGTTGGATTGCTGGTTTCAGCCCAATCCCTGCAGGCCAGCTTGCAGTCCGACCGGCAGTCTGACATCCCCTGAGGGATATAGTAGTGCAGGAAGTGGCAGGCGTCCAGGAAGGAGCCCCGACCTAGGCCAGGCACCATGCCAATGGTCCTGTTTATCCTGGCCCCACTGCACCTGCTGCCACCACCGCCACTTGATAATGCTGCCCCGTAGGCAGGAGAGGCTCGTGCTGCTTCAGCTGCACTCACCAGCCATGAGCCCGGCATCTGGCGCCTGTCAGGCAGCTAAGCAATGCTCCCACTATGGGAGTGCACTGACCACCAGGGGCAAACACCTACATTGAGTGCCTGCCCCCTGGTGGTCAGTGCACATCATAGCGACTGGTCAAGCCATCCTTTGGTCATTCAGTCACTTAGGCTTTTACATATATAGATGCTAAAATGTTGCCAGCTCTTGCACTCAGAGATTCACTGTAACTTAGTTCTGTTTTGATATTTATAATTTCTTTTTAAAGTCACATTGCATCTACCCTTTGCTCTATAAGTCTTGCAGTGGCCTTTGGCCAAAAGCAATAAAATTCTGACCTGAAGATATATAATAAGGAATGCTCTGCTGTTCTTTCTCCAGCAACCTAATAAAATCCATAGCACTGTGAGCAAAAGTCTTTATACTCTTCTTATGATGCCAAATCAGTGGCATTTCCCTAGGTTGATTGCAGTCGATTGAAGTGGTTTTTCAAACCTAGAAAAGCAAGCAGTAACAAATAATTTTTCTCACTGTGCCTTTTTTTCTTAGAACTTGGCTGTGCCTGAGCCCTCTTAATTTTGCAGAAGAAAGGTATCCCTGAGACTCTATTAGCCTTCTTCAAGCTATTCACCCAATTCACAGCTATTAATCCAGTAATGCCGAGTCCCAAGGGAACCTGACACATATTACAACTAATACTAGCTAAGTCCTCTTGTAAGAGGGTTAGAGCTGAAATGGCCTTTTGATATAATCAAATCTAACCATGTTCTTATACACATGTCCAAATGAGATTCAGAGAGATACAAGGCCTGCCCAATGTCATACAGGATTGGAACCAAGCCACCCTGATGTTTCACCCCTTTTCTTTAAATTTGGCTCTAAGTCAGCGGTTCTCAACCTGTAGGTCGCGACCCCTTTGGGGGTTGAAGGACCCTTTCACAGGGGTCGCCTAAGACCATCCTGCATATCAGATATTTACATTACAATGCATAACAGTAGCAAAATTACAGTTATGAAGTAGCAACAAAAATAATTTTATGGTTGGGTCACAACATGAGGAACTGCATTTAAAGGGTCAGAAGGTTGAGAACCACTGCTCTAGGTGATTACAGACATTCAGAAGAATAATGAGGCCTAGCTCTAACCAGAAATTCATCCTCAAAATCTGAAATCTCTCCCTTTCCTATGATGATAGTGCCACTGCTAAATATGGAACAAAAGACCTTAGGCTTCCAGCCATAATTCTAGTGCTCACCCTGTAAAAGCTACAGTATTCTCACCTCCACTGGACAAAAACTCAGGGCTCAACATGTGAAATGACCCAGTTCCCATGTAGTCCAAAGCTGATGATGGGGTACACTCTACTGTTCTATTACCTAATGGCTTAGAGCCACCAGCATTGGAGAAAGAGCTGAGGACACTGCCACACATGAGGTGAGTAACTACCTGCCAGAGCTTCAGCTTCCCCATCTGTAAAATAGGGAAAACAATAGCACCTGTCATGTAGGATTAGAGGATCACACTAGGCAGTGGTTCTCAACCTTCTGGCCCTTTAAATACAGTTCCTCATGTTGTGACCCAACCATAAAAATATTTTTGTTGCTACTTCATAACTGTAATGTTGCTACTGTTATGAATCATAATGTAAATATCTGATATTCAGGCTGGTCGTAGGCGACCCCTGTGAAAGGGTGGTTCGACCGCCAAAGGGGTCGCGACCCACAGACTGAGAACCGCTGCACTAGAGCAATGGTTTTCAGTTGGAGGTGAAGTTATTCTCCATGTCAGAGGACATTTAGCCATGTCTGGAAACATTTTTGGTTGTTCATAGTATTTTTTCATAATTGTTTGTATTTCTGTGGGATCGGTTGTTATTTCACCTCTTTCATTTCTGATTTTGTTTATTTGGGTCCTCTCTTTGCTTCTTGGTGAGCCTGGCTAGAGATTAATCAATCTTGTTTATCCTTTCAAAGAACCAGCTCTTGGTTTTGTTGGTCTTTTGTATTGTTTTTTTGGTCTCTATTTCATTTATCTCTGCTCAGATATTTATTATTTACTTCCTTCTGCTTATGCTGGGCTTTTCTCGTTGCTCTCTTTCTAACACTTTAAGTTGTAGGGTTAGATAATTTATTACCATTTTTCCTTGGTTTTTTTTTTTTTTTTTTTTGCTGTAGGCTTGTAGAGCTATGAAGTTCCCTCTCAAGACTGTTTTCATCGTGTCCCATAGATTTTGGAATGTTGTTTTCATTGTCGTTTGTTGCCATGATGCTTTTTATTTCTTCTTTGATCTCTCTGGTAACCCAGTCATTGTTTAATAGCATGCTATTTAGTCTCCAGGTGTTTGATTTTTTATTGTTTTTATTGTAGTTTATTTCTAGTTTTATGCCACTGTGGTGTGAGAACATGCTTGATATGATTTCTATCTTCTTGAATTTGAAGAGACTTTGCCTGTGACCCAATATATGGTGTATCTTTAAAAATGACCCATGTGCACTTGAGAAGAATGTATGTTTTGTGGCGTTGGGGTGAAATGTTCTGAAGATGTCAATTAATTCCATCTGATCTAGTGAGTCATTTAGGATTACTGTTTCTTTGCTGATTTTTTGTTTAGAGGATTTGTCCAATGGTGATAGTGGTGTATCAAAGTTCCCTACTATGACTGTATTGCTGTCAATGTCTCCCTTGATATCCTCCAGAAGTTTTGTTTGTTTGTTTGTTTTTTAATGTATTTGGTGTGTATATATTTACCAGAGTTATTTCGTCTTGTTGGATTTCTCCCTTTAGTATTATGAAGTGGCCTTCCTTATCTCTTGTTATGGCCTTCACTTTGAGATCTAATTTGTCAGATATAAGTATTGCTACCACAGCTTTTTTTTCTCTTTCCATTCACCTGAAAAACCTTTTTCCATCCCTTCACCATCAGTCTGTGTGAGTCCTTTGTTCTGAGGTAGGTCTTCTGTAGACAGCAGATATGGGTTATGTTTTCTTATCCATTCAGTTACCCTATGTCTTTTGATTGGGGCATTTAATCCATTTACATTTAAAGTTATTATTTATAGATACTTGTTTGTTGCCATTTTTATTTTTCCTTCTTCGCTTCCTATTCCTTCTTTTTATAGCAGTCCCTTTAGCATTTCTTGCATTGCTGGTTTGGTGGTAATAAACTGCCTTAGTCCTTTTTTGTCTGTGAAGCTACTGATTTCCTCAATTTTGATTGATAGCCTTGCTTGGTACAGTATTCTTGGATTCAGACCCTTGCTCTGCATGACTTTGAATATTTCATTCCATTCCCTTCTGGCCTGATGTGTTTCTGTTGAGAAATCAGTCACTAGTCTGATGGGGGATCCTTTGTAGGTAACTTTCTGTATCTTTCTGGCCGCTTTTAAGATTCTTGCTTTGTCGTTGGTGTTTGCCAATTTAATTATAATGTGCCTTGGCGTCGGTCTTTTGGGGTTCATTTCGTTTGGGACTCTGTGAGCTTCGTGGATTTGTGTGAGTTTTTTCTTCCCTATATGAGGGATGTTTTCTGTCATTATTTATTCAAACAGGTTTTCTGTTCCTTGCTCAGTTTCCTCTCCTTCTGGTCTCCTATTACGTGGATGTTGTTTCGTTTCGTGTTGTCACAAAGTTCCTTTAGGCTCTCCTCTTGTTTTTAAGTTTGTTTGTTTTTTTCTAGATACTCTCTGTTTGGGTATTTTTTTCTACCTTGTCTTCTAGCTCACTGATGTGGTCCTCTGCTTCTTTTGATGCTTTCTATTGAGTTCTTTACAGCAGAGATGTCATTTTTCATTTCTTCTTGGTTCTTCTTCATTTCCTCTTGGTTCTAACACATATTGTTAAATTTGTCTTCCATTCTTTTCAGTGACCTTATAACCATTTATCTGAATTCTTTCTCTGACATATTGCTTGCCTCTATGTTTTTTACTTCCTTTACTGGTGATGCCTCCTTTTCTTTCGTATGCGGGCTGTTTCTTTGTCTCCCCATTATCTCTCTTCTCCGGGTACCTGGTTATGTACCTCTCTTTCTCCTGTATTTATTTGAAGGCAAAAAATACAACACAACAAGGCACAAGTTACTGAACACCAATGCATTCACAATACTAATAACCCCAAATAAAGGTGACCACCAGAGAGAAGAGAATTAGGAGATAAGAGAAAAAAAGAAAAGAGTGCAAAAGTAATATTGAGAAAAGGAAAAAAGTAAGAGAGAAAATAAAGAGAATAGTTAAGAGGGGGGGAACTATTTATATGGGGAGAAAACTCCAATAGAACAACCACTAATCCCAAAAGATGCAAACAACAAACACCCATAAATGAATGCAAACTACAAACAATTAATAAGAAGCAAGGAGAGGAAAAACTGAGGCAAAACACAAGCAAAAAAACAAAAATAAGAAAAGAGTAACAATCTCACAAACAAGCACAATAACCAATCTAATCAACAATCAAGCAAACAACAATAATAGGACAGAGAGAAAGGAATACAAAACAAAACAAAATAAAACAAAAAAATACTAGAACAAAAAGCCAAAACATAACAAAAAAATAACAACAACAACAAAAAAGGGCAGAGAGAAAATAAATTTGGATAGTGAAGAAAGAGGAGAGATGTGTATGAACTTAGAGTAGGGGATCAGAAATTAGATATATAAATAGGGTGAATTTTTAACAGGGGATAAAAAGAAAGAATAGGGAAAATTTAAAGCAGGAATAGGGTAAGAGAGACAGGACAACAAAAGTGGAAAAGTGAGGAAGAGGGTGTTGGCATAAAGGTAAAGTTGAGATAGAGTATAACGATGTTAAAGGAAAAATGAAAATAAAATGTAGAACAGTAATCCTAAAATAAAATAAAATAAAGAGAAAATAAAATGACACTTTAAAAAAAGGTAAAATAGTAGTAGTAATAATACTGATTAAAATAAAAATATAATAATTAAAAAGGTAAAATCAAGTGAGGAAAAAAGAAAAAAATAGTTTCTTAAGTAAAAGATGAAAAAATAAAAATGTGCAGTAGTGAAGGTCATTCACTTCCTCTTACTGTTCTGTTTGGCATGCTTATTTCCTGTCCAGTAGTCAGGACAGTATTGAAGTTCCCTGGGTTCCACTGCTCATCTGTGTTGTAAACCATAGTCCTGCTTTTTCCAGCTGACTGTATTTCTTTGTTTCTTAGACTCCTTTATTTGTATTTACACAAGAGTCAATTTGTGATTCAACCCTTGGGTGGCAGTGTTTCTGGATTGACCTCTGGGTCTATAAGTCCTCTCTAGCCAGTATTTAGATTTTGTTTTCCCTGTCGCACTTAACACTAGTTTGGGAGAATGGACTGCCCCAAAGCTGGTTCTCTGATCATTTCTTCCTGCTCTGACCCCCAGGTTCCACAAAAACAACTTTCCCCTGCAGTCTCTGAGAGTGCCCCCAGTTGGGTGATCCTATGTACTGGGCTTAGTAATCAAAAGCAAGGATTTAAAGAGGAAAAAAAGAGCCAGAGTAAGTGTGCATACTCGCGACTTTTACCCTCTGGCACTGAGCACAATTCTGTGAATGTCTCTGTGTGCATCTATTTTGCCCCTGGCACTAAGCAGCCGGCACACTATTACAATTTCAGGCTGCCTTTTTGCACCCAGTCCAGCTATGGGTTTCTTTTTAGAGTTCCCTTCTGCTAGCAGCCCTGTGGATCCCCTTTCACATTTGTGGGTCTCGCTAGCCCCAATGGCCCATGGATTTTGTGGGTCTCAGACTTCCCTGGAACCTCTACCTCCAGTTGTGCATGTTCCTCTCTCCAGCCTGGATTGCAGACCTTACTTGTTCCTAGGCAAAATCTGAACTTTCCATGAGAAGGTGGAGAGGTCCTCTGAGTCTGCGTATTTGTGCTGCTTGAGATCCGGTGTTCCTGGGTTCGCAGCTGTTCCCTGGGTGTTGTTGTAGATTCCTGGGATGTATAGGCTTCCGATAACAGCCACTATCCCCTTCAAGATGGTGCAGTCTCCAATTCAGAGCCAGTTGCTCCAGGAGAGATTTCAGCAGCAGTGGAGGCTGCCTGGTCAGGGGAACCCGGTCTGGAAATCCCCAACAGTCCCTTGGAGTATAGCTGTCCCTCACCCACAAATATACACTCCCTGTGCGACTACACACTCTCCTTTCATTCTCTCACTCACACACTATCTTGCAATCTTCCTTCCCATTGACAGCCATCTTCAGACTCAAGCTTATTGTTTAGAACTGGCAAGCAGTGCTCATCTTCACTTTCTACAATAGTACGGCATTTTTCCAGGTATGTGGGGGGCAGGATGCTTAGAGCCATTATAATGCTTGTTCTTGGCATGATCTCTTTCATTAAATATTTTTTAAATACACCATTAATAGTAATTATAAGATTACAGTTCAAAATATTTGATAACAACTCACTATGAAGCTGAAATGTTACTGTTCTTTTCTCTAAAGAAGTCAGTGGGAAGCAGGCCTCCTGCAGAGTGCCACCAGTACTGTATCCAGATGCAGTGATGCAAACCATTTTCTACTTCTGAAAAAATGAAAACAAAAACACAACACAGATTGCATCAGCCCTAGGAAGTATAATATATGGATCGGGTAATATCCAAACCAGCATAGCTGTTTCCAGAAAACACACACACATGGACATATGGACATAAGCAAGTCTTCCCCATTTTCATAGTTTCATGTCCATCCTGCCTAACATAAATCTTTTCATTTCAAAATAATCAATCCATAGGAGTTTTAATTTTTAAAAAAAGTTATTTCATACAATCACACTGTCTCAACAATGACCATTTTTTTCTTTCAAGGCACTATTTCTTTTTAAGGAAATTTAAGTAACTCATGGCATATCGATTGTGCTCCATCTTTTCTTACTGATGTGTGCATATGTGAGAAAAAATTGAATTAGTTGATTACTTAATTTTGCTAAAAGTTACCTGGAAGGGGGAAGAACCACACAACACTCCCTGGTGTTTGATTTATCCTCCACCTTACTTAAGGCCCTAGGTTGCACCTTTAGCTTGCCAACACCATGAAGTTGCCAGCTGCTCTACTTCATCTTCATGTTCATTTCTGGAAGGACAAAAATACATCCTATGGCTGATGCTTACCCAGAGACATTTTCTTAGCCCAGGATCACTGCATCACTGGACCATCACTTTAGGAGTCTGGAGATGGATCTTTCCTCAGTTATCAAATGGATGGAAACTCCATGGTTATGTCTACACTAAGTGAGGTATCAGGGGAGTTGCTATTCTAGAATGATTGGCACTGGCAGAGCTAGGCAGGAAACTAAACACTGTGCCAACCTTCATTTTGCCAGATCTAACTAACCTCCATCAGTGCCTGCCTCTTTAGAGAGATACAAGCCCAAGTGAATAGTCACCTGAACTCTGCACCTGATCTGTTTCAGTTTCACTGTCAGAGGTAAAAGCCTTCATTTCACCCTGTCAACACAAGCCACATGACTGCTAAAGGATGTTTGAACTCTGCAACTGGGTACTGTTTCCCAGATTCATTGCCATGAACAAACCTGAACTCCATCCAAGTGTAATTAATCAACTGGGTCATTTTAATGCCCCTCCATATTTTAAGGTTTCTTACAAATGAAAATACAAATTTCCCAAATGATGGCTCATTGTACTAAGCAGTCCAAGCCTCACAAACAAAAGGCATCAATACTAAGTTTTATTCATTTTATTGAACTGTGTTCAAAGAAACAAGATGTTTACAGGGCGCTTTAATTTATTTAATCCCCCTTGATGTTCACAGGTTGATCACTATTAAACTTCAGCCTATAATATAAAGTGAGCATAGACATGAACACTCTGAATCCAAGAAGGATTAAAACCCCCCAAATTAATTCAGATATAAATTCCAATATAACCTTATTACTGTGACCGAAGTATTTGTGTGTGCATGTGTGTGTATCGCTAATTTACTCCCAGTAGACTCTGATGTACAAAAAGGCACCTTAACAAAGGGAAAGGCTGGAGCTGTGGGCACCTTTTATGCCCACGGTGTCTGATTCATTCTTAAGGAACTGAGAACTTAATCTTCCAAAATGTCTAAAAGACCATCTTATGCCCCACCTCCCACCCAAGCTCTTGCAACACAAATGCCCAGCACACCAGAGTTTGTGGGATATAATCCATACAGTCATTTCGCCTACAACTACAGGCTGGGAGGGAACCCGGGCACCAACAGTTGGGTCAAGGCATCCCCTGGTATTACGATTCCAAAATCCCCCAAAGCCTCCAGATAAGCCGCTGATACCCTACATGAGGTACAGCAGAAAGGTCTGGGACCAATAAAAGGCTTCCAACCCAGACTTAAAGTTGTGGGAGATTGGCAAGATTATTGGTGTCATGTGGCAAGATCTCACTGATGAAGAAAAACAAGAATATTTAAACAAATACAAAGCAGAAAAGATAGAGTACAATGAGTCTATGGAGGCCTACCACAATTCCCCCGCATACCTTGCTAACATAAATGCAAAAAGTTGTGCCAAAGCCACTTTACAGGAAGAAAGTCGACAGAGGCAGTCTTGCATGGAGAAAGGAGAACCTTACATGAGCATCCAGCCTGCTGAAGATCCGGCTGATTATGATGATGGCTTTTCAATGAAGCATATAAGCCACCACCTGTTTCCAGAGAAACCACCGCCTCAAAGTGAAATCCTTAGTGAAAATGTGGTGCCAGATGTTCGGTCAGTTGTCACAACAGCTAGAATGCAGGTCCTCAAACTACAGGTCCAATCCGTAATGGTTCATCAACAAAAACTAGAAGCTGAACTTCTTCAAATAGAGGAGCGACACCAGGAAAAGAATAAATTCCTGGAAAGCACAGATTCATTTAACAATGAACTTAAAAGATTGTGTGGTTTAAAAATAGAAGTGGATATGGAAAAAATTGCAGCTGAAATTGCACAGGCAGAGGAACAGGCTTGCAAAAGGCAGGAGGAAAGGGAGAAGGAGGCAGCAGAGCAAACTGAACACAATCAGAGCAGCATTGTTCCTAAGGAAGAACAAGCAGCTAATAAGACCAAAGAAAAGAAAGAAGACGAGAACATTCCAATGGAGACAAAGGAGACACACCTTGAAGAAACAACAGAAAGTCAGCAGAATGGTGAAGGCACATCTATTCCTGAGGACAAGGAAAGTGGACAGGAAGTGGTGGACAGTATGGGGAAGGAAGGGACCACTAATAGTAACACTGGTTCAGACAGCAACAGCACCACAGTGGAGGAGCCACCAACAGATCCCACACCAGAAGATGAGAAAGAAGAATAAATGTTGCCTTGTTTTATGTATTCCAAATCCTTTTTCAAATGAAAAAAAAATGTTTTTTAGTTTTAATGGTGTTATGTGATTTGTGTACTTATATTTTTCTTGTCCATATCATGCCACCAAAAGCTTTTGGACCATATAGCATCATGAGCCAAATGGCATAGTCACCTTTTTTAAGTGGTTGTGATGATGGTTCTCTTCCTTAGATCTTGTTTTTACCCTTCACTGCTGGAAGCCTCAATTAATTTAAATTAATTGAAAACATGCCAATTTTTGGAGAACTTTTCTTTGATGCTGCAGAATCTACTCTTAGAAATGTCTTCCTACAGCTCACTGAGGTGCTTACCAAAACCATAGCTTTAAATCTCCTCGGTCCCTATCAACAGCTTCCTGAAAGTTCCCTTTCCTGTGTACTTCCACAAAGGTACCTTCTTGAAAATGTAATCATTTATGAGTATATGTTTGTTCACTTGCCCTTTTCATTTGTAATTAATGTCAGATAACCAAGAGTTCTGTTAAAGTGTTGAGTGTACCTGCAACTATTCTTGGATCATATTAACCAAGAAATAGTCTCCATGGAGTAGTCACCAGCTTATGAAATAGTCATTAAACCAAAAATGGCACGTGTAAAAAAAAGTACCTTATTTCTCTATAGCAGTGGTTCTCAACCTTGGCTGCACATTAGAATCACCTGGGAATCTTTTTAAAATCCTGATTTCTGGGCCTCATCCTCTGGAAATTCTGTTTCTTTGTTACTAATGTTGTGGCCCCACCCCATAACAAAGAAACAGAATTTCCAGAGGATGAGGTCCAGAAATCAGAATTTTTAAAAGATTCCCAGGTGATTCTAATGTGCAGCCAAGGTTGAGAACCACTGCTCTATAGTTTATCAAACTTCCCCATGATCCCAATCACCAAACACTCCTGGATATTGGGACATACTTCTTGCAGATGAGTAAACTCAGTCCAATTGAGTCTCTTCATAAAAGTCTCTTTTTAAATTAGTCTCTCTTGGGAAAATAGTCTCTCCTCTTCTCCTTTTCTTCACAATGGTATGTAGGTATAAGGGGACAGAGGTTATGTTAACTTGTGTGTATTTGTTTCTATGCTGTGTAATAAATTACCACCACCTTAGTGGCTTAAAATACATATATTCATTATTTCAGTGTTTCTAGAGGTCAGGCCTCTGGGCACAACTTAACTTTGTCCTCTGCTCAGAATCTCACAAGGCTACAACTAAGGTGTTAGCCAAGACTGCTCTCTCCTCTGGAGACTCAATTGGGGAAGAACCCATTACCAAGATCACTCAGGTTGTTGGCAGAATTTATTTCTGTGACTTCTTTGAAGTCAGCAACAGAGAATAATACTCTAGATGTATGCCAGCAAAATGGAGTCTTACATAATTCAACATTACAAGGGTAATATCCCTTCATCTTCAGCATAGACTCATGGAAGTGGTACCACATCACATTCTATTATTAGAAACAGGTCACAGGTCCTTCCCACTCTCAGTTGGTTCTCAACCTGTGAGTCACGACCATTGGAAAACACATATAGCATATAAGATATTTACATTACAATTCATAACAGTAGAAAAATTACAGTTATGAAGTAGCAATGAAAATAATTTTATGGTTGGGGGTCACCACAACATGAGGAACTGTATTAAAGGGTCGCAACATTAGGAAGGTTGAGAACCACTGAGTAGAGGGTATTACACAAGTTTGTGAACACAAGCAGCTGGAAATCATAGGAGACCACATTAGACACTTTCTGCCATATTTATGGTAGCATTGGCAAAGAAGAAAGGGTCTTTGGATACACATGGTATTCTCTAGATCTTAGCTGGTGTCTGTAGCAGAACACTCTGTTCTGCTCCTTGCATTGGTGACATTAAAGGTACAATAGGTTCCATCTGGCCTTTTGGGGCAACCAGCTCACAGGCAGCACCAGAGTTCATAGTCTTAATCATTTTTCTTTAGATTTGAGTCTTCATTCACAGAGTAAATTTTGTCCTAATTCTCAGCTACTCATTACTTCCTCAACAGAGTATATGAATCGTCCAGCTTATGTAGTCCATGGGAATCCTTGAGTACTGTCTTTGGCTCATATGTCCATCTGCCATCCTTTATAAGTGCTGCAGTATTACTCTTGTAAAATACTGGACATGGCTGTATGCAGAGCTTCCACACAAGTTCTGAGGCCTCCCAAAGCTATGATAATAGTGCTTTATACCTCTGCTTCCTGATGTTTCAGGCTCCTTCACATCAGCCTGAAAACTTATAAATAACCCCTAACTCTAACCTGCATCTTGAAAGAGATCTGAACGCATTCCTCTCCCTTCCTCTCCTCTTATTTTCCCTATATATCAAAAGAATAGGGTTTCTACTTCTTTCCTCATATCCTGAGTTCTATTTTAAGAATATAGTAAACAGCTATGACCTAGTCATCTATGCCCAGTTTTTCATATGTTAAATGAGAACTAAAGGGATTTAATAAATAAATTTATCTCTCAACAGAGTTGAACTTAAAACAATGGCCTTTCTATGGTTTCACATTAGTCAATTTTTAGACTTAAAAATGATAAACAACCTCTTTTTGGGGGGCAGTTTTTGCCCTCTCTTGTCTTGTGGAAATAAGTCTCATGGTCAGTCTTGGGAGTAGAAGGTTGAAAAAGTAATGATTTGAGGGAAAAATAAAAACGTAACCACAGAAACACACACATATCCAGGAGGTTAAGTAAATGTACTTTATATAGTAACTAGAGGCCTGGTGCACAAAAATTTGTGCACTTGGAGGTGTCCCTCAGCCCGGCCTGTGCCCTCTCACAGTCTGGGACCCCCAGGGGATGACCACCTGCTGGCTTAGACCCGCTCCCTGGGGATTGGGCCTAAGCTGGCAGTCAGACATCCCTCTGGCAGCCGGGAGCCCTCAGGGGATGTCCACTTGCTAGCGGGGAGCAGGCCTAAGCTGCAGTCAGACATCCTTAGCACTGCTGAGGAGGTGGGAGAGGCTCCCACCACCACTGCTGTACTGGGAGCCATCAGCCTGGCTTGTGGCTGAGCAGAGCTCCCTCTGTGGGAGCACACTGACCACCATGGGGCAGCTCCTACATTGAGCATCTGCCCCCTGGTGGTCAGTGTGTGTCATAGTGACCAGTCATTCCCAGTTGTTCTGCTGTTAGGGTCAATTTGCATATTACCCTTTTATTATATAGGAGTGCCAGGCAGCCTGGGTGAGGGGCTGATGGCTGTTTGCAGGCTGGCCACAGCCACTTCAGGGTGGGGGTCCCCACTGGGGTGCCTGGCCATCCTGGGTGAGGGGCTGAGCGCTGTTTTCAGGCTGGCCACAGCCCCTTCAGGGTGGGGGGGTCCTGCTGGGGTGCCTAGCCAGTCTGGGTGAGGGGCTTATGGCTGTTTGCTGGCTGGCCAAGCCCCCCCAGCGGTGACCCTCACCCCATGAGGGTGTGGCCATCCTGGGTTAGGGGCTGATGGCTTTTTGCAGGCTAGCCACAGCCCCCAGGCACCTAAGCTCCCAGTGGAGGCTGGCTGGAAGCAGGTATCTGGGATTTATTTGTCTTCTATAATTGAAACTTTGTTGCCTTTTGCAGAGGCCACAGCCGGCTCAGGGCCGGTGGGAAGCTTGGCTTCCTCCATCACACAGGCAACCAAACTTCCCGCTTGCTCCAGCTCCGTGGCTGCCAGCTGCCATCTTGGTTGGGTTAATTTGCATATAGTCGCTCTGATTGGCTGGTGGGCGTGGCTTGGGTGTAGCGAAGGTACAGTCAATTAGCATCTTTGTCTTTTATTAGTGTAGACTAGAGGCCCGGTGCACGAAATTCGTGCGAGGTGGGGGGAGTCCTTCAGCCCAGCATGCACCCTCTCCAATCAGGGACCCCTTGGGGGATGTCCGACTGCCTCTCACAAACCGGGAACACTGGCTCCTAACCACTCGCCTGTTTGCCTGCCTGATCGCCCCTAACCGCCTCTGCCTTGCCCTGCACCTGGGACCTAGGATTCCCTCCTCCGGCCAGTTGCAGGCACCCAGGACCCAGACCGGCTTTGTCTGGGCTGGCCACAGCTGCAGGGGACAGTGAGCAGACAGCTTCACCTGGGCCGCAGCCGCTGGTGCCCAGGACTGCAGGGCAGGCAGCTTGTCCCTCTCCCTGGCCACAGCCCTAGTTGCTGGCGCCTGGGACCACAGGGCATACGGCTTGTCCCTCTCCCAGGCTTCAGGCACAGGCACAGGCATAGGTGCAACCGCTTATGCCTGGGACTGCAGGGTGGGCAGCTTGTCCCTCTCCTGGGCCACAGCTTGGCTGGTCCCCATTCCTCTTTCCCCTGTGTTGAGTGTCTGAGCTGTTATGGCATGAGGGCATGACAACCATTTGCATATTAACTCTTTATTATATAGGATTCCTTTGCAATTGTTTTCAAAATAAAATGGTAGAGCCCCATTTTGTTGAATTCTAGAATAAAGCTCACCCAACTAGTGATTACAGTAACCCTACAGCAGTGATGGCAAACCTATGACACGCGTGTCAGAGGTGACACACGAACTCATTTTTTTGGTTGATTTTTCTTTGTTAAATGGCATTTGAATATATAAAATAAATATCAAAAATATAAGTCTTTGTTTTACTATGGTTGCAAATATCAAAAAAATTCTATATGTGACATGGCACCAGAGTTAAGTTAGGGTTTTTCAAAATGCTGACATGCCGAGCTCAAAAGGTTCGCCATCACTGCCCTATAGTGATCACTTCAGTCCTCATGATGGTTGTGTGAGACCTGGTACCACTATAGCCCCTGGGCCTGTATCTTTCAATATTTACAGCCTCCTCTTGTTGCCCAAGGATGCTAGAAATATATCTATATTCTGTTTGCCCCATGGCATGAAAGAGTTTGGGAAGCACTGCTCTGGAATGTCATTGCTAGGACAGAACTCTAAAATAGTAAAATACTAAAACTGGTAAAATCCATCTGTCCTTCTACAATTTATAAGAATAAACTTTAATCATATATATATATAACCTGCTGCTATATTTGATTTTCAATTGTTAGTAACAGGCTGCACTCTGTCATTTACACATTGTCTTGGTTTTCTTATCAGTTGGTTATTAGTTAAGTAAGAGTGTGTGGAACCTATTTTTCTCTATACCAAGCCAAGTGTATCATATGATAACACTACCCAAGATGTTGGCCTCATTACTGGTAGGTTATTACCATTTGTTCCAATAAGCAGACTTGAATATCCAGGTTGTTTAGAGTGGGCCAGGAATGGTGCCATTGAGTGTCATGGGATGGCAATACTGGAATCTCGTTGCCTTCCATGGGAACTTCTCTCTACCTCCTTTTCTGACCCCTTTGCTCTATTTTTCTATCTCCTTCTCCCTGGCTCCCTGACTATTTCCTAGCCTTATTATGGGGCTAGTGGGTTCTAGTCTAGCCAAGCAGGCTTATGGGGGAGCAGTATTGTTATCACATCAGCAGTAATAAATGCTTCTGTAGTGCAAGAACAATGGCTCTTTCTTGTCACAATAGAGCCTTGTGAGTCTAGTCTTTGACAGAATGCAGCCCACACTGCAAACATTTTCATGTGTGCATTTTTATTCTGGAGCCAGAGAAAGGCAGAATTTAAAGAGAAATCCAATTATTTACAATGTATTTACAATCATAAAATGAAAACATTAGTAACTCCTCCCCAACACACATGTCACATACAATAGGATTGTGGGGGGAATTATGTGGCTGTGCTCACTTTTAAGCAGATTATATCAGAAAGAATACAAATGAAGTAGAGCATGGGAAATTCCATAACTTGACTCAGTTCTTTTGCATCCACAGCCTCATTCCTATGTTCATCATAGCATGACATTTAATGCTGTCTGGAAATCTCTTCATAATCTCACCCCCCCAAAAAAAATATAATAAAAACAAGATGGGACTTGGATTAAAAGAAAAAAATCCAAATCAAAGAAATCCAGCTGCCCAGATCCCAGGGAGCTCATAATGATAGTCTTTCCTACAGGATGCAGTAGTTGGAAATTCAGAAAAAAATAATTTATTTGGTACATACATACCACTGAGGATGAGAAATTATTTCTGCATGGAAACCCAGCAAGTGGCACCTCATTAAATAGGACCTAAACTTAATCTAACTTAGAATAGATAAAAAAGAAAGGATTCATATGAAGCTCTCCAGCCTGGAGTTTTAATCTCAGAGCTTTGTAGTATAATGAATGAATTAATTAGGGCAAGTGACTAACAACAAAGAAGATATCACTTATTTTTTTAACTAAAACATTACTGAGCTTAGAGTAACGTATTAATTGTTTACAAACAGGGTCAGACTGCATATGAGAGAGGAAGAGGGAGGGAGAGTGAATGAATGAATGAGTCATGAATGGAAGGTGATGCTAAAATGATAAGTAATTTCCAATCTTTTGGAGTACAGCACTTTATCTTGTTGTAATTTGATGCCCTACTTATTTCCTCTCTCAAAAAAAATGTTGTGTGGTCATTTAAGAAACGCGGCCATTGAAAATTTCTTCTGTAGCATAAAAATGGTCAAACAAACAAAAACATCTGTCACAATATTACACAAGTTAATTGGAGATACTTGTGGATACCAAGCAATGAAAGCTTTAAATTTATCTGTTAATATTGATATAAAGAGCCCTGGCATTTGGAAAAACAATTAAAAAGTAAAAATAAAAACAGCAATCCAATGAAGGTTATTTTGGTGACTGTATGAGACCAATCATCTCAGCAGGAGAAAAAAGATCAATTTGTACTAGCACATCAAACTTCAGTTGTTAGCATACCAAATAACTAGCTAGCTTTTTTTTTTTTTTTTACTATTGTAACTGGTCATATTTATAAGAAAAAAACACATACCTAATATTCAAAACTTATCTGTTTTCATTTATTCATCATTGAAACCCTAATAATTGGGTATTTAACACATTTTTGTTCACAACATGGATGATAAGATGGGGGCAAGAGTAAATGAATAAATACAGGACTATGACTTCCATAGGCATAATCTCCTGACTGTATTTTTCCTATAACTACATGGGCAACAAACAGGAACTGTTTAGAAGGATCATATTTTGGCTTAAATTTCCATGAAAATTTTTCTTTAACCTATTTGACAAATATTTATTATTAGTCTCATATAGTAGGCATTGCCCTATGTACCAAGGTGCATCAGTAAGCAAAATGAGCACACTCCCTGCCTTCTTGGAGATAACATCTAGAGCCAAGAAAGAAAACAGTCACACAACTCAATATAAAATAGCAACTGTAATAAGAACTATGGTAGACATACAGAAGGCCAAGAGACATGAAAAAGTGCTCAAAGTCACTAATCATCAGACAGAGAGATGCAAATTAACATGACACTGAGGTATCACCTCATACCTGTCAGAATGGCTATCATCAACAAATCAACAAACGACAAGTGTTAGAGAGGATGTGGAGAAAAGGAACCCTAGTACACTGCTGGTGGGAATGCAGACTGGTGCAGCCACTGTGGAAAACAGTATGGAGTTTCCTCAAAAAAATTAAAAATGGAACTGCTATTTGACCCAGTGATCCCATTTCTATAAGTATATCCTGAGAAACCTGAAACACCAATCAGAAACAATATATGCACCCCTATGTTCATAGCAACACAATTTATAATAGCTAAGCTCTGTAAATGGCCAAAGTACCTCAAAGGAGATGAGTGGATAAAAAAAAAGCTGTGGTATATCTACACAATGGAAAACTACACTGCTGTAAAAAAAGAAGAAACACTTAAATTTTGCAACAGCATGGACGGTCCTGAGAGTATTATGCTAAGCAAAATAAACCAGAAAAAGTAAGTATCACATGATCTCACTCATACGTGGAATCTAATGAACAAAATAAACTGATGAACAAAACAGATCCAGAGAAGAGCAATCACGCACGGTACATCTCTTAGCCGAGTCTCCGCGTTGGCCAGGATGGCGACTTCAGGCACTCTATTTCCAAGCCTGGTGCCAGGCTCCCGTGGGTCCTCCAAAAAGTATTTGGTGGAGTTTCGGGCAGGAAAAAATGTCATTAAAAGGAACAACTGTCACCCCAGACAAAAGAAAAGGGCTCGTGTACATTCAGCAGACGGATGACTCCCTCATTCACTTCTGCTGGAAAGACAGGACATCTGGGAACGTGGAAGATGATTTGATCATCTTCCCTGATGACTGTGAGTTCAAGCATGTGCTGCAGTGCCCCAGAGGGAGGGTCTATGTGCTCAAGTTCAAGGCAGGGTGCAAATGGCTCTTCTTCTGGATGCAGGAGCCTAAGGCGGACCAAGACGAGGAGCATTGCCAGAAAGTCAACGAGTATCTGAACAACCCACAGATGCCCGGAGCACTGGGAGCGAGCGGGAGTGGAGGCCATGAGCTGTCTGCACTGGGAGGCGAGGGCGGCCTGCAGAGCCTGCTGGGGAACATGAGCCACAGCCAGCTCATGCAGCTCATCAGACCCGCCGGCCTCAGAGGACTGGGTGGGCTGGGGGCCCTGACTGGGCCAGGCCTGGCCAGCTTACTGGGGAGTGGAGGGCATCCAGTGAACAGCTCCTCATCCAGCTCTCAGAGCCAGTCAGCAGTGGTGACCCCGTCCTCCACCGCCTCTTCTGCCCGAGCCACCCCAGCCCCTTCTGCTCCAGCAGCTGCCTCGGTGACCAGTCCTAGTCCCATGCCCAATCCAGGTAATGGAACCAGCACAGCAGCCAACCCAATCCAGCCCATCCAGCTGACCGACCTCCAGAGCATTCTACCCACTATGAACATGCTGGCCGGGCCAGGAGGCAGCCAGCAAGTTGACCTGGCCAGTGTCTTGACGCCCGAGATCATGGCACCTATCCTCGCCAACTCGGATGTCCAGGAGTGCCTGCTACCCTACCTGCCCTCTGGGGAGTCGCTGCCACAGACCGCAGAGGAGATCCAGAACACAGTGACCTCCCCCCAGTTCCAGCAGGCCCTGGGCATTTTCAGTACGGCCTTGGCCTCAGGGCAGCTGGGCCCCCTCATGTGCCAGTTTGGCCTGCCTGCAGAGGCCGTCAACAAGGGTGATGTGGAAGCGTTTGCTAAAGCGATGCAGAACAGTGCCAGATCAGAGCAGAAGGAGGGCGATGGGAAGGACAAGAAGGAGGAAGAGGACATGAGCTTAGATTAAGTTATTTGTTGTCTTTTACGGGCGGGGCTCCTGGTTGTGTGGATGAGCAGTGTGTTTGTGGGCCGTCACACACCCTCACGCCTCTGTTCTAACTTGCTAATAAATAAAAGTTTTTCTTTTACCTGAAAAAAAAAAAAGATCCAGAGACATAGAAGCATGGAACAGACTGAGGAATTTCAGAAGGAAGGCAGAGGTGGGAGTGGGTGGGTGGGGAGAGATTAACCTAACCAGGGAATATATATATATAGCCTATGGACACAGACAATAGTGTGAGGAATACCTGGGAGGGGTGAGTGCAGGGTGGAGGGGGTGGTCAATGGGAAAAAATAAAGGGGACATCTGTAACACTTTCAACAATAAAGATAAATTTTAAAGAAAAGAATTATGATGCAAAAAATAATTTTGCAAGACCTCCAATAGAAGAATTTGAGCTAATCAGGGATATTAGAAGAAGGCATCCATGAGGAAATAACTTGGAACTAAGATCTTCAGAGTGAGTAAGTATTAACTAAACTGGGCATGGGAAGAACAATCTGAATAAAGGTAATGTAGCATTTACAAAGGGCCTGAGGTAGGCAAGAATTCTTTTAAGAAATGGTAAAAGATCAATATGACTTTGGCAGAGTCATAAAAGGTGAGAGTGACGCAAGCAACAGAGGAGAAACAGTGCATCTGTAGGGTTTATTGGTTGCAACCAACTCTGGTTTACGTAAGTAAAGTGAAATTTTTGGGAATGATAGTGGAGCTCACATGATTGATTGATTGATTGATTGAAAGGCTTTCAAATAGGCAGGATTCAAAACACTTGAAAGGACTAGAGAAGAGGAAGTACAGAATATCCTTTTAGTAGGAATGGTCAAGTCTGGGTTCTACTTCTTGAATGAATCAATTTGAACCAACTTTCACCTCTTTGTCCCTTTGCTCAAATTCTTATAGCATCCCACTTTTAAGATGTGCTTGCCCTTTGCCTTGGGCAGGCAGGGTACCTAATTGATGCTTCCACCAAACTTTGTAATTAGGAAGGAGGAATGGATACTGAGCAGCTCAAAATGAACAATGTACACTATAGTTTGTCAAGAACCATACCACAATATTTAACAGAATTGACTTTTATTCATAATGCAAGAAGGAACCTATAGATTCTTTTAAGCCTGGGCAGGGGTGGGGGGTTGTTACATTATTGGGATTACATTTCTGAAGGATCCTCTGGCTGATGTGTAAATAATGGATGAAAATGAGGCAACAGTAGAGTTCAGGAGAGAAACTAGGCCGGTAGGAATAGGGGTTTGGACTACAGTGGAGCAGTGGAATTGAGAAATGACTTGATGAATTCAGAATATATTGGAGAACATATTTTGTCTATGTACAATCCTAAGTTTTAAACATTTTATTTCTATTTTCCTCACATAAGATTTACATATATGTTAATGTTGTAAACTGTCTAAAATTCATTGCAGAATGAAATTGTCAAATAAATGGTTTTAAAAAGTAATGAATAAATAAATATTTTATTTCTGTCAGTGAAAGCCAGGAATGGACTCTATGCAAACAGATTGCACTATCAAGTATGGAACAAGAAAATGTCTGACAAATAATCCTACTCATTAACTAAAATATACTCAAATTCAAGGCAGCCCCTTACACAGAGGTGACTAACAGTACTAGGCAATACTCCTCATGACCAATATCTTTCTCCTAGTCATCCACATAAAAAGTCAAAATTTTCAAAAGGAGAAGTACCCAAAATTTCAGAAGGAGAAAAAGAAACACACCTCATTGTGCTGAAGCCCCCACAAGTGGTGGGGTCTTGCATATTTTGGCAGAATTGTTCTGTAACCAGGCTATTATCTAGTCATCCCAAACTGAGATTAACTTCTCAGTGAGTCTCTCTATGGTCTGCTGAGTTAGATTACAAATTCTTCCAGAGAAATATTCTAACTTTCTAATATCTCCCCAGTGCACCTAATCCTGTGTTCTGACTCAGCCTTGACTCAGTGTGTCCAATTGTTTATTGCAAGATACCAGAAGCAATTTGATGAGCTGCATCCCCAGGGTAGGTGGGGAAAGCATTGATCTATACTGCTTAACTTCTTATTCTAGGTAATTCTTCAAGTCAACAAATTCTTACCACCTATTCACTCTATACCAAGTTGTTCTAGGCACTACAGAGCCTCTTCTCGAGTTTTATTGTACATACAAATTACAGTGGGGCCTTGACTTACGAGTGTCCCAACTAATGAGTTTTTTGAGATACCAGCTGTCTCTCGGCTGATTTTTTGCATTGAGTTGATAGAGTAATTTGAGTTAACGAGCTCCTTAATGAGCTCGGTCTCAGAACGAATTAAACTCGTAAGTCAAGACCCCACTGTACCTGTAGATCCTTAAATGCAGATTCTGATTCAATAGGTCTAGGATGTGGACCTATGATTTTACAACCCTAATGAGTACTCAGGTGACAGTTAATACTCCTGGGCTTTGAACCAAACTTTGATAAGCAAGTCTATAACACACACACACACACACACACACACACACACACACACACACACACAGTATTCCTTGCCTTCAAGGCATGTACAAATGTACAATTTGGTTGGATAGGTTGGAGGAGCCATGAAGACATATAAGTATAATATGAGACAAATTATATAGGGCAGCTGTGGATAGTAAAAATGTTTTTGGGAGATCCAGTTGGGGATGTGAAAATTGTATGTGTGCAAGAAAATATCATTGAGGGAGGTATATGAGATAAACCTTGAAGGATGGATGGGATTTTAACAGATGAACAAATGAGGATGGCAGCATGAGCCAGGATAATAATATGAGCAAATATATGAAGGCAAGAGAGTACTGGGTGTTTTTAAAGAAGAAGAGCCAGTAGTCCAATTTGGTTGGTACAAAGAGGAAATGGGAAATATAGCAAGATGGGAATATGCAACCAGATGGTAAAGAGCTTTGAAGGCCAGAATGAGTGGTCTGTACTTATTTTTATAGCTCATAGGTAGCCCTTAAAAATTTTACTGCAGAGGAGTGATATTATGAGACCTCTTGTTTAGGAACACTTGACAATAACTATAGAAATAGAGCTGGTCCCTGATATCATCATAATCACCTGAGAGTTTGTTAGACTTACAGGCCTGCTGCAGACTCACTGGATTAGAAACTGACAGGTGGAGCCCAGCAGTCTGTTTGAGTAAGCCCTCCAGGGGATTCTGATGTGTTCTAAAGTGTGAGAACCATGAGATTGGAACCAGAGTTCACAATCATGGCTGCATATTAGAATCACCTGGGGAACTTAAAAAAAACTTATGCACAAAGCCCCCCACCATATCCATTAAATCCACAAACCTGGGGATGAGACGTAGATATTAACATTTTAAAGCACCTTTTCAAAGCAGCTCAGGTGATTCAAATGAAAACCAGGGCTAAGAAGACTGAATTGGGGAAAAAAAACTGCTTTAGTAAGGATTGAGCTGGGAATAGAGACCAGGCAGATAGTTTTGTAATAATTTAGTTGAGATAATGAGGTCCTTAACTAGGGCTGTGTCCTGCGACAAAATATTGAATATGAAATATGCTGAAAAGGAAGTCTTATAGTATATTATTGGGCAACTACCTGTATATAAATTGAGAGAGAAATGCAAAGATTTCAAGGCTTCAAGGAATAGAGTGTATTGGTGTCAAAGAATGCTGGCTGCTACTGAGATACTTAAAAAGATGAGTAGAAAAAGGCCATGATATTTAGTTTCTTGTAGGACATTATTAATCTAAAACATAGTGTAACAGAGAGGAAAAAGCTATATTGTGCTATTGCTAAATCAACTTTAGGGCAAAAAGTGTTACTGAAGATGAGAGGGTCACTTCAAACAAGCCAGTAGAAAAGCAGGCAAAAAACATCAACAGACATTTCACCAAATAATAATGAATGCCCCATAAATGTCAAAAGATTCCCACCCTCATTAGTAATAAGGGAAACATTAATAGCACAATGAGATACAGAATTTTTTATTGTGACTAGCAAAACTTTTAAAGTCTGACAATACTTAGGTCTAGTGAGGATGTGGAGCAAGGGGAAGATGGTGTTCTGGTGGGGGTATTAATTAATCTAGTTTTTTTTTAAATCAGTGAGGAATTTTTTTGAAAAGTTCAAGGTAAACGTACATGAAAACTAAGCAGTTTCTCTCATAGGTATATATCAAGGATAATATATGTATATGAAGAGATATGCACATGTATATGAAGAGACATGTTTTAAGAATATCCATTAGCAGCAAAAAAGTGGGAAACAATACAAATGGCCATCAAAGGAAGAATGAATTGTTACCTTCATTTTATGAAATACTATTTCAATGAGAATGGATGATCTATAGCTACATGCATCAATATGGATGAACTGCACAAACATAATAGTGAGTGAGAAAAGCAACTTGCAGTAGAGAAAACAGGCAGTATAACACCATTCCTATAATGCTCAAAAGCACTGACAATAAATATTCACACATATGTGATAAAATTATAACAGAAACAATAGAAATGATAAAAAGAAAATTCAGAGTAACATTGGCCACTGTGGGGGCAGAGGGAACATAATGAATGTGGGAGTGGTACACAGGAAGCTTCAGTAGTGTTTAAAATGTTTGTTTCTTAAGCTTCAGGATAGTTATATGGATATCCATAACAATTTTCTTTATACCCAATATAAAAATATATATAGATAGATATAGATATTCATTTGTGTGTGTTAAATATCTCATAACACAAAAAGGAGAAGCAGTAATTATACTGAAAAGGTGAACAGTCAATGGTGCATGTTGATATGCATTATGATGGGATTAGAGGCCAAGGGAGAACGATGGGTTCTCAGGACAGCTACTGTGAGGAATATAGGGTAGGAAATCAATACCGCTTTCCAAAATAATTCTGAGGAAGCCCAGTGGGCCCTCTTAGGTTCTACACTAACAAAATTAAAGCATTCCTTTCCAACCTATTTCTTTCCTTCTAATAATAACCCAAATATTAATAACCACCATTTTTTGAGTGCCAACCATGTGCCAGTTACCTTATGTATGTATTATTGTCCTTATTATCGTTATTTTCTAAACTAGCTGAGGACATAGAGTTTCAATAATTTGCCCAAGATCACATAGCTGGTAGTAGCAACTAATAACATTAATAGGAGCATTAATAATTTGTAGAGTTGGGATTCAAACCCAGGTCTCTGTGACTCCAAAGCCTGTATGCTTACCATTCTACTCTCTTTCTCTTCCCCCAAACATCCACATCCCTTCATGTCGTTTCCATGCTAATTCTGATTTCTGCCTATATTCATAATACCAAGGGAAAGTGGGGAGAAAATAAAAATATGCCATGTCAAATTAGCAACCACAAGAAAAAGTCAGGAGTATATTCCAAAATCAAATAGCTTCTTTTACATTAAAAACTATTATATTATCAACTCTTCATGAATTTATCTGTAATATGGCTGCACAAACATTTGGGTAAGAGGAAAATGGCTGACATAAACTTTTAAATGCCACTCCATAATATAAAAAGATATTCTTAACTACTACCACCATCTTTATTGTACCTCAAGAAAGACCTTCACACCAATCAGGAAGGATATATGCACCCCTATGTTCATAGTAGCACAATTTACAATAGCGAAGATTTGGAAACGGCCTAAGTGCCCATCAGCAGATGAATGGATTAAAAAATTGTGGTACATCTACACAATGGAATACTATTGCTGTAAAAAGAAAGGGACTCCTGCCATTGCAAGAGCTTGGATGGCACTGGAGAGCATTATGCTAAGCAAAATAAGTCAGTCAGAGAAAGATAAATATCACATGATCTCACTCATTTGTAGATTATAATGAACAACATAAAGTGATGAACAAAAACAGATCTAGAGACAGAGAAGCATCGACCAGATGCTCAAACCTCGGAGGGAAGGTAGGGGAGGGTGGGGAGATCAACCAAAGGACTTGTATGCACACATATAAGCATAACCAATGGACACAGACACCGGGGTGGGGGGATGAGGGCATGAACGGGAGTGTGGTGGTGGGGCAATGGAGGGATAAGGACACATATGTAATACCTTAATCAATAAAGAAAAAAGAAAAGAAAAGAAAGACCTTCAAACCCAACTCTGCCTCTGCTTCTAAATTTCCAAAATCTATGTTTCAAGCTCTTTTGGTCTTTCTATGTGGCATAGATACCTATATTTCCTTCATGCCTCATGTACCTAACCTGTAATGTAGTTTGAAACATAGAAAGGTGTACTAGCCCTATTCTTGAGTCAAGCCATGCACTCCAACCCAGACTTGAACATGACCACTGGAAAATGAATGGCTCATTGTGGTCTATCTCATTCTTGATTGAAAATAATTTATATATATAAAAGCCTAAGTGACCGAATGACCGAAAGACTGAACAACTGGTCAACCGGTCACTATGATGCACACTGACAACCAGGGGGCAGATGCTCAATGCAGGAGCTTCCCCCTGGTGGTCAGTGTGCTCCCACAGCAGGAGCACTGCTCAGCTGACCAACGGGGCACCAGACACAGGGCTCACGGCTGGCAAGTGCAGCTGCAGCTGCATGAGCCTCTCCTGCCTCCACAGCAGCAGCAGCACTACCAAGTGGTGGAGCTGGCCAGCACAGAGGGGCTGGGATGAGTGGCAGTGGCATGGCACCTGGTCTGGGCTTGGGCTCCTCCCCAGCCACCTGCTCCTTCACACACTACTACATCCCTCGGGGGATGTCAGACTGCCAGTTTCGGCCTATCCTCGCAGGCCAGGCCAAGGGACCCCACCTGCCTGAGGGACCCTGCTCACTCCGCAGATGCCCTTCAAGCCCAAGCACCACCCCAGGTGTGGCCAGCCCATGAGGGACCACAGGAGGTTGTCTCCCGGGTATGTTCGACCTGTCTTGCCCAGTCCTGCCCTGCCGGCCACCTTCTAATTAATTTCTTTTCAATGTGCACAAATCTGTGCACCAGGCCTGTAGTCCTTCAATAAAGAAATAACAGAAAATACATAGTACACATGAATAGCAATCTCTATTTTCAGCCAATTAATTGTTAAACTGTCGCTCATAATCAGAGATTAATTTGGTTGGTTGATTTCTAAATGTTATCTTTAATAACAGAGAACCTCATAAGCCAGTGCCATGTGTCTTCAAGTTTTCACATAATTTAGAATAAAGTTTGGGACTGAAAAAAACAGACATCAGGGAAAGATATGGGAAATACTGATGGTTTTTCTAGCCAAGGGCTAGTTTTGCCCCTGATTTCCTGTATCCCCATTCCCGAGTCAGAATAAATAAAGAAACAGAAAAAGAAAGCCTTAATTGACAATGTAATGCCCACAAGCATCAACAGATGTGATCCCTTGTAATGAAGCATGTGGGTCTAATTTGGCATCACTAACCACTTGGAGGATCTCTTTGCTGAGTTCTTGCAAGCTATATTTCTAAATCTATGTTTGGCTGGCACCTGTACCGTGCTGAAACTGGCATATCACCCCTGTGGATGGGCACAGTGCCACCCTGACAGATGGCCATGAAAGTCATCATGCCAGAGAACTACTATTGTTTCTAGCAAGTTTTTCACTTAACAGCAATTGGCATCTCACTAAAGAATGACAAAATGGTGGCCTACTATAATGTGGAAGATCAACAATGACCTATAACTGACATGTCTAAAGTTGGCATTTCAAAGTCATTTCACATACTAAATGAAGACTTATGGGGAAGAAATGGCACTGTAACAATGGCGTATATGTCTAAGGTGTTAACAAAAAGAGGGAAAACACATTTCAAGGTTACACAATAAATTCAACATTCTAGTTTTCTAGAAACAATAATAATACAAATCCAATATAATTGAAACTAATATTTTAAAACATCCTCCCTAGAATGAACTTTCTGCTTGGTCACCTACCTAGGTCAGCCCCATTGTTAAAGCACACTTGTTCGGTTAACAATATCTATGTGATTTGGGAATATTTTATTTTTTTGAGGAAAATTATTTAATTTTAAAACATATTTAAAAAAATAAATGACTTGAAATGCTAGATGTGAAACCCAACAAATGTTTGAGTCATGTCAAAAATTATGGGATAGATAGCCGAATTTATCCTGAAAAGATTATAAGTATAACTAATGACCCTAACTGGGGAGGGAAACCATAAAAATTGGAGGGAGTGTGGAAGGTTAGTAGTAGCTAAAGAAAAAGTCTATATTCAGGGTGCAGCAATCATGTATAACATGGAAACTGGAACATATATTGTAGGTCATATATTCACAAATTTATTTCCAAAATCACCTGTAGGAAGAAGTTGGCCTCCTGAAACAACAAGACATAATTTTCTTTCTCCAAATAATTAACTCAGTAACTAACCCTAGTCAAAACTAAAGTTTTTAGAGGACTACTTAGGACCATCTGAAGATGAAAAAAGAGAAAAGGGAGATTATCTTTTATGAAGTTACTATGTATGTGTCAAGCATTGTAGTATATATTTGGCAGGCAGTCCTCACTTTACACATTCTGTGTGCACAAATTTCAGTTACCACAGTTTACTTAAAGAATGATAGTCTTCCAACAACACAGTTCAAATTTCAGTTATCACAGTACATGATTGTAATTGAATTAAATACAAACTTCACTTTTAGCTCTTCTGCAGTGTCTCTGCATTGCCTCCTTGTGTCCCACATGACACTTTACAAAAATGAGTAATTGAGAGAGGGAATTGGCCAATAAATATGAAAGTGAAGCAAATGTGATAATACTGGAAGTAAAAATCCTATCTAATAATAGACAAACATGGTAATTGACCATACCTTCGCTACGCCTCCCATTGGCTAATCAGTGAGATATACAAATTAACCCAACCAAGATGGCAGCCAGCAGCCTCGCAGCTGAAGCAAGCAGGAGACTTGCTTGCTCCAGTGATGGAGGTAGCCAAGGTTCCCTGCCTGCTGCAGCCTGGCTCTGAGCTCTGAAAGCAACAAAGTTTCAATTATAGAAGCTAAACAAACCCCAGATACCTGCTTTCAGCAGGCCGTGGCCACAGAGCTGGAGCGAGCAGGAGCCCAGCTCTTAGCTCCAGTGACGGCAACAAAGTTTCAATTATAGAAGTTAAACAAACCCCAGATACCTGCTTTCAGCAGGCTGTGACCTCATAGCTGGAGCGAGCAGGAGCCTGGCTCTCAGCACCAGTGACGGCAACAAAGTTTCAATTATAGAAGGTAAATAAATCCCAGAATTAAAAAAAAAAAAGAAAGAAAGGAGAGGCTGGGAGCTTCAGTCGTTGGCCAGCCTGAAAATGGCCCTCAGTCCCTCACCCAGACTGGCCAGGCATCCCACTGGGGACCCCCACCCTAAAGGAGGTGTGGCCAGCCTGAAAACAGCCATTAGCACCTCACCCAGGCTGGCCAGGCACTCCAGCGGGACCCCCACCCTGATCCGGGACACCCCTCAGGACAAACCAGCTAGCCCCCACCCATGCACCAGGCCTCCATTCTATATAATAAAAGGGTAATACTCAAATTGACCCTAACAGCAGTATGACTGGGAATGACTGGTCACTGACACACGCTGACCACCTGGGGGCAGATCCTCAATGCAGGAGCTGCCCTCTGGTGGTCAGTGTGCTCCCACATGGGGGAGCTCTGCTCAGCTACAAGCCAGGCTGATGGCTGCCAGCACAGCGGTGGTGGTGGGAGCCTCTCCAGCCTCCTCAGCAGCGCTAAGGATGTCCAACTGCAGCTTAGGTCTGCTCCCCGCTGTCAAGTGGACATCCCCCAAGGGCTGCCGGGCTGCCAGAGGGATGTCTGATTGCCAGCTTAGGTCCAATCCCCCGGGGAGCAGGCCTAAGCCAGCAGGTGGTCATCCCCCGACGGGTCCCAGACTGCAAGAGGGCACAGGCCGGGCTGAGGGACCCCCTCCGCCCCGAGTGCACAAATTTTTGTGCACTGGGCCTCTATCACAATAATAAAAGGCTAATATGCAAATGATAATCACAGAGTCACGCCATAACGACTGATCACGAGGGGCTTGACAGGGAACCTGAGGCCTCGCCCCCCACTGGTGGGCCTTGACGAGTGCCCTGAGCTGTGCCCCCCGCCCAGCAGGGCTTGACAGGGGTGGGGCTGGCCGGGTCTGGGTCTCACCCAATAGGAGTGGGGCCAGCTGGGTCTGGTCTCGCGCAATTTTGAGGCACGTGCAGGTAGGTGAGGACTTGACTCTTGGTCCCTCAGCACGCCCCAGACTCTGACAGGAAGGAGATTTTCATATACATTTTACTAATTGTCTTTCATCTGTGGCACATCTATTATAGAGAAAAGGCAAATAGCAATATTAAAATATTTCCCCTAATTAATTCCCTTTTAATGTGCACAAATTTCATGCACCAGGCCACTAGTCAAATATAAATGGAGTTACAGATCTATGGGACTGTTGACACTGCTGCCATTCAAAAGACCCTAGATGTGCAACCAGAAGAATCCAGTGAAAGTGAACTAATCAACATGTCATGTCCCAGAGAAAGTAACACTGGAAACGATATTCATATTAAAAGGACTCTTGAAGATATATCACAATAGTGAATGTGGAAAGGATAAAATATTTGAAACTGATCTAAACTTGGAAGAGTATGAAAAATAACCAAGGAATAGAAAATATGGCCATTCCATATTGTAAGTTATTAAAAAAGGGAAACACTGTTCAAACTATTATTGATATGTTTTTAATAAAGAAATAAAACATTAATTTTCAATATTTCTAGTGTTTTAAATTATAGAGTACTAAATATTAGTTTTATAATTTTATTTCACTCCCCTATACATTTGTAACTGGAAGTAAAATAGTTTGTAATGTTTTTATAGGTCACAGAACAATCATATTTTTCCCATTAATCAGTGAGGCCACTTCGCATGGTTTCAGTGAGAGTGCACCTGGATTCCAGTTCCCCTTTATTTAGGTGTAGAGGGCGGGATGTTTATTCTCTCTGAAATGTGGAAACTCCTAGAGATCCTAGATATTTGGTGGAGGTGGATGGAGAGGTATCAAGAGGGAGATACTGCATTTCCTCCTAAAGAGTAGGTGGGATCTTGAGGAATTAAATGATAGATATAAACATATTTGCATCCTGAGCTGGTAGAACATCTCACATGGATTTTTGTAGGGTACCTGTTTGGCAATTTCAAGAATTTAAGTGCTAGAATATGAGTGCTGTATTTGATAAGAGGAAATAAAAGGAGGGAATGAAGGATGGGGAATAGGAGGGCAATTTACTCAGAGACTACAGCATGTGCCAAGGCGTGGAAGGACAAGGAAGCGCTGGTGTGACTTGGGTTTCTAGGATTGGATCTCAGTGTGTGGTGTTTTGAGGAGTGGAGAGGGATATTGGGAATTAGGACCAACTAGGAAGGTAGGGGGCAGAAATGAAAGACCTTGAATGCCTAACAAAGATGTTTCTCCTCTGGGACTTTGAAGGTTTGTAAGCAAGCAAGTGATCTGATCAGATACAAAGGAGCAAAAGGAAATTCTCCACAGTATGACAGTTAAAACTACACCAAAGTTTTCTGCTATTCATTGTAAATAATAATAATATATATATTTTTAAAAACCACAGCCCTAGCTAATTTGTCTCAGTGGATGAAGTGTTGGGCCATGGACTGAAGAATTCCATTCAATTCCAGTCAAGGGTATGTACTTCCGTTGGGGGCTCAATCCCCAGCCCTGCTTGGGGTGCCAGCAGGAGGCAACCAATCGATGTGACTCTCACTTTGACATTTATCTCTCTCTTTGTCTCCCCCTCTTTCCACTCTCTCCAAAAATCAATGGAAAATATGAGGAAATTAACGACAACAAACATAATGGAAAAAAAAAACAGTAAATTCAAGAAAATTAAAATTAAGAAAAAAAAACAAACACAAACTTAAACATTTTAATAGTCCCAGAAGCCTAATATCTTAGATATAACATCATATTTATCTGATAATTATTTATAATAGAGTCAATGTTTTAAAAATACAAAATCTTTTTTTTATTTTTTATTGATTTTTTTTACAGAGAGGAATGGAGAGGAAGAGGGAGAGAGAGTTAGAAACATCGATCAACTGCCTCTTGCACATTCCCTACTGGGGATGTGCCCACAACCAAGTTACTTGCCCTTGACTGGGATCAAACCTGGGACCTTTCAGTCTGCGGGCCGACGCTCTATCCACTGAGGCAAACCGGTTAGGACACAATCTTCTTTTTAAGAAAGTGTTTAATAAAAGAGCTCTGAGAAAGCAGGCATGATAAGGACAACAGAAAAGCAAGATTGCCTTTAAGTAGATGAGAGTAAAATTGAATGGGTTATTTTTCTCCTTTTAGCTTAGACATGTTTATTTAATTACACACATATCTATTTTAATACTCTTGTGTTTCACTATAGCACAACATTTCCAATTCAAACTGAGACTTGCTTTAGCACTCTAAAAACAACAGTATATCAACCCATTCAGGCAAACCCAATACCAGGCTACTGCTTTTATTGTGACCCAAAGATTCCAATACCATAAACTGCTAGGAAATGGAACAATCCAAATTAAGACCTTGAAGGAAAACAAAAAGATGAATGACAATTATCTCACATTTCCAAAGAGCCACTGAGTTATAAGGAGACAGGAACACTTGTCCTTGAATACAGTTCACCTACAAGCTATGGCACAGGAATGGTCTTAACAGCCCTTGTGATAGGAAATATTCTTGTATGTAATTGGACTATCTTCCAATCTGTAAACGCGATGTTGTAACATTTTGAATACCACATGTAACCTTTTATTAACAGTCAGCAACCTTTGAAAATAATTGCCTTCTCTCAATAAGGAATCTATTATAAGTCAATCAGTTTATATAGCTATTTCTCATTCCTAAATCACAGAATAATTGTCTTTTATATACTGCACACATCATGGGAGCTGGGTTCTGAGTGAGTGACTTTCCTACACTGAGTCATGTTAACACGGTCTTATGAGGCACTAAGGCCAGAAATGCATTATATACACTTGAAAAAACATTATTCACCATATGTAAAAACCTTAAACCACCTGGACCTAAAATAATTGCTATCTTGAGGAAATATCAACTATTAATCTAACTATAGACAAAAGACGCTAGTGGGCAAATAATAGTTCTCCAGTATTCTTTCCTAATCAGGGATTCTAAAGAAAAACTTTTTTTAAAATTACACTCAGTTGCCCGGCCAGAGTGGCTCAGTGGTTGAATGTTGACCTATGAACCAGGAATTCACTTTTTGATTCCTGGTCAGGGCATATGCCTGGGTTGCAGTTGCAGGCTAGATCCCCAGTGTGGAGCATGCAGGAGGCATCCAATCAATGATTCTCTCATCATTGATGTCTCTATTTCTCTCCCTTCCTCTTGAAATCAATAAAAATATTAAAAAATAAAAATTACCCCTCAGGTAACAAAAAACATAAGAGCGAATGTTTGATAAGGACAGTACTGAATAGTTTAAGGTGCCTCTTTCCATGGTTTATTCTGAAAACATAATATTAGGTAACAAACATTAACTCAGGTTTCTCATTCTCTATTTCAAATTAACATGATGTTCTTCCATTAAGCTAGAAAGCAGCAATGTAAATCAAACAAAAATAGAATCTTTCCCCAAATAATAAGAAACATGATAGAGTAGGAAAGTACCAAATTAGCTACAAATTTTCCATCTCATTGTTTTCTGTAAAATAAAATTTTATAACGAACATGCTCCATACAAGCTGTGCTGGTAGGTCTCGCTTCCAAAAACACTCACAGAGCAGTAATAAAAAACAAGCATGAACTCTAGGACATCTGCTATGGCATTGTTATCATTTTGGTCACAAAACTATACTCGCTTCAACTTTCTGTTGAAATATTATTTTGTCTGCAGCATCTCCAATCTGGCACACGAGGACTGACAGATGCTTTGGTTTTACCTCAGCTTCAACTTACACGGCTTCTCATTATACTAGCTATAGCTCGGCAAACTATTCCTCTGTTCTGGAATGCAGACAAAATGCCATCTGTCTCTGCACGGTTATCAAAACGAATACTGCAATCTGAAGAAACTCAGTTCCAAATGGAATAATGAGGAGGAATTGCACCCTGTCCATCCATATCCTATTAAAAAAAATATATATATATGCACATATATGTACATGTAACCTTTATATTACATATAATATTCAATGTTTCCAATTACTCTATTATATGAACATTTTAACCGAAAGGCACATCTCACCTTCCCAAGCTCTATTTGTAATCCATGCATTTTACATCATCTGACACTAATTACTAGCTAGAGGGCAAGTGAGATGTGCTCCCCAAGCAAGAGATTCCAAGGTCATTCAGCAACCAGAAGCAGGTGGGAGCCTTACTGTAGAAATCAGGCTAGATACAGCGACAATGGAGAGAAGGAAAAGGGGGGAAAGCCTTTATAGAAATTAAAAGACAAGTGAATTTCAACTATGGTCCATACCCCTGCAAGTCAGCGGGTGGACAGAGGAGGAGGAAGAGGAGGAAGAGGAGGAAAAGGGGAAGGGTGATGACATGGGAGACTAGAAGGGCAAGGGATAGAGGCTGACACCACAGAGAACCTGAAAACGGTGTTGATGGTTTTGTTAGCCCTGATAGTAGAAATGTGACTAGGAAGGTATCAGAAGTATCTGCCAAGAAGACTCCTCTGCAACAAAATATGGAACTTCAACTTTCTGTGCAACAGCATGTTTAACTTTGACTGCTACATTTCCATAGATTTGAAGCACATAAATGGGGGGGGGGGACTTTCAAACTGGAGAGGAATTTCACTTCAAGAAATTTAAGGAGCTCTTTAAAACCAGTATTTTCTTCAGCAGAGGTGCTGGAGATCAAGATCAATCGTATCAAGCATCTTGAGATTTGGAGACTCTGACTTAGGGGATATTCAGTCCTTTACTCCCAAACCTCCTGACATTTAAAATTGCCTGCTCAGGGCCAACAGTATATTCCCACTAACCATAAATTGATAGGTACCCAAGACCTCTCAGAGCCCATATGAGGGCCTTGTTATTTTCAAACTTATTTTTCATCTGAACCTGGAACCCCAGATATCTGTCTAAAAAAATTGAGGATTAGAAAACAGAACAAATGCTACTTTTTACTCCAAAGTCAATTGGTTTAGATCTGTTTACATAACCTTTAATGTGGCCAGATCAGTACAAACTCATCCTCATGGCTATGGGGGAATGCTTAGAAGTCAGAAAGGCTATATCAAATAGCACAGGACAGTCCATTTCCATTTTGCTGCCTTTTCTCCCATACTAAATTTCATTTACAAGCATTGTTACTATCCAAATTGTCCAGAATTCCTATAGGTAACTGTGACTAACCTGTAATGATAAACTTCATTAATTGATAAATTAATTTTCATTAATTTTCAATTTTTTCATCATCATCTATCCCCCCCATCATGTGCATTTCCATACACATGCTTTCTCCTTTTTCAGATAGAGATAATTACACTTATCCTATAGGAATAAAACAGTGCCTGGCACAGACCAGACAATCAATATTTATTAACAAATTTCAAATATTAGAAAGTTAGAGTAATATTAATATAATAGAAAGTAAAGTAATATTAAAGCATCATCACCATAGCAAATGATTTTTAAATATCTTTTATACTTCTCAATAGTTGCATCAAATCTCAGCTTATTGCAACTGTCAATTGATAACCTTGAACATAAATATGGGTGCAATAAAATCAGCTAATATTTACTGAGTGTATACTAGATATCAAGTCAATATTCTAAGCACATTACATAAATTAATTCATGTAACCCTCACAAAAACCCTACTAAATAAAAATGATTAGCTTGATTTTAATTGAGGAAATTGAGACTCAGATTGGTTAAGGAACACACTTCAAATCAACAACACAGGGGATAAATGAGAGCACTTGCATTTGAGTCAGTGCTAAGTAAAATATACATCAGAAAATATAAATTAGTTCATCACAAACCAGAATTATGTTGATGTCATAGAATCCAATAACTGCACAGAAAACTGTAACCAACTACATTTGAACCTCCCCAAACAAAATCTATGAAACCAGAGTCATAATAAATAATAACCTTGATGACAAGCATCCTTTTAAAGGCAGTTCCTCTTTTTTGCCAGCATAAACTCAGATCTATTTATGAGACCATTTGCTTTGTGTTATGTGCAGTTTGCAGCATGTATGCCATATTGTTCCTTTATTCTGTAAGGCAGCATTAGGAAGGTAGAGGAACAGTTATCTTAGAGTCAAAAGAGCAAGGTTCTAGTAGTCCTAACTGTCACTTACTACCCTTTGCTTTCTCATTGGTAAATTAAGGAGGTCGAAACAGATTCTGTATTAAGCTTCTGCAGGGGCTGTGTTGTATGGTCATAGGATGTTGAAATTTAATGCTTCTCACCTCAGCCTAAACTGGCTCAGGGCCTGGGGGTGGGAGGGTGGAGAGAGACTCAACATACTGAAAGAACAGAGAAGGCATTGGAAACTCCATATAACCTCAATCCACAATAGTGTAGTAGCTAGTTTCAGCCCCAAACAGTTTTCAGTGCAAATGCTTTAGATTCCCTATGGCAATAATGAGATTTTGATGATGATGATTAATATGAAGAAGAAGAAAATATATTGCCACCATTGACTGAGTGCCTACAATAAGTTTAGTATTTATCATACATACAATGTTTCCTTTAACCTCATAAGAACAGTGCAAGGAAGATATTATTATACCCATTTTACAGATATGCAAACTAACAAGCAGAGAGAAGAAGTGGCTTTTCAAGGGCACACGGCTGATAATTGGCAGAGCTGATATTCTGATCACTGGCTTCAAGCCATATGAGAGATCACATAACCTTATTCCTCATTGTGAACCCACTATCAATCCAAATACCTAGCATTTACTGAATGCCTAATTCAATCAGTGCTTAATGAATTAAGGAATAATTCCAAAATTTGTGCTCTCACCACTCTCTGTGCTGTCTTTTGCTAAGACCTGTTTCTATCTTGCTCCACATATTTTGTTAGGCAATTTAAATATGTTATCTCACTTTTTCATTCAGTTAAACTTCAAGACAAATATAATCATTCCCATTTTAGAATTGAACAAACTGAAATTTGCAGAAGGTGAGTGAATTACCCAAATCTACAAATAAAAATAGCTGGGAAGTAGGAGAATCTGGCTAGTTTCAAATTCTGACCTTCTTATAAGATTCTAAAATTATCTGTCAACTATGAATTATTATTTAAGAAAAAGAAAAGTGATCCTTGTGGAACATTACTCCAAGTGATTGAGCTGCACACTTTGAGTAAAAATTTTCAACTTTGTGGCCATCCTCTCCACTCCTGTAAATGCAGATATGTATACCTAGGCAGCTGGCCTCTCGGGTTTCTGGTTTAGTGTTATTTGAAACCCAAGCTCCAAACACCCAGCCTTCCATCACTCCCTCATAGCACTACCATCAAAATCACCTTAAGAGAATTAAGAGGCATACAAGGGACTTGCTTGTACTTTCAGTTCCTTCTGCCAATCTATACTAATAAAAGGGTAATATGCTAATTAGACCTGGTCGACCAGCCATCTTCCAGATGTCTGACTTCCTTCTGGACAAAGCCATGGTGGTGGGGGCCGAGGCAGAGGCAGTTAGGGGTGATCAGGCCAGCAGGAGAGGGCAGTTGGGGGCGAGATCAGGCTGGCAGGGGAGGGCAGTTGGGGGCGAGATCAGGCCAGCAGGGGAGGGCAGTTGTGGGCAACCAGGTCGGCAGGGGAGGGCAATTGGGGGCAACCAGGCAGGCAGGGGAGGGCAGTTGGGGGCAAGATCAGGACAGCAGGGGAGGGCTATTGGGGGTGAGATCAGGCTTTCAGGGGAGGGCAGTTGGGAGCAAGATTAGGCCAGCAGGGGAGGGCATATTTGGGGCAAGATCAGGCCGGCAGGGGAGGACAGTTGGGGGCAAGAACAGGCTGGCAGGGGAGGGCAGTTAGGGGTGATCAGGCAGGCAAAGGCAGTTGGGGGGCAAGATCAGGGCCGCAGGGGAGAGAATTTGGGGGTGAGACCAGGCGGTCAGGGGAGTGCAGTTGGGGGTGAGATCAGTCCGTCAGGGGAGTGCAGTTAGGGGCAATCAGGCAGGCAGGCAGAGAGGTTAAGGGCAATCAGGCAGGTAGGCAGGTGAGCAGTTAGGAGCCAGTGGTCCCAGATTGTGAGAGGGATGCCCAACTGCCAGTTTAGGCCTGATCCCACAGGGATCAGGCGTAAACTGGCAGTCAGACATCCCCCAAGGGATCCCTGATTGAAGAGGATGCAGGCTGGGCTGAGGGAACACCGCCCCCATGCACAAATTTCATGCACCAGGCCACTAGTTTCATATATTTCATATTAATATAAAAGCAAACACATTCATGCTGAAAGATATTTAATATTATAAATTCAAATGGATAACTTTTTCTGGTCTTTATTAAGAAATGAAGAAAAAGGAAATGTATCTTTCATTTCCCACATACTCCAATTTTATTAAACTGTCAATGTTGGTTATTTAGGATTAAGTGAATGCATAACTTCCATTGAAATTGTGGTGGGGGGGAAAGCACTAGGAGTTTCACAGGTTTTTTCACTGATTAACTTTATTGAAGAAAGTCCCAGGCATCACATACTCTCCATAGGGGACACTTTTGTGTCTCTTGAACCATGCTACTTACATTAGCAAACAGCACTTACAGAAGCATAGAGTGGCAGATCATCATTGAGTCTGATGAGGTGCATACATCTGAATGAGGACACTCAGCACAGCCCCAAGGCCATCCACACAGCATAAAATCTCTCCTCACACTGTGGCTGGTATCATTGCTAAAAATACCATCTAGCTCTTTTACCTCAGCTCTCCTGTCTCCCATACTCATCCTGTGCTCTCCCCTCTGACTCCTTCACACCGCCCCAAACTCCATGCCATTTTGGGTCTTCCCTGCTTTGAGCATACTGCTAGTCTTTGTTAGAATGTCCTTTCTGCTCTCACCTTCTTTTTTAAATTTATATTTATATTTATTGTTGAAAGTATTATAGATGTCCCCTTTCCCCCCATTGACTTCCTCCACACCCACTCCTACCCCCAGAACTTTACCACACTAAGTTAACTTATATGCATGTATGCTCCAACCTTCTTGTGGGCAAAGTGAGCACCTGTGCTTCTTTCATGACCTGGCCTGTCCTCTGGGAAACCTTTCCTCAGCTCAGCAGCAAAAGCAATTGCTGTCCACCCCTACTCCAATTCCTGAGCTCACACATATCCTTATACCACTCAGCTGACATGTCCATTTTTTTCCACTAAACTGAAAGCTCCTCAATATAGCAACCCTCCTCTGTGTATCTTTGGGCCTCTGTGCCTAGGCTCCATGGAGTCAGGCACCTGATAGATGCTCTATAGAAAGTTCAGTGAATGAATATATGTGGAGTCACTAGACATGTCTCATCCCTTTTTTCTGTCTTCAAAGCAGAAAATTCAAAAAGGCATTTCAAAATCATGTCTTTACTGCAGCTGCCTGGTTAAATCTGTTCACTTCCCATAGAAGGCCATCTTTTTGCTTCAGTAAGGCACACATCTGACAACATAAGTTTACCTTCAAAGTGTAGTGTCTCCATTCTGCATGAGAAAATGAAATGGCTAGGAGGAGCAGAGAACTGCAAAGCAAACTGATACAATATGAGAGGCCAGCGTCGATCTCTTAGATTTGATCATATGCAATGCTCCATTTATTTCTTGTGATTTGCATTTTATTTTCAAGCACAACAATTTGGGGAATCTCTTCTCAAACCAGTCATTCATTTGGGTGTTATAATTTCTACTTTTTATTTATGCAATTATAGTATCTTAAAATTCTAAAGGACCTTGTTTCCAATCTTCCACCCAAAGTAGATTAGAGTAGAAATAGCATGGTCTTTGGCACCATGTAAAAATTTTAAGGTGATCCCCATAGTGACCCATATCCCTGGGTAATCTTCTTCTCTTCAATATGGGTAAACCATGTAGCCTATTTCTAACCAATAGAATATGACAAAGGGGATGGGATAGTAGTCCTATTATCATGTTACATTATATGGCAAAAGTTAAGGAATATTGTAGATGTAATTGAGGCATGTAACTAGTTGACTTTTAGTTATTCAAAAGGGGAAAAGTCCTGGATAGGATTGGCCTAATCAAGTGTGCCCTTCAGAACAAGGTCTAGATCTTCCTGGAAGTCAGAGTTGAAGGAGCAGCAATTGTCCCTCCACATTGATGGCTACAAATAAGCAAGCTTCAATGACTTTTATAGCCACAAGAAATTAATTCTGTCAACAATTAGAGTGAGTACTTCCCTGGTTGAGCCTTCCAATGAGAATTGCTGGGGTCCAACCCCAGCAGGTCCAGGGGTCCCCAAAGGTGTGGACGGAGTCGGCGAAGAAGGAATGACACGGAGACAGCGTTCAGTTGATCAGCAGCCTAGCCAGGATCTCTAGCCAGGATCTCCAGCCAAGTTCTGGTCTGGATCTCCAGAGAGGTTCTGCTTCGGATCTCCAGCCAGGTTCTGTGGCCATGTTCCCTCGCTAGGTTCTCCAGCCAGGTTCTGTCCAGGTTCTCCAGCCAGGTTCAGTCACCAGGTTCTAGTCAGGTTCTCTTGCCAATTTCTGTAGTCAGGTTCAGTCCAGGATCTTTTGCCATGTTCTCTCCAGCGAAGTTCTTCTGTCTGTAGGTTCTGTGTAGGTTCTGTCTTCTGAATTCTGTCTTCTAAGTTCTGTGTTCTAAGTTCTGTCTCTTGCTGTCTTGTTCCATCTGTATTTATACCAGTTGATTCAATCCTATCAATCTCTATTACAAAGGTTAGGGCATTTCTTATCTCCATTCCAGGGAGTAAAGATTATGTAGCTTAAGCATGATTGTTCGTAGTTAAAGTGATTAATTACCCGCCTGGCACTTAGTTAAGAGGTTTTATTCCCTCCCTAACTTCAGGGGAAAATCCCTACCTGGGGAAACAACCTTTCTCAGAGACCTTGGTTAAAACACATAGTGCCAAGAAAGTGAGCAAACATATTAAGAACAGTATGCCATATATGCCAGGTCCCTTGAAACAGCAAGCATGGACCGGCTCCCGGCAGAGAATGAAGCCTAGTTGACCCATTGTTTATAGATAGCCATGTGAGGCCTTGAGCAGAGGACCCAGCAAAGCCATGCCTGAACATCTGAGGTACAAAAACTGTGAGAGAATAAGTAGATGTTGTTTTGACTTATGAAGTTTGTGGTGACTTGTTACATAGGAATGGAAACTAATATAGCATAATATACAGTGGGGGTTCAAAACTAGTACTACCCCTTCATGTGTATGTATCACTTTACAATTTGGACCTTAGTTCCCTTACCTACATAATCAAGATTATGTCACTTATCTTACAGGACATTTGTGAGAATAAATGAATATACATCATGTTTGTTAACATATGTGATGTATATTAATGTCTTATAGACTCTAGCTATCACTCAAAGGTAAAATATTAATAAGGTATTTCTTGAGTCCTACTCAATGCCAATGTTTTTAGTTGTTGGGCTTTCAGAAATGAACAAGCCAGACAAGATAATTGCTCTTATGGAATTCACACATTAGTGATGGGGAGACCGTGGACAACTTAATATATAAATGAACTAGAAAATATGATGAAAATGAAGCAAGATAATGTGTTAAAGAGTGACTGAAAGACACATCTGATTAGATGGCCAGAGAACTCTCCAAAGAAGTGACACCTGTCCTAAAATCTAAATGACAGGAAGGAATCAGTTGCATGAAGATCAAAGGGCAGGGTTTTCAGAAAGAAGAAAGAGCAGGTGCAAACTTTTCAAATGTTAAAGGTTTTGTGGAACATAAAGAAGCCCATTGAGACTGCAACAGAGTGAACAAAGGGCTAAGATAGGGTGGAGAGAGAAGTAGGCAGGGGTTAAATTATACAGAGACTCATTGACCACCATAAAAATTTGCTTTTATAATTTCCCAATGGAGTGTTTTGGTCCAAGTAAGTGGCATTATCTGATTTATAATGTTAAAAGACCACTACACTATTGTATGGTGCTTGGATTGTAGAGAGCATGGGTTGAAGCAGACAGTACAGTAGGATTGCAATAGTACAGACAAAAAAGGATGGTGACTTGGACTTGGGGAGGGCAAGAGCAATGCAAATAGTCATTCAGTACAATAAATATTTTATCAATGATTAAATACATAGATCTAGAACTACACAAAGTGAAATGTCATGTTTTCCTTATTTGCCATATCTTCCCCACCCCTTTTATTTTCTCACTAGAGGCCCAGTGCATGAAATTTGTGCACTAAGAGGGGTGTCCCTCAGCCCAGCCTGCACCCTTTCCAATCTGGGGCCCCTCGGGGTATATCTGACTGCCAGCAGTCGGACATCGCTCTCAAAATCTGGGACTGCTGGCTCCCAACCGCTCACCTGCCTGCCTGCCTGATTGCCCCTAACTGCTTCTACCTGCCAGCCTGAGCACCCCCTAACCACTCCCCTGCCAGCCTGATAGACACCTAACTGCTCCCCTGCCAGCCTAATTGCCTCCAACTGCCCTCCCCTGCCTGCCTGATCACCCCTAACTGCCTGCCCCTGATGGCCTAGTCACTCCTAACTGCCCTCCCCTGCTAGCCTGATTGCCCCTAACTGTCCTCCCCTGCCAGCCCAGTCACCCCCAACTTCCCTCCCCTGCAGGCCTGGTTGCCCCTAACTGCTCTCCCCTGCTGGCCATCTTTGACCACATGGGTGCGGCCATCTTGTGTGAGGGTGTGATGGTAAATTTGCATATCACCTCTTTATTATATAGGATACCAGTAATCCAGTATATGTTTATAATCAGCACCTGGTTCAATGAACAAGGCTAAAGAAGGAGAGTTCTTTTATAAGGCAACACAAACACTGAAATCAAGAGAATCCACAGAACATAGAACACTGTGTGAAAGTCACCATATATGAGGGTGAGAGGATCCAGAAGAAATGGGGTTAAAGCCCAAGGTGGCCAGAGAAAATCATGGATGTAGGTTATGGAATGAAGGAAAGAAGAGCCAAGGGCAAGATCAAATGGGGAATGGGCAGGAAATGGTCTAAAAGGTAACTAGAATATCTAGAATCTCAAAAGTTTTTACATAATTTCACAATAATACATGTAGTTGGATTAAGTGAGATTGAAGAGCCAAAGTCAAAAGAGGTGCATTTAAGTGTGAGGTGCAGATACATGTATGTATAAAAGTGCACATTAAATTAATGAATTAAACATGTTTATTCACCATTAACCTTGAACTTCATTAATTATAACAAAAATATTAAGGACTAAATGCAAATTTACAAACATGAAGTGTTTCTGTTTGCCAACATATACCATTAATTAAAGATATTGTTGTAAATTCATACTCAGTAATTCCACTTCTAATATTAATCAAGAACCAAAACTGGAAATAAATCAATGAATTGTGACTTAAAACATGTCAGAAATATATGTGATATGTCCAACAACTGAACAAAGAAAGGGCTTTGACAGCATGGAATGCAAAACAAATGCATAGTCATAGAGATAACCATCCCATCCAGAGAGCCAGGAGCCTAAAAATTAGAGCAACACCCAAGGATATAACCTATTGTCATGTTCAGTAACAAGGGCCCCAAAACACTCCATGTGTCTTGTTATTATTACTTTACAATAAACTTTTCCATCATCTGGAATACACTGATATACCTTAACTGAATAAAGGTATCTTAAGTGCATGGTCTCAGGGGACAATTTTCTTAAGCCTAAGAAAGGTTTTGATAATCATTACTATAAATACTAGAAAAAGGCAAATTAATGAAGGAGTGATTTCAATTTCACTCTAGAACTTCATCAGCCGGTGATTATCTATTTGTAATATTTTCTCATGAAGTCCCTGCATTTGTATATGATATTTGCTTATTCTCCAAACCCACTCTCCTCCCATCAAATACTAATCCAATAACATACTGATTTGTTTATCATAGTTACAGATGAGCACATCCTAGGTTACAAAGAAAATTCCACTAAATAAGTCAAAACAAAATCTATGGCCATCTATTGGCACATAAGAAACAATCACTCTCCTATGTTTATTAATCATTTCAAAGGTTTACTGACTGTTGAAGTGGAATTTGTGGGTCCCATCAAAGCTTAGAAATATGAATTAAATTATTCAAGGCCAGTTAAGTGAATTTCCACTTATGTTTGGTTTTAACTCATATGTTATAAGTCATTTCTAGCTTGTAGTTTTTGGACTGATAGAAATATTTAATTAATTATCAAAGAAATTAGAGTACTGACCACTCTGCTAAAGTTTAATGATATATACAAAGTTGCATTTCTAAGAGTGAATGAAATGGCTTATACTTGTGTAAGATATAAAACTGTTTACTTCTCTGTCTCTTCTAAGCTGTGAAAAAGAGGGTAGGAACTATCATCTCAGTGGCTCTTGGGCCTAATAGAGTGGGTGACACATACTAAGTTCAAACGTAATGTTAACTATAAATTCAAGGTCTGTGTCTTCAAGTCCTATTACCTGATAGTCAAAATTGAGCACAAATGCAAACTGCAGTAATAAAAGGTAGCTAATAAAAGTATTTTATGCCTAAAATAAATTCAATAAAATTCCATGAATGAGGAGCACTTTAGAATGAGATCACATGCAAAGAATGTCATGGAGAAAATAAAATTGGGCCAAATTTCAAAAGATGGGTAAATATGGTTGGAAAAAGCACTCTAAACACTAGGCATGGGGAAAAGATAAGTCTAGAAAGGTGTCTTGAGGACAGATTATAGAGCTCCCACATACCAGGTTAAGGAATATAGACATTATTCAGTAGTCAATTTGGTAGCATTTCTCTCAGAAGCCACCAAAGATCTGTGAGTGGAAGATTGACATTAATTAATTCCATAAACTACTTGTGAGAGATATCAATAGAATTAAGTTTTTTTCAAGATGGCAGCAGAGTAGGTGGAAAATACACTCACCTCCTCCCAGGACCAAACTGGAAATACAACTAAATTAAAGAACAATAATCTGAAATAATCAACTGAAAACAATCTGTAGCAGTCTTATGACCAAGGATTTACAGAAAAAGCCACATCAATTCTGGTAGGAAGGGCTGGCTCTGCTCCCACAGGTGGAGGCTGAGGAACAATGAGAGACAACTAAGTTACAGAGGTTTCCCCCTGAGAAGCGTGGAACTTAAATACCAAACCAGGCTCCCCACCAAGAGCACCAGTGCTGGGAAGAGGCACCACAGAACATCCAGCTTTGAAGAGCAGTGGGGTTTCTGTCTGCCAGGGAGAGGGAGTATGCTGCAGACAAAGGGACCTTCTATAAGGGCCAACACATAAAATTGTATTTGCAGCCACTCACCCTGGGCTCCAGTGCAGGGAAGAAAGAGTAGACTACAGTCACATGAGGAGAGGCTGGGGTTTGTAGCTCTGGAGAGGGAGCTGAGGAGACAGCCACTAGGGTCCCTGTGCTAAGTCATTCTTCTATATTGCAGGTGCCATCATTGTTGGGTGGAGCACTCCACTGCATGCTGCATCAGCCTGGGGGAAAGCAATTGAAGCACACTCTGGATTCCCTCTCACCCCATGCTGCAAAAGTTAGGCCCTGCTGAGAAGTCAGTTGCCTTGGTCAGAGTGTGGAAGTCTGGGCAGACTTACGGGGTGTCATTGGCTGAGTAGTCTGGGTGGGTGCTATTCTTCCCAGTTTCCCATGAACCTGACTGGTGTTTCACCCTCAAGGGAGATCTGATAGAACCACCTTCCCAGCTTGTGGAAGACCTAACCTCTGGGTTACAGAGACCCCACCAGCCTAAATCCTACTGAGGTCAGGGCAAAATCAGCGACCACACACACAGTATTTCCTGAAGCCTGACCAGCACCTTCCAATCACAGGAGATCCACTAGCTCCATCCTCCTGACTCCACCAGAGGCTCTTTCAGTGACTAAGTCTACCAGTAGCCAGCAGGTAGAGGAAGCAGGAAGCAACAGATCTTGGAGTGTCTTGGGACTTTTATGGAACTGCCCCCAGGTCCGGTGCTAGAAAAAGATGACCTTCTTGTACAACTTTGTCCTTCCCACATACACCCAAGCCAAGCAGAGTCAGCAACAAACTGTAGCTCTAAACAGGTTGCCAAGGGCCAGGCACAGATAGTGTCTGGCATTGGTATGCACCAGAGTCTCTCCAAAAGGCCAAAATCAACACACCCAGATTCAGATAACATCAGAGCAGGATCAAATAAGCTTCACAAACAGCATATTCTAAGGGAGATTTCTGCAGGCTCATTCTGCTACATATGGTCAGCACCTGTAGAGCAGCTTGCACACTATGGACAGAGTGGAATCTCACAGTCAGAAAGCCAGAGGCTCCATCTGATGCATGAATGGGCCAATAGCAATCAAGACTCAATTACAATAGGAGGAATGACATAACCCACACAAGCGACTTAACTCACCCAGCTCAGGTAATCACAAAGACTGTGCCACTGGGTCCCACAGGACAACCACTATGTAAAACCACCCAACAAAGACTGTGAGACGTAGCAGATTCATCTAATAGACAGAAACTAACACAAAGAAGCAGCCAAAATGGGGAGACAGAAAAAGGCCTCAAATAAAATAACAGGAAAACTCTCTAGAAAAAGAGCTAAATTATATAGAGGCAAGCAATTTATCAGATATAGAGTTCAAATAATGGTCATAAGGCTGCTCAAGGAACTTAGTGAGAACTACAACAGCATGAAAAGGGACATAGAAACCATAAAAAAAACTAGTCGAAAATGAGGATCACAATTTCTAAAATGAAGAACATACTATAAGGAATAAATAATAGGTTGGATGAAACAGAGGAATGAATCAGTGATCTGGAAGACAAGGTATAAATAGCAGCAAAAAGAAAAAAAATAGAAAGAATGAGAATAGTTTAAGGGAACTTTGAGACAACATGAAGAGTAACAACACCCACATCATGGGGATACCAGAAGGAGCAGAATGAGAGCAGAGGATCCAGAAACTATTTGAAGAAATAACGACAAAAAATTTTCCTAACCTGGTGTAGGAAGAAGACACATAAGTCCGGGAAATGCAGAGAGTCCCAAAAAAGATGAACCTAAAGAGAACCACACCAAGACACATAATTAAAATGGCAAAGGTTAAAGAGAAAGAGAGAATCTTAAAAGCATCAAGTGAAAGACAGTTACCTGTAAGGGAGCTCCCATTAGATTGTCAGTTGATTTCTCAGAAGAAACAATTCAGGCCACAAGGGAAATATTCAGAGATGAAAAGCAAGAACCTACAACCAAGACTACTTTACACAGCAAAGCTATCATTTAAAATTAAAGGAAAAACAAAGAGATTCCTAGACAATAAAAAGCTAAAGAAGCATGTTACCACCAAACCAGAATTATGAGAAATGTTAAAGGGACTTGAAGAAGGAGAAGGATAAAGAGAACAAGAAGAAGAAGAAGAAGAAGAAGAAGAAGAAGAAGAAGAAGAAGAAGAAGAAGAAGAAGAAGAAGAAGAAGAAGAAGAAGAAGAAGAAGAAGGGGGAGGAGGAAGAGGAACAGAGAAACATGGTTAAAATAAAAAATGGCTATAAATACATAACTATGAATAAACACTTAAAATGTTAATGACTTACCCCAGCCATTGTGGCTCAGTGGTTAAGCATTGACCAGTGAACCAAGAGGTCACTGGTTTGATTCCTGATCAGGACACATACCTAGACTGTGGGCTTGATACCCAGTAGGGGGTGTGCAGGAGTCAGCTGATTGGTGATATTTCTCCCTCATCCATGTTTCTATATCTTTAGCCCTCTCCCTTTCTCTCACTCTAAAAACTCAATTAAAAAAACATATTAAAAATGTTAATGGTGGGGTATCCAAGATGGCTGCCAATGGAATGGCAGGCTGCAAGATAGTGTGTGAGTGAGAGAATGAAAGGAGAGTGTGTGAACGTGCAGGGAGTGTCTGTTTTTGTGAGTGAGGGACAGCTATATTCCATGGGAATGTTAGAGACTGGCAGACCAGGCTCCCCTGGCTGGGCAGCCTCTACTGCTGCTGAAATCTCTCCTGGAGGGTCCAGCTCTGCCATAGAGACCGTACCATCTTGAAGTGGAGACCAGCTGTGATTGGAAGCCTGGCCTTACCTTCAACCGGAGAGACCTTGGATACCTCCCAGGACCATACAACCACATCGCCCAGGGACCAACTGCCTCAGTTGCAAACCCACGAACACTGAGACTCCAGCCTCCCTAACCATGGGTGCCTGAAAAGTCTGTCCAGGGGAAGACAAAGCGGCGCTGAATATGCGGACAGGTCCTGCGCCTTCTCACAAAGCAGATAGAAGGAACCGCTGAATTGAATAAAATCCATCTGGAATTGGCAAATTAAACACAGCTAGTGAGGCAATCTGTGGATGAAAAGGTCAGATATCGCCTAGAGAAAGGTGAAATCTGGGATCCAGGCTGGAAGGATAAACATGCACAGCGGGGACTAGAGTCTCAGAGGAAGACTGCACCCCACAAAATCCACGGCAATTGGGGTGAGTGTAGCCCTCAAATGTGGAAGGGGGTCCACAGGGCTACTGGCAGAAGGGGACTCTAGAAATTAGCCCACAGCTGGGCTGGGCCCAAAAAGGCAGCCTGAAGTTCTGTATTGGCTGTGCAGAGCCAGGGGAAAAAGACGTAAGTCTGCGCTTCCTTTGTGGTGTTTGTTTGATTGTTTGTTTGTTTGTTTTGTTGATGGTTTTTTACTTTTTATCTGCTGGCTTTTGTTTGCTAAGTCCAGTACATAGGATCTTCCAAGACTGCAGGGGAAAGTTCTTTTTGTGGAAACTAGGGAACAGAGCGGGGAAAGATGAGCTGGAAAACAAGACTGGGTGGGACAGTCCAACCATCCAGCCCAGTATTAAGTGCGGCAGGGGCCTTTTAGTCCTGGATATTAATACAGAAACATTTCCACCCAGGGGTTGTGTCAGAAATTGACTGTTGTCTAAATACAACTGAGAAAAAAAGTGAACAGAGAGATCCCACCTGCTTTAAAACAGGGTTGTGGCTTATAACACAGAGGAGAGGTGGATCACAGGGAACGCCAATACTGTGCTAACTACCTGACAGGAAACAGATGTGCCAAGCAGAACAGTAGAAGAAGTGCTTCACTTTTTTATTTTTTATCTTTTACTTAAGAAACTAATATTTTCTCACTTGATTTTACTTTTTTCTTATTATATTTTTAATTATTATTATTAATACTATTATTTTACTTTTTTAAGTTTTTATTTTATTTTTCTTTATTTTATGTTGGGATTAGTGTTCTATATTCTATTTTTATTTTTATTTTAGAATTATTTTCCTCTATCTCAATTTTTCCTTTATGCCAACACCCTCTTCCTCACTTTTCCCCTTTTTTGTCATGTTTCTCTTACCCTATTCCTGCTTTAGTTTTTCTCTATCCTTTCTTTTTACTCCCTGTTAAAAATTGATCTTATTCATATATCTAATTTCCTCTCCCATGCTCCAGCTCCATGAATACGTCTCTCTTCTCTTTCTTCACTATCCAAATTTTTTTCTTCCTTTTTTTCCTGTGTTCTTTCTTTCTGTCTTATTGTTATTTGTTTGTTTGATTGTTAATTTGATTTTTTTCTTTTACTTTTTTACTTCTGTTTTTCCTCTCCTCGCTTGTACTCCTCTTCTACTAATAGCCTAATTAATTCCAATCACCAACTCCGGCCTATCTACTCTCTATTTTCCTTTTCCAGTAGTAGATGAATACATATATAGATTAAAGAAAGGGAAAATTATATATATATATATATATATATATATATATATATATATATATATATATATAAATTTATTATATATATATAAATTTATTATATATATATATAAATTATATATATATATATATATATATATATATATATATATATATATATATATTAGAGGCCCGGTACATGAAATTTGTGCACTTGGGGGGGGGTGTCTCTCAGCCCAGCCTTCACCCTCTCCAATCCGAGACCCCTTTGAATCAGACCTAAATCAGCAGTCAGACATCCCTCTCATAATCCTGGACCACTGGCTACTAATTGCTCACCTGCCAGATTGGTCGCCCCTAACTTCCCCCCTGCCACCCTAATCACCCCTCACTGCCTCTGCATGCTGGCCTGATGACCCCTAAATGCCCCCCTACCAGCCTGGTCAACTCCAACTGCCCCCCTCTGCTGACCTGGTCTCCCCCAACTTCCCCCCTGCCAGCCTGGTTGCCCCAACTGCACCCCCCCTGCTGGCCTGATTGCCCCTAACTTCCCCCCCCCCCCACCATCCTGGTCACCTCTTACTGATGCCCCTGCTGGCCTGGTCACCCCCAACTGCTCCCCTCTACCAGCCTGGTTGCCCCTAACTACCCCCTCCTGCCAGCCTGGGTGCCCCCAACTCCGCCCCCACTGGCCTGGTAACCCTCACGACCCCCTGCTGGCCTCGTCGCCCTATACAGCCTGCTGTTCAGTTGTTTGGTCATCCCTCACTAACCCCCCTGCCAGCCTGGTCACCCCACACAACCTGCTTGTTCAGTTGTTTAGTTGTTCCTCACTAATCCCCCTAGCAGCCTGGTCATAAGCAGCCATCTTATGAGGGTGTGAGGGTAAATTTGCATATTACTTCTTTATTATATAGGAGATATATATATATTAGAAGCCCGTTGCACAAAGATTCACGAAATAGGCCTTCCTTCCCCTGGCTGCTGGCACCGGTTTTCCTCTAGCACCCGGGACCCAGGCCTTTGGTCTGACTGCAGTGGAGAAGCCAAGCCTCTTCAGACTTCAGTCTCCACTCCATGCCTGCATATGCAAATTAACTTCCATTTTTGTTGGGTTAATTTGAATAGTCACTCTGATTAGCTGGTGGGCATAGCAGAGTGACACCAATTTGCAGGTTTGTCTTTTATTACTGTAGATATTCTCTTATTTTGTATTTTTTTTTTACATTTCTTCTTATAGATTCATTCTCTTTCTACCTCCTCTATACTGAATTGGGCTATTTCCCCATTCATTCAATTCCCTTACCTTACCTTCAGGAACTAAGCACTGCCTCCTCAGATTCATCTGGGTGTTTGTTGTTACAGTTTTTGTTGTTTCATTTTTTGGATTAGTTCTTGTTTGTTGTTTGCATTTATCTCTGGGGGTTTGTTATTTGCATATTTTGGATTAGTTGTTGTTTATCGGCATTTTCTCCTCATATACATATACTTTTTCCCCTCTTTTATTTTCCATTTCTTTTCTCTCTTACATTTTTTTCCTATTCTCAATATTATTTTTCAACACTTTTATATCCCCCTAATTTTCTGGTGGTCACCATAATTTGGAGTTATTAGTATCATGAATACATTTGTGTTTGGTGTCCTGTGCATTGTGTCTTGTTGTATTGTATTTTGTGCCTTTAAGTCAACGCAGGATAGAGAGAGCTACATAACCAGACACACTGAAGGAAGCTATAATGGGAAGACAGAGAAAGAGCCTGCATATGAAAGAAAAGGAGGAATCACTGGAAAAGAAAGTAAAAAAAATGGAGGCAACCAATATGTCAGAGAGAGAATTCAGAGCATTGGTCATAAGGATGCTGAAAAGGTTGGAAGACAAATTCAACAATATGTGTAAGAAACTAGAGAAAATGAAGAAGAACCAAGAAGAAATGAAGAATGATATAGCTGCTATAAAGAACACAATCGAAAGCATTAACCGTATACTAGAAGAATTGGAGGACCGCATCAGTGAAGGTAGGAAAATAATACCCAAGCAGAGCAGCATCTAGAAAAATAAATGAAAAAAGCAGGAGGAGAGCCTAAGGGAACTTTGGGACAACACAAAATGAAACAATATCCACTTAATAGGGGTGCCAGAAGGAGAGAAAACTGAGCAAGGAACAGAAAACCTGTATGAAGAAATAATGACAGAAAACTTCCCTGATACTGGGAAGAAAAAAACTCTCAGAAGTCCAAGAAGCTCACAGAGTCCCAAACAAGATGAAACCCAAAAGACTGATACCAAGACACATTATCATTAAACTAGAGGCCTGGTGCACAAAAATTTGTGCACTCGGGGCAGGGGGTCCCTCAGCCCAGCCTGTGCCCTCTCACAGTCTGGGACCCCTCAGGGGATGACCACCTGCTGGCTTAGGCCTGCTCCCTGGGGAATTGGGCCTAAGACTATATCAAACCTAAAAGCTTCTGTACTAAGGCTACCTGCTGTTTGTTTGAGAGATTTTAGGGAAGTCTGAAGCATGAGGCAAGAGGGGCCAGTTGTATACAAAAGTCATTGGAAATGGCTTGGATTAGCCTGCAAGTAGGGAGGGGCAGGGTCTCAGGGAATCACCAGGGCAGGGGGGAAAGTGTGAGCCAAGTTGATGGAGATTCAGATATGGTGCCTGCATGTGGGCTCTGTGGCAGTGAGGGCTCAGCAAAGGAACAATGGCTTCCAGCAACACTTCTGTCTAGGACAGTGGTCGGCAAACTGCGGCCCCTTGAGTGTGGCTCTTCCACAAAATACCACATGCGGGCATGCACATACAGTGCGATTGAAACTTCGTGGCCACACTCAAGGGGACAAAGAGCCGCATATGGCTCGCAAGCCGCAGTTTGCTGACCACTGGTCTAGGACAGTGATAGCGAACCTATGACACGCATGTCAGAGGTGACATGCGAACTAATTTTTTTGGTTGATTTTTCTTTGTTAAATGGCATTTAAATATATAAAATAAATATCAAAAATATAAGTCTTTGTTTTACTATGGTTGCAAATATCAAAAAATTTCTATATGTGACACAGCACCAGAGTTAAGTTAGCGTTTTTCAAAACGCTGACACACCGAGCTCAAAAGGTTCACCATCACTGGTCTAGGAGAAAGCTGCCACTCCAGCACTCGCCCTTTCCCCAGACAAGTTAGTTCCTCCCCCAATGTCCTTTAAGAGGAACTGGTCCCCACAGGTTTGGCTCAGTGGATAGAACATCAGCTTTCAGATTAAAGGGTCCCAGGTTCATTCTGGTCAACAGCACATGCCTGGGTTACAGGCTCAATCCCTAGTAGGGGGCATGCAGGAGGCAGCCAATCAATGATTCTCTCTCATCATTGATGTTTCTATCTCTTTCTCCGTCTCCCTTCCTCTCTGAAATCAGTACTGTTACTCCTGCATAAAAATCCCCCCATATCCCATTGGATACACACATCCAAAGCTTATTTTTCATTCAAATATAATCTTTTTCACAAAGTATTCTATAATTTCTTAATCTTCAGGGCCACTCCATCCTCTAAAACAGCAGTTCTCAACCTGTGGGTCACCAACCTGTGGGTCGCAACTTCTTTGGGGGTCGAACGACCCTTTCACAGGGGTCACCTAAGACCATCGGAAAACACATATATAATTACATATTGTTTTTGTGATTAATCACTATGCTTTAATTATGTTCAATTAATAACAATGAAAATACATCCTGCATATCAGATATTTACATAATGATTCATAACAGCAGCAAAATTACAGTTATGAAGTAGCAACGAAAATAATTTTATGGTTGGGAGTCACTACAACATGATGAACTGTATTAAAGGGTTGCAGCATTAGGAAGGTTGAGAACCACTGCTCTAAATCCTTTTAGATCTGATTTGTTGTCTGTATCTCATGTCTTATTGGCACTTAGCATAATGATTTGTTTATATTTATTTTCTTTCCATATATGTCATCTTTCCCAATTAGATTGTCTTTAAATGAAAAGATCCAGTTTACAACATACTTAAAAAGTGGTTGCCCTTTTCTGTATAATCCAAGTAGCAAGGAACTACCTACCACCTCATGGAATATCCCTAAAAGAGCAACTGTAATTGTAAACCTCAATGACACCAATACACACACACTTTTCCTTACACCAAACAAAACCTCTTTTCCAATAGCTCCCATCCATTAACCCTGAGTTCAACTAAACTCATGGGTTACACAGAGTGCATGGGCACAACCTCTTTTCCATGGGACACTTCACATGCCTGAGCATAATTCATGACTTACCATCTGATGTTCACATTTCTCCAGCCAAACATCTGCAACTCTCTTGACTATTCCTAGCTTGCCATGATTTTCACACACCTCACTTTCATCCTTGTGGCTTTCTACTAAAGGTCCTAAATTTTGCTAAATTTGTCTCTATTTTTGGTGCCCAGAACTAACCTTGACATTCCAATTCACTTATTCATTTATTCATAAATGTATTCATTCAAACAATGTTTACTTATCAGCAACTCTATATGCATGAAGCATGAAGCAGTAAGAGTCGTGTTTCCTGCCCACAAGTGACTTATAAATGTGAGGAGATAAACACTTGCTGTAATTATACAAATAATTATTCAAAAGTAGTATTAGTTTTCTATTCTCTGTAACAAATTATCACACATTTAGGTGTTTAAAAACAACACATACTCATCTCACAACCTTTGTGGGTCAGGAGTCTGGACAAAGCACACCTGGGTTCTTTGCTCATGTTCTCTCACAAGATTGAAAGCAAGATGCAAACCAGGTCTGGCAACTTGATTCTTCACAGCCAGCAACAGGAGACACTCTAGCAAAATAGGCTAGATTATGCAATCACAAACCTGTAATCACATATATCCTGCCATCTTTTCCATATTCTACTGATTAGAAGCAAGTCACAGGCCACATGCCCTTATTCAAGGAGAAAAAAATTATATGAATGTATGTCACCAGGAGGTAGGGATTATAGGGACCACCTTAGAATTCTGTTTACCATAGTAGCAAACACAAATAGTATTTGTTATGAATGAAAAGCTTTGAGGATTATGAAAGTAAATACCTATCTTAGTGGAGAGGGGCATCATTAATTTTTAGTGTAGTTTGTCTCATCTTAACCAGATCACAAGCTTACACAACCAGAGCATAAGGTATGGACCATGTCTTACACATATATTTTTGCTTCAGGCACCTAGCACAGAACTGCTCATGGGTGTTTGACAAATAATCATTGATTTAACTTAATACAAAATGAATCAAATATTCTTTAATGTGTCATCAAGATAAAGTCACTCAATAGACCCCCAAAGGCTGTTGGCATTAATAGATTTAACATTGGGTTTGAGTAACCCAATAATCTTCCAGAAGTACACATGGATAGCACAAGCTACAGAAGAGAAGGTCTCTTTGCCCAACTCACCATCTGCCTTTGGGAGAAATTTTGCTACTCTCCATTCCTCACTGTGTAAAGTGACAGTGCAAGTAAAGAAATAATTACCCTTTTAGACAAGTGCTACCAGGGAGATATATGGTTCAGCAAGGCTTGACATAATCTGTGGTGTTAAGAAATGCAGCCTTGCCCTAGCTGATTTGGCTCAATGGATAGAGCCTCAGCCAACTGGCTGAAGGGTCCTGGGTTCAATTCCGGCCAAGGGCACATGCCTGGGTTGCAGGCTTGATCCCCAGTAGGGCACGTGCAGAAGGCAGCCACTCAATGATACTCTCTCATCATTGATGTTTCTATCTCTCCCTCTCTCTTCTTCTCTAAAATCAATAAGATATATTTTTTTAAAAAAGAAATGCAGCCTTGAAGAAGTGACACTTAAGTCAGGACTGTGGAGCTAGCTAGAGAATAACGGGAATTTCGAGTATTATGAGAGGAAGGAATTTCAATAACAGGGCAACAGGAAAGCAATAAGTATGAAGACCTATTATGGGAAGATTCCATGGTGCAGAAAGTGAGGAAAGCAGGTACTTGAAATGTAGGTAGGCACCAAGGTAGGAAAACAAGGCCAAGTTTGGGACACCCACCTCTTTATTTCCACCACACCCTTAGCAATGTACAAGGCTCATTGTACAGTGTTCTCATGGTGATGACACTCACACAGAAATTTAAAAGTTCCAGAAATTAATTAACAAAGAATTTATTGTATATTAAATTGCCCACCAAGCCTAGCACATGGAAAACAATTCTAATCCTTCTTTCTGAGGACACTGAGGCATGTTCTAAGTCAGTAAATACATTTGAAGGTGCGAAAGGACTTAATGGAGTAGAAAGTTCTTGGAGGACCATTAGAAAACTGTACACAAAACGCATTCAGAGTGAACATTGGCAGGATGGCATCATTATGCAGCCCTTCTGGTGCTTATGAGAAGTCAAACTCTTTGCATTTTATAATGTGGGATAATAAGACTGTTGTGAACTCAAGCTCACAGGCTGATGCTTGGTGTCACTATCAATTACCACTATATTATAAGTAACTAGGAAGGTTGTTCATTTTGGCTGAGCCCATAGCAGTGAAGAAGGAAGGGGACAGCCTCTTAGGCAGCTAGTGCAGCTGAATCAACTCTGGTGATAGACGTCTCAGCCTTCACATCTGAGGTTCTGTCAGTAGAATACTGACCGGTGCTTTGTTAACTCAAATAAATGAAGTGAATAAAAACCTCATTTAATTTCTAATGTGACACAGAAAGACCTTAGGAGTCTCCATTCTGCAACTGTCCAGACATTGGACTAGGCCATCAAATGTTATTATAGAATTTTCCACCCTTAGTGAACAATCATCTATCATGCAAAATTTAGGGAGAGGCCTTAAAAGCAGAGGTTGAATTCAATGATCTCATCAAATTTCTTGTAGTTCTGGGATCAGATAAAAATCAGTATATTTCAAGGTAACTGTACATTCAGGAGAGCTGACATTTGAACAAGGTTTCTCCGCCATTATATCGGGATTTTTTTAAAAAAATCTTTGAAAAGAGGATGAAGAAGTGACCAAATAATATAAAGTCTTTAAAAATTATTAATCCTTTTGATAATTTTAAACAAACCTTTCTTAGTTGAAATTATCCCAGAATCCGCTTCAGACCCAAAGGTGACACACTTCAGATACAAAGGTAGAAAGGGACAGATATTGGCTAGCAGCCAAATTAAGAAACCAAGGAAAATTGTATTCATTTAATGAGAGGTCACTTAATCCAATCTCCTAACAAGAGTTAGTATGAGCACAAAAGAGCCCAGGGAGATCATAAAACATGTTAAGACTGGAATAAATAATTGGAAAATTCCTATAACCCTCTAGGGTCCAACTTCAAGGTTATGTCCAAGGAGATTCAGTGCTCTCCATCTGCATTCTGCACTTTCTCAAACAAAGATAAGCACAGAGTGAAAGTCACCTGAATCCCAAGTTACGACAGAAGAAAGTAGAAACATGGCCCATTACTGGCTGCAGATTAAGTATTTCAGTATGTTTAGACAAAGGGGCACAAAAGGGTGATAGATTCATGAGAAAAATGAGAATGTTTTCATTTATAATCTAACATCCACATTCTGATTATATCCACTCACCCCAACACAGGAAAATACAAGATTAATTATAAGGTTGTTTGTTTGTAACACCATAGTACAATTTTAAAAATCAGAATGACTCTGGCTATGGTCAGAAGCAAATGGCCATCATTTCCATCTATTTCTTTCATTACAAGTAAATGAGGTACTGTCTGCAGCATTGAAAGAAAGGCTGACTAGTTTTCCTTAGAGGATTTTCCAGATTTTTCACTCAAGACTGCCCACTTTGAAGCAAGGAAAGTGGGCAGTAGTTCTTTCCTGGGGACAATGGCTCACCATTTCTCTCTTTGGCTTTCATGATTCTCCATTACAACTTGTTTTTGTTTTCTATTGGTTCCCCACAACAGCAGAAATATCCTGAATGTCTATATAGAAACAAGAAGTAAAATGAACTTCCCAGACTCATACAGCTTATAAGTATCAAGATTTGGCATTAAAAGCATCTATGATTCCAGAGTCAATGTTTCTACAATTAAACTCAATACCCTGAACTGGGTAGAGGTGCCCGAACACATGTACATGTAGGCACACACACACACTTGTGTGTAAGTTCAGCCATATACATATACATCTGACACTGGGTTCCCTCAAAACACAAACTTAAGTCACTGGTTAGCTAAGAAGAAGAAAAAAATGAATGTCAGCAAGTCATTTTAAGATATTCAAGAAGAAGAATGTAGAAAGAATGAAATTCAAGAACAAATATGCCACTACAGAGAATAAGCCATACGTAAATGATGGCTGAAATAGCCAATGGAGCATCAGGAACTTGTAGGCAAGGCCTATTCTTTTTCTCTGAATTTCAATGTACTCTAGGACAGGGTCTCCCCAAGTAGTATATATGGGGGTCCTCCTGGGAACTGATGTTCGTCCAAAATGTATGTGGCATAAAGGTAGAAAGCAACTTGTCACAGATCATCAACTAGGTGTACCAGTTAATAATGATTTTTTTTTCAATAGATGGAGTTACACATATGTTGATATATATGTGATTTGATATGCATGCTATTTTGTTTTGTTGACAGCGAGTTTCAAAACTTCATATGTCAAATTTGCTGAAGGTTTTAACATCATAGATATTTTTATGCTTAAAAATGTAGAATTTTGTGCCAAAAAAAGAGCATTTGCGGGAACTTTTAATTAATTACTTTATTTTGAAGAAAAAGTTATCGTATACTTCGGGAAGCTTATGGTGAACATGCTCCATCTCAAGATACTTGTGAACACTGGTTTAAATGCTTTAAAAGTGACGATTATGATGTGAAAGATAAATAATGTCCAGGTCAGCCGAAAAAGTTTGAAGACCAACAATTACAAGCATTATTGGATGAAGATGTGTGTCAAACTCAAAAAACAACTTGCAGGAAGATTAAACCTTGCTCAGTAAACAATTTCTGATTGTTTACAAGCAATGGGAAAGATTTTAAAGGAAGGGAAAATGGGTGCCACATCAACTGAACAAAAGACAAATGGAAAACCGAAAAGTCGTCAGTAAAATGTTGCTTCAACTGCACAAAAGAAAGTCTTTTTGGCATTGAAATTGAATTGTGACTGGCGATGAAAAGTGGATTTATTTTGAGAATCCCAAATGCACAAAATCATGGGTTGATCCAGGTCAACCATCAACATGGACTGCAAGACCAAATTGCTTCGGAAAGAAGACAATGCTCTGCATTTGGTGGGATCAGGAAGGTGTGGATTATGAGCTTCTAAAACCAGGTGAAACCATTAATACTGATCACTACCAACAAGAAATAATCAATTTGAATGACGCTTTGATCGTGAAATGACCAGAATGGGCCAGAAGACACGACAAAGTAATTTTGCTTCATGATGACGCACCATCACACACTTCAAAACCAGTTAAAGACATGTTAAAAGATCTTGCCTGGTGGGAGGGGGGGCAATAAGGATACATATGAAATACCTTAATCAATAGAAAAATAAATATAAAAAAAATCTTGCCTGGGAAGTATTAACCCATCCACCGTATTCACCAAACCTTGCTCCTTCAGGTTACCACTTGTTCCGATCGATGGCACACGCACTTTCTTTTCTTTTTTATTTTTTTAAATATATATTTTATTGTTTTACAGAGAGGAAGGGAGAGAAATAGAGAGTTAGAAACATTGATGAGAGAGAAACACCGATCAGCTGCCTCTTGCACACCCCCCATTGGGGATGTGCCCGCAACCAAGGTACATGCCCTTGACCAGAATCGAACCCGAGACCCTTGAGTCCGCAGGCCGATGCTCTATCCACTGAGCCAAACCGGTCAGGGCAGCACACGCACTTGCTGAGCAGCACTTCAAAACGTACAAAGAAGTGGAAAATTGGGTTTCTGAATGGTTTGCCTCAAAACAAGAAAAGTTCTATTGGGACGGTATCCACAAATTACCTGAAAGATGGGGGAAAGGTGTAGCTAGTGATGGACATTACTTTGAATGAAGCACTTTTGATGTTTCTCTTGAAATTATCGTGTTTTCTTTTATTACAAAACCCACCGTTATTAACCTGTATACATAGTATAACATAAAAAAAATAATTGGATGTGGAGCCCAGTGATCTTGCAACTTACTATGAAAATTTTAGAAGAGTCAGGACAACAAGAACACAAGTGACAGAAAATTCTTTGGGGGGAAGTACATAGCCTCATAAGAAAAGGGAACTGTAAGAACAGTGTTTTCTTGAGAAGGGAAGATGAGCAGGAAAAAGGATGAGCAGACGGGGAGGTGGACCTCTGGGGAAAGAGGTCTGTGAGTGCCATCTCTGACATGATCAGACTCTCTGGAGTCAAGGACTTAGAGGGTGAATGGAAGAGACCATCTGCTCCACCCTCAAAACATCTGTTATAAAATAAGACTGATGGCATGTGTCATGTCAGGAGGATCTTGTGAAAGAAACTGCTGAGCTGTACATGATCTGAGCTAATGGTGAAGTCCCCAAGGTTTGGAGACCTAGATTCTAATCCCATTTCAACTGCCAATTTACTGTGGAACACTGGGAAACTGCTTAACCTTATTCTGTCTCAAGTTTTCCATTGGCAGTGGAGTAGTAATATGAACACTACTGTAGTATGCCAAAATCTCATTTTTTTCTCTTGATAGGTACACTACAACTACAAATTCCTAAGACTGTCCCTCCCTTTCCATTTCAAAGGGGATCCTCTATTTCAGCCCAAAGAAAATAAAACTAAATTCTTCCATTCTCTGTCAACTCTCGGAGAAAAATACAAAATATCAGTATCCCATCCAAAGAGAGTTTTAAAAAACTAAGACATTCACAAGTATAGTTAGATTACACATTTATCCTTACATTGGGAGAAACAATATCCATTTGACCATATCTATGATCACATATTGTGTATTCCCTAAAAAAATATGGAGATAGAGTCCATGCTGTAGGTCACATGGTTTAAATACTTGTCCAGTTCTTCCAGCCATAAGTTCCCTTGGAAAAAGTAAAGGATGCACTATGACCTCCTTCTGAATTGTTCATGCTAACAGGTTGTATTCTACTGAGATTAGAAGTATTTTTTGGAAATTGGCTCATAATAAAATAAAGTAAAAAGAATTGACTGAACATTTTGTTGGTATTTTTAGTTCCAGGCAGCCAGCTCTAGGGGACCTGGCAGTCTTATGAAAGGGAAACTGCTCATCATTATCATTTCTAGAACAAAGAAATTAAAAATACATTAATTTGTTTCACATCTTGCCAATGATTGGCCATAAATATCCTACTTGTCACTATGAAACAGATAAATTTATCTAAAGCAAAGGACCTTTGTCTATAAGTGGCTACTTACTCATAGGGAAAAGGTAGAAACAGGAAGAGAATCATGAGAAAGACCTGGGCCTTTGTTTGTTTTGTTTATAACTAGGAAACTGGATCAGGAATATCTCCTTGATGGAATATATATCAAGTTAAGAGATCACATTATCCTTAAATTTATCCCTTTAAGTTAACTGTTGTTCTCTGCGAGCAATAAATTTTAAAGTGCAAATAACCCTGAAAGGAGCTGCACATCAAACTACATCATTTTAGTGTAAATTACTATACTGGATGACTTTGTCAATCAAGTAAAGCCTGAGGGAGCATGACTTGAGTGCACTGGACTTATAAATGAGCCTAATCATGGACTGAGAGAGGATGCATTTAGAGAAATGGCTGTGAGAAAGTCCCAGCCATAGCTTCACTTCTGTGCCGTTTTGCTTAAAATCAGCCTTGAGAAGCTTTGAAAGGTGATGGTATCCTTGTGCATTAAAATAAAAGGAGGTGATGCCCTAATTGGTTTGGTTCAGGAGATAGAGCATCGGCCTGTGGACTGAAGGGTCCCAGGTTCAATTCCAGTCAAGGGCATGTACCTTGGTTGCGGGCACATCCGGGGATGTGCAGGAGGCAGCTGATTGATGTTTCTCTCTCATCAATGTTTCTAACTCTCTATACCTCTCCCTTCCTCTCTGTAAAAAATCAATAAAAATATATTAAAAAAACAAATAAATTAAAATAAAAGAAGGTGAACTTCCAACTGGGGATTTTACTCCAAATACACTTGTGTTAAGTAGGATTAGATGACACTAGTGTTCTTCTAGAGCAGCAGTTCTAAACCTGTGGGTCGCGACCCCTTTGGCGGTTGAACAACCCTTTCATAGGGGTCGCCTAAGACCATCTTGCATATCAGATATTTACATTATGATTCATAACAGTAGCAACATTACACTTATGAAGTAGCAACGAAAATAATTGTATGGTTGGGTCACAACATGAGAAACTGTATTTAAAATACCAGAAGGTTGAGAACCACTGTAGAGAAACACTGTAAGGAAGAAATCCAATGTTAGTCATAAAAGTCATTTTAAATTTTCTAGTAGCCACATTTTTTAAAGTAAAAGGAAACAGGATAATTTATTTTTTAACTACTTTTTATTGATTTCAGAGAGGAAGGGAGAGGGAGATAGAGTTAGAAACACCAGTGGTAAGAGAGAATCATCTATCAGCTGCCTCCTGCATGCGCCCTACTGGGGATCGAGCTCATGACCCAGTGCCCTGACTGTCATCAAACCTTGGCATCATAGGTCAACGCTCAACCACTGACCTACACCAGCTGGGCGGGAAACAGGATAATCTACACTAATAAAAGACAAAGATGCTAATTAACCACACCTTTGCTATGCCCCAAGCCACGCCCACCAGCTAATCAGAGAGACTATATACAAATTAACCCAACAAAGATGGCGGTCAGCAGCCACGGAGCTGGAGCAAGAAGAATGCTTGGTTGCCCAGGTGAGGGAGGAAGCCATACTTCCCGCCTGCCCTGAGCTGGCTGTGGCCTCCACAAAAGGCAACAAAGCTTCAATTATAGAAGACAAATAAATCCCAGATACCTGCTTCCAGCCAGCTTCCGCTGGGAGCTTGGGTGGCTGGGGGACATGGCCAGCCTGCAAACAGCCATCAGCCCATCACCAGGCTGGCCACACCCTCATGGAGTTAGGGTCCCCACTGGAGGGCTTAGCCAGGATGGCCAGAAACCCCAGTGGGAACCCCCACACTGAAGGGGCTGTGGCCAGCCTGCAAACAGCCATCAGCCCCTCACCCAGACTTGTCAGGTACCCCTGGGGGGACCCCTACCCTGAAGGGGCTGTGGCAAGCCTGCAAACAGCCATCAGCCCCTCACCCAGGCTGTCCACACCCTCATGAGGTGAGGGTCCCCGCTAGGGGGCTTGGAAAGCCTGCAAAAAGCCCCTCACCCAGGCTGGCCACACCCTCATGGGGTGAGGGTCCCTGCTGGAGGGCTTAGCCAGCCTGAAAATGGCCCTCAGCCCCTCACCCAGGATGGCCAGGCACCCCAGAGGGGACCCCTACCCTGAAGGGCCTGTGGCAAGCCTGCAAACAGCCATCAGCCCCTCACCCAGGATGGTCACACCCTCATGTGGTGACGGTCCCCGCTGGGGGGCTTGGACAGTCTGCAAACAGCCATCAGCCCCTCACCCAGGCTGGCCAGGCACCCCAGCAGGGACTCTCACCCTGAAGGGACTGTGGCCAGTCTGAAAACAGCCATCAGCCCCTCACCCGAGCTGACCAGGTACCCCAGCAGGACTCCCCTCCCTGAAGAGGGTGTGGCCAGCCTGAAAATGGCCCTCAGCCTCTCACTCAGGCTGGCCAGGCACTCCAGTAGGGACCCCCATCTGAAGGGGGTGGTGCAAGTCTGAAAATGGCCCTCAGCCTCTCAGGCTAGCCAGGCACCCCAGCGGGACCCCCACCTTGATCCGGGACACCCTTCAGGGCAAACCAGCTGGCCCCCACCCATGCACCAGGCCTCTATCCTATATAATAAAAGGGTAATATGAAAACTGACCCTAACAGCAGAACAACTGGGAATGACTGGTCACTATGACACACACTGACCACCAGAGGGCAGATGCTCAATGCAGGAGCTGCCCCCTGGTGGTCAGTGTGCTCCCACAGGGGGAGCTCTGCTCAGCCACAAGCCAGGCTGACGGCTGCCAGTACAGCGGTGGTGGCGGGAGACTCTCCCGCCTCCTCAGCAGCGTTAAAGATGTCCGACTGCAGCTTAGGCCTGCTCCCTGCTGGCAAGTGGACATCCCCCAAGGGCTCCTGGGCTGCCAGAGGGATGTCTGACTGCCAGCTTAGGTCCAATCCTCCGGGGAGCGGGTCTAAGCCAGCAGGTGGTCATCCCCTGAGGGGTCCCAGACTGTGAGAGGACACAGGCCGGGCTGAGGGACCACCCTGAGTGCACAAATTTTTGTGCACCGGGCCTCTAGTCCTATGTAATAAAAGCCTAATATGCTAAGTATCCAATCAACCATTCAACCATTCAACCAATCAAAGCATAATATGCTAATGATATGCTAAGGCTGTTCAACTGTTCACTATGATGTGCCACCAGGGGCAGACAGTCGACCAGTTGCTATGACATGAACTGACCACCAGAGGGCAGACAGTTGACTGGTTGACCAGTCGTTATGACATGTACTGACCACCAAGGCAGATGCTCTAACTGGTAGGTTAGCTTGCTGCTGGGGTCTGGCCAATCGGAACTGAGGGAGACAGGCCTGACATGCCCTGGTGCCCTCCTGCAGTCCCTCCCCAGCTGGCCAACCTCCTGCATCTCTCTCCGGCAAGCCGGCCCTGATCGGCCCCTATTGGGACTGGGCAAAATGGGGCTGGAACGCCCAGGAACCCTCCTGTGTTCCCTCCCTGGCCCTAATCCTGAACCAGTGGGGTCCTTCAGCCTGGCCTGTGCCCTCTCACAATCTGGGACTCCTTAGGGGATGTCAGAGAGCTGGTTTTGGCCTGATCTCGCAGGCCAGGCCAAGGGACCACACTGGTGCACACATTCATGCACTAGGCCTCTAGTTTAATTATAATATTGTGTTGTTTTACTCAAAATATAAAATAGTATTTTAAATGTAATCTACATAAAATTATTAAGGAGGTAACTTACCTTCCTTTTTCATAATAAGTATTTGAAGCCTGGTATGTACTTTACAGTTAGAATACACCTCAATTCAATTGCTAAGTATTCATAAGAAATATCTTATCTATATTTATATTTCATAGAATTTAGAGTTGACAAAGTGGATTCACATACCCCAATTGTTCTAAATACACTTTAAAATTTCCAATATCTGAATCAAATATTAATTTTCAATTTAAATTAATCATAATTACTTATATAGAAATGAAAACAGGATCTCAAAGAGATTTCTGTACTCTCATGTCCATTGTAGCATTATTCACAATAGCCAAGAAATGGAAACAACCCAAATGTCCTTCAAGGGATGAATGGATAAAGAATTTGCATGAATACACACAATGGAAAGACAAAGGCTGAATGGTATCACTTATATGTGGAATATAAAGAAAATGTCAAACTCATAGAAATGAAGAGTAGAAAAGTGTTTGCCAGAGTACATGGTGGGCATTTGGGAAATAGACAGAAATTGTGTCCCTGCTATGGAAGGACATCCTGTCCAGGGTGGGTCACCCCTTGAACCATGAGCTACTGGGATAGGCTCTGGCCACCCACAGCCCTAAACTGGAATAAGGGGGTTGGAAAGTAATTATATTACTTGTTTTTGTAATCTTTCTTAAATGTATGTATAGTGCACATTTACTGGTATTTCAACGTTTAATATTAGAAGTGTTTTGGTTCTTTATTTAGAAGTTTGGAGATGTTTTCTTGACCAGAAATATAGGAACTTACCATATTTTTCCATTTATAACATGCCCCCATGTATAAGATACCCCCCACCACTTTTCCAACCCAAAATTAAGAAATCAATATATTAAACATAAAACAGAACACATTTTTATTTAGTGTAAACACAGGTAATGTTTACATACATACCAGTACTATGATATTATGCAGCATATCACTTTATTCAGCCTTCATTGCATCATTGCTCTATTCTTCATCACTATCCTATCTAATAATAGACAGACATGGTAATTGACCATACCTTCGCTACACCTCCCATTGGCTAATCAGTGTGATATGCAAATTAACCGCCAACAAAGATGGTGGCTAATTTGCATATACCAGCTGGGAGCGAAGACAGAAGACACTGCAGAAGGAAGCCAAGCAACAGAGCTGAGGTAGCAGGGACATGCAGGAGAGAAGCGACAGAGACATGCCGGGTAGCAGCAGCAGAGAAGGGCAGGGTAGCAGCAGCAGAGAAGGGTGGGGTAGCAGCGGCAGAGACAGAAGCGAGGCCCTCTTCTTGCAGGAATCTTCCTGCAACGGGCTTCTAGTTAGTTCATAAACTGGTGGCATTTTCTGAGCTAACTTTGTTCATGTTCTCATGGCGAACCCTTCTTTCCTCATGAAACTGAAGCACCATTTTGCCTTTCCTGTAAAATCAACAATGTTCATTTCACTTGCAAGCATTCTTGCTTGACATTGAATAAGCTTGGTTGACACACATAAACCACTCTGGTGCTGCTCTGTAATCCAAGTCTTCAAACTCTGCTCTAAATTTGCTCATTTTGCTGGTTTTCCTCTTAAGGCCTTCTTTTTTAGCATATTAAGGTGTTGTTCATCCTGATTTCTCCACTGTCTGATCATACACTCAGTGGGAGGAGGTCCAAATTGACTCTCTGAAGCTCTATTTCCATGCTCTTTTGCATACCTGATTACATGCATAGTAAGACAATTGCTTGCCAGTATTTATCTTTTTTATTTTTTGACATCATTGTGGGCTCAGAATGCTCTGGTCCCTGTTGCATCTGTGCACTCTCCACCTCCACCTCCAATCACGGCATCAGCTGACATCAGTAACAATAAAGCTCATGATTGGAGGAAGCCTGTTTGACAATGTATGGACAGCTAAGCACCCATGCATATCCCTCCTCCCCTGACATCCATGTATAAGATGGCCCTAGATTTTCAGTCTAACAATTTTAGAAAAAAAGTTGCATCTTTTACACGGAAACACACAATAACTTTTTTTTAATAATACAATATTTTTTCAAGAAAAACAATATTAAGCAATATAATAATGTTGCATGCAATAAACATTAATATTTCAAGAAAACAAATTTAAATATAATAATATTAACACAAAAAATAAATAAATAAATATAATAATATTAAATGCAATAAACATTAATATCTCAAGAAAAAATTTGAAATACAATATTATAAAAACTCTACTAACATAGTATATCATAAAAGTTATAGGAAATATTAAAAATCTGAAAATAAAAGAATTATTCAATTATATTCTAAATTATTTTTTTCCTCTGGCTCTATTTTTGTTCTTCAATTTATGTTGTTTATTTATATTACACAATTGAGTGAGATCATGTGATATTTATCTTTCTCTGAATGTCTTATTTTGCTAAGCATAATGCTCTGCATTTCCATCTATGCTAATGTGAATGGTAAGAGTTCTTTCTTTTTTACGGCAGTGTACTATTCCATTGTGTAGATGTACCACTGTTTTTTAATCCACTCATCTTATGATGGGCATTTAGGCTATTTCCAAATCTTAGCTATTGTAAATTGTGCTGCTATGAACCTAGGAGTGCATATGTCCTTTCTGAATGGTGTTTCTGATTTTTGGAATATTTTCCAAGAAGTGCGATTACTGGGTCAAGTGGTTCCATTTGTAACTTTTTGAGGAAACTCCATACTGTTTTCTGCAGTGGTTGCACCAGTCTGCATTCCCACCAGCAGTACAAGAGGATTCCTTTTTCTCAGCATCCTCACCAACACTTGTCATTTGTTGATTAGTTGATGGTAGCCATTCTGACAGGTGTGAGATGGTACCTCATTCGCATTTTGATTTCCATCTCTCCAATGATTAGTGACTCTGAACATGTTTTCATATGTCTCTTCGCCTTCTGTATGTCCCCTTTCAAAAAGTGTATTTAGGTCCTTTGCAAATTTTTGGATTAGATTGTTTATCTTCCTTTTGTTAAGTTGTATGGGTTCTCTGTAAAATTTGGAGATCAAAACCTTATTGGAGATAACATTGGCAAATATGTTCTCCCATGCAGTGGGCATTCTTGTTTGGTTGATGGTTTCTTTTGCTGTGCAGAAACTATTTATTTTGATATAGTCCCATTTGTTTATTTTCTCCTTCGTTTCCATTGCCCTAGGAGCTGTATAGATAAAGATATTGCTGCGACATATGTCTGATATTTTGCTGCCTATGGATTCTTCTAAGACTTTTATGATTTCCCATCTTATGTTTTAGTCTTTTGTCTATTTTGAATTTATTTTGTGTATAGTGTAAGTTAATGATCTAGTTTCATTTTTTGCAAGTATCTTTCCAGTTTTCCCAACACCATTTATTGAAGAAACTGTCTTGACTCCATTCTATGCTCTTGCCTACTTTGTCAAATATTAATTGAGCATAATGATTTGGGTTGATTTCTTGGTTCTCTGTTCTGTTCCATTGGTCTACATGTCTGTGCCAGTACCAGGCAATTTTGAGAATCGTGGCTTTGTAATATAGCTTGATATCTGGTATTGTGATCCCTCCAACTTTGTTCTTCTTTCTCAGGATTTTTGTGTCAATTCGGGTTTTTTATTTTTTTTTTATTCCATATGAATTTTTGGAGAGTTTGTTCTAAGACTGTGAAATATGCCATTGGTATCTCAATGGGGATTGCACTGAATCTATAGATTGCTTTGGGTAGTATGGACATTTTAATGATATTGATTCTACCAATCCATGAACATAGTATATTCTTCCATTTGTTTATGTCTTCCTCGATCTCTTTTTTCAACATCCTGTAGTTTTCTGAATACAGGTCTTTTACCTCCATAGTTAAGTTTATTCCAAAGTATCTTAATTTTTTTGGTGGAATGGTAAATGGGATTGGGTTTTTTTTCTCTTTCTGTGAGTTCATTATCCTATCTAATAAAAGAGAAACATGTTAATTAGCGTATGTCCGCTACCATTCCCATTGGCTAATCAGCGAGATATGCAAATTAACTGCCAGCCAATATGGCGGCCAGCAGCAAGGTAGCTGGAAGCTAACATGAGACTTGCTTGCTTCAGTGACGGAGGAAACCAACGTTCCCCGCCTGCCTTGCCGGCCTCTGAGCTTGCAGTTTGAAACATTGTTACAAATATAGAAGCTAAACAAAACCCCAGAAACCTGCTTTCAGACAGCCGGGATCTCAGAGCTGGAGTTGATACAGTGTTTCCATTATAGAAGCCAAACAAACCAGAGACCTGCTTTCAGCAGCTGAAGCCTAAGAGCTGGAGCCAGAGCTAAAGCTGGCCCAGAATAAAAAAAAAAAGAAAAAGAAAAAAAAAAAAAGGAGCAGTTGGGAGCTTCAGTCACCTGCCAGCCTGAAAACAGACCTCAGCTCCTCACCCAGACTGGCCAGGCACCCCAGTGGGGACCCCCACCCTGAAGGGTGTGTGACCAGCTGCAAACAGCCATCATCCCCTCACCCAGGCTGGCCAGGCACCCCAGTGGTGACCCCCACCCTGATCCAGGACACCCTTCAGGGCAAACCAGCTGGCCCCCACCCGTGCACCAGGCCTCTATCCTATATAGTAAAAGGGTAATATGCCTCCCAGCACCGGAATCAGCAGAGCTGCGAGGCCTCCCAGCACTGGGATCAATGTGACAGGGGGAAGTGCCCAAACCCCCGGATCGCCCTGCTGCTCTGTGTGTGTCAGGGGGCGGGGCCACAACCTCCCTATCCGCCCTGCTCGTTTCGTGACAGGGGAAGGCGCCCAAACCCCCTGATCAGCCCTTCTCTGTGCCTGATAGGGGGGAGCTCCCCAACCCCCTGATCGCCCAGCGGCTCTGTGTGTGACAGGGTGCGGCGCCCGAACCCCGCCCCCCCCCCCCCCCACGGACCCTGCTCTGTGTGTGACGGGGTAGAGCCATAACCTTCCCATCGGCCCTGCCCTGAGTGTGAGAGTGGCAGCGCCCCAACCCCCTGATCGGCCCTGCTCTGTGGGTGATAGAGGGTGGCGCCCCAACGCCACGATGGGCCCAGCTCTGTGCGTTACAGGGGGGAGCTCCCCACCCCCCTGATTGGCCCTGCTCTGTGCATGACAGGGTACAGAGCCCCAACCTCCCTGATGGGCCCTGCTCTGTGAGTGACAGGGGGCAGCGCCCCAACCCCCTCATTGGCCCTGCTCTGTGCATGACAGGGGGTGGTGCCACAGCCTCCCCATCGACCCTGCCTTGAGTGTGACAGGGGGTGGTGCCCCAACCCCCCAATCGGCCCTACCCTGAGCGTGACTGGGGGTGGCATCGCAACCTCCTGATCCGCCCTGCTCTGTGCATGGCAGGGGGCGGCACCCCAACTCCCCAATCGGCCCTGCTCTGAGCCCAACCAGGGGCTGCTCCTAGGGATTGGGCCTGCCCTCTGCCACCAGGGAGCAAGCCAAAGCCAGCAGGTCATTATCTCCTGAGGGGTCCCAGACTGCGAGAGGGCACAGGCCGGGCTGTGGGACCCCCCCCCCCCCGAGTGCACATATTTTTGTGCACCAGGCCTCTAGTTCATGTATAAAAAGCCATAGATTAATGGGTGTTAATTTTTTATCCTGCTATGCCAGAAGCCGGTCCACCCTTGCTGCTTGACACAGTCGCTGCAGGGAAGAAACATTTGGAATAGAATGGATAGGATTAAAATCAACTGGTATAAATACAGATGTAACAAGAGAATAAAGACAGAACCTGGCTGGAGATCCTGGACATAACTTGGCTGGAGATCCTGGCTAGAGATCCTGGCTAGGCTGCTGATCAACTGAACGCTGCCTCTGTGTCATTCCCTCTTCGCCTACTCTGTCCACACTTTTGGGGACCCCTGGACCTGCTGGGGCTGGACCCCAACACTGCAACATTGCCAAATTAATTTATTAAATCTAGTAGGCTTTTTTTTTAATGGAGTTGTTAGGGTTTTCTATGTATAGTATCATGTCATCTGTGAATAATGACAGTTTTATTTCTTTTTCTCCAATTTGGATGCCTTTTATTTCTCCTTTTTGTCACATTGCTATGGCTGGCAGTTCCAGTTCTATGTCCAACAGGAGGGGTGAGAGTGGGCATCCCTGTCTTGTTCATGTTCTTAGGGGAAATGGTTTTAGTTTTTGCCCATTGAGTATGATGTTGGCTGTAGGTTTGTCATATCTGGCCTTTATCATGTTAAGGTATGCTCCCTCTATTCCCACTTTGCTGAGAATTTTTATCAAAAATGTGTGTTGTATTTTGTCAAATGCTTTTCCTGCATTTATTGATATGATCATATGATTTTTGTCTTTCAATTTGTTTATGTGATGTATTATGTTATTGATTTGAAATTATTGTACCATCCTTGCATCCCTGGAATAAATACCATTTGATCATGGTGTATGATCTTTTTTAATATATTGCTAGATGTGATTTGCTAATATTTTTTGAGGATTTTATCATCTGTGTTCATCAGGGATAGTGGACTGTAGTCCTGTTTCTTTGTAGTGTCTTTATCTGATTTTGAAATTAGGATAATGCTGGCCTCATAAAAAGAGTTTGGAAGTGTTCCTTCCTCTTAGATTTTCTGAAATAGTTTGAGGAGTATAAGTGTTAGTTCTTTGAATGATTGGTAAAATTCCCCTGTAAATCCATCTGGACCTGGGCTTTTGTTTGGTGGGAGTTTTTTGTTGTTTTGTTTTGTTTTGTTTTTGTTTGTTTGTTTGTTTGTTTTTTCTGCTTCTATTTCATCAGTTGTTATTGGCCTATTCAGTTTTTTTTATTCTTCCTGATTCAGTTTTGGGAGATTGTATTTTTCTAGGAATTTATCTATTTCATCCACATTGTCTGGCTTGTTGGCATATATTTGTTCATAGTATTTTCTTACAATCCTTTGCATTTCTGTGGTGTCAATGGTATCTCTCCACTTTCGTTTGATTTTATTTATTTGGCTCCTCACTCTTTGTTTCTTGATGAGTCTTGCTAATGTTTTATCAATTTTGTTTATACTTTCAGAGAACAAGCTCTTGGTTTTATTGCCTTTTTATATATTTTTTTTAGTCTGTATGTTATTTATTTCTGCTCTAATCTTTATTTTTTCCTTCCTTCTACTTACTCTGGGCTTTTCTTGTTGTCCCCTTTCTAGTTCTTTAAGTTGTAGGGTTAAATAGTTTTTGCTGATTTTTTTTGTTTGAGGTATGCCTGTAGTGCTATGAACTCCCTCTCAGGACTGCTTTTACTGTGTCCCAGAGATTTTGGGTTGTTGTATGTTCATTTTAATTTGTTTCCAGGAAGTTTTTTATTCCTTTCTTGATCTCCTTAGCAACCCATTCATTGTTTAATAACATGCTATTTAGCCTCCATGTATTTGAATGTTTTGGGGTGTTTTTACTGTAGTTGATTTCTAATTTCATTCCACTGTGATCTGAGAAGATGCTTGATATGATTTCAATATTCTTGAACTTGTAGAGACTTGTTTTGTGTACTAACATGTGGTCTATCTTTGTGAATGATCCATGTGCACCTGAGAAGAATGTATATTCTGCTGCATTGGGGTGAAATATTCTATAGATGTCAATTAAATCCTTCTGATCCAGTGTGTCCTTTAGAGTCTCTGTTTCCTTGTTAAGTTTTTGTCTGGAAGATCTATCCAGTGAAATCAGAGGGGTGTTAAAATACCCTACTGTAACTATACTGTTGTCGATCTCTCCATTAAAGTCCTCTAGAAGTTTTTGTTATACATTTAGGTGCTCCATATTGGGTGCATATATGTTTACCAGGGTTATATCCTCTTGCTGGATCAATCCCTTTAGTATTATGCAGTGACCTTTATTGTCTCTTGTGATCGCCTTTATTTTAAAGTCTATTTTGTCAGATATGAGTATTGCTACCCCGGCTTTTTTTTTTTTTTTCTTTTTCATTTGCATGGATATTTTCTTTCGATCCCTTCACTCTCATCCTGTGTGTGTCTTTTGTTTTGAGGTGGGTCTCTTGTAGATAGCATATTGTTGGGTCATGTTTTTGTATCCATTCAGCTACTCTATGCCTTTTGATTGGAACATTTAATCCATTTACATTTAGGGTTATTATTGATAGGTACTTATTTATAGCCATTTTAATTCTGTATGGCTAGGTTTCTCTCTGTTTCTTCTTCTCATTACAGCAATCCCTATAGCATTTCTTGTAATGCTGCCTTGGTGGTGATGTACTACTTTAGTTTTTTGTTTTGTTTTGTTGTTGTTGTTTTTTGGGTCTGTAAAGTTCTTTATTTGACCATCTGCTTTTAATGATAGCCTTGCTGAATATAGTAATCTTGGTCTCAGATCTTTGCTTTCCATTTCCTTGAGTGCTTCATGCCATTCCCTTCTGGCCTGTAGAATTTCTGATGAGAAATCAGGTGTCAGCTTTATGGAAACTCCTTTGTAGATAACAGTTTTCTTTTATCTTCCTGCCTTTAAGATTCTTTGTCTTTCATTTTTAGCATTTTAATTATGATGTGTCTGGGCGTGGGTCTGTTTGGGTCCTTCTTGCTTGGGATTCTCTGTGCCTCCTGAACTTGTGTAACTTTTTTCTTTACCAAGTTAGGGAAGTTTTCTACCATTATTTCTTAAAACACTTTCTCTATGCCTTTCTCCCTTTTTGCCTCTTCTGGCACACCTGCTATTCTAATATTTTATGTTTCACATTGTCCCACAGCTCCCTTAAGCTATCCTCCTGTTTTTTAATTGTTTTTTTTTTCTTTTTGGTTCTCTGGTTAAGTGATATTTTCAACTCTGTTTTCCAATTCACTGATTCAATCCTCAGCTTCCCCCTAATCTGCTGTGTATATCTTCCAATGTGGTCTTAATTTGTATTATGTCATTCTTTAACTCTGTTTCAGATAATTTTCTTATCTCTGCTTCATTTATCTCTTCTTCTGGAGAATTCTCTAGTTCTTTCATTTGTCTCTTCATTTTGCCCTTCTGTTTGGGTTTGTGACTATATATTAGGTAGAGCCTCTACACCTCTCAATCCCTAGTTCAGGATAGTGTTAAAGGCTGTTTCTGACTAATTAGATCAGGCATAGACACAAAGCTTCCAGAGACCGCCTCTACCTACAGACTGATAGGATTCTGACTTGAAATACCCCCAGGCAATTGTTCTCATGTGTGGCGAGAATTTTTTTCAACAGGGTGGGGCAGTTGCTCCTGCCTGGAGGCTAATTGTTATTATTAATCTCTTATGTGGCCTCAGAGCAAGGTGTTTTCCAATAGTGTGTGTCAACTGTCTTCCTCCCAGGAAAGGCAAATGTGTATGTAGGAAAGACATCCTCTGCTATGTGAGGGAATGACTCAGCACAGGAAACTTGGGGTATCTGCCTTCTGAGCTCTATCCCCTGAGACCCCAGTCCTGACTTCTTCTTTCACAGTTCCAGTCCACTTAACCCTTTCTCTGCTGGAGCACAAGGTGGGTGGCTCCACAGGAAATTTTTTGCATTGGCCCTTTAAGAGGGTGCCTGAATTTTCAGCTGTTACTCCCTGGCAGATAGCACCTGCTGCTTTTCACAGCCAGATGTTATGTGGGTACCCTCCTCAGTTTTAGTGCTCTCTGTTGGGGGGCCCAACTTGGGGATTAGATCACAGAGTCCTCAGTGGCAACCCCCCACACCTGAGATATCTCTCTGGGACTTCAGTTGTTGTCTGTGGGCACCTGGCCAGACCTTTCATGACTCCACCCCTCCTACCAGTCTCTATGCGGTCTCCACTTTTGGTCCTCGGGTATCAGGGTTCTCTCCTGCAAGTTTCCCATTGATTATTCAGAAATTTTTTCTGTATTTTAGCTGTAATACCAGTTTGTTCTTGGGAGCATGTCCGTGCAGCATCCACTTACTCTGCCGCCATTTTAAATCCCCCTTAACTCTTGTTTATATCAATTACCCTACAGTATAATTGGTTTCTTATATGCCATCATTTCACTTAAAGTTGAAGTTTCCAAGAGCCTAGTGACAACCTTAAGTAAGGACTTACCTGTACACTGAAGTCCTGCTGTTACACCATTCTTAGGGTCAGAGCCATGCAACTGCTTGGGAGTGGCAAGTTCATGCTTCTTCAAGGTGTTTCTAGCACTGCTGGTAACTGAATAACACTGGACTTGATCCAAGGTGAGTTATGCCAAATTCCATGCTATGTGCTATATAGAGAGGATTATATGATGTTTAGAGACCAATATGTTATGTTCTGTATTTGTCTATTATTGTGTAATACAAAATCTTCCAGACAAGAAAAAAAATACACTGTCTCAAGTCCTGTTTACTGCTCCTGATGCTCAGGACTTTAAGGTATATGTTAAGAGTATAAGACACAAGAAGGATTTTTTAAAGCTCCACAAATGCATATCACTGGAACCTGAAATAAAGAAATACTTAGAAAACCAGCCATCACAAGTTCACGAGAGAATGAGGCTGCTCTGCAAAGAGAGCAAAAATTATATAAAAGAAATAAGTAAATCACACAACAAATCTGAGAGCTTCTACTCAGTGATGAAAGCTTCTGATATGTTTCTATGCTCATGCTTTTAACATATCATTTATAAGCAAAACTGGGAAATGAGACAATAAAAATAAACAAAAATAGTAAGCAATTATTGAAGACTGAACAAGAAGGAAACTGAATTAGAAAGGGTAACAGAGAAAGCCTCATGATACTTTCCAGATTTCCTTAAACTCTTTCTTCACACAGACTGAGTCCAAGTGCCTAGCATTTGTCATTTCAGCTTATCAGTTAATCTCTGTTCACACTTTCACTTCAGAGGCACTTATGTATACATAAAATTGTCAGCCCCAACAAAATGTGTAATATTTGAAAAATCATTATAAACATACTATGTTGCTGTGGTGGCACTCTAGATAATATAAAAGACATTCATATCCATTCTTTCATTGAATATTTTACACAAATAATTTGAAACTTTTCATCCTACATTCTTCTGATATGTAAATGTTCACATGAACATTTTCTAAATAAATGTATTTTGTATTTCATAGATGCTATCTATCACTGTTTGTAAATTAACTTTCAGAGTAGCCTTAAAATGTCAATCCTTTCATGAAAAGCAAAATTAAAAACAACAACCCCCAATTGAAAGCCCTGTTGGAGGCCATAAAAATCCTTGTTAATGGACTTGGTATTAAATAGTAACTATGGGCATATGGCACAGTATACTGCTGAAAGTGTAGCTAGAGCCCCTTTGGGGAAATAAAACAATAGAACCTATGTCTTGCAAACCTGATCTTCATGGGGGCAGTCAGCTTCTTGGCACTTTTTAAAATTCTAAATCCTCACTTTCATGTGTAGAGCACCTGATTAGCTAAGCTAGCTAACCTCTGACTATGAAAGTAAGTTCACCTAATGGCACCTGTATAAACAGAAACCTGGTTGTGATTGTATTCTAAACAGGATTCATCCAGCATGCAATATTACTACAGACATGCCCCTTCCTCATTCAGGCAAATAAGTCACTAAGCACTTACAGGAGAGAGCACTCGAAGGTTTGTTTTGCCAGGAGAAACAGGGGCATTATTTTACTACTGTGATAGAGGAGGGTGTGAAGGACAAGAGCATTTTTCAATAAATGTAGTATTTATACAAAAATACGTGTACTGAAACAAAATTGAAAAGGAAAGCATATTTATCAGAGAGGAAAGACTTATTCAAACATTAGAGCTCTCATGTTACCTCTGTTTTCATTTGAGATATTTGTATTTTAATACTTTTGCATTCCAAAAAGTTTTACTCTGTACTCATGATTTTGCTGTTAGCTAAATGATCAATCATGCTATTGCCAATTTCACATTGAGACTTCATGACAGGATGAAATCAGAGAACAAAATGGCTATGGGGGAAGAATTTGTTAAAAGACAGCTAGTTTGAGGAACAGGCAAAACAGTAAAAAAAAGGGGGGGGACATATGAAGTATAAATGCATCTATCTAATCTATCTATAAGACAGATCTATTGCAAAGCTTTCCACAGCACGGAAGTCATTGTATGATACATCTGAGTGTTGAGACTAGTAAAATACTATAATCTAGTTGCAACTAAATGCCAATATTTTAGTCCATTGACTGTGGGCACTGATTTGTATTTACTGCATGTCTCTAAACTATATGAACACAGAGAATACACTGAAGGCTACTTATGAAATAAAGCAAATTTTATATTTACACACAGAAAAATGTGTTAAGAAAATCCAACAGGCACAAATCCCAAACAAGAGTAATAAAGGGTATCAGAATAAAGCCTCACATAATATTTTCAAATAACTGATGTTAGAGCCTATTCTGTAGGTGTGGAATCCTACTCATGTACAACTGGGAGGGAGAAGAAGCTCTAAGATATAAAAACCCCAACACTGGTTTGGAAGCAAGATACTCAGGAGAAAGCAGGAAAGCCTGGATTTTTATTAAGAATTGAACCTCTTCAATTTAACTTTGGCAAGCAAGTAATGCCTATTCCTTTTAATATTGATATTACATTTAAATGCAAGTTTTGAATGACTGCTCTCTAAAGATTCAACTGATGGAAATGATCTACTATCACAAAGGCAGATCATGCTTGCTTAAAATAAATCACTTTAACTTTGCCTTTGTAATACATTCATGATACAAACAATTCTCTCTTCATGCAAGGCCTGACATTAATTCTAATCTTATAGTGCTCTCTACTGGTGATAAATTATGTGAAACCTCATTAGGTATTGAAAGGCCTAATTAACTTTTCATCTTAGGCTCAGATTATTATTCAAGTCCAGTGTAACACCTCCCAATTCACTGAACTGGGCAATCAGAATCTAAAGAGCACCAGGAATCTCCCTCATGTAAGGAGGGAAAGAGATCGCAGCAGTTCTCAACCTGTGGGTCGCGAACAATGAAAATACATCCTGCATATCAGATATTTACATTACGATTCATAACAGTAGCAAAATTACAGTTATGAAGTAGCAACGAAAATAAGTTTATGGTTGGGGTCACCACAACATGAGGAACTGTATTAAAGGGTCGTGGCATTAGGAAGGTTGAGAACCACTGTTAGAGCCTCCCCACACACACTATGTACTATGCATCAGAGGCACCCAAGAAAAAGAGTCCCCAATTTCAGAACAGGGCTATTTAGGCAGGCTTGTTGCAAAGCAGATCAAGTGAAAAATGCTTAATGAGGAATTAATAGTTGGATTGGAATCCTGGCTTTGAGCCACAACAGCCTTGTGACTCTGAGGAAGGCATTTTACCTTTGAAGCTTTAATTTTCTCATCAGTAAAACAGAAATGATATTTCCTGTCCTACCTGTATTACTATGCTGTTGTAACAAATGAGATCATAGGTAAAGTCATACTTTATAAAAATTATACTATTAGTATTATCACATTATCACAGTAAAAGAGACATTATTTTCTTTAGATGAGCCTTAAATCTTTTTTGTTTTTATCAGTGGAATTTTCAAAAACATAATCTTACATGAAACTTTAATATATTGAACTGATTTCATTAGTATAAGTGTATGGTATAAGTGCAAAAGTATAACTATTTACTTATTAAGTCAGTTAATGACAAGAACAAAACTGTCTGCATGTACATGAAATTTTGAAAACTGGGGTTATGGTTGTCAATTAAACTGACATTTGCTATAATATCGAATTTATTCCTGGACTTCTTTTAGGTGCTTAGTATCAGCAAAATTATAATTCAGAGAGATAAGTTCTGTATTTTTCCATGTATAAAATGCCCCCAAGTATAAGATGCTCCCCCCCACTTCTCCAATCCAAAATTAAGAAATCAATATTTTAAACATTTTGCTGATTTTCCTCTTAAGGCCTTCTTCTTTTTTGGCATATTAAGAAGTTGTTCTCCCTGTTTTCTCCACTGTCTGATCATACATTCAGTGGGAGGAGGTCCAAATTATCTCCCTGCAGCTCTATTTCCATGCTCTTTTGCATACCTGATTACATTCCATTTGAATTTTGCAGATTTAGACAATCACTTACTGGTATTTATTTTTTATTTTTGGACATTTTTATGGGCTCAGAATGCTCTTGTCCCTGTTGCATCTGTGCACTCTCCACCTCCACCTCCAATCACAGCATCAGCTGACATCAGTAACAATAAGGCTCATGATTGGAGGAAGCCTGTTTGACAAGGTATGGGCAGCTAAGTGCCCATGTGGCTCCCTCCTCCCCTGAGTTCCATATATAAGATGCCCCTCGGTTTTTAGTCTAAGGCAGTGTTTCTCAACCTTCCTAATGCCGTGACCCTTTAATACAGTTCCTCATGTTGTGGTGACCCCCAACCATAAAATTATTTTCGTTGCTACTTCATAACTAATTTTGCTACTGTTATGAATCGTAATGTAAATATCTGATATGCAGGATGTATTTTCTTTTTTTTTTAATTAAATCTTTATTGTTCAGATTATTACATTTGTTCCTTTTTTCCCCCCCATTACTCCCCTCCTCCCAGTTCCCGCCCCACCCTCCGCCCTCACTCCCCACCCACTGTCCTCATCCATAGGTGCACGATTTTTGTCCAGTCTCTTCCCACATCTCCCACACCCCTTTCCCCCCCAAGAATAGTCAGTCCATTCCCTTTCTATGTCCCTGATTCTATTATAATCACCAGTTCATTCTGTTCATCAGATTATTTATTCACTTGATTCTTAGATTCACTTGTTGATAGATGCATATTTGTTGTTCATAATTTGTATCTTTACCTTTTTCTTCCTCTTCCTCTTCTTAAAGGATACCTTTCAGCATTTCATATAATTCTGGTTTGGTGGTGATGAACTCCTTTAGCTTTTCCTTATCTGTGAAGCTCTTTATCTGACCTTCAATTCTGAATGATAGCTTTGCTGGATAAAGTAATCTTGGTTGTAGGTTCTTGGTATTCATCACTTTGAATATTTCTTGCCACTCCCTTCTGGCCTGCAAAGTTTCTGTTGAGAAATCAGCTGACAGTCGTATGGGTATTCCCTTGTAGGTAACTGAGTTTCTTTCTCTTGCTGTTTTTAAGATTCTCTCTTTATCTTTTGCTCTTGGCATTTTAATTATGATGTGTCTTGGTGTGGTCCTCTTTGGATTCCTTTTGTTTGGGGTTCTCTGCGCTTCTTGGACCTGTAAGTCCATTTCTTTCACCAGGTGGGGGAAGTTTTCTGTCATTATTTCTTCAAATAGGTTTTCAATATCTTGCTCTCTCTCATCTTCTGGCACCCCTATAATTCTGATGTTGGTACGCTTGAAGCTGTCCCAGAGGCTCCTTACACTATCCTCGCATTTTTGGATTCTTTTTTCATTTTGCTTTTCCGGTTGGATGTTTTTTGCTTCCTCGCATTTCAAATCATTGACTTGATTCTTGCGCTCCTCTGGTCTGCTGTCGGGCGTCTGTATAATATTCGTTATTTCAGTCTGTGTGTGCTTAATTTCTAGTTGTTTCCCCAATATAAAGATCGAGGGTCTTATTAGTTTTCGTGTAGATCTCATTAAGTTTATCAGCAGCTTCTAAACAGTTCTTGAGAGACCTTAAAAGTGTGGTTCTGAACTCTATTTCTTCCATTGACAATTTTGTCCTGTTTCTTTGTCTCCACATTTTGTTATGCTTCCTTGGTGCACCCCCTAGTGGTCTTTGTTCGCAGTCTTATAGATAAATCTTGATTGTTGTAGCTAATTCCAGGGAGGGTTTGACCTCCAGGCCAAGTGGCTATGAGAATCAGCTGTGTCAGCAGTGAGAGAACTTCTGTCCTCTAGGGAGGTGCTAATCTAGCCTTTGCCTGAGGCTATCCGGCAAATGCCTCTGTGCAGGGCTTGGGCGGGGTGGGTCGCACAGGATCAACAGGGTGGGCTGGAGAGAGCAGTTATGGTGGTTCTCAGTCCTGTCCCAAGGGGCTCTGCCTCTCTGAGTCCCAGCACCCGCTGCAAAGCTCGGAGAGAAAGCTGCACTCGCTCTGACCGAAGCCAGACAGTCCCGCTTCTCCCGTTTGAGTCTGCGTCCCTAAAGACTCGCCCGGATCTGGTGCTCAGAGTCTGCGACTCCCTCCCGATTGAAAACAACAACCGCGTCCTCCGCCGCCAGCCTGCTCCGCGCACTCCGCACCTCAGAATTTGACTTCAGCACTGCGCCCCCTCTGAGTGTCCGTATGCGTTTCTCTTTCCTCCTAGTTGTAGGACTTCCACTCAGCCAGCGTTCCTGTGGTTCTGGGTGATGTCCCTTCCATTTTTTGGTTTCACTTTTGAAGTAGTTGTTCAAAGCAGCAAACTCCAGCGTTAACCTATGCCGCCATCTTGGTTCTCTGCAGGATGTATTTTCATTGTTACAAATTAAAGCATAGTGATTAATCACAAAAACAATATGTAATTATATATGTGTTTTCCGATGGTCTTAGGCAACCCCTTGAAAGGGTCATTTGACCCCCAAAGGGGTCACGACCCACAGGTTGATAACCACTGGTAGAAAACTATAGTGTCTTATACCTAGAAAAATATGGTACCTGTAAATGACAATTTTTTAATTGCTTCAAAATCCCAGCATACATTTCAACTAAAATGATTCAGAAGTTTGAACATTAAGTGGTAATAATAGCTACTGCTCATACTATTTATGTACTAGGTATTTTTCTAAAGACTTCATGTATATTTATTTAGTTCTCATAAGAATCCCAATAAGGTGGTTGTTTCTAAAGTCACCATTTTTCACAGGTAAGGAAAGAAATTGAGACAAAAGAGATTAAGAAATATACTCAAGGTGATACAGCAGGTCTGGTGCCACAATCTGTGCTCTTTAACCACTTTAGTACATTGCCTTCTACAGAGGAAAGGCTTCTTTGGAAGTTGAATCACCAAAAAGATATAACAGTGTCTTCATGGAGAGCAGCTGTGGTTTCCCTGCTAGCGGTTCTCAACCTGTGGGTCGTGAACAATGAAAATACATCCTGCATATCAGATATTTACATTACGATTCATAACAGTAGCAAAATTAGTTATGAAGTAGCAACGAAAATAATTTTATGGTTGGGGGTCACCACAACATGAGGAACTGTATTAAAGGGTCGCGGCATTAGGAAGGTTGGGAACCACTGGTAGAAGCTGGTGCTTGCACTGCAGCCGCCACCAGGCCAGTCTTTCGCCTCTCACAGCACTCTCCTCACATAGCCTCAGATGCCCCAGACGATCCAAGGTCCCCGCCTCCGCTCCAGAGCCACGCAGCCATGCCTCTCTTTAGCCGCCCATCATGTGTCCACTGCGCCCACCTCGCAGGTGCACCAGAACTGCCACCAGGACTCAGAGGCCTCCATCAACCGCCAGATCAACCTGGAGTTCTACGCTTCCTACATCTACCTGTCCATGTCTTACTACTTTGACCTGACCATGATGATGTGGCTTTGAAGAACTTTGCCAAATATTATCTTCACCAATCTGATGAGGAGAGGGAACATGCTGAGAAAATGATGAAGCTGCAGAACCAGCGAGGTGGCCAAATCTTCCTTCAGGATATCAAGAAACCAGGCCGTGACAACTGGGAGACTGGGCTGAATGCAATGGAATGTGCCCCGGCACTTGGGAAAAAGTGTGAGTCAGTCACTACTGGACTTGCACAAACCAGCTACTGACAAAAATGACCCTCATTTGTGTGATTTCATTGAGACTCATTACCTGAATGAGCAGGTGAAATTCATCAATGAATTGGGTGATGACGTAACCAACTTGCACAGGTTGGAGACCACTGAAACTGGCATGGCAGAGTTTCTCTTTGAAAAACACACCATGGGAGACAGTGATGAGAACTAAGCCTTAGGCTGCTTCCCATAGCCTCAGGTGTGACTGCCTGGTCACCAAAGCAATACTGCGTGTTGGAGATACCTTTACCTTTTCTATAACTTGTACCATAACCCAGCCATATCTTTCATTTGTATTATTCCTTCAAATAAAGTAATTTGATACCACCCCAAAAAAAGATATAACAACTGCTAAAATTCCTGAATCGGAACATGCTAAATTTGCAGTTAAACTATGAACGGGATTCTCAACCAGCCTAAATCTTCATTATTTGGCAAAATTATTTTCCTAAAATATCTTGTTCTGGCAGCATCCTTTAAAATATATATGGGAGAACGCTGGCTGAGTGGAAGTCCTACAACTAGGAGGAAAGAGAAACGCATACGGACACTCAGAGGAGGCGCAGTGCTGAAGTCAAATTCTGAGGTGCGGAGTGCGCGGAGCGGGCTGGCGGCGGAAGGCGCGGTTGGCGTTTTCAATCAGGAGGGAGTCGCAGACTCTGAGCTCCAGATACAGGCGAGTCTTTAGGGACCCAGACTCAAACAGGAGAAGCGGGACTGTCGGGCTTCGGTCAGAGCGAGTGCAGCTTTCTCTCCGAGCTTTGCAGCGGGTGCTGGGACTCAGAGAGGCAGAGCCCCTGGGGACAGGACTGAGAGCCGCCATAACTGCTCTCTCCAGCCCACCCTGTTGATCCTGTGCGACCCGCCCCGCCCAAGCCCTGCACAGAGGCATTTGCCGGATAGCCTCAGGCAAAGGCTAGATTAGCACCTCCCTAGGGGACAGAAGTTCTCCTCACTGCTGACACGGCTGATTCTCATAGCCACTTGGCCTGGAGGTCAAACCCTCCCTGGAATTAGCTACAACAATCAAGATTTATCTATAAGACTGCGAACAAAGACCACTAGGGGGTGCACCAAGGAAGCATAACAAAATGCGGAGACAAAGAAACAGGACAAAATTGTCAATGGAAGAAATAGAGTTCAGAACCACACTTTTAAGGTCTCTCAAGAACTGTTTAGAAGCTGCTGATAAACTTAATGAGATCTACACGAAAACTAATAAGACCCTCGATCTTTATATTGGGGAAACAACTAGAAATTAAGCACACACAGACTGAAATAACGAATATTATACAGACGCCCGACAGCAGACCAGAGGAGCGCAAGAATCAAGTCAATGATTTGAAATGCGAGGAAGCAAAAAACATCCAACCGGAAAAGCAAAATGAAAAAAGAATCCAAAAATGCGAGGATAGTGTAAGGAGCCTCTGGGACAGCTTCAAGCGTACCAACATCAGAATTATAGGGGTGCCAGAAGATGAGAGAGAGCAAGATATTGAAAACCTATTTGAAGAAATAATGACAGAAAACTTCCCCCACCTGGTGAAAGAAATGGACTTACAGGTCCAAGAAGCGCAGAGAACCCCAAACAAAAGGAATCCAAAGAGGACCACACCAAGACACATCATAATTAAAATGCCAAGAGCAAAAGATAAAGAGAGAATCTTAAAAACAGCAAGAGAAAGAAACTCAGTTACCTACAAGGGAATACCCATACGACTGTCAGCTGATTTCTCAACAGAAACTTTGCAGGCCAGAAGGGAGTGGCAAGAAATATTCAAAGTGATGAATACCAAGAACCTACAACCAAGATTACTTTATCCAGCAAAGCTATCATTCAGAATTGAAGGTCAGATAAAGAGCTTCACAGATAAGGAAAAGCTAAAGGAGTTCATCACCACCAAACCAGAATTATATGAAATGCTGAAAGGTATCCTTTAAGAAGAGGAAGAGGAAGAAAAAGGTAAAGATACAAATTATGAACAACAAATATGCATCTATCAACAAGTGAATCTAAGAATCAAGTGAATAAATAATCTGATGAACAGAATGAACTGTTGATTATAATAGAATCAGGGACATAGAAAGGGAATGGACTGACTATGACTATTCTTGGGGGGGAAAGGGGTGTGGGAGATGTGGGAAGAGACTGGACAAAAATTGTGCACCTATGGATGAGGACAGTGGGTGGGGAGTGAGGGCGGAGGGTTGGGCGGGAACTGGGAGGAGGGGAGTTATGGGGGGAAAAAAAAAAGGAACAAATGTAATAATCTGAACAATAAAGATTTAATTAAAAAAAATAAAATATATATGGGATATCTCAGTGCCTATCTGTAAGGTAGTCCCTGGACATTTCAAAACAGCCAAATTTGTTTTCCATAATTACTCCATTAGAGGTTTTCATTTCATGGCTAAAAATACAACCATAAACCTTGTAACTTTACAAGTACATATTGCCTTATGAAGTTCCTTCTGTTTATTAAAATTCAGATGAAAGTATTTAAAATATGCCTCAGCACTAAATGGTATTCTGTCACCAGGGTATGCACTGCACAAACTCTTATTCTTACTCTGTCCGTTGCACCTGGAGGAGAGTGTGTACCTGAGCCTCACCTGACATTTAATTGAGCCCAGTCCTCATGCACAGGAGTAGTGACCTCACATGTATAATTCTATGTTTAGGGACATGTGTCAGCTTGACATTCCAGCCACTTTTAATATTAATTTCAGATCCTTTTTATTAACAACATATACAAAAAGTTTAAATAAATAAGCACACACAGAGCAGGAGTTTTATCTGCATACAAAAAAAATGTTCTCTATCCCAGCAACAACACAGGGTAACTATTAAGGAACCAGCTCTGGGCAGTGGACTTCCCCACACCAGTTTTAAGTGCAATAGAGACGATAAAACCAAGCTACTGGACAGAGAGGCCCTATAGCCTCAGAGGCCAACCCAAAAACACTGCCACCCAGAGGCTGAGCCACAAACTGACTCTTAGCTAAATACAAATTAAGGCAGTCTGGGAAACAAATACGGCCTGCTTTAAAATCAGGACTGTGGTTTACAACACGGAGGAACAGTGTATCGCAGGGAAATTCAACACTCTCCTGAATACCTGACAGGACTAAGGCGAGCCAGACTGACGAGTAGAAGAACCGAAGGACCTTCACTACTGCAATTTTTTTCTTCTTTTTTCTTTTTTCTTTTTTCACCTTTTAACTAAGAAACCAATTTTTTTTCTTTTTTTTCCATCACCTGATTTTACCCTTTTAATTACTACATTTTTATTTTTAAGCCGTATTATTACTGCTACCATTTTACCATTTTTTAAAGTGCCATTTTATTTTCTCTTTATTTTATTTTGGGATTAGTGTTCTCTATTCTATTTTCATCATTCCTTTAGCATCAATTTTCCCTACCTCAATTTTATCTCTATGCTAAAACCCTTTCCCTCACTTTTCCCCTTTTGTTGTCCTTTTTCTCTTACCCTATTCCTGCTTTAGATTGTCCCTATTCGTTCTGTTTACCTCCTGTCAAAATTTCACCCTACTTATATATCCCATTTTCAATCCACTGCTCTAAATCCTTATACACATATCCCTTATCTTTCTTCACTACCCAAATTTTTTTTTCTTCTTTTATCTTTCTATTGTTTTGTTACTGTTTGCTTGATTGTTGAGTATATTGGTTTTTTTGTTGTTGTTTGTTTTTTGTGTGTGTGTCTCTGTGTGTGTGTGTGTGTGTGTTTAGGACTGGTTGTGAGGCTGTTTGGCTTTTTCTTTTTCTTTTTTTCTGCTGATTTTTCCCCTCCCTCCACCCGCTCCCCCCGGTTATTTGTGTGCTTCTGTTTTCCCTTGCCTCTCTGGATATTATTGGTTGTTTCTAGTTTACATTCATCTCCAGGGAGCTGTTGCTGGAATTTGTTGGGATTAGTGGCAGTTCTATAGGAGTTTTCTCCTCATATACATAGCCTCTTCCCCTCTTCTACTTCATTCTCTCTTTTCACTCTTTTTTTTCTCTCTCTTTTTTTTCTCTTTTCTTTCTCCCTCCTTTTTCCCAATTTCATTTTTGCACGACTTGTTTTTTCTTCCCTACTTTTCTTTTCTTTTTTCTCTTTTATCTTTTTCTCTTCTTTCTTCCTTGTCCCCTAATTCTCTTAATTCGGGAGGTCACCTTTATTTGGGGTTATTAATATCGTGAATATATTTGTGTTTAGTGCCTGGTACGTGGTGCCTTGTTGTGTTGTATTTTGTGCCTTTAAATCAACGCAGCAGATCCAAACAACAGCAGCCTCCTGAGCACCACACCCTCTGTCTGAGGAACAGCAGCTGTACGTGAAGCCTCCCCCCACCAGCCAGAAGAGCCACCACAGCTGTGAACAGCACCCACCAGAGGAGCTGCTGCCAACAGAAGAGCAGCTGCTACCAAAACCGCCCCAGGAGCAACCACAGCCCAAGGAGCCACTGCCACCCAGGGAGCAGCCACTGAACGACTCAAAATCTAGATATGTCAGTGAGATCAAACATGGGTAGACAAAGAAACCCCCAAAGGAAAGAGAAGGAGGACTCTCCAGAAAAGCAGCTAAGTAATACAGAGGCATGCAACATGACAGAAAAAGAATTCAGAATAAGGGTCCTAGAGTGCATAAACCGGATGGAGGAAAAAATCAACAACTTCTGCAAGAAGCTAGAAGAAACAGATGAAAAAGTCAACTACCTATGCAAGAAGCAAGAATAAACAGATGAAAAAATCAATAACATATGGAAGAAGCTAGAAGAAACAGATGAAAAAATCAACAACTTAAGTAAGACCCAAGAAGAAATGAAGAGTGATATAGCTGCAATAAAAAACACCATTGAAAGTATCAACAATAGACTAGGAGAAGCGGAGGACCGAATTAGTGAATTAGAAGACAAGGAAGCAAAACACACACAAAATGTACTGCAATTGGAGGAAAAAATTAAAAGACAAGAGGAGAGCCTAAGGGAGCTTTGGGACAACATGAAGCGAAACAACATACGAATGGTAGGGGTACCAGAACAACAGAAAGATGAACAAGGATTAGAAAACCTATTCGAAGAAATAATATCAGAAAACAACCCTGAGGTGGGGAAGAAAAAAGTCACACAAGCCCAGAGAGTCCCAAACAAGGTGAACCCGAAAAGACCCACACCAAGACACATCATAATTACGATGGCAAATGTTCAGGACAAAGAGAGAATCTTACAGGCTGCAAGAGAGAGACAGAAAGTTACATACAAGGGATCTCCGATTAGATTATCAAATGATTTCTCAACAGAAACACATCAGGCCAGAAAAGAATGGACAGAAATTTACAAAGTGATGCAAAGCAAAGGACTGAATCCAAGAATACTCTATCCAGCAAGGCTATCATTCAAACTTGAAGGGGAAATAAGAAGCTTCACAGACAAAAAAGGCTAAGGGAGTTTATCACCACCAAGCCAGCAATGCAAGGAGTGCTAAAGGGACTGGTATAAAAAGAAGAAATAAAAAGCTCAGAAAGAAAACAGCCACACACACACACACAAAAAGAAATGGCAACAAATAAGTACCTTTCAATAATAACTTTAAATGTAAATGGACTAAATGCTCCAACCAAAAGACATCGAGTGGCTGAATGGATAAAAAAACATGACCCATACATCTGCTGTCTACAAGAGACCCACCTCATTAGAAGGGACTCACGCAGACTGAAAGTGAAAGGATGGAAAAATATCTTTCAGGCAAATGGAAAGGAAAAGAAAGCTGGGGTAGCAATACTTATATCAGACAAAATAGACCTCAAAGTGAAGGCCATAACAAGAGATAAGGAAGGCCACTTCATAATACTAAAGGGATCAATACAACAAGAAGATATAACCCTGGTAAACCCAATGCAGGAGCACCCAAATTCATAAAAAAACTCCTGGAAGATACCAAAGGAGAGATCGACAACAATACAATCATAGTAGGGGACTTTAATACACCACTGACAGCACTGGATAAGTCGTCTAGACAAACAATCAGCAAAGAAACAGCAATCCTAAATGAATCACTAGATCAGATGGACTTAATAGACATCTTCAGAACACTTCACCCCAGAGCCACGGAATATACATTCTACTCAAGTGCTCATATGACATATTCAAAAATAGACCACATACTGGGCCACAAGCAAAGTATCCCCAAATTCAAGAAGATTGAAATAATAAAAAACATCTTCTCAGACCACGATGGCATAATATTAGAAATAAACTACAATAAAAACAACCCAAAATACTCAAACACCTGGAAGCTGAATAGCATGTTATTAAATATTGATTGGGTTAACAATGAGATCAAAGAAGAAATTAAAACATCCTGGAAACTAATGACAATGAAAACACAACAATCCAAAACCTATGGGACACAATGAAAGCAGTCCTGAGAGGGAAGTTTATAGCTCTACAGGCCTATCTCAAAAAACAAGAAAAAATGGTAGTAAATCACCTAACTCTACAACTCAAAGAATTAGAAAGACAGCAACAAGAAAACCCCAGAGTGAGCAGAAGGGAGGAGATAATAAAGATTAGAGCAGAAATAAATGACATAGAGACCAAAAAAACAATACAGAAAATCAATGAATCCAAGAGCTGGTTCTTTGAAAGGATAAACAAGATTGACAAACCTCTAGCCAGACTCACCAAGAAGCAGAGAGAGAGGACCCAAATAAACAAAATCAGAAACGATAGAGGCGAAATAACAACAGACCCCACAGAAATACAAATGATTGTTAAAAAATACTATGGACAGCTTTACTCCAACAAACTAGACAACCTGGAGGAAATGGACAAATTCCTAGAAAAATACAGCATTCCAAAACTCAATCAGGAAGAATCTAAAAATCTCAACAGGCCAATAACTATGGAAGAAATTGAAGCAGTCATCAAAAAGCTTCCATCAAACAAAAGCCCAGGACCAGACGGCTTCACAGGGGAGTTTTACCAAACATTCAAGGAAGAACTAAAACCTATCCTCCTCAGACTACTACAAAAAATTCAAGAGGAAGGAACACTTCCAAGCTCATTCTATGAAGCCAGCATCACCCTAATACCAAAACCAGGTAAAGACAACACAATGAAAGAGAATTACAGGCCAATATCCCTCATGAACATAGATGCCAAAATCCTCAACAAAATTCTAGCAAATCGGATCCAGCAGTACATCAGAAAGATCATACACCACAAAAAAGTAGGATTTATCCCAGGGATGCAAGGATGGTACAATATCCGCAAATCAATAAATGTGATACATCACATAAACAAATTGAAAGAAAAAAACCACATAGTCATATCAATTGATGCAGAAAAAGCATTTGACAAAATTCAACACCCATTTTTGATAAAAACTCTCAGCAAGGTGGGAGTAGAAGGATCATACCTCAACATAATAAAAGCCATATATGACAGGCCCACAGCCAACATCATACTCAATGGAAAAAAACTAACACCATTTCCCCTAAGAACAGGAACAAGACAGGGATGCCCTTATGAAAAAAAAAAAAAAATACAGGGATGCCCCCTCTCACCACTCCTGTTCAACATAGTACTGGAAGTGTCAGCCATTGCAATTAGGCAAGAAGAAGAAATAAAAGGCATCCAAACTGGAAAAGAGGAAGTAAAACTGTCCTTATTTGCAGATGACATGATATTATACATACAAAACCCTAGAGACTCCATCAAAAAGCTACTAGACTTAATACATGAACGTGGCAATGTAGCAGGATACAAAATTAACCCCAAGAAATCTAAGGCATTTCTATACACCAATAGTGAACTTTCAGAAAGAGAGATTATAAAAACAATCCCATTTACCATCGCACCAAAAAAATTAAGCTACCTAGGAATAAACTTAACTAAAGAGGTAAAAGACCTCTACTCAGAAAACTACAGGACGTTGAAAAAAAGATATAGAGGAAGACATAAACAGATGGAAAAACATACCGTGTTCATCGATTGGTAGAATCAACATCATTAAAATGTCCATACTACCCAAAGCAATCTATAAATTCAACGCACTTCCCATTAAAATAACAATGGCATATTTCACAGATCTAGAACGAACTCTCCAAAAATTCATCTGGAATAAAAAACGACCCCGAATAGCTGCAGCAGTCCTGAGAAAGAACAAAGTAGGTGGGATCTCAATACCAGATATCAAGATGTATTACAAAGCCACTGTTCTCAAAACTGCCTGGTACTGGCACAAGAACAGGCATATAGATCAATGGAATAGAATAGATAGCCCAGAATTCGGCCCGAACCAATATGCTCAATTAATATTTGACAAAGGAGGCAAGAACATACAATGGAGCCAAGATAGTCTCTTCAATAAATGGTGCTGGGAAAATTGTACAGAAATATGCAAGAAAATGAAACTAGATCACCAACTTACACCATACACAAAAATAAACTCAAAATGGATAAAGGATTTAAATGTACGACAGGAAACCATAAAAATTCTAGAAGAATCCAAAGACAACAAAATCTCAGACATATGCCAAAGCAATTTCTTCACTGATACAGCTTCTACGGCACTTGAAACTAAAGAGAAAATGAACAAATGTGACTACATCAAAATAAAAAGCTTCTGCACAGCAAAAGGAACCATCAACAAAACAACGAGAAAACCCACTGCATGGGAAAACATATTTGCCGATGTCATATCTGATAAGGGCCTAATCTCCAAAATTTATAGGGAACTCATACAACTTAACAAAAGGAAGATAAACAATCCAATCAAAAAATTGGCAAAGGACCTAAATAGACACCTTTCAAAAGAGGACATTCAGAAAGCCAAGAGACATATGAAAACATGCTCAAAGTCACTAATCATCCGAGAGATGCAAATCAAAACAACAATGAGGTACCATCTCACACCTGTCAGGCTGGCTATCATCAACAAATCAACAAACGACAAGTGCTGGAGAGGATGTGGAGAAAAAGGAATACTCGTGCACTGCTGGTGGGAATGCAGACTGGTGCAGCCACTATGGAAGACAGTATGGAGTTTCCTCAAAAAACTACAAATGGAACTCCCATTTGACCCTGTGATCCCACTTCTAGGAATATATCCCAAGAAACCAGAAACACCAATCAGAAAGGATATATGCACCCCTATGTTCATAGCAGCACAATTCACCATAGCTAGAATCTGGAAACAGCCTAAGTGCCCATCAGTAGATGAGTGGATTAGAAAACTGTGGTACATCTACACGATGGAATACTATGCTGCTGTAACAAAGAAGGAACTCTTACCATTTGCAACGGCATGGATGGAACTGGAGAGCATTATGCTAAGTGAAATAAGCCAGTCAATGAAGGAAAAATACCACATGATCTCACTCATTCATGGATAATAGAGACCATTATAAACTTTTGAACAATAATAGATACAGAGGCAGAGCTGCCTCTAACAGATTGTTAAACTGCAGCGGGAAGGCCGGGGAGGGGTGGGGGGCAGGAGGGAGGGGGGTAAGAGATCAACCAAAGGACTTGTATGCATGCATATAAGCATATCCAATGGACATAAGACACTGGGGGGTAGGGGAGGCCAGGGGATTGTCAAGGGTGGGGGGGAAAAGGGGCACATATGTAATACCCTTTGTAATACTGTAAGCAATAAAAAAAATTAAAAAAATACTATGAATAACTCTATTCCAAGAAAATGCCCAACCTAGATGAAATGGACATATTCTTCCAAAAATACAAGCTCCAAAAACTCAATCAGGAAGAATCAAAACGCCCGAATGGCCAATAACTACCAAAGAAATTGAAATAGTGATCAAAAATCTTCCAGCAAACAAAAGGACTGGTTCAGACAGTTTTACAGGGGAATTATACCAATCATTCAATGAAGAACTAAAACCTATCCTCCTCAGACTATTCCAAAATATTAAAGAGGATGCCACACTCCTAAGCTCTTTCTACAAGTCCAGCATTACCCTAATTCCAAAACCAGATAAAGACAACACAAAGAAAGAGAACTACAAGCCAATATCCCTGATGAGCATATATGCTAAAATCCTCAACATAATTCTAGCAACTCGAATCCAGCATTACATTAGAAAATTCATACACCATGATCAAGTGGGATTTACTCAGGGGATGGCAAGGATGGTACAGTATCTGTAAATCAATAAATGTGATACATCACATAAAGAAATTGAGAGGCAAAGATCACATAATCACATCAATTGATGCAGAAAAAAACATCTGACAAAAATCCAACACCCTTTCTTGATAAACACTCTCAGCAAAGGGGAATAGAGGGATCATACCTCAGCATAATAAAAGCCTTATGTGACAAACCTACAGTCAACATCATACTGATGGGAAAAAACTAAATTCATTTCCCCTAAGAACAGGAACAAGACAGGGATGCCCACTTTCACCCTCCTTTTCAATATAGTACTGGGAATGCTTGCCATAGTGATCAGAGAAGAAGGCGGTGAAATGAAAGGTATCCAAATAGGAAAAGGCATAAAACTGCCATTAATTGCATATGACATGATACTGTATATAGAAAACCCCAAAGACTTCATCAAAAACAATAGGCTTAATAAATGAATTTGGCAATGTAGTAGGATACAAAATTAACACCCAGAAATCAATGCTTTTTTATATACCAATAATGAACTCATGGAAAGAGAAACTAAAAAATAAGTCCCATTTACCATTGCACCAAAAAAAATTAAGATACCTAGGAATAAACTCAACTAAGGAGTTAAAAAAAAAACACCTGTATTCAGAAAACTATAGGACATTGAAAAAAGTGATCGAGGAAGACATAAACAAATGGAAGAACATACTGTGTTCATCGATTGGTAGAATCACCATCATTAAAATGTCCATACTACCCAAAGCAATTCATAGATTTAATGCAATCCCCATTAAAATACCAATGGCATATTTCACAGCAATCCTGAAAAAGAAGAACAAAGTTGGAAGGATCACAATTGCAGATATCAAACTCTACTACAAAGCCATGGTTCTCCAAACTACCTGGTACTGGCACAAGAAAAGACATACAGATCAATGTAATAGAACAGAGAACCCAGAAATAGACTCAAGTCATAATGTTCAATTAATATTTGACAAAGGAGGCAAGGACATAGAATGGAGTCAAGACAGTCTCTTCAATAAATGGTGCTGGGAAATTTGGTCAGATACATGCAAAAAATGAAACAAGATCAGTAACTTATACCATACAGAAAAACAAACTCAAAAGGGTTAAAGGACTTACACGTAAGATAGGAAACCATAAAAATCCTAAAAGACTCCATAGTCAGCAAAATATCAGACATATGTCATAGCAATATCTTTACAGACACAGCTCCTAGGGCAATGGAGACTAAGGAGAAAATAAACAAATGGGACTACATCAAAATAAAAATCTTCTGCACAGCAAAGAAACCATCAACAAAACAACAAGAAAGCCCACTGCATGGGAGAACATATTTGCCAATGGTATTTCAGATAAGGGTTTAATCTGCAAAATTTACAGAGAACTCATACATCTTAACAAAAGGAAGATAATCCAATCAAAAAATGGGCAAAGGACATACATACACACTTTTCAAAAGAGGACATACAGAAGGCCAAAAGACATATGAAAACATACTCAAAGTCACTAATCATCCAAGAGATGCAAATCAAAACAACAATGAGGTACCATCTCACACCTGTGAGAATGACTACCATCAAAAAATCAACAAAGGACAAGTGCAGGCCAGGATGTGGAGAAAAGGGAACCCTTGTGCACTGCTGGTGGGAATGCAGACTGGTGCAGCCACTGTGGAAAACAGTATGAAGTTTTCTCAAAAAGTTACGAATGGAATTCCCATTTGACCCATTGATCCCACTTCTAGGACTATATCCCAAGAAACCAGAAACACCATTCAGAAAGGATATATGCACTCCTATATTCACAGCAGCACAATTTATAATAGCTAAGATTTGCAAACAGCCTAAGTGCCCATCAGCAGGTGAGTGGATTAAAAAACAAAGGTACATCTACACACATAATACTGTGCTGCTATAAAAAAGAAGGAACTTTTACCATTTGTAACAGCATGGATGGAACTAGAGAGCATTATGCTAAGCGAAATAAGCCAGTGAGAGAAAGATAAATATCACATGATCTCACTCATATGTGGGATATATTCCTATATAATAAAAGGCTAATATGAAAATAGACCAATTGGCAGAACAACTGGAACAACCAGTCGCTATGACATGTGGTAGCCACCAGGGGGGCATGCACAGAACATGGCTGCCTGTGTGGGATGGTGGAGCAGGTGAGCAGGGGGCCAGACCCAGGCGGGGCACCAATTGCTGCCATCAGGGTGAGCCTCTGGTGATTACTGAAAATTCTTTGCTCCCGTGCACTGCGGTCCCACCCGGCGCTCACACCCACTGCCAGTGCTGGCCCTCTCGCACCCATTGCCAGTGCCTGGCGCTGGTACTGATCACTTGGCACCATCAGTGGGTGCGAGTGGCAGCTGCCAGCCCCAATCACCCCTGAGGGCTTCTCTATGTCCCCCTGCTCCTGAGGGGCAATTGAAGCAGCAGCTGCCGCTGGCACACACTTATGGTGCAGAGCGATTGGGGCCAGCACTAGCAGCAAGTGTGACCAAGTCTTCTGGCAGACAGGGAATGGGGGGGGGGGAGAGGGGGACAGTGGGCCATGGTGGGAGGGGCTAGGTGGGGGCACAAAGGATGGGCCGAGACCTGCCCCGTGCCTACCACAGCCTCGCAGTCCACAGTTCCTTTCAAGGTGCACGAATTCGTGCACTGGGCCCCTAGGGATCAACATAAACTGATGAACAAATATAGATCCAGAGACAGGGCCAGGGGATGGGGGGAAGTTTAGATCAATTGAAGGACTTGTATATATCCATATTAGCATAATGAATGAACATAGACACTGGGGCAGTGGGGGCCTGCCCTTAGGGGTAGGAGTGGCCGGGGGGGGTGTCAGTCGAGGAAAAAGAAGACATATCTAACACTTTAAACAATAAAAAAAAAAACAATGATGTGACTAGAACATAAGACTCTCATTTTCACTGATTGCTCATAAAGTGGCTCTGAAAGAAATTTCAAAATTGGACTGTGAGACTTGTTTTTAATGTCACAGTATAACAGAAACCATGGAATTGTCTTCCCAAATCAATACTTTGGATGTTACAACACTCATTTTGATGTTTAAATTATAATATATTTGATTTACATTTTTAAAATAACAATCCACTGCTATAGTTAACATATACAGAATTTGGAATAAAACAGTTTCTCTACAGTAAAATATATAATATATATATATATACTAGAGGCCCAGTGCACAAAAATTTGTGCACTCAGGGGGATGGAGGGTCTCTCAGACCAGCCTGTGCCCTCTTGCAGTCTGGGACCCCTCAGGGGAGGACCACTTGCTGGCTTAGGCCCGCTCCCCAGGGGATTACCTAAGATGACAATCAGACATCCCTCTGGCAGCCCAGCAGCCCTCGGGGGATGTCCACTTGCCAGCGGGGAGCAGGCTTAAACTGCAGTTGGACATCCTTAGCGCTGCTGAGGAGGCAGGAGAGGCTCCCACCACCACCGCTATACTGGCAGCCATCAGCCTGGCTTGTGGCTAAGCAGAGCTCCTCCCATGTGAGAGCGCCCTGACCACCAGAGGGCAGCTTCTGCATTGAGCGTCTGCCCCCTGGTGGTCAGTGTGTGTCATAGTGACCAGTCATTCCCAGTCCTTCTGCTGTTAGGGTCAGTTTCCATATTACCTGTTTACTATATAGGATAGAGGCCTGGTGCACGGGTGGGGGCCAGCTGGTTTGCCCTGAAGAGTGTCCCGGATCAGGGTGGGGGTCCCGCTGGGATGCCTGGCCAGCCTGGATGATGGGATGATGGCTGTTTGCAGCTGGTCACACCCCCTTCAGGGTGGGGGTCCCGCTTGGGTGCCTGGCCAGCCTGGGTGAAGGGATAATGGCTGTTTGCAGCTGGTCACACCCCCTTCAGGATGGGGGTCCCCACTGGGGTGCCTGGCCAGCCTGGATGATGGGATGATGGCTGTTTGCAGCTGGTCACACCCACTTCAGGGTGGAGATCCCCACTGGGGTGCCTGGCCAGTCTGGGTGAGGGGCTGAGGGCTGTTTTCAGGCTGGTGAGCGACTGAAGCTCCCAGCCTCTCCTTTTTTCTTTTGTTTTTAATTCTGGGATTAATTTACCTTCTGTAGCTGTCACTGGAGCTGAGAGCAGGCTCCAGCTCTGAGGCCATTGCTGGCTGGAAGCAGGTACCTGGATTTGTTTAGATTCTATAATAGAAACTCTATTGCCATCACTGGCCGCTCTAAGCTCTGAGGCCGCGCTGGCTGAAAGCAGGTTTCTGGGGTTTGTTTAGGTTCTATAATTGCAACATTATTTCATCCGGAGCTCAGAGCTGAGCTGTGGCAGGTGGGGAACGTTGACTTCCTCCATCACTGGAGTAAGCAAGCCTCATGTTATGTTCGCTTCAGCTGCCTGGCTGCCGGCCACCATCTTGGCTGGCAGTTAATTTGCATATCTCGCTGATTATCCAATGTGAAGGGTAGCGAAGTTATGGTTAATTACCATGTTTCTCTATTATTAGATAGGATATATATAGTGACCTAGCCCTGGCCCGTGTCGCTCAGTGTGTTATAGCATAGTACTGTACACCAAAAGGTGGTGGGCTTGATTCTCAGTCAGGTCACATATCCAGATTGCAGGTTCAATCCCAGGTCATGGCACATGGAGAAGGCAACCTCTCTCTCTCTCTCTCTCTCTCTCTCTCTCTCTCTCTCTCTAATAAAATTTTAAAAGGAGGATGACAAGAATCTAATGGGACAATATGGGGGGAGAACAAGTACATAGTTCCTTTGCTGTCCTTGGTCCTTGGACTGGCAAGTTGCTCTTATTTGGAAAAGCCTGAACTTCTGCCAGTAGCTTTGGCACATCCCTGGTAGACAATTTTAAAGCAGGTATTTAACAGGATTTTCATTTCACTTTATTCCTCAACCATACATCCATTAGACCTATGCTTAAGCTAAAAAAAAGCCCACACCTTAAAATAAATGCTCTCCTTAAAATCCAAACTTATGTTCAGAATTTACATGGGGTAATGAGTAGACTAAATTGATTCAGGAAAACATGGTGACTTCCAATTTCAGCCATGCCAGTCATTTGGCACCAAAATATGCACCAGCTGTGAGTGTTTGGATCTTGATAAGTCAGAGAATGCTGGAAAGCTGACAAGATACTGCTGTGAAACTGTTTTCAACTCCTTAATATCAGTTCTGCCTTATTTTCATATTTTGTCCCCATGTAAGTGTAAAACCCTATATAATAAAAGGCTAATATGCAAATGGTCATGACGCTCTTGTGCCATAACGACCTATCAGCAGGAGGCTGCATGCGTGGTGGGGCGGAGCTGCTGCATTGCTCAGGAGACTGGGAGGAAGCAGGGAGGCAGGACCATCCCATGGCAAGAAGGGTGGGGTGAGAGCCTGTAGCGCCCCCTTCATCAGTGCTTCACCACCTACCACTCGCACTCAGAGTTCCTGCTGCCCACCTCCCAGGAGAAGGAGTGCAGCATGCACACTGCCAGGAAGCAGCATTCGAAACTCTGCAGCAAGCACAAGGCTTCCATGCTCTCCTCTGGTGCCATCACAGGACGGAGCCTCGACATTGTTCCAGAGACAGGGCAAAAGCAGGGAGGTGCCCAGAGGAGGCAGAACCAGCCTGAGGACATATCCTGAGGACTCCCGGACATATGGACTCAGGATATCCTGAGGACTCCCAGACTGTGAGAGGGCACAGGCCAGGTTGAGAGCCTCCCCCCCTCCATTGCATGAATTCTCATGCACTGGGCCTCTAGTATATAAATGAATGAATGCAAAATCCCATTGGGTCTGTACACAGGTTTTTTGCAAAGCCTTTGAGATAACCTCACTAACTTCACCATTGGACTTGGCCACCCCTTATCATCTACAAGCCTGTTTTCTCTTAAATGGTTCTATTATTAATAACAACTAGTCATTATAATACAGGGTGTCCCTAAAAAATATATACACACTCTTTGAATAATTATACAGGCATTTTTTATTAAAATACATTTCATTTTCAAAATTGAGCTATCAGCTGTTAAAGTGTGTATAGTTTTTAGGGACATCTTGTATATATACAATAAAAAGAATAGGGACTTGAACAAATTTGTAAGCAGAAGTTTCTCTAGGACTTGATCTTCCCCTCTAGAATTCGGTGAATTTCCCATGGATTTCAACAGGAAATTGACATGCTAAGGAGTTATGGGTGATAATTCCTTAAATGGGAGTTATGAGCTATAATTTCAAGTCCAAGACCACTTTTCCCCTGTTCATTAGTATTTATAAGGAAATAAAATACTTCTTTTAATTTTGCTTTTATTGCATTTTTGTAAAAGGAAAAATTATTTAAATTTGTTAAGAATACTTTTTCTTCCTTATTGTTTATTTATATGCATATTTAATTTCATAAATTTAAGTTGCCAAATGCTAACCTGCTGAAGACAGTAAATCTTCATGCTTTCCATCTGTTCAACTGAGTCAACAAGATGCTCAGGGCTTGGCCTGTGTTTCTATTATCAAAAGCCAGTGAGGAGTGGGCATACCAATTGCCTGTGGTACATCCTTTACTTTACACACAATAGGGGAAGAGAAAGAGGGTAAAGCTTCAGGCAAAACCACATAATAACAATCAGTACAAAATTTCTTCTCCCTACCTCAAATGGGCTTTGTTATAGATCATAACTAAACCTTTTATCTAAACAAGCAACTACTTGTTTTTAATTTTCCACTGCCTTTAATTTTACAAAGAAATGTAAGCTGTTAGAGAAAAAAGGTATTTTCTCAAGCAAAGTTTTCACAGGACTTGAGCTTCTCATTAAAGCAGACTAATTGATTTATAGACAGCATGACAATGGTAATGCTAACAGGAAATATATTTAAAATAACAAACTCACAATATGTCTTGAGCTCAGGAAATTTGCATTAGATTAAAAAAAAATCATTTCCAGGATTGTCTGTCAGCCAAAGCGCAGTTTTTAAATCATAAAACCATGTCACAGATGCAAAGGTCACCCAGCATAAATTTATGAGCATAACTAGGGGGAATAGTCCTTTATGTGTCAAGAACAGGAAGTGATTTTGTGTTTCTCTACAAAAATTTACAGTCAGCAGCTGAAGGCAGGAAAAGCAATAAAGTACAACAAATCCAAAGTAACTTGCTGTTTCATTTCACTGTCATATAGAGCTTGAAAAGTCATGGCACAATATCAGACACCAAAAAATGTGTAGGGTAAACCATATATATGTATATACATATAATTTTTATTTCTTGTACAGGTCCGGTTAATGTCACTTATAAGACAAGAAGGAAGGACTGGGAAAAGATCATTGCTCCCCATCTACTATCTACTGGCAAAGGTGAGTAGGCCTATAAACAAGCCCACGCTCTTCAGAAGGTGTTAAGTAATGGACTCATTTCATACAAACTCCATTTCTGCTATCTCTCCAGATGGTTTCACTGCTATTCACAATATTATAACCTGCAGTTTGTTGATCTCCTGCTATGTTATGGGCACTGTCTGAAGTACATTTCATATGATATCTCAAACCATCCTAATAAAAGCTTTGTGAGGTATATAAGTACACATGTATTTTACATATTAGACATACACACACACATACACACACACACACATACACACACACACAGAGCAGGTAGTCCTAGCCACTATTTGAACTCAGGTCTGTTTGAGCTCAAGCTCTTATTCCCAAGATGCATGATCATTTTTTAAAATATGTTTTTTATTGATTTTTAGAGGGAGAGGGATAGAGAGAAACATTTATGAGAGAAGAATATCATTGATCAGTTGCCTCTTGCATGCACCCCTACTGGGGATCCAGCCTGCAACCCGGACATATGCCCTGACCAGGAATCAAACTAGCAACCTTTTGGCTCCTGGGTTGATGGTCAACCACTGAGCCACACCAGCTGGGCTCATAATATATTTTTTAATATATTTTTATTGATTTCAAAGAGGAAGGGAGATGGAGAGAGAGAGGGAAACATCAATGATGACAGAGAATCATTGATCAGCTGCCTCCTGCATGCCTCCTACTGGGCATCAAGCCCATAAGCCAGGCATGTTCCCTTGACTGGAACCCTTCAGTCTGCAGGCCGTTGCTCTATCCACTGAGCCAAAGCAGCTAGGGCAGCTCATGATATTTTTAAAAACAGTAGCAGTGAGTTATTTTTCTGTGTCCTAACTGATAACTTAGAACCACTGTGTTTATAGCTCACAATTGAAATTATTTCTCCCTACATGATTATACTGTTTATTATACAAATAGAGGCCTAGTGCACGAATTTGTGCACCAGTGGGGTCCCTTGGCCTGGCCTATGGGACCGGGCCAAAACCAGCTCTCCAACAACCCCAAAGGGGTCCCAGATTGCAAGAGGGTGCAGGCCAGGCCAAGGGACCCCACCGGTGCATGATCAGGGCCGGGGAGGGACATGAGAGGTTGGCCAACCAGAGAGGGATTGCAGGAGAGCTCCAGAGCTCCCATCTCACTCAGTCCCGATCTGCCAGACCCCAGCAGCAAGCTAACCTACCGGTTGGAGTGTCTGCCACTTGGTGGTCAGTGCACATCAGAGCAACTGGTCAACTGGCCGACTATCTGTCCCCTGGTGGTCAGTGCATGTCATAGAAAGCAGTTGAGCAGCCTTAGCATATCATTAGCATATTACACTTTGATTGGTTGAACAGGCAACCAGACACTTAGCATATTAGGCTTTTATTATATAGGATTCTTTGATTTCACCTCCATAGAGCATGTGGAAAGATTCACCCACTTATTTCTGTATTATCCCAATTAACTTATAAACTCTTTGAAAGCAGGCACCGCATTTTAAGAACTCTTTTCCTCTCCCCAAGTTCCTGTCTCAGGCTGGATGTGTCTGTTACTCAGGAAACTATGAGAAACTTTACATTCTTTATTCCAGCCTTTCATTTTAGCCTTTTCAAGAACGAGAAAGGGTTCAACAGGTTGCTAGATATGGAGCAGAAGTCATTATATAGGCAAGAGGATTCTCTTTCTCTGTGGGAGTAAACTATCTCTGGTGAGCTTTCCCTGTTGACTTTTAGGAAAAGGCAGAATCCTGCTGTTCTCCAGCTGCTCTACTCATGATGGCTAATGTTATGTGTCAATCTGGCCAAGCCATGGTACCTAGATATTTGGTAAGACATTATTATAGATGAGAGTCCCAGTGCATGGGTCCCCTTGGCCCAGCCTGCATGCTTTCCAATCCGGGACCCCTCAGGGGATGTCCGACTGCTGGTTTAGGCCCAATCCCCAGGATTGGGCCTAAACTGGCATTTGAACATCCTTCTCACAATCCTGGACTGCTGGCTCCTACTGGATCGCCTGCCTGCCTGCCTGATTGCCCCTAGCTGCACCCCCCCCCCCTGCCAGCCTGATCACCTCTCACTGCTTCTGCATGCTGGCCTGATCTCCCCTAACTGCCCCCCCCCGACCAGGTCACCTCTAACTGCCCCCTGCTGCTGGCCATGTTGCCCCCAACTGCTCCCTCCCTGCCAGCTTGGTCACTCCTAACTGCCCCCCTGCCTGCCTGGTCACACCTTATTGCCCCCTGCTGGCCTGGTCAGCCCCAACTGCTCCCCCGCCATCCTGCTGCCCCCAACTGCCCCCCTGCCAGTCTGGTCGCCTCATGAAGCCTGCTGTTCAGTCATTTGGTCAACCCTCACTAACCACCCTGCCGGCCTGGTCATAGGCAGCCATCTTGTGAGGGTGTGATGGTCAATTTGCATATTACCTCTTTATGATATAGGATGTTTCTGTGATGATATTCTTTTATGACATTAACATTTAAATCAGTAGACTTTGAATAAAGCAAAATACCCTCCATAATGTGGGTGGGCCTCATCCAATCAGTTGAAGGCCTTACAAGAAAAAGACTGACCTCCCCCCCCCAAAAAAAATAATTATGCCAGCAGACTGGCTTTGGACTTTAACTGCAACTCTTCCATGTATCTACAGCCTATATGAATACCATGCAGATTTTGGACTTGCCAAGCCTTCACCTGTCAAAATGGCCAAGCCATGGTACCTAGATATTTGGTAAGCCAAGGAATTGCATAAGCCAATTCCTTAAAATAAACCTTGGTAGATGATAGATAGGTGATAGATAGATAGATAGATAGATAGATAGATAGATAGATGATGATGATGAAGATGATAGATAGATAGATAGATAGATAGATAGATAGATAGATAGATAGATAGATAATAGATAGATAAAAGTATGTAGATATGTATATCTATATCTCTGTATCTATGTACACCTCCATCCTGTTGGTTCAGTCTCTCTGAATAACCCTGAGTAATGCAAGTAGGGTAGGCTGGATCTAGCAAAAAGTTGACCCTCCTTATGTTGGTTCCAATTAGGGGAAATGAAAAAACCATGGGTAAGGTCTAGATGCCTATAAAACCCCCAATCAAATCCTGAATGTTTTCATGTATCATGGAGTACCTTTTGATAGCAGATCTTCAATAAATATTTGTTGAGTGAATGAGTTTGTGTTTTAAACATGGCTGATTTCTATTTTCACTGCTTTGTGCAATATGAAATCCTAGAGAGTTGAGTTTAGCTATCTTTTAAATAATGGGGTTGAGATTACCGAATTAAAGTAAAACCTGGCCTTATGATTTCATGTCATGTAGAGAGGATTGCAGAGCTGACTAGAAATTTCCAGTCATTCAATCCTCTTCCTTATATCCAAATAATATATATTAGTTTTCTATTATTATATAACTAATTATTATAAACTTGGTGGCTTAAAACAAAACTCATTTATTAGCTCACCATTCTGTAGGTCAGAAGTCTACATTCTCTGTATAGAGCCTCACAAGGCCAAAATCAAGGTATCAATAATTGAAAAATCAAATTGAGCTGAACTAGGCTTATATGGAGGCTCTGGGGGGAAGAATCTATCTCCAAAATCACTCAAGTTGCTGGCATAACTTGTTTCCTTTGCAGCTATAAGACTGAAGTCCCATTTTCTTTCTGGCTATTGGCCATGGATCACTATAAGCTCTTAGAGGCCATTCTCAGCTCTTTTCCATAAGGTTCCTGCATATTTAAATCAGCAATAGTGCATTGAATCCATTCTCATATTGGAATCTCCCTATCTGTTCTGCTACAACATGATGTTTTTAAAGGGTTCATGTGATTAGATTAGGCCAGCCCCCACTATTTACTTACCTTAAGGTCAGCTGGTAAGTAACCTTTATTATATCTGCAAAATTCCTTTTGCCATGTAACAATATAACCACAAGTAACAAGAGGTAAAGGTCATGGGGGTATTTTAGAATTCTGCCTACCACAAAGACTCCTGCACACTGTCAAAAAGAAATTATTCTGGCACGTCTTAAAATGGTAAGATTTTAACCAAGATTATTGCAATAGGGGAAAGTCTATTACAAAAAGGAAGAGACTGGACTCACTTCCCAATATAGCAAAGACAGCTGGGGATTTATAGCCAATGAGAAGAGTAAATGGAAAATTACTAATTGGAACTTGATTAGATATCAAGGGTAGGGTGACTCTTGCTAAACTAACAACAGGATTCTTGCCAAGGGCAGGCCAAGGACTTAGATATTGAGTGTGGAGGCTGAGGAGTTTGATTGCACCTAAAGAACAGAAGAGCTTGATTCATTATCAAAGGTGAGGGGATTCTCAATAAATTGATTTAGCAAGATTCTTTGCTTAAATTGGGCTTAGCAGGCCAAGATCGAGGCCTAGTTGAGATGAGGACTCAGAAAAGCCTGACTAAAGTTTGATTAAGAAGAATTTAGGGAGAGAACCAAGATGGTGGCATAGGTAAACACCTATACTTGCTGCTGCTCACAACCACATCAAAATTACAACTAAAAGGCAGAACAACTACCACCCAGAACTGTGGGAAAGCTGGCTGAGTGAAAGTTTCACAACTAGAGAGGTGAAGAAAGCGCACTGAGACTGGTAAGAGGTGCGGAGGTGCAGAAAGTGCTGGCACCTGGATGTGCTGCTCTTTTAATTGGGAGAGAGATACAAGCTCCCACATGCTCTGAACTCCAGTTCTGGGTGAGACTCTGGGGAACCCAGACAAATACGGGGAGAAACTGGACTGTCTGGCATTGGGACAAGAACGCAAGGGTGGCTTTCTCGCATAGGTACTCACAGCGATCATTATTTCTGCACTGGGGCAAGGGAAAGGGATGTGGAAACCCTGGGACATCTCAGGGGCAGGGTTGACTGGCAGTCATTGCTGTTTGCTCCACCCTGGTGATTCCCAGAGACCCCGCCCCACTCAATTTACAACCCCACCCAAGCTGTACACATTAGCTTTTGCATATGAATGGCCTGTCCTTTCTCTACCTAAAACCTGTAATGCTGCAGCTGGGTCAGAGATCTCCAGAGCTTCCAAAAGAAGGCACAAGGCCCACCAGCAGCAGCCTGCCATGCTTCACAGCTGGGCCTCCTCTGGGAACTTCCAAACCCCAAACAAAGAGGATGAATCTGCAGATGTCTCTGTAGCTCCTGCTGGGTGGCCCCAGACAGTGGCGGACCTTACACTTCCTTGGAGATCCAAGAGCCAGTGTACCCAGTGGTCAGAGTGAGACCATACCGAATTACAACTCTTCAGATCCATAAGAGACACACTCAAGGGGCAGAATCAGTGAGCACCAAAGCCCCACTGAAGCAAGTCCTGCCCCAAAAGGGTGTCTCCTGTGCAACAGATCTTCCAGTGTAGACACAGCTGGTCATCAGAGCCAATTGGCCTGGAGGTCAATTCCTCCCAGTGATACCAACAGCAATCAAGGGTTAACTACAACAAGACTATGAAAACAGCACACAAAGGTGTGCACCAAGAGGATCCACCTCAGGTGACTGGGGAGACTGAGACACTGGGCCCTATAGGACACCTACCACACAAGGCCACTCTATCAACTCAAGGAGACTTAGCAGCTACCCAATACATAGAAACAAACACAGGGAAACAGCCAAAATGTGGAAACAAAGAAACAAGTCACAAATGAAAGAAATGAATGAAAGCAAAATACTGGATATAGAGCTCAAAACCATGGTTATAAGGTTACTCAAGAATCTTCTAGAAACCTCTGAGAAATTTAGTGAGACCCTCAAGGATATTAAAAAGGACCAATCAGAAATTAAGCATACACTGACTGAAATAAAGAATAATATACAGAGATCCAACAGCAGACTAGAGGATCCCAAGAATCAAGACAAAGATTTGAAACATGAAGAAGCAAAAAACACCCAACCAGAAAATCAAAAAGCAAAAAGAATCCAAAAATATGAAGATAGTGTAAGGACCCTCTGGGACAACTTCAAGCGTACCAAATCTGAATTATGGGGGTGCCAGAAGAAGAGAGAGAGCAAGATATTGAAAACCTATTTGAAGAAATAATGACAGAAAATGTTCCCTGCCTGGTGAAAGAAATAGACTTACAAGTCCAGGAAGCATAGAGAACCCCAAACAAGAGGAATCAAAAGAGGACCACACCAAGACACATCATAATTAAAATGCCAAGGGCAAGAGACAAAGAGAGAATCTTAAAAGCAGCAAGAGAAAAACGGTTAGTTATCTACAAGGGAGTGGCCATATGACTGTCAGCTGATTTCTCAACAGAAACTATTCAGGCCAGAAAGGAGTGGCAAGAAATATACAAAGTAATGAATAGCAAGAACCTACAACCAAGATTACTCTACCCAGCAAAGCTATCATTTAGAACTGAAGGTCAGATAAAGAGTTTCACAGACAAGAAAAAGCTAAAGGAGTTCATCACCACCAAACCAGTATTATATGAAATGCCGAAGGGTATTCTCTAAGACGAAGACGAAGAAAAGGTAAAGGTAAAAAAATTATGAACAACAAAGTGACAACAAATACATATCTATCAACAAGTGAACCTAAAAATCAAATGAATAAAAAACCTAATGAACAGGACAGACTGGTGAATGTAATAGAATCAGGGGCATGGAAAGGGAACAGACTGACAATTCTCAGGGGAAGGGGTTGTGGGGGTGTGGGAAGACATTGGACAAAGAGCTTACACCTATGGATGAGGTCAGTGGGGTGGGAACCAGGTGGAGGGGAGCTATGGGGGGGAAAAAGAGGAACATCTGTAATAATCTGAACAATAAAGATTTTTTTAAAAAGAAAGACATCTGACTGTCTTACAAGCAGATAGGCCTACTCAGGGCTCAACACGTAAGAAAGTGGAATAAGTGGTTGGTTATCCATGTAATGATATTCAAGAAATTTCAATGAATTCCTTGCCAAAATATCTTCTCTCTCCTGATAACTATATAGGAAGAGATAATAAAAAGGACAATGATATAGAAAGAGGAAGTGAAAGGTATCTCAGGTAAACTTTCTCTTGGCCAATATGTCTGGAGATGCTTGGCCACTGGCTATGATAAATCAATTTTGTTGAAATATAATAATAGTTCTTTGTTCCAAGGCCTTGAGTTCTTTCTTATTTTTAATCTCCATGCAGCTAAGAGGTCTCATGCAAATCGCACAATGCCATATACAACAAAGACAGACGTTAAATGTATTTTCATTACAAATTATTCTGTAAATCATAAAAATTAAACACAAAAGTTAACAATACATATGTCTTAGCATCTTTATCAAAGTTAAGAATTTTCAGAGTTCAAATTAATATTTTAGAACTGAGACATAGAAATTTAAAACATATTCAAATGTCTAGTGATAAATTTCAGTGTGAGATAGCGCTCCTTCCTTTAAGGTTTAAACATTTCTATCTAATTGCCTACGTCTCAGACATAAACATGGAAACTAAAAATGTCAGGGCTGGAAGCACCCTTAGATATGATCTACCCAACTCCTCAATATGCAGAAGAAGAGATGATATAGTAGGGTTCTAAATTCTTCCATGTGGGAAATGACAATTTTTCAAGCCTGTTTGATTGCTAGAGAAATCCATCTATAGAGAAGCTGCAATTTGAGATCATATTAACATATTTAGTCATGTGGAAGATGGCACTTATGTGACATGATTTCCCCCACATCCATGCTATCTTCAATCCTCACTGCTCTCTAAACAAACCATGAGCTTTGATGCCTCTATAATCTGCTCATGTTGTCACCTAGGTCTTGAGAGGTTTATCTCACCATTTGGAATAATTATTTAAAAAAAAAAAGTTAAAATGTGATCTATATCTTACCTAGAGCTTCCCCCTTATCTCACCCTTATTTGTAGGCAGAAAACAAAAAAGTTTTATCATTTATAATATAACTAGAGTCTCAGTGCATGAATTCATGCACAGGTGGGGTCCAGCTGGCCCAGCCCCAATCAGGGCAGATTAGGGCTGGGCCTGTTGGGAGAAGGAGATGGCAGGAGGTTGGCCTGCCAGCCTGCACCTATTGGGGCCTGATCGGGGCTGGGTTGGCTGGGGACAGGGGTCACAACAATTGGCCAGTGGGCCCCACCACCGATTGGGGTGAAGGGGGCGATTGGGGGCAGGACTGGTCATGGGGAGGGGCTGTGGGTGGTGGACCGGCCAGTCTCACTCCCAAATGGGGTGGGGGGAGCTGATCAGGGGTCAGTGGCCAGAGGAGAGGCTGTGGGAGGTTGGATGGCCAGCCCCACCCCTGATTGGAGTGGGGGGTGCAATCAAGGGTGGAGCTGGCTGGAGGGAGGTGCCATGGGCCAATGGGCTGGTGGGAGTGATCGGGAGTGGGTCCGGCCATGGAGGGGCTGTGTGGGCAATGGGCCAGCCAGCCCCACACCTGAATGGGGTGGGGGGCTGATCAGGGGCTAACAGTCTGGGGGAGGGGCCATGGGTGGTTGACCAGCTGTCCATGCCCCTAATTGGATTGGGGGGCTTATTGGGGGTGGAGTTGGTGGGGGGAGGGGCTGCAAACCAATCGGGGTGGTGGGTCCCATCAGGGGCAGGGCTGGACAGGGGGAGTGGCAGCAGGATGTTGGCCTGCCGACCACCCCCTATTGGGGTACGCGGGGCGATCAGGGGTGGTGCTGGCTGGGGGGAGGGGCTGCAAGCTGATTGTGGTGGTAGGGGCCCATCGGGGGTGGGGCCGGCCAGCCAACCTCCTGAAGCCCCTCCTCCCAGCCATATGGCCATGCCCCCGATAGGGGTAGGGGGGCAATCAGGGGCAGGGCTGGCCAATCAAGGTGGTGGGGGCCCATTGGGAGTGGGGCTACAGGAGATTGGCTTTCTGGCCACACCCCCTATTAGGGGGGGGGGTGAGCAGGTGTGGGGCTGGCCTGGGGGAAGGGCCATTGGGGTGAAAGAGGCTGATCAGGGTTGGAGCTGGCTGGGGGGGCATGGGTGGTTGGCCGTCAGCCCCAGCCCCTGATCAGGCCAGTTCGCTGGCGGCAGTGGGTGTCATAGTGACCAGTCATTCTGGTCGTTACGGCATTCCAATCACTGGCTTTATATATATATAGATATTAGGATTATTTCTTTGAATTTCTGTCTCTTTCTCAAGACCAGGGACCTTACCTTATTGAATTGTATACTATCCTTAACTGGCACAGTATCTGGTAGAAAGAGCTTAAGAATGTGTTTGTGGAATTCAATTAATTAGGTTGGTTGGTTGATATTTGGGTAAATTGGCTGGATGATTGGAAGGTTGGTAGACTGGTTGATTGGTAGGTTTTTGTAGATATAAATAGATAATTCCTCAATTCTTTCAGGGAGCTGTAATCAAATAAGGTCACTTATCCATGGGTTATTACTCTCATAGAAAACATGATTGTAAAGCCTCAAGTAAGCTGAATCTGGATTCAACATTCCCCAATTTACTCTTAAGAAACTCTAGCCTTAGCTGAGTAGCTGGAAGTCACATATTTAGCAAGACTACCAATAAAATGTATAATTTTATTGAGAATCCAAAGTGTAGCTATTATTTTCAGAAGCCGCTTAGGAACTCTGTCAATATGATAATGGACTTATATACATAAATTATGTTTCATGGTATTTTTTTTATTTTTCATGGTATTCTTTAGTCATTGGAAGCCTTTCAAAACAGTATTACATTTGGAAGTACCACTCCATTCTCACCACTACAGGGTGATAACCCCTTGAATATTTTGACTGCTAATACCTCTTTATAAGGAAAATATATGCCTAACCACAGTCAAAAGCTAAACTGAGCAACTGGTATTTTCATTCAATTACATTATGAGAAAGCCATACAGATCTCACTTGCCAATAGTATATTGTATAAAAATAAAAGGTTTCATTGGTGTCTTTTACTGTAAGACAATGTCCCTATATGTACTAAAAACTACTCTAGAACAGGGCCTTTATTGTAAAGTTGTATTAAAAAAATGTAGATTCAGGTTTTTAATTACATCTAGTTCTCTAGGCTCTCACACCATCACACAGGTGTTCATTCAGTCTTAATACCTGTCATATCAGAATGATTCTCTACCTACTTCACTTAACCTTCCACAGCAATTTGAAGCCAATCAAGTAACTGTCACACTCATAAAGCCTTGCCTTTACATCAGCCGTGGGCAAACTACGGCCCGCGGGCCGGATCTGGCCCGTTTAAAATGAATAAAACTAAAAAAAAAAAAAGACAGTACCCTTTTATGTAATGATGTTTACTTTGAATTTATATTAGTTCACAAAAACACTCCATCCATGCTTTTGTTCCGGCCCTCTGGTCCAGTTTAAGAACCCATTGTGGCCCTCGAGTCAAAAAGTTTGCCCACCCCTGCTTTAGATACTTGTGGAAAATGAGAATAATTATGATCTTTGTATTCTTATTTATAACATTTAGATTAGTGTAAATAGAAAGGATTAGGCCATTGCTTAGTGTTTCTTTCACTTTCAGGACAAGATAAGGAAACAGTAATAAGCTTCCATGCTTTTTCCAAGTTTTGTCTCCATATTCTCCATTCAAGAGGTTCATCCCCCAAGAGAAAGGGAGTTCCTCAGAGAAAACACAAAAATGGAGCAGCAAACATAAGACTTTAAATATTTTTTTCTATCCCAGTACTTCTAATGTAAGAACAAATCATCTGCTGAGCTTGTTAAAATGAATATGCTGAGTCAGTAGGTCTAGAATGGTGTCTGACATTCTGCATTTTAACAAGCTCTCAGGTAAGACCAATGTGGCTAGTCTTTAGATTATACTTTGAGTAGCAAGAGGTGTACCCTATCCCCATAATAACATATGTGTTTCTGCAAAGTAGCCCATCTTAATCGTCACTTATAGTCATGGCCTTTGTCATCTTATTTGTTCATTCCCACCCCCCCCCATTGGTTTATTTCCTTTCCTTTTCTTACTACAATTTGGCCAATTATTTATTATATAGTATTCTACACATCCATTTATCTATTTTTATTTCTTATTAATATTATCTGTGTTTATTATATTATTTTTATTGGAGGATGAGAAATGCCTGTATCCCAAAGAAATCTTTTTCCCCTTTTTACTCTGTAGAATCCTATCCAGTCCCAAATGCAGCTCCATGCACAGAGCAGTGGCAATCTAAAACTCTGCCCAAGAGAACAATATTCTTAGTCTCCTAAATACACAAAGAACTACAGAAAGAGTGGACCTGTTTTGTCTTTAGGATCACACAGTTTCTAGAGGAGGGAGCCAAAATCCTTATCATCTTGAATAAATATATATATATATATATATATATATATATATATATATACCTTAGAATATTACCTAGTACATAGTGTTACATAAGTATTAACTATTTATCATTCAATTTTAAATATTGTTAATAATGACAATAATAATCACAGAGACCCTTGAGAACCCAGGCCTATAATACTTGATTGTATTGAGCTGCAGCCTCCAATGGAGGAGCATCTTGAGTATTTGACCCCAGTAGATCTAGCTGGTTCTGTCTACAATGAAGCATATGCCTTAGTACTGTGGATCCCAACCCTACTACTTCAGAATCACCTGTAAGATTTGAAAAATACAGCTGTCAGAGCCCCCAACAAAACTATTGAATTAGACTCTTCTGGGTGCATCCAAAGCATCCTTATTTGTAACAAGAGCTGCAGGTGATTCTGATGCATGACACATTTTGAGAAATACTGCCTTAGATAGTCTCTCATGGGCCTTTAAAATGTTATGAGACCATTATTCCATTATAAATAACATCCAGAGTCATACTTAGTGGGCAAAATATTTTCTAAGAATGAATTAAAGGCACAGGAAAGAGGTGATTAAGGTACAGGAAAATATGAACTACAATGAAAGATAAAAAGGTCTGTAATTACTTAATTTGAAGCAAGAAAGCCTAGGAAGGAACTTAATAATCTTGAAGAAGTAAATGAAGGAAGACTACATAGAAATGAGAATGGCCATATATTCTGGATGGAACAAGACAAATATATCAACACAGTCATGTAATACATGCTACAAAACTCAATCAGCAGGCACTTATCCAGAGAAAGAATTAGGGGATCTGCAAAATCTTTCTCTCCATCCGCCCTTCTCTCTCTCTCCCACAGCACCTTAAATATTGACTGTTTAATGTTCCTAATAATCCAATAATGTATATACTATCATTAACACCATCATCCATATTGTTATAGATGAGGAAACTAAGGCACATAGAAATTAAATTATTTGTTGAGTAACACATAACTAAGAAATGTTGGAGCCAAAATCAGAACCCAGGCAGGTAATGCTAGATGTCATACTTTTAACCACTATTTTATACTGCATCTCATCCTAATATATTTTTGAAAAATAAAATGTTTCCAGGTTTCCTACAGTATTTCTCTACCGTTGTCTAGTTTAATATTTCTATCACATCATTAATACCACTCATAAGCTAGCTTAGAATCAGGAATGTGAAATTTGTACACTATTTATTTACAGGATATTGACAAACTTTTTCTATGCCTTAATTTTTATACCTGTAAAATGGAATCAATGTCATTTAGGATATTAAATATCCATGAGATAATGATGTGTAAGGCTGAATGACATGTATAACCCAAAACATTTATGAAGAATTATATGTAAGTTAGATAGATGAATGCACTTCAAATCCTTATTTTTCTGTAGGAAGGCACATTCCCACATCATAATAAAGCTGCTTTTCTGTCTTCACTTTTGCATTAGCTGTGGCAAATGTTACTACATGCACTATCTGTTTGTTGTATGTGGATTGCAAACTGATTGCAAATTAATCATAGAAGTTCTTCCAGCCAGGGAATATACGTTCTTCTCAGGTGCTCATGGTACATCTTCAAAAATAGACCACATATTGGGTCACAAGCAAAGTATCCCCAAATTCAAGAAGATTGAAATCATAAAAAGCATCTTCGCAGACCACGATGGCATAATACTAGAAATAAACTACAATAAAAACAACCCAAAATACTCAAACACCTGGAAGCTGAATAGCATGTTATTAAATATTGATTGGGTTACCAATGAGATCAAAGAAGAAATTAAAAACATCCTGGAAACGAATGACAATGAAAACACAACAATCCAAAACCTATGGGACACAATGAAAGCAATCCTGAGATGGAAGTTTATAGCTCTACAGGCCTATCTCAAAAAACAAGAAAAAATGGTAGTAAATCATCTAACTCTACAACTCAAAGAATTAGAAAGAGAGCAACAAGAAAACCCCAGAGTGAGCAGAAGGAAGGAGATAATAAAGATTAGAGCAGAAATAAATGACATAGAGACCAAAAAAACAATACAGAAAATCAATGAATCCAAGAGCTGGTTCTTTGAAAGGATAAACAAGATTGACAAACCTCTAGCCAGACTCACCAAGAAGCAGAGAGAGAGGACCCAAATAAACAAAATCAGAAACGATAGAGGCGAAATAACAACAGACCCCACAGAAATACAAATGATTGTTAAAAAATACTATGGACAGCTTTACTCCAACAAACTAGACAACCTGGAGGAAATGGACAAATTCCTAGAAAAATACAGCATTCCAAAACTCAATCAGGAAGAATCTAAAAATCTCAACAGGCCAATAACTATGGAAGAAATTGAAGCAGTCATCAAAAAGCTTCCATCAAACAAAAGCCCAGGACCAGACGGCTTCACAGGGGAGTTTTACCAAACATTCAAGGAAGAACTAAAACCTATCCTCCTCAGACTACTACAAAAAATTCAAGAGGAAGGAACACTTCCAAGCTCATTCTATGAAGCCAGCATCACCCTAATACCAAAACCAGGTAAAGACAACACAATGAAAGAGAATTACAGGCCAATATCCCTCATGAACATAGATGCCAAAATCCTCAACAAAATTCTAGCAAATCGGATCCAGCAGTACATCAGAAAGATCATACACCATGACCAAGTAGGATTTATCCCAGGGATGCAAGGATGGTACAATATCCGCAAATCAATAAACGTGATACATCACATAAACAAATTGAAAGAAAAAAACCACATAGTCATATCAATTGATGCAGAAAAAGCATTTGACAAAATTCAACACCCATTTTTGATAAAAACTCTCAGCAAGGTGGGAGTAGAAGGATCATACCTCAACATAATAAAAGCCATATATGACAGGCCCACAGCCAACATCATACTCAATGGACAAAAACTAACACCATTTCCCCTAAGAACAGGAACAAGACAGGGATGCCCCCTCTCACCACTCCTGTTCAACATAGTACTGGAAGTGTTAGCCATTGCAATTCGGCAAGAAGAAGAAATAAAAGGCATCCAAATTGGAAAAGAGGAAGTAAAACTGTCCTTATTTGCAGACGACATGATATTATACATACAAAACCCTAGAGATTCCATCAAAAAGCTACTAGACTTAATACATGAATTTGGCAATGTAGCAGGATACAAAATTAACCCTAAGAAATCTGAGGCATTTCTATACACCAATAGTGAACTTTCAGACAGAGAGATTATAAAAACAATCGCGTTTACCATTGCACCAAAAAAATTAAGCTACCTAGGAATAAACTTAACTAAAGAGGTAAAAGACCTCTACTCAGAAAACTACAGGACGTTGAAAAAAGATATAGAGGAAGACATAAACAGATGGAAGAACATACCGTGTTCATGGATTGGTAGAATCAACATCATTAAAATGTCCATACTACCCAAAGCAATCTATAAATTCAACGCACTTCCCATTAAAATACCAACGGCATACTTCAGAGATCTAGAATGAACTCTCCAAAAATTCATCTGGAATAAAAAAAGACCCCGAATAGCTGCAGCAATCCTGAAAAAGAACAAAGTAGGTGGGATCTCAATACCAGATATCAAGTTGTATTACAAAGCCACTGTTCTCAAAACTGCCTGGTACTGGCACAAGAATAGGCATATAGATCAATGGAATAGAATAGAGACCCCAGAAATCGGCCCGAACCAATATGCTCAATTAATATTTGACAAAGGAGGCAAGAACATACAATGGAGCCAAGATAGTCTCTTCAATAAATGGTGCTGGGAAAACTGGACAGATATATGCAAGAAAATGAAACTAGACCACCAACTTACACCATACACAAAAATAAACTCAAAATGGATACAGGACTTAAATGTACGACGGGAAACCATAAAAATTCTAGAAGAATCCAAAGGCAACAAAATCTCAGACATATGCCAAAGCAATTTCTTCACTGATACAGCTCCTAGGGCACTTGAAACCAAAGAAAAAATGAACAAATGGGACTACATCAAAATAAAAAGCTTCTGCACAACAAAAGAAACCATCAACAAAACAACGAGAAAACCCACTGTGTGGGAAAACGTATTTGCCAATGACATATCTGATAAGGGCCTAATCTCCAAAATTTATAGGGAACTCATACAACTTAACAAAAGAAAGATAAACAATCCAATCAAAAAATGGGCAAAGGACCTAAATAGACACCTTTCAAAAGAGGACATCCAGAAAGCCAAGAGACATATGAAAACATGCTCAAAGTCACTAATCATCCGAGAGATGCAAATCAAAACAGCAATGAGGTACCATCTCACACCTGTCAGACTGGCTATCATCAACAAAGCAACAAACGACAAGTGCTGGAGAGGATGTGGAGAAAAAGGAACACTTGTGCACTGCTGGTGGGAATGCAGACTGGTGCAGCCACTATGGAAGACAGTATGGAGTTTCCTTAAAAAACTGAAAATGGAACTCCCATTTGACCCTGTGATCCCACTTCTAGGAATATATCCCAAGAAACCAGAAACACCAATCAGAAAGGATATATGCACCCCTATGTTCATAGCAGCACAATTCACCATAGCTAAGATCTGGAAACAGCCTAAGTACCCATCAGTAGATGAATGGATTAGAAAACCGTGGTACATCTACACGATGGAATACTATGCTGCTGTAAAAAGGAAGGAACTCTTACCATTTGCAACGTCATGGATGGAACTGGAGAGCATTATGCTAAGTGAAATAAGCCAGTCAATAAAGGAAAAATACCACATGATCTCACTCATTCATGGACAATAGAGACCATTATAAACTTTTGAACAATAATAGATACAGAGGCAGAGCTGCCTCAAACAGATTGTCAAACTGCAGCGGGAAGGCCGGGGAGGGTTGGGGGGCAGGAGGTAAGGGGGTAAGAGATCAACTAAAGGACTTGTATGCATGCATATAAGCATAACCAATGGACATAAGACACGGGGTGATAGGGGAGGCTAGGGGACTGTCTAGGGCGGGGGGATAAAATGGATACATATGTAATACCCTTTATAATACTTTAAGCAATAAAAAAAATAAAATAAAATAAAAAAAAAGAAGTTCTTCCAGCACTATCACAAGCTGTCACAGTAAAGATCAAGTTGTTTGTAATGATGATTGCTCAGTAAATTGATTGGTAGCAAGGTAACTCATCAACCTGGTCTATTACTAATATAGCACACACTTAATAAAATATGGATTGCTGATAAAAAAAAACACACAATAAAAACCACTTTGGTGACAGAAGAATGCATTGAAAGTACTTGGACTGATAATTGTATCATGTTCTTGCCTTGCTCTTTCAGAATTTGAGAGCATTTAGACAGTAATTGGTAGGAAGAGAGAAAATAAAGCTGTTGAGTAAGGATTTTTTTCCCCTACGAAATTTGTAAAAAGTTCCTCGTGTTCCAATGTCAACCAGTGTGCTCCAGGGACAAAATGGTGAGTTGCTGACTGACAGCTGTCAGAACGGAGGAGGGTTGGGGGCTGGGTGAAAGAGGTGACAGGATTAAGTAGAAAAGGACAAAAATTCATATACACATGTAACAGTATGGTAATTGCCACAGGGAGAAGGAGGTGGGGGTAGGTAGAAGATGGTAAAGGATGGATAATGGTGATGGAATGAGATTTGACTTTGAGTGGTGCACACATAATACAATATACAGATGATGTATTATAGAAGTGTACAGCTAAAACCTATATCATTTTATTAACCAATGTCACCCTAATAAATTCAACTAAATTTTTTAAACTACCTGTACCAGACTGGAGTATGCATTCTCAGAAATGGGCTTGTGCATGTAGAAATGGAGAGAGATTCCAGTGGAGGTTATGAATTCTTTCTCTCTTCCTTCCCATTTATTTGTACTGAAACAGAAAGATCAGGTTGTCAAAGTACAACCTTTTATTTTATTACATTGGGACCATGCATTATAGTATACTTTAATTAATTAGTATGGTCAGAAAGGGATTTTTCTGGTTAATTGAACATTTGAGAATATTGAGGATATTCTGTTGTCAAGCATGTGAATATGCTATATATGCCCTACATGATTCTGAAAGGCAGTCTGATTTCTGAACTACCACTGTATGCCACACCGGTGGGTCCTTCAATTTTTGAAGAATGAAAATGAAATATATATTATTATAACTACACTGAACAAATTCATTTTAAATTTATAATTTGTAAGATGAAACAAACTCTTGCTTTATCTTTGGTAAGCCATCATCTTTTCCTTAACCAGGACTGTAGGTAAAAGAGGTAGAAGAGAAAGTGAATCTTCCATAGTGATTCCAGGAAAAGCCCACAGAATTCCTTGCTTAAAAAGATCCCTATTTGCTGCATTTCCGATATCTGGCTAGACATCTGTCCACCTGCATGTCCCACCATTACCTCTCATATCAAAATCTTCCCTTCCAAACCTACTCCTCCTACTGTGTTCCCTCTTTAGATTAATGAAAGGGAAATAGTCTAACTGAATAGTATTGGAAGAGGGGCACTTGAATAAAAAATGATGTAATAATGGCCTGGAAGTAGTCATGGAAAGCAAACAGAATGGCAGCCACTTCTTGAGACCCATTAGAGCCTGGAGGCATAGGAGCCTGGGTTCCACTTGAGAGAGTTGCAAAGAAAAGGATACTCTTAGAAATACAATCTTCAATCAAGGCAAGAAGGTGTTAGAGGTAGCTAGAGAAAGTACTAAGATTATAATGAAACTGCTTAATAATGAAATTGTAGTTTCTAAAGGCAAAGAGGAAGGGCTGAGAAGAGGGAAAGGAAAGAACAGGCAGGCTGGGTGGGACTGCTGAAGATAAATGCTGACAGAAGAGGTGTGAACTCCAAAAGGAGATTGTGACTTTTAGACTTTGAAGTCCCAGGGAGCAGGATTGTGTCTCATCTCCCATAGTCTATACAATACCCACTGGTAGGCATCCAGTAGTGAACTGATAAATGTTGAACAACTGAATTCCCAAGAAAAAAAAAAGTCCTAATGGGTAGTGTTTGCTGATTTCTAGTGTAAATGACTAATTTCACATTACCAAACTTATGTCACTGAAGGCAAAGCTAGGAAGAAAAATGGACAATCAGTTCTTTCTGGAAGGTATGATCTGACTCCAGCTCATGGCTGGTGTTCATTAAACATTTCTTAAATTCACAGAATGACTTTAAGTCTAGAATCGGGAGATAGGCAAGAGGAATGTTTTTTCATCTAATTAATGATTGTTCATTTGTAGGATTAATTATGTTTATCAGACAAAAGCACATCCTGGCTCTGGATATGCTTCATGATGATTGAATTCATAAAGAATAAATATGATAGCAGACAAAATGGCGGCGGAATAGACAGACGTGTCCTGAGCCATGTCCTGTAGCAGATAGAATGAGCAGCTGAAACGAATAACACCCACCTTGAATTGGTGAAGGAGATTCAGCTGGTGAGACAATTTGCAGCCAGGAAGGACAGAGGACCTCTGGAGAAAGGTAAAATCAAGGATCTGGGCAGTTGAGTCTGCCAGACCTCTGTGCCCAAAGGGTCAGAGGGAAACCGTAGGGCACCGAGCCGCATCCCTTGGGACCAGCACAGCATCTGACTGTAGAAAGAAGGTCCACAGGACTGCTGGTGGCAGAGGATTCTAGAGCTGAGTCCACAGTCACGAAAGACTGATCCCATAGGAGGCAGTCTGAAGGGCTGAACAGACCACACAGTGCTGGCAGGAGAGGAGCTCACAGAGGCGCAGTCTTTTCTCCCCTCTTTGGCCTGTGCTTTTCTTCACTGAACCTAGTTCATAGGACCTTTCGGATATGGACACTTACCTGTGGCTGAGGTGCAGGAGAAGGTGCAAACTTGTGGAGTTTGGGGAGAAACTGGGGAGAGGCAAGGATCCAGAAGTGGCAGCAAGTCTGGTGCTGAGTCATACCTGAGTCTGGGACCTGGACAGCCATTTTCTCCTGAAGAGATAGCCCCTCCCTCCAGTCCCCAGGCAACCAATACAGCCACACCCGGATTCCACCCTGAATGGTACAAAGGATTTTTAAAAAATCTGAATAATCCCTGAGAGTCCACAGTGACTGGCCTAAAGAGAGGCCTTCAGTCCCAGCAACAGGAAACTGAGAAACAGTATAGTACAGAAGACTGGAATCTTAAGCCAGCCAAAGGAACACTTCACTTTTTCATTTTTATTTTTTTATTATTATTTTGCTATCTCTCTTTTTTTATCCTTTTTTATTTATTTTCCTTTTTTTGTTTGTTGCTTTATTTTCTATTTCTTTCCCCAATATTTTTCCATTATTCTATTTTATTTCATTTTAATTTCCTATTTTGTATACCATTTTAAATCAATTTTTTGTAAATTTGTTATTATTTTCTTCTCATTCTCTTTCTTCTTATTCACTCATCCCCTTTCTACTTCATCTATACTGAATTGAGGACCTCTCCATATTCATCCAATTCTTAACCTTATTTTCTGTATATAAGTTCAGCCTCTATAGATTCTTCCCCCACCTTCTTTGCTGGGTGTTTGGTGTTTGTCTTTTTTTTGTTTATCTGTTTGTTCTGTGGTGTTTTCTCTCTCTCTCTCTCTCTCTCTCTCTCTATATATATATATATATATATATATATATATTTATATATATATATATATATATATATATATGTGTGTGTGTGTGTGTGTGTGTGTGTGTGTGTGTGTGTGTATGTATTCTCCTTTTTCTTTTTCTTTTCTCTCTTATTTTTTTTTTCTTTCTTCGATATCATTTGTGCTCTCTTTACTCTCCCCTAATTCTCTTTTCTCAGGTAGTCACTTATATTGGGGTTATTGGTGTCATGAGTATATTCATGTTTTATTCCCTTTGTGTCGTATCTTGTTGAGGTGAATTTGACCTTGTCCAGTCAATGTACTAGAGAGTGAGCCACATAAACAGACACCTGGAGAGGAAACTCAATCCACGAATGGGTCAATAACACCCCAGCTCTAACTACAGAGGCAGAAAGAAGGCAGCAGTGAGGGAGAGAGCATGAGTGAGTGAGGGAGCAAAAGAGGAGTGTGTGGTTGTATGGTGTGTGTGTGTGTGTGTGTGTGTGTGTCACAGTTAGATCCTGCAGGACCTTCGGGGGCAGGCTAACCAGGCTCACTTAACTAGGCAGCCTCTGCTACCGTTGAAAACAGTACCAGGAGGCCAGCTCTTCTTCAGAGGACTCGCCTTTTCGAAGGGGAGAGCTGATGTAACTGGGAGCCCAGCCTCACCTCCACCCAGGGTGTCCTCAGATAACACCTGGGACTCTATAGCCACCCCTGTCAGGGACCTGCTACCTCAGCTGTGGTCCCACGCTCACCGAGTCTCCAGCTACCCCGGGCGCAGGCTCCTGTGAATTCCAAAGCATGCTCCCCTCTGACCAGCCCAATGCTTTAGCCCAGGTCACTGTGACCCGTGAACAGCAGACACGTGAGCAGCCTGCTCCTGTCTAAGGAGCAACAGCCCCACGAGCAGCCTACCCCAGGCTAAAGAAAAACAGCATCATGTGGCTTTCCCCTGTCCAAGGAGCAGCAGCCACACAAGCAGCCTGCCCACAACTGAAGAGCAGCAGCCCCGTGCAGCCTGCGCCTGTCCGGAGAGCAGCAGCTGCGCACAGCTCACAAGCAACCTGTCCCTATCCAAGGAGCAGCAGCCTCATGAGAAGCTTTCCCCCATTCGAGGAGCAGCAGCTATGTGAGCAGCCTTCCCCCATCCAAGGAACAGCAGCTCCGCAAGCAGCCCACCCCCATTCCAGGAGCAGCCTGCCCCAGTCCGAGAAGCAGCAGCCACATGAGCAAACCACCCATGTCTGAGGAGCAGCAGCCCTGTGCAGCCTTCACCATTCTTAGGAGCAGCAGCCACAAACAGCCCACACCCATCCGATGAGCAGCAGCCGGGTGAGTGGCCTGCCCCCATCTGAGGAACAGCAGCCGTACATGCAGCTCACTCCCATCTGAGGAACAGCAGCCATGTGAAAAACCTCCCCCTGTCCAAGGAGCAGAGGCCTCAAGAGCAGCCCACCACATCTGAGGAACAACAGCAGCACACAGCCAGCCCCCATCCAAGGAGCAGCAGCCACATGAGCAGCCTGCCCCCCTCTGAGGAGTAGCAGCCACATGCAGCCTGTCCCCATCTGAGGAGCAGCAGCCTCGTGATCAGCCCAACCCCATCCAAGGAGCAGCAGCTGTGTGAGCAGCCTCCCCCCACCAGTCAGAGGAGCAACCACTGCTGGGAACAGCACCTATCAGAGGAGCTGCTACCAACTGAGAAGCATGAGAAGCAACTACCATGACTGCCCGAGGAGCAACCACAGCCCAAGGAGCCATTGCCACCCAAGGAGCAGCCCCTGCACGACTCGACATCTAGATCCTTTGGTGAGATCAAAAATGGGTAGACAAAGAAACCCCCAAAGGAAAGAAAAGGAGAACTTGCCAGAAAAGCAGCTAAGTGAAACAGATGCATGCAATATGTAAGAAAAAGAATTCAGAATAGGGGTCATACAGTTTATAAACCAGACAGATGAAAAAATCAACAACTTATGTAAGAATCAAGAAGACAAAAAATGATATAGTTACAATAAAAAATACAATGGAAGCTTTTAACATTATACTAGAAGAGGCAGGGGGCAGAATTAGTAAGTTAGGAGATAGGGTAGAAACACATGTCCAATCTGAACAGCAATTGGAGAAAAAAATTAGAAAGTAGGAGGAGAGCCTAAGGGAGCTTTGGGACAACATGAAATGAAGTGACATAAGTTGTTGATTTAGGGAAGAAAAAAGTCACACAATCACAACGAGTCCCAAACAAGATCAACCCAAAAAGACCCACACCAAGATATGTCATAATTACAATGGCAAAAGTTAACAACAAAGAGAGAATCTTAAAGGCTGAAAGAGAGAAACAAAGACTTACATACAAAGGATCTCCCATTAGATTATCAAATGATTTTTCAACAAAAACTGTCAGGCCAGAGGGGAAGGGAATTAAGTTTACAAAGTGATGCAAAGCAAGGGACTGAATCCAAATATACTCTATCCAGCAAGGCTATCTTCAAAATTGAAGGGGAACTCAGCAATTTCACAGACAAAAAGGCTAAGGGAGTTTATCACTACAAATCCTGAAATGCAAGAAATACTAAAGGGACTGTTACAAAAAAGAAGAAATAGAAAAGGAAGAAGGAACCCAGGCATAAAGAATAAAAATGGCTACCAACAAGTACCAATCTACACTAATAAAAGAGAAACATGCAAATTGGTGTCACTCTGCTACACACACCAGGCAATCAGGATGAGTGTGCAAATTAACCCAACAAAGATGGCAGTTAATTTGCATATGCAGGCATGGAGCGAAGACTGAAGAGGACTGAAGACTGAAGACAACTGAAGACTGAAGAGGCTTGGCTTCTCTGCTGCAGCTGGAGTGGAGAAGACAAACCTCACTGCGGCCAGAGCAGAGAAGCCAAGCCTCACTGCTGCGGACCAAGCAGAGAAGCCAAGCCTTGCTGCTGTGGCCCAAGGGGAGAAGCCAAGCCTCACTGCTGCAGCCAGAGATGAGAAGCCAAGCCTCACTGCTGCAGCCAGAGCAGAGAAACCAAGCCTTGCTACTGTGGCTGGAGCAAAGGCCTGGGTCCAGGGTGCCAGAGGAAAACCGGTGCCAGCAGCCAGGGGAAGGAAGGCCTGTTGCGTGAATCTTCATGCAATGGGCCTCTAGTCAATAATAACCTTAAACACAAATCAAAATGACAATGAGATACCTATCAGAATGGCTACAAATCATCAACAAATCAACAAATGACAAGTGCTGGTGAGGATGCAGGAAAAAAAGGAACCCTCATGCACTGCTTGTGGGAATGCAGACTGGTGCAGCCACTGTGGAAGACAGTATGGAGTTTCCTCAAAAAGTTAAAAATGGAACTTCCATTTGACCCAGTGATCCCACTTCTAGAACTATATCCCAAGAAATCAGAAACACCAATCAGAAAAGATATATGTACCCTTATGTTCATAGCTGCACAATTTACAATAGCTAAGATTTGGAAACAATATAAGTTCCCATCAACAGATGAGTGGATTAAATAACTGTGGTACAACTAGACAATGGAATACTAATCCACTATAAAAAAGAAGGAACTTTTACCATTTGCAACAGCATGGATGGAACTGGAGAGCATTATGCTAAGCAAAATAAGCCAGTCAGAGAAAGATAAATATTACATGATCTTACTCATATGCGGGATATAATGATCAACATAATTTGATGAACAAGAATAGATCCAGAGACAAATGGCAGGGTAAGGGGGATTAGAGAACTACCAAAGGACTTGTAATGCATATTAGCATAAACAATGAACACAGATACTGGGGCAGTGGGGGCTTGCCCAGGGTGGGAATGGCTGGTAGGGGGGTCAATCAGGGAAAAGGGAGCCATATGTAAAGCTTTAGACAATAAATAAAGAAATGAGTCTTTAGGTCTTCATTCAGTCAAAACATTCAGTGAAAATACAATTTATTTTTCAGATTGGTCTGGAAGAATAAAATATCTCTTTCTCATGTCATTGCCATACTCCCTGCTTTTTCAATCTACTAATTCTGTAAACATTTTCTCATCTCGCCATCCAGATGATTGCAATGAACAAAAAATTTCAAAATGTTGTGTCAACTCTTGCCACACTGGGTGGTCTGAAGAAATATTCACCAGCAAAGATTTGCCATCAAAAGGCTGACATAAAAGCCCCCTGTTGATATGTACTTCCTAGATCAGTGATGGCGAACCTATGACACACATGTCAGAGGTAACACACGAACTCATTTTTTTGGTTGATTTTTCTTTGTTAAATGGCATTTAAATATATAAAATAAATATCAAAAATATAAGTCTTTGTTTTACTATGGTTGCAAATATCAAAAAATTTCTATATGTGACGGCACCAGAGTTAAGTTAGGGTTTTTCAAAATGCTGACACGCCGAGCTCAAAAGGTCCATCACTGTCCTAGATCTTCCATTTACAGGGGTTGGTAAAAGTAGGTTTACAGTTGATCATATAAAAATAATTCAATTAATAAATAGTAACACAAGAATAAACTCTGTGTTTTTGTACTCACAATTGAAAACGTATTTTTGCCTACATCTGAAAGTTTTGGGATATGTTCTTATTTGCCTTAACTGATATCACAGACTTGTGCCGCTGTTAGGTTAAATAATTGTCTCTGATTGTTTTCTAGAAATGTTCTGAGTTTAAGGCTTTTCCAGAAGGGTAAGCTTTGAATCAGGTCAAATAACGAGAGGCCCTGTGAATAGGTCTTTTCTAGGAACCTTCCAGACAGGTCATATAGTGACAGTTCTCAGGGGTGGGACTTTTTGAGGAGCTACAAAACCCATGTGGCCCTCCAGTGCCTATAAGATTCTAATAGTTATGAGGCTACTACTGTCTTTCCAGGCTATTGTGGAGCTATGGAGAGATAGGTGGGAATAAGACAAGTTTAAAAGCCACAGACTTTGAAACAGAAACCAAGATGGCGGCATAGGTAAACACCAGAGTTTGCTGCCTTGGACAACCACTTCAAAAATACAACTAAAAGATGGAACGGACATCGCCCAGAACCACAGGAAGGCTGACTGAGGGGAAATTCTTCAACTAGAAGGAAAGAGAACAGCATACCGAGACTCAGAGGAGGCGCAGTGTGGAAAATACAAAGGTGCGGAGGTGCGCGCGGAGCGGGCTGGCTGCTAAGGGCACAGTTGTCTGTTTCAATCGGGAGGGAGTCTCAGATTCTGAGCTCCAGTTCTGGGCAAGTCTCTAGGGACCCAGACTCAAACGGGAGAAGCGGGACTGTCTGGCATCAGTCGAGGGCAGCTTTCTCTCCGAGGTTTGCAGCGGTTGCTGGGACTCTGAGAGGCAGAGCCTCTGGGGACGGGACTGAGAGCAGCCATAACTGCTCCCTCCACCAGCCCTGTTGGTCCTGTGCGACCCGCCCCGCCCAAGCCCTGCACAGAGCCATTTGCCAGGTAGCCTCAGGCAAAGGCTAGATTAGCACATCCCCAGAGGACAGAAGTTTTCCCACTGCAGACACAGTTGATTCTCACAGCCAGTTGGCCTGGAGGACAAATCCCCCTAGCATTAACTACAACAATCAAGGCTTAACTACAACAAGACTGTGCACAAAGACCACTAGGGGGTGCACCAAGAAAGCATAAAAAATGTGGAGACAAAGAAACGGGACAAAATTGTCAATGGAGGATATTGAGTTCAGAACCACACTTTTAAGGTCTCTCAAGAACTGTCTAGAAGCCGCCGATAAACTTATTGAGATCTACAAGAAATCTAATGAGACCCTCGATGTTGTGATAAAGAACCAACTAGAAATTAAGCATACACTGACTGAAATAAAGAATATTATACAGACTCCCAACAGCAGACCAGAGGAGCGCAAGAATCAAGGCAAAGATTTGAAATGCGAAGAAGCAAAAAACACCCAACCAGAAAAGCAAAATGAAAAAAGAATCTGAAAATACAAAGGTAGCGTAAGGAGCCTCTGGGACAGCTTCAAGCGTACCAACATCAGAATTATAGGGGTGCCAGAAGATGAGAGAGAGCAAGATATTGAAAACCTATTTGAAGAAATAATGACAGAAAAATTCCCCTTCCTGGTGAAAGAAATAGACTTACAAGTCCAGGAAGCGCAGAGAACCCCAAACAAAAGGAATCCAAAGAGGACCACACCAAGACACATCATAATTAAAATGCCAAGAGCAAAAGACAAAGAGAGAATCTTAAAAGCAGCAAGAGAAAGAAACTCAGTTACCTACAAGGGAATACCCATACGACTGTCAGCTGATTTCTCAACAGAAATTTTGCAGGCCAGAAGGGAGTGGCAAGAAATATTCAAAGTGATGAATGCCAAGAACCTACAACCAAGATTACTTTATCCAGCAAAGCTATCATTCAGAATTGAAGGTCAGATAAAGAGCTTCACAGATAAGGAAAAGCTAAAGGAGTTCATCACCACCAAACCAGTATTATATGAAATGCTGAAAGGTATCCTTTAAGAAGAGGAAGAAGAAGAAAAAGGTAAAGATACAAATTATGAACAACAAATATGCATCTATCAACAAGTGAATCTAAGAATCAAGTGAATAAATAATCTGATGAACAGAATGAACTGTTGATTATAATAGAATCAGGGACATAGAAAGGGAATGGACTGACTATTCTTGGGGGGGAAAGGGGTGTGGGAGATGTGGGAAGAGACTGGACAAAAATCGTGCACCTATGTATGAGGACAGTGGGGGGGTAAGGGCAGAGGGTGGGGTAGGAACTGGGTGGAGGGGAGCTATGGGGGGGGAAAAAGAAGAACAAATGTAATAATCTGAACAATAAAGATTTAATAAAATAAAATTTAAAAAGCCACAGACTTTGATGGTCCTACTGAGATTCAGCAGTTTTTCTTGAATAAATACTCCTAAAATTGTTTTAAGCCTTTAATTAATATCCAGAGTTCTAGAAAAGTTGATTTTTTAAATACTTTTGCCACCAGCTTCATTGCTTTTATTAATAAGCAGATTTATGGAGGTCCTTACACTATCATTCTTAGCATCTCTACTTCTACTACATGACTTTAATAAATACCTCTTCTTAGATTAAAGTATTTTCTTGTATTCTTAGTTTGCTAAAAATTTTATCATGAAATTATGTGGAATTTTATCACATGATTTATCTGCATATATTGAAATGGTCATATTGTTTTTCTCCTTTAATTTGTTTATGTAGTGAATTACATTGTTTGGCTTTTTGATGCTAAAGCAATCTTATAATCTTGGGATACAACCTACTTTGTCATGATGATTCATCCTACTTATATTTATACTAGAGGCCCGGTGCATGAAATTCGTGCACAGGGGTTGTCCCTCAGTCCAGCCTGCACTCTCTTCAATCTGGGACCACCCCCCCCCCATGGGATTGGGCCTAAACAGGCAGTCGGACATCCCTCTCATAATCTAGGACTGCTGGCTCCCAACCAACCACTCGCCTGACTGCCTGCCTGATTGCCCCTAACCACTTCTTCCTGCCAGCCTGATCACCCCCTAACCACTCTCCTGCCAGCCTGATCGACACCTAACTTCTCCCCTGCCAGCCCGATTGCCCCCAACTGCCCTCCCCTGCAGGCCTGTTCTCCCCCCAACTGCCCTTCCCTGCAGGCCTGGTTACCCCTAACTGCCATCTCTTGCAGGCCTGGTCACCCCCAACTGCCCTCCCCTACAGGCCTGGTCACCCCTAAGTGCCCTCCCCTGTTGGCCTGATTGCCCCCAACTGCCTTGCCCTGCTGACCTGGTCACCTCCACCTACTCTCCCCTGCAGACCTGATTGTCCTCAACTGCCCTCCCTTTCAGGCCTGGTCTCTCTCAACTGCCCTCCCCTGCTGGCCATCTTGTGGCGACCATCTTGTGTGTTGGAGTGATGGTCACTTTGTGTATTACCTCTTTATTAGATAGGATATTGCTGAATTATATTTGCTAATATTTAGTTAGGGTTTTTGCATCTATTATAATGAAAGAATCTTTTGTTTTTCCTTTATCTTATTTTTCTTCCTTTATCTTAATGTATAATTACACTGGCCTCATGAAAAATGTCAGGAATGCTCACTCATTTTCTGTTTTCTAGAAGACTTTGTGCAAAATTTGATGTTTTTTTCTTGCTTGAATATTTAGTAGAAATTGCCAGTGAAACCATCTGGGGCTGGCATTTCCTTTATGGGAATAATACTGTTTAGTGATTGAATTTCTTGGTTTCTAACTATCAAGTGAATTTGGTATGTTATATTTGCCAGGAATACGTCCATTTTATCTATATTTTCTAATTTGTTGACAAATAATTCATAATAATTTCTTATATTTCTTTAATATATGAGGCATCTTTAGTGACATATTTTTCATTGCTGATGACGGATATTTCACAGGACAGATATAAAAAGACATGATTTTTTTCTCTTTTTGTAAAAAATGTTATTATGATAACTAATTTATTCTAAATACATCTTACTTTTAAAATTCTTGTTACTGCCCTAACCGGTTTGGCTCAGTGGACAGAGCCAGCCTGTGGACTGAAGGGTCCCAGGTTTGATTCTGGTCAAGGGCATGTACCTTAGTTGCGGGCACATCCCCAGTGCGTGGTTTACAGGAGGCAGCTGATTGATGTTTCTCTCTTATCGATATTTCTAACTCTCTATCCCTCTCCCTTCCTCTCTGTAAAAAATCAATAAAATATTTTAAAAATAATAAAATAAAATTCTTGATACTCCTATTCTAAAAATAAAATTTTTGAAGTTACTGGAATTCAGTGCTTCTTCCCAATGAGATATCAGATGGCAGATTCTAAGTAAATTATCACTAGTAGTATAAGATTTCTTTAAAAAATAATTTTAAATTCATATTTTGCCAATCTTTATTTTTCATGCCATCTTCCCAGTCTTCTTTGTAACCTCCCATTCCTCTCTATAAACCCTATATTCTATCATAGTTCTCTGATCACCATCCCATAAACACATAACACTCCTTTTAACCTCTGATCTTTGCTTTGTCATTCCCTCTACCTGTAAGGCTTTTCCTCAACTACCTCCATCTGTCAGAGTCCTAACCATTCTCACATAGGCAACTACTCCTGAGATGAGAGAATTTCACTCTCCTTCCTACACTCCCTTTATCCTCCCCCAAAGGAATAGCTGATATAGTATTCTCTGACATGACTTTAGCAAGGCAGAACTACACAGGGAGGTAGAATTGGAAAGATCAAAATGAATACAACATGGAGATTTGGGAGATGTCACCAGTCTGTAATGGAACTACAGAAAAATCCCATCTTACTTAGTTTTTGTGTTCTATTGAGGGTATCTCAAAACAACCTCCCTTTTGGATAGCATTATCTCCCTGTGACACTAACTTAAGAATTTGAAGATACCAGTGATTTGTTTTTCACACTACCTGCACATCTTGCTCTTTTTAGAAAGTTTTGATGTACAAGCAATATCAACATCTGTTTCAAGGATCTCTGCTGGAATTGCAGCTTTACGCAGCCAAATTGCCTATGCTTCCATCAAGGAAATGGCTATTTATTTTATGCAGCCATCTGGGCTCTAACTAGGATGTTGTGTCATTTGTGGTCTTGTTTTCTGGAGTTTTCTCTTAAGGATAAAAGTTTGATGACTTCATAAGCAATTTTCTTATCAATATACACACATTCAAACTCATGAGTAAATGTTCCATAAGTTCTTCACAATGTTACTATGGTGATAAATAGTTGGGTCTGACAGCCTTTCTTCCTTTACCTTCCACAAACTGCTGTTATTTGGATCTACAACATTTACACATTGGTTAAAAACAAGTTAATGAACTCCACAGGGCCCATATTCACTTGCCTGAGACTTTTTGCAGGACTCCACTTCCTTTGAAAAGAGGCAGGCTATTTGGAGACTCAATATGCTACCAAATGCAATTCTTCCCTACTTTCCTACCTCTTGACAGTCTCCCAAGGGAATGGTTTATCTGATGACTTTAATAAACATTCTTTATCATCTCAAACATTATAAAATTTTCTGCATCTTTTATGATGGCTTCTCAAGAGGCATATCACAAATGAATTGTGATCTAGAGTGCAATTTCAATGACTGCAAGAATAGGGTATATTGGGGGTTGGGGTTATCTGAAAAAATGTTGTCCTTTAAAATGCCAGTCCCAGGAGAACCAAGATGGCAGTATAGGCAACCGCCTGTACTCACTGCCTCCAACAATCACATAAAAATTACAATTAAAATACAGAACAAACATCATCCAGAACCACCAGAAAGCTGGCTGAATGAAAGTCCTACAACTAGAGAAATAAAGAAGAAAGCACACTGAGACTGGTAGGAGGTGTGGAATCGCTGAACAGGTTGATCTGGCACTCACATGCACCACTTTTTTTTTTAACCCAGAGGGAGATTGTCTCTGCAGAGGCCACTTGGAGGAGCAAGGGGTCCCAGCCCTACACCAGATTCCCAGCCCAGGGTCTCAGAGCTGGGAAAAGATGCAGTCCCTATGGGCAGTAAGAACTATGAGCTGTAAAAACCAGTGCAGATTGGGGCTCAGTGACACAGAGGCTGCTGGAGACCCAGCTACTCCTCTTAAAAGGCCAGTGCATACTAGTAAACTTACAAGTTCCCACCTCCTCTGAGCTCCAGTGCTGAGCAAGGCTCTGGGGGACCCAAACATACAAGGAGGAACTGGACTATTTGGCATCCGGGCAGGAACTCGGGGGCAGCTTTCTCCCAGATGGAGGTGCTCACAGCAGTCATTGTTCCCATGCTGAACCTCCCCAGTCACAGGGCTAACTGGCAGCCATTTCTGTTTGCTCCACCCAATGATTCACTGAGACCCCGTCCCATCCAATTTATAACCCCACCCATGCTGTGTGCAGTGAGTTTTGCATATAAATGGCCTGTCCTTGCTCAGGGTAAAACCTGTCAAAAAAGCTACAGCTGGGTCAGGGAGCCACCTATCAATAAATGGCCCAACAACTGGCACCAGCACCAGCCTGCCTTGCTTCACAGCCGGGCATCATCTGGGCACTTCCAAACCTGATACAAAGAGGAGGAATCTGCATACCTCTCTGTAACTCCTGCTGGATGGACCCTGACAGTGGCTGACTTTGCACCTCCCTGGAGACCCAAGAGCCAGTGTACCCAGTGGTCAGTGTCAGACCATTACAGATTACAACTCTTCACATCCATAAGTGACAGACTCAAGAGGCAGTCTCAGTGAACACCAAAGCCCCACTGAAGAAAGTCCTGCTCCATAAAGGTGTCTCCTGCACAGCTCCCACTATAGTTGCAGCTGGTCCCCACAACCAATTAGCCTGGAGGTCAATTCCTCCCAGTGACAGCAACAGCAATCAAAGTTCAAATATAACAAGACTGTGCACACAGGCCACAAAGGGGTGCACCTAGAGTGTCCACCTCAAGTGACTGGGGAGGCTGAGCCACTGGGCCCCATAGGACACCTACTACACATGTTCACTCTATCAACTCATGGAGACTTAGAAGCTCTACCCAATACACAGAAACAAACACGGGGAAGCAGCCAAAATGTGGAGACAAATATGTTACAAATAGAAATGGAGGAAAGCAAACTACTGGATATAGAGTTAAAAACCACAGTTATGAGGTTGCTCAAGAATCTTCTAGACACTTCCAAGGGAGTTAGTGAAACTTTTAAGGATCTTAGTGAGAATGCCAAAAAAGAAAAGAAAAGAAAAAAGAGAAGAGAAGAGAAGAGAAGAGAAGAGAAGAGAAGAGAAGAGAAAAGAAAAGAAAAGAAAAGAAAAGAAAAGAAAAGAAAAGAAAAGAAAAGAAAAGAAAAGAAGAAAAGAAAAGGAAAGAAAAGAAAAGAAAAGAAAAGAAAAGAAAAGAAAAGAAAAGAAAAGGACAAGTCAGAAATTAAGCATACACTCATTGAAATAAAGAATAATATACATAGATTCAACAGTAGAGTAGAGGATCCCGAGAATCAAATCAATGCTTTGAAATATGAGGAAGCAAAAAACACCCAACCAGAAGAGCAAAAATAATCCAAAAATATTAAGATAGTGTAAGGAGCCTCTGGGACAACTTTATGAATACCAACATCCAAATTATGGTGGTGCCAGAAGAAGAGAGAGAGCAAGATGTTGAAGACCTATTTGAAAAAATAATGACAGAAAACTTCCCCTACCTGGTGAAAGAAATAGACTTACAATTCCAGGAAGCACAGAGAACCCCAAACAAGAGGAATCCAAAGAGGACTACACCAAGACACATCATAATATATACTTTAAACAATAAAAATCAATCAATAAATAAATAAACCAGAAGAGAAATAAGAAAATATTGCAAACTAATTAAAAAGAGAGAACAAACTGTTGCCATAGGTAGTTAGCTATCCTATCTAATAAAAGAGAAACATAGTAATTAGCCGTAACTTCGCTACCCTTCCCATTGGCTAATCAGCGAGATATGCAAATTAACTGCTAACCAAGATGGCAGCCAGCAGCCAGGCAGCTGACAGGAACAGGGAGACTTGCTTGCTCCAGTGATGGAGGAAGCCAGGTTCCCCGCCTGCCGCTGCCAGCCTTTCAGCTGCTCTCTAAGAAACATTGTTACAAATATAAGCTAAACAAAACCCCAGAAACCTGCTTTCAGTCAGCCGGGATCTCAGAGCTGGAGTCGCAACAAAGTTTCAAATACAGAAAGTAAACAAAGCCCAGAAACCTGCTTTCAGCAGCCAAGGTCTCAGAGTTGGAGCTGAGCCTTAGAGCTAAAGACAGTTCTCAGCTCCAGTGACAGCCATAAAAGGTAAATAAATCCCATAATAAAAAATAAAAAAGAAATAAAACAGAGGTTGGGAGCTTCAGTCACCAGCCAGCCTGAAAACAGCCCTCAGCCCCTCACCCAGACTGGCCAGGCACCCCAGTGGGGACCCCCACCCTGAAGGGTGTGTGACCAGCTGCAAACAGCCATCATCCCCTCATCCAGGCTGGCCAGACACCCAAGCGGGACCCCCACCCTGATCCAGGACACCCTTCAGGGCAAACCAGCTGGCCCCCACCCATGCACCAGGCCTCTATCCTATATAGTAAAAGGGTAATATGCCTCCCAGCACCAGGGTCAGCGGAGCAGTGAGGCCTCACTGCCCCTGTGTCAAGCAGAGCCGCGAGGCCTCCCAGCACCAGGATCAGCGGAGCAGTGAGGCCTCCCAGCACTGGGATCAGCAGAGCCGCGAGGCCTCCCAAACCCGGGATCAGCTGAGCAGGGAGGCCTCACTGCCCTGGTGTCAAGCGGAGCCGCAAGGCCTCCCAGCACTGGGATCAGCGGAGCCACGAGGCCTCCTGGCCCCTGGAGCAGCATGACAGGGGGCAGCGCCCAAACCCCCTGATCACCCTGCGGCTCTGTGTGTGACAGGGGTGGGGCCACAACCCCCTGATTGGCCTACAGCTCTGTGTGTGACAGAGGGCGGGGTCACAACCTCCCTATCTGTCCTGCTCTGTTCGTGACAGGGGAAGGCGCCCCAACCCCCTGATCGGCCTTGCTCTGTGCCTGATAGGGGGGAGCTCCCTAACGCCCTGATCGACCCTGCTCTGTGTGTGACAGGGTGCGGCGCCCCAACCTCCCCATGGGCCCTGCTCTGTGTGTGATGGGGTGGAGCCGCAACCTCCCCGTCGGCCCTGCCTTGAGTGTGACAGGAGGGAGTGCCCCAACCCCCCAATCGGCCCTACCCTGAGCGTGACTTAGGGTGGCATTGCAACTTCCTGATCTGCCCTGCTCTGTGCATGGCAGGTGGGATCTTCCCAACCCCCTGATCTTCCCTGCTCTGTGGGTGACAGGGGGGAGCTCCCCAACCCCTTGATTGGCTCTGCTCTATATGTGACAGGGGTGGTGCCACAACCCCCTGATCTGCCCTGCTCTGTGCGTGATAGGGGATGGCACTGCAACCTCCCCATCGACCTTGCCTTGAGTGTGACAGGGGGCGGCACCCCAACCCCCCAATCGGCCCTGCTCTGAGCCCGACCAGGGGCTGTGGGGCAGGCACCTAGGGATTGGGCCTGCCCTCTGCCACCTGGGAGCGGGCCTAAACCAGCAGGTCGTTATCTCTTGAGGGGTCCCAGACTGTGAGAGGGCACAAGTGGGGCTGAGGGATAACCACCCCCCCCCGCCAGTGCACAAATTTTTGTGCACCGGGCCTCTAGTTTATTAATAAAGGAAGGGAGCAAGAGAATCAGACATTAAGCCTAATAAACTAGGGAGCTGAATCAGATATTAAGCCTGATTTACTAGGAAGCTATAACATTCATAGCCTCTCAGGGCACCATCTCATTCTTCGCCCTTGGGACTTAATCCCTGAGCAATCCCAGGAAGAATATCCTCAGGGAACAATCTGCCCAGTACCAGGATTATCAGGGAAAGATGAGGGGGGTGGGAAACTCCTCTTCTGGGCACAAGTCCAGTAGAAGCCAAGATGGACCAGGGATAGATCCTTCCACTATGAGGCACGCTCAGTTGGAGCTAACATGGTGACCATTAAGGAAAAGAATCTAGCTTAGCTTGGGAAAAAGAATCAGCTTGGATAAGGGACGCAGAACCCTAGAAGGTGTAGGAAATGGATTGGTTAGGGGGAGGGCCCAGCACAAGCCTATGAAGGATTGGGCAAGAGATTGGTTAGTTTAAAAGCCAACAGCTCTTTCCCAAGACCAATGTAATATAATCAAAGCTTAACCCTCTCAGTAGCACATGCTCGCCCTGTTTATTTGCATGTTCTCAGCCTTGTGGGACTGGCAGCCACAGTATATCCAAGCATAGCTCCCACTGGGGCTCCTATAACAATCATGAGGGCCCAAGCATAGGCAATGCAGGGCTAGCAGGAGCCCAGCAGGGAATAGAGACTAGGCTACCTAGACAGGAACATAGACTGAGCTGGACTAGCTTTGGCATAGAATGTAATATAATCAAAGCTTAACCCTCTCAGTAGCACATGCTCGCCCTGTTTATTTGCATGTTCTCAGCCTTGTGGGACTGGCAGCCACAGTATATCCAAGCATAGCTCCCACTGGGGCTCCTATAACAATCATGAGGGCCCAAGCATAGGCAATGCAGGGCTAGCAGGAGCCCAGCAGGGAATAGAGACTAGGCTACCTAGACAGGAACATAGACTGAGCTGGACTAGCTTTGGCATAGACTGAACTTAACTACACCCTGCCGGTGTTAGGCCAATGGCATAAAATTTCTAGGCCCTGGCCTTTCTTCTGGGCTTGGTGAAGACAAGGCTGGATTTCTTCCATCATAAAATGGAGCTGAGCCATCTGATCATGGATGAAACACCATGCACCTGGGGGAAGTTATTTATTTCTACCCTAATAAATCTTATAAGTATACCTGATCCTCCCCCAAAAAATGCCAAGGGCAAAAGACAAAGAGAGAATGATAAAAGCAGCAAGATAAAAGCAGTTAGTTATTTACAAGTGAGTGCCCATACAACTGTCAGCTGCTTTCTCAACAGAAACTATACAGGCCAGAAGGGAGTGGCAAGAAATATTCAAAATGATGAATAGCAAGAACCTACAACCAAGATTACTCTACCCAGCAGAACTATCATTTAGAACTGAAGGTCAGATAAAGAGCTTCACAGATAATAAAAAGCTAAAGGAGTTCATCATCATCAAACCAGTATTATATGAAATGCTGAGGGTATTATTTAAGAAGAGGAAGAAGAAGAAAAATATAAAGATAAAAATACAAACAACAAAGTGGCAACAAATACATATCTATCAACAATTGAATCTAAAAATCAAACAAATAAAAAATCTGATGAACAGAATAAACTGGTGAATAGAATAGAATCAGGGATATGGAAATGGAACAAACTGATGATTCTCAGAGAGGGAGTGTTAGGGGGGGCAGGAAGAGATTAGACAAAGACCTTATATGCATGTATGCATTGCCTACGGAAACAGACAATAGGGTGGCGAGGGCCTGGACTGGGGTGGGAACCAGTTGGAGGGGAGCTTTGGGGGGTGGGAGAGGTACATCTGTAATAATCTCAACAATCCTATATAATAAAAGGCTAATATGGAAATAGACCGAATGGTGGAACAACCGGAACAACCAAACAACCAAACAACCGGTTGCTATGATGTGTGCTGACCACCAGAGGGCATGTGTGGAACATGGCAGGCATTGGCCACAGCAGGATGGTGGAGCAGGTGAGTGGGGGCGCCAGACCAAGGCAGGGCGCTGGTCGCTATCATCGGGGTGAGTCTCTGGTGGTTACTGAAAATTCTTTGCTCCCACATGCCACTGTCCCACCTGGCGCATGCACCTGCTGCTGGTGCTGGCCCCACTCGCACCCACTGCCAGTACCAGCCCCACTCACACTTGCATCCAGTGTTGGAACTTCCGCTCCTACCCTCTGCTGGCGCCTGGCGCCGGTCCTGATCACTTGGCGCCGTCAGCGGGTGTGAGCATTGGCTGCCAGCCCCAATCGCCCCTCAGAGCTTCTCCACCTCCCCCTGCACCTGAGGGGTGATCAGGCAGCAGCCACCACTCGCACTCACTGATGGCACCGGCCCCTCTCGCAACCGCTGCTGGTGCCAGCCCCAATCACTCTGTGCTGTCAGCTGGTGTGAGTGGGGCTGGCACCGTCAGCGCGTGGGAGTGGTGGCAGCAGTGGGAGCGAGGCTGCCAGCAGAGAGGGGACCAGGGGCTGCAGCAGGAGGGGCCAGGTGGGGGCGTGGAGGATGGGCCAAGACCCACCCTTATGCCCACCAAAGCATCGTGGGTCACAGTTCCTTTCAAGGTGCACAAATTTGTGCACTGGGCCCCTAATCAAGATTATAAAATAAATAAAATAAAATGCTAGTCCCACCTTTTTGCAGAAAATTTACTCAGAATTATGACTTTTATAAAGTATTTCAAGTATTCTTACTTGAAAAGAAAAGACAAAATACTCCCACTTACAACAAACACATTATTTCTTATCTTCCTGGCAATTTCACCTTTATTGGGCCCATAAAATAGGAAAAACATCTAAAGACTTGTAAGCAGCCCAAATAAATGTTGCCGAGTTCACATTCCAAAGCATATAGACTTTATTCATAGAAGAGTACTTCACACACACTCTATTTACTCTTAACATTACACACAATTATATTTGGTTTTCTAGCCCATTGCAGATTAGAATCAGCCAGTTAGAATGGAAAGGGGAGCCGCTAAGGGAGGGTTAGAAATGCTATCAATAGAAGACACAAAACTGAAAATTCACAGCAGTTCTAGGGCATTTAAAATTTGGCAAAAAACTTTTTACAACTCCATACACATGAGAGCACACTGTATTACAACCCAGTGCAATCATCGATGTTCAGAATGATAACTTGGAGTCATCAAGGGAGACAGAGTGTGTAATATATTTTAGAAACATTTCCATCCAAAATGATTAACATTTTGAAGGGTAAGGTTCAGCAATACAGAACCTTGGTTTACTGAAACCTGGATTACTGAAGTCACCTCCTACCCTAGCTTCTGCGTCCAATCTTCCTACCCAACTCACAACTACCCACCTCCATCAAGTGATTTTTCATATATATATATAAAGCCAGTGACTGGAATGCTGTAACGACCAGAATGACCGGTCCCTATGACGCCCACTACAGCCAGCAAACCACCTGATCAGGGGATGGGGCTGGCCGGCCAACCTCCTGCAGCCCCTCCCCCGACCCGGCCCTGACCCAGATCAGCCCCCCCCCATCAGGGGCAGGGCTGGTTGGCCAACTGCCCACAGCCCCTCCCTCTGGCTGGCTCCACCCCCGATCAGCCCCCACCACATCGCCACATCAATCGGGGTGGAGATGGCTGGCCAACCACCCATGGACCCTCGCCCCAGCTGCTGGCTCACGATTGCCCCCCCCACCCAATTAGGGTGCAGGGCCAGCCAGCCCACCACCCACAGCCCTTCCCCACCGCCAGCCCCACTCCCGAACAGCCCCCACCCCCACGATCGGCCTACAGTTCTTCCCCCAGCTATTTCTGCCCCTGATTGGCACCCCCACTCCAATCAGGGGCAAGGCCAGTGGCTAACACCAGTGGCTCCTCCCACTTGATGGCTCCACCCCTGATCAGCCCCCCACACACCAATCAGGGGCGGGGCTGGCTGGCCAACATCCCATGGCCCCTTCCTGGCTGCTGACTCCCAATGGGCCCCACCTACCCTATTCAGGGGAGGGGCCCACTGATCAATTGCCCGCAGCCCCTCCCCAGCAGCCTGTCCCTGATGGGCCCCTATCAGGGTAGGCCCGCTAGCCAACTTCCCTCCATCTCCTCCTCTCAACAAGCCCAGACCCGATCCACCCCAATTGGAGCCAGGCTGGCTGGACCCCATCCATGCACGAATTCGTGAACTGGGCCCCTAATGTTACTATAAGATTAATTTTCTTAAAGCAATATCTCTGATCAAATTAATTCCACATTCAGGAATCATCAGTGTTTCTCCCACACCAATAAAACAAAATACTCAACTTATTATTTAAAGACTTTCTACACTATAGCCTCAATCTATCTTTCTAACTTTATCTACTACCATTCTTCTGCTATTACCAGCAGTTCTCAAAATGTGGTCTCTAGACCAGCAGCATCAGCATCACCTGGGAACTTCTTCAAAATGCACATTATTGGACCCCACCATAAACTACTAAATCAAAAACTCCAGAAGTGGGGCACAGAAATGTAGGTTATTGCTTTTAAATATTTTATTGATTTTTAAACAGAGATGAAGGGAGAGGAAAGGAGAGAAAAAAAAATCAATGTGAGAGTCAAACATTGATTGGCTGCCTCCTGCATGCTCCCTACTGGGGATCAAGCCTACAACTTCGGCATGAGATGATGCCCGACCAACTGAGCCACTCCAGCCAGGGCAGAAATCTGGGTTTTAATAAGCCTTACAGGTGGTCCAGATATACCTCAAGTTTGAGAACCACCAATATAGCAATCTGAACTGGCCATTACATAATTATGTTTTACCTCTCCTCCATCTGTGGTTTGCTCATGACATTCCCTTTGTTTGAAATTGCTTTTGCTTCTCCTCCCTTATATATAAAAAAAAGCCTACATATTCTTGAAAAAATACCTCCAATGATATATCCTTTAGGGTGTATCTTATATTCCACCCAATCAGATACAAATTCTTTCTCCTTAGAAAACCTCACAAAAATTTACTTGCAATCCATACATTCTTTTTTGTTTTGTTTTGTTTTTGTTTTTGTTAATCCTCACCCAAGGATATTTTTCCATTGATTTTTAGAGAGATTGGAAGAGAGAGGAAGAGACAGAGAGAAACATCGATGTGAGAGAGACACATAGATTGGTTGCCTCTTGCACACACCCCAGCCAGGGCCAGGAACCTATAACCAAGGTAGTTACCCTTGACCAGAATTGAACTGGGACCCTTCAGTCTGTGGGCTGATGCTCTATCCACTGAGCCAAACCCAGCTAGGCTTCATCCATCCATTCATTTTTTTTTTCCATTCAACTAGTATTCACTAAAGTTGGCCATGTGTCAGGCACATGGCACTGAGGATTCAGATGGACAAATAGACAGGAAATTATACCACAGTATCCCACGCTGGTAATGCTAGAGCGCATAAAAGGAGCATCTCTCCCAGACATACAGGTTTGATTAACACTTCTTATGGAAAGTGTCATCTGAGCTGACTATGAGAAAGATGAGTAGAGATAATCAGCAAGGAGAATTTTTAAAAACAATTATCAACATGTAATCAAGTCCCGTTTTAAGTATAAAACCATTTATGATATTAAAATATCGAATTTAGTTGAGTGGTGCAAATAAATACTTGCCAGAATGTCAAGGTCTCTTTGGGGAGCTTTTCTTCCCTCCAACAGCTGTTGTTAATACAAAGATACTAGGCAATTCAATTATCTCCAAAGTGTGTCAGTCATATATGTGGCATCTTGGAGAGTCCCCTTCCTGAAATCCCTGAAGATGATCTCATGTTTGGCCTATTTCTAAATACTTCAGCCAGCTTTCCTGCCTCAAGGCATCATAAGCTATTGCTAGAACCACCATATATTATCATTGCTGTTTTAACCACCTAAAAGCCCAACTAGATTCTCACCAACCCCTCTACCAAATGATACCTCATTAAAAATATCAAAGCTACCCAGAAATGAACCCCTATTCTAATATCACCACCACACAATTGACCTTCATTCACAGAGTTCCTTAAACTTAAAAGGACCTCCTCTTGTCAATTAGGCAAATTATAGTCTTTGATTCCTTCAAGGTCAGATGAATTCCCAGGCTGTCAAGGGTCTGAGAACCTTGAGAGCTAGTGTTTAAAGTGACTACTAGCAGGAAGAAAGCTATTTCCCAGTTCACTGGAGTCTCCCTTCAGAGTCAGCTGAAAGTCATGAACATGGGATCTCAAACTGACTAGTCTGCTCAGAAATTCTAAATTCATCCTTCTTGAGGTGGCTGTAGACTAGGTCCAACTGACATGATAATCCACAGACCAGTGTCTGACATCAGATCTAAATGTTATCCTCTAACCAAATACCCTTGTTTAAAAAAGTTGTGGATGTGAAATAACTTTGCTGAAAGAGCAAGGAGATTACATAGTGCTGAGAAAAGAACATTAAAATCAGAATCAAAAAAAAAATGGACTATTGCCCCTTTTCTGTCAAGCCATCAGACTTGTGACCTCTCTGAGCCTCCTCTTCCCCAGCCGCAACTTGAGGAAATCAGGTGTAACTATACTAGTACAACGGTGACAGATACTTCTAGGTGTCTAACCCAACATCCATTCTTCCATTCAGACTTAGTTTAGAACCCCAAGAATGAAGTGCTAAACTAGCTGCAATATAAGCACAGCTGACCGACTTGGAGCTATGCCCAATGTTCAGAGAGCAGCCAGTTGCATGAATGCCCCCTGGATCCCATGGTTTCAATAAATAGCAGCGTATATTGATCCAGAACTACCTCTATTTGGACTATTAAGTCCAGAAGGCATAGGAGTCAGGGGCTCACACTAATTCACAATACTATATGCTCTCATTATCTGATGTTTCACTCTGGCCTATTTTTTACTTTACAAATTAGATATATTTTTATTACTATATACCAGTGATGGCAAACCTATGACAGGCGTGTCAGAGGTGACACGCGAACTCATTTTTTGGTTGATTTTTCTTTGTTAAATGGCATTTAAATATATAAAATAAATATAAAAAATATAAGTCTTTGTTTTACTATGGTTGCAAATATAAATGAATTCGGCAATGTAGCAGGATACAAAATTAATGCTAAGAAATCCATGGCATTTCTTTACACCAATAGTGAACTTACAGAAAGTGAAACTACAGAAGCAATCCCATTTACCATTGCACCAAAAAAATTAAAATACCTAGGAATAAACTTAACTAAGGAAGTAAAAGACTTATATGCCAAAAACTACAGGACACTGAAAAAAGAGATAGAGGAAGACATAAACAGATGGAAGAATATACCGTGTTCATGGATTGGTAGAATCAACATCATCAAAATGTCCATACTACCCAAAGCAATTTATAGATTCAATGCAATCCCCAGTAAATTACCAACGGCATATTTCACAAATCTAGAACGAACGTTCCAAAAATTCATCTGGAATAAAAAAAGACCCCAAATAGCTGCAGCAATCCTGAGAAAGAACAAAGTAGGTGAGATCTCAATACCAGATTTCAAGATGTATTACAAAGCCACTGTTCTTAAAACAGCTTGGTGCTGGCACAAGAACAGACATATAGATCAATGGAATAGAATAGAGACCCCAGAAATCGACCCAAACCACTATGCCCAATTAATATTCGACAAAGGAGGCAAGAGCATACAATGGAGTCAAGACAGTCTCTTTAATAAATGGTGTTGGGAAAATTGGACAGATACATGCAAAAAGATGAAACTAGACCACCAACTCACACCATACACAAAAATAAACTCAAAATGGATAAAAGACTTAAACGTAAGACGGGAAACCATAAAAATACTAGAGGAATCCACAGGCAGCGAAATCGCAAACATATGCCGAAGGAAGTTCTTCTCTGATAATGCTCCTAGGGCAATGGAAACTAAAGAGAAAATAAACAAATGGGACTACATCAAAATAAAAAGCTTTTGCACAGCAAAGGAAACCATCAACAAAACAACAAGAAGACCCACTACATCGGAGAACATATTTGCCAATGATACCACCGATAAGGGTTTAATTTCCAACATTTACAGGGATCTCATGAAACTTAACAAAAGGAAGATAAACAATCCAATAAAAAAAAAATGGGCAACGGACCTAGATAGACACTTTTCGAATAGAGGACATACAGAAGGCCGAAAGACATATGAAAACATGCTCAAAGTCACTAATTATACGAGAGATGCAAATCAAAACGACAATGCGTTATCATCTCACACCTGTCAGAATGGCTATCATCAACAAATCAACAAACAACAAGTGTTGGAGAGGATGTGGAGAAAAAGGAACTCTTCTGCACTGCTGGTGGGAATGCGGACTGGTGCAGCCACTGTGGAGAACAGTTTGGAGCTACCTCAAAAAAACTAAAAATGGAACTCCCATTTGACCCAGTGATCCCACTACTAGGAATATATCCCAAGAAACCAGAAACGCCAATCAGAAAGGATATATGCACCCCTATGTTCATAGCAGCACAATTCACCATAGCTAAGATTTGGAAACAGCCTAAGTGCCCATCAGCAGATGAATGGATTAGAAAACCGTGGTACATATACACAATGGAATACTATGCTGCGGTAAAAAAAAGGAACTCTTGCCTTTTGCGACAGCATGGATGGAACTGGAGAGCATTATGCTAAGTGAAATAAGCCAGTCAGAGAAAGATAAATACCACATGATCTCACTCATTTGTGGATTATAGAGAACAACATAGACTGATGAAAAGGGACAGACCCAAAGACTGAGAAACAGCGATCAGGCTATCAATCCCCAGAAGGAAAGTAGGGGAAGGCGGGGGTAAGGGGAAGAGATCAACCGAAGGACTTGTATACATGTATATAAGCCAAACCAATGGACATGGACAACAGGGGGATGGGAGCATGAGTGTGCGGGGCGGGGGGGGGGGGGTTGGGGGTTAATGGGGGGGGGGATGAGGACACATTTGTAATACCTTAACTAATAAAAAAGAAATAATAATAATAATAAAATTTCTATATGTGACACGGCACCAGAGTTAAGTTAGGGTTTTTCAAAATGCTGACAGGCCAAGCTCAAAAGGTTCGCCATCACTGCTATATACTATCAGTGTTGCTCTAGATTTACACCCATGCTTACCAACATTTTATTCACATTCCTTATTGTCTGCCAGGCTTTCTCTCTGGGAGCATTTTCCTCCTGTCTGAAGTATAGCCTTAAATTTTTCCATTAGTCTCTGTTTTGTGTGTGTGTGTGTGTGTGTGTGTGTGTGTGTGTGTGTTGTTGTTGTTGTTGTTGTTGTTGTTGTTTTTTACAATAAACATCAAATTTGTTTTTCTAAAAATATCCTTAATTATGTCATTTTTGAAAATTATTTTTGTTGTGTATACAACCTAGGTTGATGATTACACTGTGGAGGGCACGGGGCAGCCAGGTGCTCTGCTCACCAATATTGCCGGATAGACCCCAGACATTGTCTGTTCAGGCAGACAACTGGTCCTCTGAATCCCACCATTTAGGCAGACTGGGCCACTATGACTGGTCTGTGTGCCCCAGGGGCTTTGGGTCCCAGCAGTGGGGACATGAACAACCGTCCTTGGCTTAGGGACCCTGGAACAGGGCCATTCCCTGAAGCCTCCTCCCACGGAAGATCCTGTGGTTCCCTCAAAATAGCAATTTCTCTACTCAAGTGGAGACCCAATAGCTTTTCAAATCAGAAAATAAGGTCACCTTATAAAAATTTGCAAACACATGCTAAGAGTTTTCCTCTACTGCCATCTTGTGGATTCCTTGATGAAAAAATAGGAAAAGGCTACAGGGTTTTTTTTTAATCTCTAATTTTTCAAAACCCATATACCATCACCTATATTCACCAACTCTTAAAATCTTGTTACATCCACTCCATCTCACAACATACCCACACCCACACTTCACTTTTTCCAAATCATAGAAAATTAGGTTATTTTCATCATAACACTTCAACATGAAATATTTTAGTATGCAGTTCCCAAGAAAAGATCCTGCTATTTAACTGCAACAACAGCACACCTGAAAAAAATCACAATAAATTATATATCTAGTATCCAGTCCATACTAAATTTTTTTCAGTGTCCCTAAACTGTCATTTATAGATTATGTTTTTCCAATCCAGAATCCACTCAATATTCACTCAAAGCATTTGGCTGTTATCGCTTTAGTGTCCTGAAATCCAGAACAATCCCCCTGCCTTCCTCTGTTCTTCATGACATCAAATAATTGAAAGAGTCCTGGTCAGTTGTCTATCACACTCCACATTATAGAACTGCCTGTTTCCTTGTGATAAAATTCAGGTCAAACATTTCCAGCAAGAACCTCACATAAATGACACTGGGCTTCCACAGTGTAAAGTAAAACCACTATTGGTGCTGCCAAGCTTGACCACTTGGTTAAGGTGATTACCACTGGACTTTTCCATTGTAAGAGTACATTTGTTCTTTTATTAAAAACAATCTGTGAATAGCCAGACTCATTAAAAAATAGGGACCCAAATAAATAAAATCAGAAATGAAAGAGGTTAAGTAACAACTAACACCATAGACATACAAAGGATGGTAAGAAAATACTATGAACAACTATATGCGAACAAACTGTTCAACCAGGACAAAATGGAAAAATTCCTAGAAAAATACAATCTTCCAAACCTTAATCAGGAAGAATCAGAAAACCTGAATAGGTGGGTAACAACGAGTGAAATTGAAGCAGTAATCAAAATAATCCCAGCAAACAAAAGTCATGGACTGGATGGCTTCATAGATGAGTTTTACCAAACATTCAAAGAACTAACACCCATCCTCCTCACTCTATCCCAAAATTTTCAAGAGGAAGGAAAACTTCTAAGCTCCTTTTACAAGGCCAGATTTAGCCTATTTCCAAAACCAGATAAAGACACTACAAAGAAAGAAAATTAAAGGCCAATATCCCTGATGAACATAGACGCTAAAATTATCAACAAAATTTTAGCAAATAGGATCCATCAATACATTAAAAAGATCATACACAATAACCAAGTGGGATTTATTCTGGGGATGTAAGGCTGGTATAATAGTCACAAATCAATAAGTGTGATACATCACATAAACAAAATGAAGGATAAAAAACACATGATCATATCAATAGATATAGAAAAAGCATTCAACAAAATTTAACACCCATTTTTAATAAACACTCTCAGCAAAGCATGAATAGTGGGATCATATAACAACATAATAAAGACCATATATGACAATCCTACAGCCAACATCATACTCAATGGGCAAAAACTAAAAGTATTTTCCTATAGCACAGGAACAAGATGGGGATGTCCACTTTCCCCACTCTTGCTCAGCATAGCTCTAGAACTCCAAGACACAGGGATCAGACAAGAAGACAAAATAAAAGGCATTCAAATTGGAAAGGAGGAAGTAAAATTGTGATTTTTCACAGGTGACATGTGAAGGCTATATTTATGTTTTGTTGTCTAACGCATTATTTGGCAAGGCACACAGGTGTCAGTCAGCCCAAACTTTGTCTCCCAGCCTTGGTGCTCAACTGAGACAAAGTAAACAGAATACTTGGGAGTATTGTTGGCTTTTCCTGGGAGATGCTAGTCTATGTGACCTATTTTTTTTTTGTTTTTGTTCCTCTATTTTTTAAAACTTTTATTTGGAAATAATTATAAATTCAGAGGAAGTTGCAAAGATAGAACAGAGGGGTCCCTATTATTTTTCATCCAGTTTCCTTCAATGGTAATATCTCATATAATTACAGTACAATATCAAAACCAAGAAATTGACATTGGTACAATGTGTGCGTATAGTTCTATATCATTTTATCACATATGCAGGTTCATTATTACCATTATTGGAATCCAGATACAGCATTATTCCTTTACCACAAAGATCTCCCTAGTGCTTTTAATTATAGTTAGACCTACCCCCACCTCTCTGCATAACCTATTTTTAACTATTTAGGGAATATACTGCCTCAGGTAGAATTTAACTGATTCCAAAGACAGACCTCCATAATTTTCATTACCAAGAAATCTCTGACAACTCATCAAAGCTGTTTTGAGCCTGGGCTCACAGCCGTTTGCTTTATTCCCATAAAAAAATCTGAGATATATCAAATCCTTTCCAAGATTATCAAATATAGGCAGAGATCCAAGATAGTGGCCAACGGGACAGCAGGCTGCAAGATAGTGTGTGACTGCGAGAGTGAAAGGAGAGTGCGTGGAGAGTGTCTGTATGTGTGAGTGAGGGACAGTTATATTTCACAGAACTGTTGGGGACTGGCAGACCAGGCTCCCCTGGCTGGGCAGCCTCTACTACCACTGAAAATCTCTTCCAGAGCAGCCGGCTCTGCCGCAGAGACCACACCATCTTGAAGGGGGAGAGCAGCTGTGATGGGAAGCCCAGACTTACCTTCACCTAGGGAGACCTCAGATACCTCCTGGGACCCTACAGCCACAACGCCCAGGGACTAGCTGCCTCAGCTGCAAACCCACAAACACCAAGACTCCAGCCTCCCAGACTGTGGGTGCTTAAAAAGTTTGTCTTGGGGAAGACAAGGTGGCGGCCGAAAGCGCGGACGGGTCCTGCTTTTTCTCGCAGAGCGGATAAAAGGAACAGCTGAATCAAATAACATACACCTGTAATTGGTGAATTAAACACAGCTGGTGAGGCAATCTGTGGATGGAAAGGTCAGAAATTGCCTGGAGATAGGTGGGATCTGGGTTCTGAGCTGGAGGGAGAAATGCGGGAGGCGGGATCTAGAGTTTCAGAGGGAGACTGCTCTCCATCAAATCCGCAGCCCTTGAGGTCAGTGTAGCCCTGGAATGTGGAAGGAGGACTCTGGATCTAAGCCCTCAGCTGTGAGAGACTGTGCCCAGAAAGGCTGCTTGAAGTTCCGTACGGGCCACACAGTGCCAGGGGAAGAAAGATGTGAGCCAGCGAGGTTGCTTTGTTGTTTTGACTTCTTTTGTTTTGTTTTGTTTTGTTTTGTTTTGTTTTGTTCAATCTTTAATTTCTTTATTGAATAAGGTATTACATATGTGTCCTCATCCCCCCCATTAACCTCCATCCCCCCCACTCATGCTCTCTTCCCCCTTTTGTCTGTGTCCATTGGTTGGGCTTATATTCATGCATACAAGTCCTTTGGTTGCTCTCTCCCCCTGACCCCCACCCTCCCCTACTTTCCCTCTAAGGTTTGACAGTCTGATCGCTGCTTCTTGACTTCTTTGCTTTTGCTTTCAAAACCCAGTACATAGACTCTTCCAATTAAAAAACACTCACCAAGACTACAGGGGAAGGTGGTTTTTGTGGAAACTGGGGAGCAGAATAGGGAGAGATGAGCAGGAAACCAGCTCTGGGACAGTCCGTCCCTCCAGCCCAGTATTGAGTGTGGCAGGGAAAGGAAGAGTCTAAAAACAATGGATTGAGGGGCCATTTGGTCCCGTAAACCAATACAAAAACACCACCACTCAGGGGCTGTGTCAGAAATAGATGCTTGTGTAAATACAACTGAAGTCAGGCAGAGAAATAAAGTGAGCAGAGTGATCCCACCTACTTGAAACCAAGGTTGTGGCTTATGACACAGAGGAAGGGTGGATCACAGGGAACTTCAATGCTGTGCTGACTACCTGACAGGAAAGAGATGTGCCAGGCAGAACAGTAGAGAGGGGTCTTAAACTAGCCCCTATGGGTCATTTCAGCTCCACTGAAGTGAATGACCTTCACTACTTCAGTTTTTTACTTTTTATCTTTTACTTAAAAAAATATTTTTTCTCATTTTATTTTACTTTTTTATTATTATATTTTTATATTTAATTATTATTACTATTATTTTACCTTTTTTAAAGTTTTATTTTATTTCATTTCTTCTTTATTTTATTTTTTGGATTAGTGTTCTACATACTATTTTTATTTTTATTTTAGCATTATTTTACTTTATCTCAATTTTTCCTTTATGCCAACACTTTCTTCCTCACTCTTCCCATTTTTTTTAAATATATATTTTATTGATTTTTTACAGAGAGAAAGGGAGAGAGATAGAGAGTTAGAAACATCGATGAGAGAGAAACATCGATCAGCTGCCTCCTGCACACCCCCCACTGGGGATGTGCCTGAAACCCAGGTACATGCCCTTGACCGGAATCGAACCTGGGACCTTTCAGTCCGCAGGCCGACGCTCTATCCACTGAGCCAAACCAGTTTCGGCAACTCTTCCCATTTTTCATCCTGTTTCTCTTACCCTGTTCCTGCTTTAGTTTATCTCTAGCATTTCTTTTTGCTCACTGTTAACACATTGTTTGCGGGTAGTTTTTATCGCGCGCTGACAGGTGGCGCGGGCCATTTTTGCTAATTTTTTGCGCAAATGGCAACGTTCAGTAAAATTACGATAACTTTAGTTTTACGTATTTATACATTACCCGCATTCTACTGCTAGTCTATAAAAAACGTATTAATACGTGTCCCACGCTCTACTACCAGTCAACGTAAAACATATAAGTAAAACGTATAAATACGTTTCCCGCATACAATGTGTTAAAAACTGATCTTACTCATATATCTAATTTCCTCTCCCCTGTCCAAGTCCATGCACACTTCTCTTTTCTTTTTCTTGACTAGCCAAAATTTTTTCTTCCTTTTCCTTTTTTTTCTTTCTTTCTGTCTTGTTATTTGTTTGATTGTTCATTAGTTTGCTTTATAACTGGTCTTGTTTTTTTCTTTTCTTTTCTTTTTTTTGCTTCTGCTTTTCCTCTCCTCACCTGTACTCTTCTTCTACTAATAGCTTAATTAGTTTCAATCACCAACTCAGGCATATCTACTCTCCATTCCCCTTTTCCAAAAATACATGAATACATAAATAAATTAAAGGAAAAAATTTATATATATATATATATATATATATATATATATATATATATATATTCTTTTATATTACTAGAGGCCTGGTGCACGAAATTCATGCACAAGGGGGGGAGGTCCCTCAGCCCAGCCTGCACCCTCTCAGATCCAGGACCCCTTGGGGGATGTCCAACTGCGTCTCGCAGTCCGGGACAGCTGGCTCCTTACCACTCTCCTGCCTGCCTGATCGCCCCTGACCATCTCTTCCTGCCTGATGGCCCTAACTGCTCCCCTGCTGCCTGATCACCCCTACCTGCCTCTGCCTCACTCTGCACCTAAGACCCAGGATTCCCTCCTCCGGCTGTTGCAGGCATCCAGGACCTGAGCTTCCCTCCCTGTGGCTAGCCGCAGGCACCCAAGACCTGGGCCAGCTATGCCCAGGCTGGCTGTAGCTGCAGGGGACCATGGGCAGGCTGCAGCCACAGATGCCTGGGACCACGGGGTAGGCACTTGTCCTTCTCCTGGGCCACAGCCACAGGCACTGGCATCCGGGACTGCAGGGTGGGTGGCTTCTCCCTCTCCCAGGCTGCAGGCGCAGGTGCTGGTGCCCAAGACCATGCGATGGGTGGCTTGTCTCTGGTGCAGGCAAAGCCGCTGGCACCTGGGACCATGGGGTGGATGGCTTGTCTTTCTGCCAGGCTGCAGCCCCAGCAACTGGCACCCAGGATCACGGGATGGGAGGCTTGTCTCTCTCCCAGGCCTCAGGCACAGGCACAGCCACTGGCATCCAGGACCGCAGGGCAGTCAGCTTGTCCCTCTCCTGGCCCACAGCCTGGCTGATCCCCATTCTTCTCTTGTGAGCTCATTTGCGACTGTCTGGTCCCCATTCCTCTCTCACAAGCTCATTTCTGCCTGGCTGGTCCCCATTCCTCTCTCATGAGCTCATTTGTGCCTGGCTGGTTCCCATTACTCTCTCCCCAGTGTTGACTTTCTGAGCAGTTCCAGTGTGAGGGTGCAAGGGTGTGAGGGCATGACAACCATTTGCATATTAGCTCTTTATTATATAGCATATATCTATTTAGTATTTTGTTTTTTACTTTTCTTCTTATACACTCATTCTCTTTTTACCTCCTCTATATTGAATCATGGCCATTTCCCCATTCATTCAATTCCGTGACCTTACCTTCTGGAAATAAGCTCTGCCTCTTCAAATTCAGCTTCCCTCCTTCTCTTCTGGATGTTTTCTGTTTGCATTTTTTTGGATTAGTTGTTGGTTTTGTGGAGGTTTCTCCTCATATACATATATTTTACCCCTACTTTTAGTCTTTTTCTTTTCCCTTCTACATTTTTCCTTTTTTCAATATCATTTTTGCAGTCTTTTCTCTCCTCTAATTCTCTTTTCTCTGGTGGTCACCTCTATTTGGGATTATTGGTATCATGAATGCATTTGTGTTTGGTGCCCTGTGTGTTGTGTCTGGTTGTGTTGTATTTTGTGCCTTTAGGTCGATGCAGGAGAGAGAGAGAGAGCTACATAACCAAACATCCTGAGAGGATCAGACATGGGGAGACAAAGAAACAGCCCCCATACAAAAGAAAAAGAGGAATCACTGGAAAAGGAAGTAAACAAAATGGAGGCAAGCAATTTGTCAGAGAAAGAATTCAGAGCAATGGTCATAAGGACACAGAAAGGATGGAAGACAAATTCAACAACATGTGTAACAACCAAGAGGAAATGAAGAAGAACCAAGAAGAAATGAAGAATGACATCTCTGTAATAAAGAACACAATAGAAAGCATTAGCAGTAGACTAGAGGAAGCAGAGGACCACATCAGTGAGCTAGAACACAAGGTAGGAAAAACACCCAAGCAGAGCAACAACTGGAAAAAAAACTTAAAAAACAAGAGGAGAACATAAAGGAAATTTTGGACAACATGAAACAAAACAACATCTGCATAATAGGGTGCCAAACCAGTCCTTCTCCTCAAGTGTCCCATCTTAGTCAATAACACCACTATTTTTACATTTGGGCCATCATTTAGAAGCCGGAAAGTCATACTCCCTTTTAAACCCCATCAATTTCCCACACACACACCATATTAATACAACAGCCTTACAACTGGTTTCTTTGACACTAGTGTTGCTCGCTTCCAATTCTCCAAACAACACACAGAGTAATCTCTAATGATATAGATTTTAGAATATCATTCCTTTGCTTAAAACCCTTCATTGGGTCCCTTCTGTCCAGAGGATAAAACCCAACTTATTAATGTGCATTATATTCTGATCTAACATTTAAGTCGAGCTGCTGCCATCCTGAACAACTTGCAGTGCTATAAATACTCCATGCACTTGGGCCTTTGTACCTGAGACACTCCTCCTATGACACAGTGATTACATGGCAAACACCTGTTGATTCTCCTTTTAATTTTATGTCCCTTCTTGAAGTCTGGGCTATGTGCTCCTGCTATGTGTTCTCATGGAACTTGGTACTCCTATTATAGCCCTGTCATTACTTCTTTACTAGCTTCCTCCACAGCTGGACTGTAGAGCTCCACGAAGGAAAGGCCTAGTGACTAGGCCTTTCTATGTACTAGAGATATAGTCATAGGCAAGATAGACTACTCTAACTTGCCTATAACTACATCTCTAGCACATAGAAAGTTCATGGCCCATAGCAGGAGCTCAATTCATGTTCACTTAATGAATGAACCACAAGCCCAGGTAAACTTGAGCCCCAAACATTTCAAAAGGAGAAAGTGAATCATAAAATAAGATATAAATTTTTAAAATATCAATTTATATATGTCACAGAATACAACTGTTTTCTTTAAAATGTAAAGAAAACATACCATAACAACAATGTTCATCTCTGTGTAGTGGGAATTTTTTTCTTTCTTCTACATAATCACATAACCTTATTTACTAAATTTTCTATAATGAGTATGCCTGACTTTTATGGTGAAAAAAATGTTATGTTATAAAATAAAAAGAAGAACCCAACTACAAAATATTTTTACATATTTTCCTTAAAATAAACAGAGTATCATATACGGTTAAATATGATCACTGGTGGGGTTTTTTTTAACCCACTTTACTAGAAGGTGAATAACAATATGAAATCTCTGCCATTACTATCTAGGACCTCAAATGCCAGGAGTGCTTTTCGTATGTTTTTTTAAAATTCTGTTGAAATTATTTTTAATGAAAAGAACTCAGACTCTGGTTTGATGCACAGAAACAGAACTATCAACTTTATTTTAAGAAGTAAACATAACAAAATTGAGGACTAATTTTTATCCTTCTAAAATGCTCCATCAGGTTAAGTCTTCTCTGAATGGTTTGCATTCTTCTCATGCTACAGGAGAAAAGTAAACCAGAGTTAAACAACTTGAAAGGACTACCATATACACATCACACTTTGTTATAAAAGGAAATGACTGCAACAAATTTCTCAGTCTCTATATATTGAAATTTATGATTAGCATGCATTTTCAGTTTACCAGTATATCATCTTATATTACTGTGAGACATACAGACAAAATCTGCTATCTCACAATGAAGATTTTGTAATAAAAAAGTTAACTTCTATGCCCCAGTAAATAGCCACAGAGTTTGTATTGTTAATCTAGCTATAATGTAATATATGTGTGCATATGTCTATATACATATATGCAGCTTATTCTAATACTGCATTGGATAAGATTGGAGAGCAGACAGCCGATTCAATCCCAGATCTTTCAGACTCCTGAGACTATATGCTCTGTCCTCTAGATATGTGGTGTGATCTATGGGAGAGTATGGCCATTATTATTTTGCAAGAGTGTATATGTGTCTATCATGGAGTCTCAGAGTCAGAGAGGCCAGATTCCATTTCTTTGTTCCCATGAAGGGTTGAGCAACATATACCAATAATGTGGCACACAAATAACTTTGTACATTTCTTGTCCACCTTCCTACCATCTAAATAGCCCTAGCGATATTATCACTTCAGAAGTTGATACTCCTATGGTCCTAACATCTGTGGTAAAAAGTAAACATTAAATGAACCAAGATGATGGTAACAAGAATAAAATATGAAGTGCTTCAACTTTATATTCTATTGTCATTACCTTCATCCTCTTGTTCCTTGTCCTCATTTAATCCTTCCTCATTTTCGATTGCTGCCCTTAACATTTCAGCATCCCTCTTTAGTTTGTTTCTTTGTTTCTTCAACTTCTTGAAAATCCTTTTGGCCTTCCTTCGTAAAGGATAGATCCATTTGCTGTAATATTAAAAGTTCAAAGTGAAACCTTGTTTCTCAACAGTGATAGAACAATAACTACTGGCATGTTATAAGGAAAAGGCCATTTGCCCACATAACTCTCTACACATTCCAACCTGACTGTTTAACTCACTGAATTTAAATATCTAACAGAAAATATTGCACTTGGCCCACTCATATTTTTCATTATTACCATTATTATTAATCTATGAGGTGTCTTTTTGATCATTTTATCCTCTTCAACTGTAATGCTGTCCTATTTCCTTCTGCTGACAACATCACCCACATTTCAAGGCTCAGCTTATATATTATTTCTCTAATAGGTCTTCCCTTTTCACTCCTAACCTACAAGGATTCCTTCCTTCTATGAACTTCAATACTAAATAGTAATAGTTCACATTATATTATCATCTATAATTTTATAATTTTTCACTTTCACTAACTATTGCTATCTCTGGTATTCAGTCCTATACTTCTTTGCATTTGTGTGGACAGTAGGTGGAAGGGGGCCCTTGAGATTCTATGATAGGCCAAGAACTTGGCCAGATGCTTTATATAATTTATCTCATTTAATCCTCACAACAACCCTAGAAGGTGAATATTGTATTTCCTATTTTGCAAGTGATTAAACTGGGGCTTAAAGAGGTTAGGAGTGGTAAATGGAGATGCTAGGTCTGCCTGACTCTAAAGTACAGACTCTTCCATTAAACCACACTGCAGCATTAGTGAATAATGACTAGTAATGAGAAATGTGTGCCAAGGCTTGTGTATAAGTACTATATGTGCACAATCTTATTTAATCTTCATTAAGACTTAATAAGGCAAGTATTTCTTTCATAATTTACATTTTCAGATGAGGAAACTGAGGCACCAAGAAGGAAAGTAACTTGCCTGAGGTTACCAGATTACCCAGTGGTGTAGCCAGGATTCAAATCCAGACCTGCCTAGATCTAAAGCACAATCTCTCACCTATTATGCTAACCTGTCTCTTTTTCCCCTTGGAGCTTGGAAATAATTTCAGGCTAAAGCCGTACCTTGTAACTTTAAATAATCTACAGAGCCTGGAAATCAAAGAGGGTTCAGAAACTATGTTGATTTACATGTTTATAGAGTTTTCACTCTCTAACCACAAGTGAAGGGGGGAAAAGGGAATGCTCAAAGCAGAGATAACGATGGAAACCCATAAGAGAAATAAAGGAAGAAAGATTTGCAAGTAATATTATTAAGAGTTAATAACAAATGCATTCCTATCCTCAGCTCAATGCATGAAATAGGAGCAATCAGGTTCTGAGCATACAGGGCCCAGAGATAGATAAGCTTGCCTTTGAAATGATGACTTTGAAGGTAATACTCACTTTTCTCCACTAAAACTTCATTACTGGGTGTCACTGAGCTCCACTAGGTAAGACAGATATGGAGCAAATACATATCTTTTTCTCAATTAATCATAAAAATAGTCTCCAGGCATAAATGAAGTACTGGGTGAAGGCCAAATTTATATTTATATGATTTGTCTGTGGCCTTTTTATATTGTAGTGTTGTTAACTACAGTCTCAAAAAATAATAACTGAAGAAACTATATATGTGTTTCAGAATGCAGAATATTTTGAATTTTTTTATTTTTCAACTAGAGGCCCGGTGCACAAAAATTTGTGCACTCGGGGGGGGGAGGGGGGGTCCCTCAGCCTGGCCTGTGCCCTCTAGCAGTCTGGGACCCCTCGGGAGATAACGACCTGCTGGCTTAGGCTTGCTCCCAGGTGGCAGAGGGCAGGCCCAATCCCTAGGTGCAGCCCCTGGTCGGGCTCAGAGCAGGGCTGATTGGGGAATTGGGGCGCTGCCACCTGTCACACTCAAGGCAGGGTCGATGGGGAGGTTGTGGAGCAACCCCCTGTCACACACAGAGCAGGGCCCATCAGGGGGGTTGGGGCTCTGTACCCTGTCACGCACAGAGCAGGGCCCATCAGGGGGTTGGGGTGCTGCCCTCTATCACCCACAGAGCAGGGCAGATCAGGGGGTTGGGGCGCCGCCACTCTCACACTCAGGGCAGGGCTGATGGGGAGGTTATGGCTCTACCCCGTCACACACAGAGCAGGGCCCGTGGGGGGGGGAGCTCCCCCCTATCAGGCACAGAGCAGGGTGGATAGGGAGGTTGTGGCCCCGCCCCCTGTCACACACAGAGCCGCAGGACGATCAGGGGGTTTGGGTGCTGCCCCCTGTCATGCTGATTCCAGTGCCGGGAGGCCTCACGGCTCCGCTGATCCCGGTTCTGGGAGGCATATTACCCTTTTACTATATAGGGTAGAGGCCTGGTGCACGGGTGGGGCCGGCTGGTTTGCCCTGAAGGGTGTCCTGGATCAGGGTGGGGGTCCCCACTGGGGTGCCTGGCCAGTCTGGGTGAGGAGCTGAGGGCTGTTTTCAGGCTGGGGGTGACTGAACTCCCAAACGCTCCTTTTTTCCTTTTTTTTTTTTAATTCTGGGCCAGCTTTAGCTTGAGGCTTGGCTCCAGCTCTTAGGCCTCCGGCTGAAAGTAGGTTTCTGGCCTTTGCTTACAATGTTGCGAATCTGCTGGCTGAAGTTGGGTGTATTTGTTACAATGTTTCTTAAACTGCCCTTTCTTAAACTGCCCGCTCAGAGGCCTGCAGCCGCAGGCGGGGAACATTGGAAACCAACGATTCTCTGTCACTGAGGCAACCAAGCCTCATGTTAGTTTCAAGCTGCCTGGCTGCCCGCCGCCATCTTGGCTGACAGTTAATTTGCATAACTTGCTGATTAGCCAATGAAAAGGGTATCGGTCGTAGGCCAATTACCATGTTTCTCTTTTATTAGATAGGATTACAGCTGACCTTCAATATTAAATTAGTTTCAGGTTTACAACACAGTGGTTAGACATTTACATAACTTATGAAGTGTTCTCCCTAATAGTCTAGTACTGACCTGACAGAATATTTTAAATTTTAAAAAAGCAATATGACATAACATACTGAATATACATGACATTCCCATGCAGTCTTGGGATCATGATTAAACACAGTAATATTTCTACAACAAAATATATGAATATTTACTCTAAGCGTGAAATGGCAACTAGAAAGTATATTAGGTCAGGTCACATCAAGGTTTGGTGCCAAATGATTAGGAAAAAAGCTTTAGATTTGCAGAACTATTTGAATTTCAGAATTTTAGATAAAAATTGGGGGCTTATACTTTTTCTTAATGCCATGTCTAAATGGCTCTATGTTTTCTTTATCCATAAATTTCATTTTAAATTTAGTGGTTTGCATTTCATCTTAATTAACAACTAAAACAGTAACACAGCTTTATTGTTTCAAAACTCATTGCACTGGTCTAGGTGCAAGGACTTGGTTTTAGATTCAGCCTTCTAACATGTATTACTGAGATCCAAAGTTAGATATTCTAGCCAATATGTAATGAGAATGCCCCAGGTGGAAAGTAGGGGTGAAAATATTTGTTCAGTGTCCTAGAAAAGAATTTCTTTTTTTTTTCATTAAAATGTCATATATTGTGGCCAATATACTCATACTTTAAATGTACAGATCAACTTATCCCATATCAATTCATTCACTGACACATTTGCTCATTTATGAAATAAGCACTATTCTAAATACTACAGAAATAAAGATGAATAAGGCATGGGACCTGCCCTCAAGGAGCATAACATTTAGAAGGGAAGACAGATATATAGGCTGATAAATATATCACACTGAGATAATCCAAAAGAAGTAAGCAAAGACTGGTAGGAGTTAAACAGGAAGAAGCCTGGCCCAGTCTGGGCAGGAGGTTTGGTGTATACTTTCTAGGGCAGGTGACATCTAAGCTGAGGCCTACATTCTGAGTGGAGTTAACCAAATAAAGGAGAGGAAGAAGGGGAGGTATATAAGAACATTTCAATCAGTGGGCAAATGCACTGTGTAAAAAGCTCAGATGGTGAGGCAGCATGTTGTTTGTTAACATCAGGCGGATTGGTGTGCCTAGAAACACTAAATTGGCCCACTGTGAATTTCTAGTGATACAGATCTATATACTTGTGAGAATTCCTTTCTCTAGGAATTCCTAGGAGCCTAGATCTAGGACCAGAGAAGTGGTATGTGGATTTAGTTGCAATGAAATAAATGGGGTGGAAAGAATGGATTAAAGTATCAGGCAATAGGATCTAGGCTAGTTAAAGAAATCAGATTATGTTAAAAAATATAGAAGACTAGGGGAATACAGAGAATTAAAGAACCTGGAGGTCTCAATGAGTACAGGTATAGCAAGGATAAAGACAGGAAATACCTAGAGGACAAGGCACCTTTGTTAAAGAGTAGGATTTTGAAGTTTAAGATTTCAGAGACTCAGCAGTTTAATTTTTTATGAATGTTAAGGTTCTGGATGTGGGCATGAAAAATGGTGGCCAATGCAGAATACAGGAGAGATTCCTCAGAAATGAGTACATTAGGGAACTCTGAAATATGGGGTTAGATGGCTCATAACATGGACAGTGGGGCTGCCCAAGAGATTATCAATGGAGAAGAATACAACATCATGCAAGTGCCTAGACCAAATTAGAATCTTAATAAATATTTGCAGAAAGAAATTATGAATAAATTATTGAACTGGGGAGTCTAGAATAGTTCCAAATGGCCTGCATACTAGATTGAGGTGGAGTGCTTTAAAGATGTCAGAACCAAACCACAGACTTCTTAAATCAGAATCTCTTGGTTAAAGCCTGGGAATCTGTATTATTAAATATCCCCAAGGTTACTTCCATAGAAGCCATCTAAATATCAGAATTTGAGAAACACTAGTCTAGAAGGTTGATTTCTCCATGTTTCTTATATATATATAGATTGTAATTCAGGGTGCAGAATGCTTGGCACACACTTTCCGTCCAACCCCTGGTCTTGGAGACCTCATGTCCTTCCAAGGTTCTGCTCACCCTCTTCAGCTGCCACACGAAGTAAATTGCATCATGTGCATGGAAACTCTTTGCAGGATCCATGGGTGTGCCTTTACTTCCCTGCAGTTCCGATTACCCCAACATAAGGAGAGACACCTTCATTATCAGGTAACAGCATTGTGGTAAGACCCCTGCTCAGCCTACTGCAGAGGTTTTAAATAGGCCATGGGTCGCCCTAGATGGTTTGCCTCCGCAGATAGAGCCACTGTGGACTGAAGGGTCCTGGGTTTGATTCCAGTCAAGGGCACATCCCTGGGTTGTGGGCTCAATTCCCAGTAGGGGGGGTGGTGCGGGAGGCAGCAGAGTGATTCTCTCTCATCATTGATGTTTATACCTCCTTCTCCCTCTGCCTTCCTCTCTGAAATCAATAAAAATATATTAACAAAAATAAAAATAAATATGTCATGAATCAAACGTCTCTGCTCTCCATCCATCCAGTCCCCTCATACCCTCTTTTGTCTCCATCCCCCCGCCACACACACATCTGCTGAGGTCTGTAAAATAGTGTCAGGATTTCTATTTCAACCAAGGGTGACACTTCCGCACAGCCCCTCTTCCCCGCCATCTCTGTCCCCAGTCCTGTGGGGTCTCTCCCTCCCTCCCCTCCATCTAACTTGGTGGGCCCTGCTCTGCTCTCTCCTCCTGCGACCTCCTGTCTGCAGCCTCCCTCTTTCTCCTCTGGGTGCAGAGCTCCTCAAAGGCTGTGCAGGGTGGGACTTGTGGGGATGTGCGGGGCAGGTGAAGTGGTGCCAGTGAGGCAGTGCAGACGGGGCTGTGCAGTCCATGCGGTGGTGTGGACTTGTGCAGGGGTGAGCCCAGGCAGGGCCTCGGAGGAGAGCTGGAGTAGTTAGTGAAACTTAACAAATAAAAAGAAGCAGCTCTGAAGATTACAAATTGTGCACTGAGAATGCCACAGGCTGCGGAGGGCTGAGCAGTCCATGGCTCTGGGATCCCTAGTAGCAGCCTTCCGTGCCACCTGGTCCCTCCTCGCTCCCGCCCCTGCCCACCTCCACCTGGGGCTTGGGCCAAACCCTGGGAGCTTCCTGAGGGCTCTCACCTCACACCTCACTTTCCAGTTCAGCCCACCAGCACCAGCAGCAAGCTAAACTATCAGTTGGAGCATCTGCCCCTTGATGGTCAGTGGGTGTCATGCACAGGTAAGGTCCCTAGGCCTGGCCGGCAATCAGTGCTGATGGGGCCTTCTGGCTGCTGGCTGGGGCCTCCCTTCCCCGGCTGCCAGCTGCTGGCTGGGGCCTTCCTTTGTTCCTTGCTGCCCCCTGGTGGTCAGTGCACATCATAGCAAGCAATTGAACTCCTGGTCTCCTGGTCGAACTCCCAAGGGGACACTTTGCATATTAGCCAGATAGATAGATAGATAGATAGATGATAGATAGATAGATAGATAGATAGATAGATAGATAGATAGATAGGATAAGAATACAAGTGCAGAAAAAAGGTTCCAAGAAAAGAGAAAACACTGGGACCTGGAGCAGTTGTAGAACACCTCATGGGAGAATTGAAGCAGATGCAATTTGAAGGTCAGAAAGAATTCAAGTAAGTAAAGCAGATAGAGAACAATCCCAGGATTGGGGAGCAACATGGGCAAAGTAAAGAGCAGAGGGAAGAATAAAGGCTGGTGTATGCCAAGGAACATAAAGATAGTTCCCTGGTTGGAGCAAATGGTATATGGAATGTTCTAAGATTATTGGAATTAAAGGATGAGTCCAATATAGATAACTTTGAAAGCTAAAGCCCTTTGAGTAAATCTGAAGCAATAAGATGACATTGTGTTATTTTATTTACATTTTTATTCTTGCTATTTCCTATAGTAGAAAAAGTAACAGGCTCAGAAGATAGATTGGAAACCTTGTTTTTTCGCTATGTAATCTTGAGCAAGAGGACAAATCTCCCTGCACCTCTGTGGGTTTTTTTTAAAATTTTTTAAATTTTATTTTATTGATTCCAGAGAGGAAGGAAGAGGGAAAGGGAGAGAGGGAGAGAAAGACACTTATGTGACAAAGATACATTGCTCGGTTGCTCATATGTGCCCTGACCGAGGACCAAACCCACAACCTAGGTATGTTCCCTGAACGGGAATCAAACCTACTTTCCAATGCATGGGATGACACTCCAGCCAACTGAGCCACACAAGCCAGGGCCCTGCACCTCTGTTTTGAAGGTCACATAAGACAATGTGTATGAAAAGTTAACATAAACTGGAAAAAGCCAAACATGCAAATTGTTTTTATCTATACCTTTTTATATGGTGTGAGACTTTCTACCTTATAAACTTGTATATATCCTTTATTAGACTATGTGTCACTTGAGACCACAGAACATGATCTGATTAAGCATTTTATCCTTCATAGCATCTGGTACAAAGCCTGGAATCCAGAAGTTCCTGAATGATATATAGAAATGAAATAATACTATTTTATTTTTAATATATTTTTATTGGTTTCAGAGAGGAAGAGAGAGGGAGAGAGAGAAACATCAATAATGAGAGACAAACATTGATTGGCTGCCTCCTGCATGCCCCACACTGGGATTGAGCCAGCAACCTGGGCACGTGACTTTGGCCGGAATCGAACCCTGGACCCTTCAGTCCACAGGCCGACGCTCTATCCACTGAGATAAACTAGCTAGGGTGAAATAATACTATTTTAGAAAGATATTCTGGCAGAGTCTTACATGTTGGAATAGAAGGAAATTAGATTAGGAGTTCAAGTATATGTCCCAAATGAGTTGACAAGCATCCGTATGCTTTACCTCCTTCCTAATGTCACAGCTGTAATACATTCCTATTGAAGTTCCAGGAAACTTCTCTGAGACTCACCTTCTAGCCATCTTACAAACACCATTTTCAGCCCCATCCCAGTTATTGTCACTCTTATATTAACTCTTTGGATTAAACATCTCATTCTGATGTCTTCCTCAGTCCCCTATCCTGACTTTGATCTTATATGCTAACTAGCCTTGTGTTTTGAACTGATTGGTTGTATCCCTAAAATTCATATTTGAAACCCTAACTCCAAGTTTGGTTGTGTTTGCATATGGGGCCTCAAAAAAATTGATTAAGGTTAAGTAAGTTCATAAGGGTGGAGCCACAATTGATAAAATTAGTGTCATTATAAAAACTAAAATTTTAGGAATTTTTTTTTGTTGCTAAAAAACAGAGAGCTTGTTCTTTCTCTCTTTCCCCACTCTTGCATGGATCAAGGAAGGGCCATGTGAAAATACAGCAAGAAGGTGGCCACCTGCAAGCCAGGAAGAGAGTCCTCACCAGAAACCAAATCAGTTGGCAACTTTATCATGGACTTCTAGCCTGAAGAACAGTGAGAAAATAAATGTCTATTGTTTAAGCCATCCAGTCTGTGGTAATTTGTTATAGCAGCCCTAGAAGATGAACACACCTTGGTACCCTTTTGCCCCTCTCCTGAAATCACTTACCAAGGATAGCAGTTGAAAGCATGACAAGGCCTGGACTAAGCTGTGACAATAAAATGGGATAAGAGGCAAATTTCAGATTCATTCCAAAGAAAACAACAACAACAAAAATGACAGGGAGACTAAGAGAACAGATTACATATTAAGGATGAAATAAAGTAAATAGTCACAGATGACTCCAAGACTTCTAGTCTGGGAGACTAAAGAAATCACTGACAGAAATTCAGAGCTGTCAAGGGGAGATGATTTGGAAGAAAAGGAAGATAATTTCAGTTTTGCACATGTTGCATATAAAGTGCTAACAGAATATCTAATTCATGAGGGCAGGTAGAAATATGGAAAAGGTGGAGTTGAAAATTTCAGGATTCAGATTTAAGAGTCATTCATCCACAAAAGCACAGAACATCTCCGGCCAGTGTAGGTCAGTGGTTGAGCATCAACCCAGGAATCAAGAGGTTGCCGGTTCAATTCCTGTTAAGGGAGCATGTCCAGGTTGTGGGCTTGATCCCCTGTGGGAGGTATGTAGGAGGCCGCCAATCAATGATGTTTCTCTCTCTCATTGATGTTTCTATCTCTCTAGCCCTCTCCCCGCTAAAGGACCCCTGCCATGCTTTCTTTTGTCCCTATCCACCCGATCTTTTCCTTCCTTCATATATACATAAATCTTAAGCCTAGCAGTGACACTTAAACCTAATGAGGCTTCTGATCCTTATTAATGAGAACAAAAATAGAACTTAAGTAACCTTGAAGATGTAACAAATTTCAAAACATATCTTATAGGGGAGTTTAATAAGGTTATTAGTAGCAAATCTTAGAAAGCATTTTTTTTAATGCTCCCTGCTCCCATTTTTATAATGTACACCTAGTTTAAGCTTGCTTGAGTTCTCTGTGTACCTGGTTCATATCACACCTAAACTCAAGTCAAATGGAAGTAAACTAGAGATTTAGTTATAGATTATTCCAGGGACAAAATTAAGCCACCTCTGCTTAGAAATGAGAAGTAGTTAAGGGGAATGTCAAAACATAATTTACTTTGGCTTACCACTGAGGGTCAAGAGAGGAGAGCTACAACAGCTTATTCCTGAAAGAATGCATATTTGACTTATAGGACAGGATACAGCCGGAGGAGTTTAAGAGTATCTTCCAATTTCTCAAGAGTTCTTCCAGCAAAGAGGCCCAGATCATGTTACTGCAGATCTGGATTTGGCTTTTAGCCCTTCTGATTTAGACAAACTGTGATTGGTTTCTTTCTTTTTCTTTTTTAAACCACTACATATTTCTTTTCCTGGTGCATCTATTTTCTTTTTATGCAAACATTTGTTTTACCTTCTGAAATATTTTATCTATCTCTTTATTCTTTGAAATGAAGAAGAGGAAGTTAAGGGGAGAGAGTTGGCAGGCTTTGAACTCTATTTTAGCTCCTTGTTTGGTATCAAGGACAGGGTCTTTGTTCTAACACAATTATTTCCCTTGCTGCTAAAATCAGCTTGCTAGGAAAAGCTGACAGTGGCCCATCTACCCTCAACCATCCACTCTTCCTGGGAATTCAGCTAAGCAGAAAGATGAAACTGACACCTGCTCTGGGGTTCAACAAGCAGCTCAGAATGACTGAAGGAACATACATACCACTCTTATACAAAACAGTAAAATAAGTTAATTAATTAATCATAATAAACTGAAATGTATGGTGTTCAATATGTATATACTCTTCACATTGTTCCAGTCTCTTAAGCAGTTCTTATTGTGTAAAAAGAAGAAAATATATTCTTATCAGGAATAATGCTTTGCAATTTATTTTAGAGAAAAATCTAAACATACCCATAAAACTCTCTGGCAGAGTCACAATAAAGATGCCATACTGAAATTATTATATCAGTCCTATCATATAAGAGACTAAATAGTACAGCATAATCCTAGCCACCAGTTTCTAGAAAATATAACTTCATTTTTATATATGGGTTATATTTTATATGAAATCAAGATTTGGGCAGAAGAAGGGAGGACTCAGAAAGTCCATTCCTATTCCCTGAAACAAGAAAGAAAATGAGAGCAGCCAAGGAATAGATTACCCACTCAGTATAGGCAACTAAGTAAAAACTGAGAAAATAATATACTGTCGTATGAAAATTGAAGAGCTGAAAGGCTGTGACCCAATAGTATCTTCACAGTGTTCTGAGTAAGTGATGTGAGCAATGAGAAAGTTTAAATTACTATAGGACTGCCTTCCAGGCTAGCCAACTCCATGCACTGTATTTCTTTATTTTTTGAACCATTCATTTATTCAATAAAATATATTAAGCTTCCACTAATATGAGGTTGCTATGAACTATAAATACAATGACACCTTCATCAGACTTAAGTAAAAGGTAAGAAGAGAAAAGAAAGAAAAAAAAGAAAAGAAGAGAAGAGAAAAGGAAAGAAAATAAAAGACACAATGAACTTTACAGAAAATAAGGTAACATGTGTATGTCTAAATCTTCCAGTAAAATCTAATCAATTTTTGTAACCCAAATACCACTTTCTTATTAAAGTGAATAAAAATATCAAATATGTTTAAACTTCAACAAGCACCTTTTCTTTACCAGAAGATATAAGGAGGTATTACTCTCAGAGTCATATTAGAGCCAACTCTGCATTTGCACAAACTTCACAGTGAGTGCCTTCTTAGATTTTGTGCTCCAAGTGCCTCACTCACCTCTCCCTAGTCCTGAACCTGCTTTCTCCCTCCACATCCACTCTGTCCCCAGTAGCTGGAGAGTTATCTATCCTATATAATAAAGAGCTAATATGCAAATAGACCGAATGCAGAACAACCAAACTGGTCGCTATGAAGTGTGCTGACCACCAGGGGGGCAGGCACAGAACATGGCGGATATCAGCAGCAGGCAGCAGAGTGTGGAATATGGCAGGTGTCGGCCTTGGAGGGGTGGTGGAGCAGGTGAGAGGGGGTGCCAGACCAAGGCGGGGCACTGGTGGCGGTCATCGGGGCTAGCCTCTGGTGGTTACTGAAAATTCTTTGCTCCCGCATGCCGTGGTCCTGCCCAGCACTCCCACCTGCTACTGGCACTGGCCCCGCTCGCACCCACTGCCAGCACCTGAGCCGCCACTCACACCTGCTGCTGGCCCCAATCACTCAGTGCCATCAGCAGGTACAAGTGGTGGCTGCTGACCCCAATCACCCCTCAGATCTTCTCCACCTACCCCTGCTCCTGAGTGGCAATTGGGCCAGTAACTGCCTCTCGCACCCACTGCCAGCACCGCTCCTGATCACTCGGTGCCATTAGCGGGTATGAGCGGCTGCAGGCCCCAATCGCCCCTGAGGGCTTCTCCACTTGCCCCTGCTCCTGAGGGGCGATTGGGGCAGCAGCCACAGCTTGCACCCTCTGACAGTGCCAGTACCGCTCCCACCCACTGCTGGTGCTGATCCCAATCACTCTGCACCATCAGCAGGTGCGAGTAGAGCTGGACCTGTCAATACATGGGAGCGGTGGTGGTGGGAACAGGGCTGACAGCAGAGAGGAGACCAGGGGCCAGGCAGGAGGGGCCAGGCAGGGGTGCAGAGGATTTGAGGAGACCCGCCCCTGTGCCCACCGCAGCCTCATGGCCCACAGTTCCTTTCAAGGTGCACAAATTCATGCACTGGGCCCCTAGTATATATATAAAAGCCTAAGTGACCATTCGACCGTTCAACCATCTGACCAGTAGCTATGATATGCAATGACCACCAGGGGGCAGACGCTCAATGCAGGAGCTGCCAAGCTGCGGTGACTTAGCAGCTGCAGTTCTCAGGTGACACACTTGGAACCAGAGAGAAGGGAGCCCAATTCTGGGGTGTGCCACCTGAGAACTGCCCTCTCACAATCTGGGACCCCTCAAGGGATGTCAGAGAGCTGGTTTCAGCCCAATCCCTGCAGGCCAGGCCAAGGGACCCCACCCATGCATGAATCCATGCACTGAGCCTCTAGTTAAAAAATAAACTAAAAGCATTATGCCAATAATGCACTGGAAGTTTGTATGAGATGCTAAGAGGAAATCTGATAAAAATAAGCTTGAAGACAGACCAAGGCTTTAAGGCACAATGATAGATGACCATCTCTTTAGACTAACACTTGCTGGAATCCTTCTGTTTTGCAGTTAAAAACTATTTCCACTCAAAAACCCCCAGTCAGCTCACTGATTTAAGTTTTCTTCCAGTTGGTATTTTGTTTAATGAGACAATGTGCAGACTATGTAAGAAGATATTTTAAATTTATGGAAAAATAAAATAACATGTATTTTTAAATGTTATGGCAATTTTACTTTTAGATTTTTACTGAGCTCCCTTTTTTTAAACAAAAGGGACCCAAACGTAATCCCCGTGTTTCTAGAATGTATGAATAAATGTGTCTAAACAGTAATATCCAAGTATACTCAGTAGTCAACAAATGTAAGTTTATGTTTGCCTACCTTCTACAGTGAAGAGAAAAGCAATAAATGGGCAGACATCCCAGGATGATCATGCTAATCACACCAAATCCAAACATCCGGAATATCTGCAAAGGCTCTGTTGATTTAATTATATCTTGTTATTTTTATGAATTAAGAGAAGCAAATATGAGCTCTTTCATAAAGTCTTTATAAAAAGTATCAGTAAAGTAAAATAAGGAGGTATTCATATATGATAGGTAAATATACTTGCTCCTTTATAAGTGCAGGAGTTTATGAAATGTTCTTGAAACACAACTAAAGTCGACACTTTAAATACGTGCCTCCCAATGGAAATCTTAACAAAATGATCCTACTGTTTCTCTTAACATATTATTATGATTCATAATTCTTCCTATGGCCTCAATATGTTTTTCTTTAGCCAAATGTTATACATCTTAGAGCACTCAAAGAGTAAATTAATCTATGAATAGTTAACTTGATAAAGGAATGGCTTCTTAAATGTTTACTTCCAAATTATAAACTTTAATTAAATAAATATCAAGAATTTGCAGATGAATAAGTATATTTTGTTTAGAAATACATTCTAATATGATTGGGGAATTGTAAGTCACGGTTCAAATTTTCCCTCTACAAAAACCAAATGTCTCTTCTCACATAATATAAAGACTAAATGATGAATAAATTATAAACACTGCGTGACAGTGTTAAAATTGTAATTCTATATTCATGATCAGATTTCATCTCCCATTATTAATACTAGATGTTCAACAAAGAGCTGTAAATTGAATAGGGGCTATATTAACCTAAGACATTGCTTTGCATGCATCCTTTTTGTGGTATCTGTTAGTGTTTAATCATATCAAATATATTCATCATGGGACTTACTGGTAATATGTCCCTACTATCCAAATGAAGGAGCAAAAAGAGATTGTCTAGTTCTCAAAACGTTGAAAAGAAAAAAATCTTAATAGAAGAACCTAATTCAAAAATAATAAAACCAAGATAAATGAATACACAGGCCTTAATAAAAAATACTTAAGTCTACTGTCACATAATAAGGTGCAGAAGATAAGATAAATGGGAAGAAGTCTATTCAGGATAAGTAAATGGGGAGAAAAAAGTAAGCTAAGGAATGTCTCATTGGTACATTCTACCAGGCAATGAAAGTTATCTCTCATAGAGTCTGAAATCTTTGGAACAAGATAGTGACTAAAGCAAAAGAAGAAACTCATTTCAAACTTCCATAGTCACATCTATTGGCTAAACAGAAACTGCTCATGAATGAGGTGGCCTGGCCACCTCAGGACATTATACAGATAGTAGTTCCCTAGAGATCGAAGCCCCATTTACTAAATGTGAAATTGGGAAAGCCAAATTTAAATGTATGGCATTGTGACCTGCTTATTCAATTTTTAAAAATAGACATACAATAAATGTAAAAGGATGAACTTACTATTGCTTAATGGGGCAAAACAGCTGAAGTTCTTGGTCCCAAATGATGAATAACAGCATCTGTATTCCAAACATGCACTCTTGTTAAGATTTGGCAGATTATTGCAAGCCTCCACTTCCTGATTCTCCTTTACAATGCATGCTTTTAGAAACAAAATCCAAGAAAAAAAAATTCAATGTGATTAATAATTATTTTCCTGAATTAAAATAATTAGTGAGAGAGAAAAAAACAAACATTTAAGCTGGTACATTTAATGAAAAGTTTGAATGACATACAAATAGCAATGAATGCTGAAAAAATAAGAGTTAAACTAAAAATTACCACAAGATTATTTAACATCACACTTTCTATTCTAAATGAAATGCAGAAAATGAACAAGAATAAATGAACAAGAATAGGCCAAAAATGTCCTTAAAATAACATCTTTTTAAATGCAACAGATATCCTCTCACACATTTATTTTATTTTAAACTAGAGGCCTGGTGCACGGATTCATGCACTGGTGGGATCCCTTTGCCTGGCCTGCGGGGATCCGGTCGAAACCGATCTCTGGGTCTAGGGTGCGGGTGAAGCAGATTCTGGGCCAACAGTGCCCCAGCAGTAACCTAACCCACAGCTGGTTCTGCAAGGAATTGGGCTCCCTCCGCTACTGGTCGGAGTATTTGCCCCCTGGTGGTCATTGAACATCATAGCTACCAGGCGAATGGTAGAGTGGTCTGACGGTCACTTAGGCATATATATATATAGATAGATTATAGTTTATTTTTATTTTTGACATTACAATTGTCTCCCATTTCCCCCTTTGCCTTCCTCCACCCAGACCCTGGCCTCCCCTCTTTCATTCTTTTTTATTAAGCTACAGAAACTCATTGAATGCATCAGTAAGAATGAACATTGCCGGGGTCCAACCCCAGCAGGTCCAGGGGTCCCCAAAGGTTTGGACGGAGTCGGCGAAGAAGGAAGGACACGGAGACAGTGTTCAGTTGATCAGCAGCCTAGCCAGGATCTCCAGGCAGGATCTCTAGCCAAGTTCTGGTCTGGATCTCCAGTGAGGTTCTGCTTAGGATCGCCAGCCAGGTTCTGTGGCCATGTTCCCTCGCTAGGTTCTCCAGCCAGATTCTGTCTGAGATCTCCAGCCAGGTTCGGTCACCAGGTTCTAGTCAGGTTCTCTTGCCATATTACTGTAGTCAGGTTCAGTCCAGGATCTTTTGCCATGTTCTCTCCAGCGAAGTTCTTCTGTCTGTAGGTTCTGTGTAGGTTCCGTCTGTAGGTTCTCTCTTCTTAGTTCTGTCTCCTGAGTTCTGTCTCTCAAGTTCTGTGTTCTAAGTTCTGTCTCTTTCTGTCTTGTTACATCTGTATTTATACCAGTTGATTCAATCCTATCAATCTCTATTACAAAGGTTAGGGCATTTCTTATCTCCATTCCAGGGAGTAAAGATTATGTATCTTAAGCATGATTGCTCATAGTTAAAGTGATTAATTACCCGCCTGGCACTTAGTTGAGGGGTTTTATTCCCTCCCTAACTTCAGGGGAAAATCCCTACCTGGGGATTCAACCTTTCTCGGAGAGGTGACCTTGGTTAAAACACAGCGCCAAGAAGGTGAGCAAACATATTAAGAACCGTATGCCATATATGCCAGGTCCCTTGAAACAGCAAGGATGGACCGGCTCCCGGCAGAACATAAGTAAAATTCACACAGTTTATTGCTAGAGAGTAAGGTGATGCTATTGGGACTAACCTACTTTCTGTGGACACTTGTCATATTGGCACTACCATATATTTTAAGATTCTTCCTTTTGAACTTAAGTTATGACTATAATTTTGGATATTCAATGATTTATGGCATGAATGCCAAGATTCATGCAACTGCAATAAAGTCATACAGGTTTGAATCTATACTAGTAAGACTCATGAGTTCAAATGCCAATTTTTTTAACAACCTGCTTTAGAAGAGAAGCAAATGACGACTACAGTAAAAAGGAAGATAACAGATTGTTACTCAAAAAGAAAATCTCCACAGTATTGCTTAAGGCCAGCTTAGATTACGTTCAATCTCCAATGTCATCAACAACTACAGATTGATGTTTTATGATGACTTTAAAGATACTCAACATAAGCAAATAACAACATAGTGGTTAAAAGCATACTTTTACTTCATGGTTTATTTTATTATGTTCTTCTTTAAAGACTGGCAATTTCTGAAGCTAAAGTAAAAATAATACCTACCATTCAGAGTACTGTACATGCCTGTGTTGTTGTTTTACTAAAGCTGAGATGGCAGCCCAGTACCTCTTCTCTAAAGAGTGTAGGTTTGCTATTAATCACGTGGCATCTATGAGCTGCACATCAGTAATGCTTATTTATCTATGGCCTGTTATTACATTGAAGGCCCAGGAGAACCTCGTTTTGCCACATTGTTTGAAAATTAAGCTGAGGTGAAGAGGGAACATGGAAAGCAATTCCTAAGGTATCTAAGAGGATGTGAGAGTAAAATCTGCCTTCCAGTGATTAAGCGGCCTGAGATAGATAACTGGAAAACTGGCATACAAGCTCTAGAGTCTGTTCTGGAGTTAGAGAACCAGTTAACCAAGCTCTTGCTAGACCTGAAGACCATAGCTTCTGCCAACAATGAATACGATGTCTTATGCTTCATGGGAATGTACCTGGATGAACAAAAGAACAGAAACTACCTGGAACACCAGCTTGTATATCATTGGGAAGTGGAAAAGCAGGCCCCAGGGAAAGGAAGACCCATTTAAAAAGCCTGTAAATAGACCTAACATCTGAAGACAATAAAGCAAGTCTTCCCATTGTAGTAGGTCCCAAAATCAGCTACTTAAGAATTTTAATCTTCTCCATTTGACAGAAGACTACTTTTCTTCATTGGTATGTATACAAATAAATCTGTTTGGGCAGTATAAAAAAACTAGAGGCCCAGTGCATGACATTTGTACACTGGGTGGGGGGAGGGGGGCTCAGCCCGGCCTGCACCCTCTTGCAGTCTGGAACCCCTCGTGGGATGTCAGAGAGCCAGTTTCGGCCCGGTCCTGCAGGCCAGGCCAAGGGACCCCACTGATGCACGAATTTGTGCACTGGGCCTCTAGTATAGGATAATAGCTACCATTCACTAGGCCACATATTTGGGCCAGTTACCTTGCTTTACAAACATCATTTCTAATCTTCACAAAAAACTCTCAAAATGAGTTTTACAACCTGCATCTAAAAAAATAAACACATAGCCTTCGCCAGGTGGCTCAGTTGTTTGGAGCATCATCCCATACACCACAAGATTGCAGATTCTATTCCCAATCAGGGCACATACCTAGGTTGCAGATTCGATCCCTGGTTGGGTCATGTACAGGAAGCAATTGATCCATGTTTCTCTCTTATATCATTCCCTCTCTCTCTTACTCTCTCTCTCTCTCTCTCTCTCTCTCTCTCTCTCTCTCCCCCTACCCCCTTCCTCTCTAAAATCAATAGAAACATATCCTATCCTCGGGTGAGGATTAAAATTAAGTAATTAATTAATAACATCAAGGGTCACAATAACTTGTGCAAAGTCACAAATTTAATGCATTACCAATTGGCCTGGATATTGATTTTGATTTCCCAAGCATTTTAGACATTTAAGAGTTTGCCTACTTTGTTGTTGTATACTCTAAGCTATTATTTCTTCAATTCTGCCAGAGCCAGAGTGACTACTCCCCAAGTTGGACTGCATGTGAAATATCATGTTCAGGCTGGGCATTACACACCCAGAAAAGAGTGGCAATAGTCAGCGCCTGGTCAGAGATGGGACGGACTTCCTATGTGCTGAGTTCCTCACTATTGGCATTGTTCAAAGATCACTTTCAAGGAGTAGAAATCATAGAAGAGATTTTAAATCATAGACGAGAACAGACTAGATGATCCCTAAGGTCCATTCTGATGCTGATTTTCTGTTATTTTATACTTAAACTAGAGGAATGGTGGACAAAATCGTGCATGGGGGCAGGGGTCCCTCAGCCCAGCCTGCACCCTCTCGCAATCCGGGACCCCTTGGGGGATGTCCGACTGCTACTTTAGGCCTGATCCTTGCATTGGGCCTAAACTGGCATTCAGACATTCCTCTCGCGATCCTGGACTGCTGGTTCCTAAACACTCGTCTTCCTGCCTGCCTCATCGCCTCTAACCACATTGCCTGCCTGCCTCATAACCCCTAACCACCTCTGCCTGCCTGCCTTATTGCCCCTAACCACTCGCCTACCTGCCTGATCACCCCTAACTGCTCGCCTGCTCGCCCCTAACCACCTCTGCCTCAGCCCCCACCACAGCAGCTTCATCCAGAAGGATGTCTGGAATGATGTTTGGAAGGTCATTCAGCTGTCCAGACTAATTAGCATATTATGAAATTCATGCAGTGGGAGAGGGTGTTCCTCAGCCCAGCCTGAACGCTCTCCAATCTGGGACCCCTCAGAGGATGTCCGACTGCCGGTTTAGGCCTGATCCCACAGAAATCCTTGGGGGTTGGGCCTAAACTGGCAGTCAGACATCCCTCTCACAATCCAGAACTGCTGGGTCCTAACCGCTCATCTGCCTGCCTGCCTGCCTGCCTGATCACACCTAACCACATCTGCCTGCCAGCCTGCTTGCCCCCTAACCACTCCCCTGCCAGCCTGATCTATGCCTAACTGCTCCCCTGCTGGCCTAATCGCCCTCAACTGCCCTCCCCTGCCAGCCTTGTCTCCCCCAACTTCCCTCCACTGCAGGCCTGATCACCCACAACTGCCCTCCCCCGCCAGCCTGGTCATCCCTAACTGCCCTCCCCTGCTGGCCCAATCGCCCTCAACTGCCCTCCCCTGCTGGCCTGATTGCCCAAAACTGCCCTCCCCAGCCGGCCATCTTGTGGTGGCCACCTGTGACCACATGGGGGCGGCCATCTTGTGACCACATGGGCACAGCCATCTTGTGACCACATGGGGGCGGTTCTCTTGTGACCACATGGGCATGGCCATCTTGTGACCACATGGGGCGGCCATCTTGTGAGAGAACATGATGGTCAATTTGCATATTACCTCTTTATTATATAGGATAATTATAGATGGTATCTGATGAACTTTATTCCAGATACTAAATTTAACTTTCAGACTCAAATTACTAAGAGACACTTGCAATTTTAAAGAATAAAAATTATAGAACAATAATGGAAAGGAGAACCAAGATGGCGGCATAGGTTAACGCCGGAGTTTGCTGCTTTGAACAACTACTTCAAAAGTGAAACCAAAAAACGGAAGGGACATTACCCAGAACCACAGGAACGCTGGCTGAGTGGAAGTCCTACAACTAGGAGGAAAGAGAAACGCACACGGACACTCAGAGGAGGCGCAGTGCTGAAGTCAAATTCTGAGGTGCGGAGTGCGCGGAGCGGGCTGGCGGCGGAGGGTGCGGTTGGCGTTTTCAATCTGCAGGGAGTCGCAGACTCTGAGCTCCAGATCCGGGCGAGTCTTTAGGGACCCAGACTCAAACGGGAGAAGCGGGACTGTCTGGCTTCGGTCAGAGCAAGTGCAGCTTTCTCTCCGAGCTTTGCAGCGGGTGCTGGGACTCAGAGAGGCAGAGCCCCTTGGGACAGGACTGAGAGCCGCCATAACTGCTCTCTCCGGCCCACTCTGTTGATCCTGTGCGACCCGCCCCGCCCAAGCCCTGCACACAGGCCTTTGCCGGATAGCCTCAGGCAAAGGCTAGATTAGCACCTCCCTAGAGGACAGAAGTTCTCTCACTGCTGACACAGCTGATTCTCATAGCCACTTGGCCTGGAGGTCAAACCCTCCCTGGAATTAGCTACAACAATCAAGATTTATCTATAAGACTGCGAACAAAGATCACTAGGGGGTGCACCAAGGAAGCATAACAAAATGCGGAGACAAAGAAACAGGACAAAATTGTCAATGGAAGAAATAGAGTTCAGAACCACACTTTTAAGGTCTCTCAAGAACTGTTTAGAAGCTGCCGATAAACTTAATGAGATCTACACGAAAACTAATAAGACCCTCGATCTTATATTGGGGAACCAACTAGAAATTAAGCACACACGGACTGAAATAACGAATATTATACAGACGCCCGACAGCAGACCAGAGGAGCGCAAGAATCAAGTCAATGATTTGAAATGCGAGGAAGCAAAAAACATCCAACCGGAAAAGCAAAATGAAAAAAGAATCCAAAAATGCGAGGATAGTGTAAGGAGCCTCTGGGACAGCTTCAAGCGTACCAACATCAGAATTATAGGGGTGCCAGAAGATGAGAGAGAGCAAGATATTGAAAACCTATTTGAAGAAATAATGACAGAAAACTTCCCCCACCTGGTGAAAGAAATGGACTTACAGGTCCAAGAAGCGCGGAGAACCCCAAACAAAAGGAATCCAAAGAGGACCACACCAAGACACATCATAATTAAAATGCCAAGAGCAAAAGATAAAGAGAGAATCTTAAAAACAGCAAGAGAAAGAAACTCAGTTACCTACAAGGGAATACCCATACGACTGTCAGCTGATTTCTCAACAGAAACTTTGCAGGCCAGAAGGGAGTGGCAAGAAATATTCAAAGTGATGAATACCAAGAACCTACAACCAAGATTACTTTATCCAGCAAAGCTATCATTCAGAATTGAAGGTCAGATAAAGAGCTTCACAGATAAGGAAAAGCTAAAGGAGTTCATCACCACCAAACCAGGATTATATGAAATGCTGAAAGGTATCCTTTAAGAAGAGGAAGAGGAAGAAAAAGGTAAAGATACAAATTATGAACAACAAATATGCATCTATCAACAAGTGAATCTAAGAATCAAGTGAATAAATAATCTGATGAACAGAATGAACTGGTGATTATAATAGAATCAGGGACATAGAAAGGGAATGGACTGACTATTCTTGGGGGGGAAAGGGGGGTGGGAGATGTGGGAAGAAACTGGACAAAAATCATGCACCTATGGATGAGGACAGTGGGTGGGGAGTGAGGGCGGAGGGTGGGGCGGGAACTGGGAGGAGGGGAGTTATGGGGGGGAAAAAAAGGAACAAATGTAATAATCTGAACAATAAAGATTTAATTAAAAAAAATAAAAAAAAAAATTATAGAACAACTTTTATCAGGTTTAAGTATATAATTTTCTCCAAAAAGGGAAGAATCACGTAACCTCTCAAGCTTCCATGACAGTCTGTCTCAAGGTAATCATCTACACTAATAAAAAATAAGCAAATTAACCATCACTCCACCACTCTGCTATATCCACAAGCCATTCCCACCAGCCAATCAGGAGAGAGTATGCAAATTAACCCAACTAAGATGGCCGCGGCCACAGAGCTGGAGTGAGCAGGAGGCTTGGGTTGCCCCCAGCAATGGAGGAAGCCAAGCTTCCCGCCTTCCCTGGCCAGCCCTGGGCTCTGCTCAAGGCTACAAAGTTTCAATTATAGAAGATAAATAAATCCCAGATACCTGCTTCCAGACTGCCCTGGCCTCCGCTTAAGGAGGCGCTGAAAAAATAAAAGAAAGAAAGGAGAGGCTGGGAGCTTGGGTCGCCTGAGGGCACGGCCAGCCTGAAAACGGCCATCAGCCCCTTACCCAGGTTGCCAGGCACCCCAGCGGGACTCCCACACCCTGAAGGGGCTGTGGGTAGCCTGAAAACAGTCCTCAGCCCCTCAACCAGGCTGGCCAAATCCCCATGGGGTGAGGGTCCCCACTGGGGGTTTGGCCAGACTGCAAACAGCCATCAGCCCCTCACCCAGGCTGGCCAGGCAACCCCAGTGGGGACCCCCACCCTGAAGGGGGTGTGGCCAGCCTTAAAACGGCCCTCAGCCCCTCACTGAGGTTGGCAAGGCACCCCAGCGGGACCCCCACCCTGATCAGTGACACCTTTCAGGGCAAACCAGCTGGCCCCCACCCATGCACCAGGCCTCTATCCTATATAATAAAAGGGTAATATGCAAATTGACCCTAACAGCAGAACAACTGGGAATGACTGGTCACTATGACACACACTGACCACCAGGGGGCAGACGCTCAATGCAGGAGCTTCCCCCTGGTGGTCAGTGCGCTCCCACAGGGAGAGCTCTGCTCAGCCACAAGCCAGGCTGATGGCTGCCAGCACAGCGGTGGTGGCGGGAGCCTCTCCCGCCTCCTCAGCAGTGCTAAGGATGTCCAACTGCAGCTTAGGCCTGCTCCCCACTGGCAAGTGGACATCCCCCAAGGGCTCCCAGGCTGCCAGAGGGATGTCTAACTGCCAGCTTAGGCCCGTTCCCCTGGGGAGCGGACCTAAGCCAGCCAGTTGATATCCCCTGAGGGGTCCCAGACTGCAAGAGGGCACAGGCCGGCTGAGGGACCCCCCTGAGGGCACAAATTTTTGTACACTGGTCCTCTAGTTTTAATCTATAAGAGATGAATCTTTTACAAACAACAGCTGAATGACAAAACAACAGACTTTCGTTTTAGTGCTTATGTAGTAAGAGTGTTCATATTCAATTATACAAAGGAGGAAATAAATTTGTTAAAATTATTTCACATTTTATGAACTTGTAATTATTCTTTTCAAAGAGGGCAGATATATATATGTTTTGAAATATTTGAATTAACCTAAGTCATATCTTTCCCTTATAATAGAACAGTTTGGTTTTGTTGGGGAAAATATCTCATACAGTTGGTTTTGACTCAAGTTACTGCCAGGCTGGAGGAATATTTTGGAAATATAGATAGGTATCTTATTTAGATTTTTTAAAGGTGGCTTCAGTATTTGTATAATATAGTTATAGGTAACTATGGGAAACAAATGATCATTTGTTGTTGTTTATGATCAACTTTAGCACTCACTGAATCATTCTTTTAGCTTTACAACATACCACCTTCTCAGATTGCTCTTTCTCCCCTCAACTTGACCATGGCAGTATTTTTAATTTATTTAAGGAGCTTGTTTATTTTGCTATTCTCATTGGTGGTAGGTATTATAATGTCTGTCTTGTATTTCATGAAACCAGTATAGAGATATTTATGCAAGGTCACAGAAGAATTCAGTGCTAGAGTCTGGAATTAAACAATGAAAATTATTTTTTTCTTATATATGTACATCAAATATTATTAGAATAAATTCTGCATGATTTATAATGAAAGCTTCATCTTTGTAATTCATATATGTCAATTTATTTTAAGCTTCTCCTTGAAAGGGCACCACATGCTGTACAAAATGAAACATTGTTATTTGTGGTTAATAATTCTCAGGGGTCATCATGTGCTTGATAAACTCATTATATACAGAATCACAGAAAGGCGATGTGACTTGAAACCTGAACTTTTTATCATTAAAACAGATGGGAAAACATCTGGTATATTCCGTACATTAGAGCTACACAGCACCCTGATTTATGCCACAAAAGATATTGATTTCACAAAACTGGGTCAGGGACTAAATTTCAGGCAATGCCATTAAGGTAAATTGTAAAAGGTTTAGATAATTGTGAAGGAAAACTATTTTGTAAAGAGTAACAAACATATGGAGTTCCTGTAAAATATGGTCTCAGCTCTTCCTTGCAATTCTTTGTGGTAAATATTTTCATTTTAAAGTTGAGGACACTGAAGTTCAAAGAGGTAATCTTGCCAAAGACAACAGGCAGAGTCAGGATGAAAACTCAGGTCTATCCCACTCCAATGCCAATACACCATACTGCCTCCTAAACATTTAACTACTATTTTCAAAACAAGGACCCTGGCGGTGGGTGGGGGGAATCAACCAAGAACTTACTTGTGGGAAAGAAGAAACTTATCAGAGCTCTCCGTACATAAGTTTTTTCCAGAGATTGTCCATTAGGATTTTCACTGCTCCACAGAATATATTCACTTTCAGTCACAGAATTTGAGAAATCTTAATAAAAAAAAAAAGGTGAAATTATTAATCCCAGCATATAAAGCATCTATAACTCTCTTTGGCCCCCAAAGTTAATAATGGAAAACATAAGAGCTAACAGATATTGTACTTACACCTCATAACATACCTTAACCATACCTCCGCTATGCTTCCAATTGACTAATCAGCAGGATATGCAAATTAACTGCCAACAAAGATGGTGGCCGACAGCCACGCAGCTGAAGCGAACATGAGGCTTGCTTGCTCCAGTGATGGAGGAAGCCAAGGTTCCCCACCTGCCGCAGCCCAGCTCTGAGCTCCAGAAGCAACAATGTTTCAATTATAGAAGCTAAACAAACCCCAGATGCCTACTTTCAGCCACCACGGCCTCAGAGCTTAGAGCGCCAGTGATGGCAACAGAGTTTCAATTATAGAAGCCAAACAAACCCCAGATACCTGCTTTCAGCTAGCCACGGCCTCAGAGCTGGAGCCAGGCCTCAGAGCTGGAGCCGGCTCTCAGCTCCAGTGACAGCTATGGAAGGTAAATAAATCCCAGAATAAAAAAAAGAAAAAAAAAAGAGGCTGGGAGCTTCAGTTGCCTGCCAGCCTGAAAATGGCCTTCAGCCCCTCACCCAGACTAGCCAGGCACCCCAGTGGGGACCCCCACCCTGAAGGGGGTGTGACCAGATGCAAACAGCCATAAGCCCCTTATCCAGGTTGGCCAGGCACCCCAGTGGGGACCCCCACCCTAAAGTGGGTGTGACCAGCTGCAAACAGCCATCAGCCCCTCACCCAGACTGGCCAGGCACCCCAGTGGGGACTCCCACCCTAAAGGGGGTGTGACCAGCTGCAAACAGCCATCAGCTCGTCATCCACGCTGTCCAGGCACCCAAGCGGGATGCCCACCCTGATCCGGATCACCCTTCAGGGCAAACCAGCCAGCCCCCACCCATTCACCAGGCCTCTATCCTATATAGTAAAAGGGTAATATGCAAACTGACCCTAACAGCAGAAAGACTGGGACTGACTGGCCATTATGACACACACTGACCACCAGGGGGCAGACACTCAATGCAGGAGCTACCCTCTGGTGGTCAGTGCGCTCTCACAGGGGGGAGCTCTGCTCAGCCACAAGCCAGGCTGATGGCTGCCAGTACAGCAGTGGTGGTGGGAGCCTCTCCTGCCTCCTCAGCAGCGCTAAGGATGTCTGACTGCAGCTTAGGTCTGATCCCCGCTGGGAAATGGACATCCCCTGAGGGCTGCCAGGCTGCCAGAGGGATGTCTGTTTGCCATCTTAGGCCCAATCCCCCGGGGAGCAGGCCTAAAACAGCAAGTGGTCACCCCCCAGGGGTCCCAGACTGTGTGAAGGCACAGGCCGGATGAGAGACCCCCTACCCCCGAGTGAACAAATTTTTGTGCACCGGGCCTCTAGTCCTATCTAATAAAAGAGAAACATGGTAATTAGCCGTACATCCGCTACCCTTACCACTGGCTAATCAGGGCGATATGCAAATTAACTGCCAGCCAAGATGGCGGCTGGCAGCCAGGCAGCTTGAAGCGAACATGAGGCTTGCTTGTTTCAGTGACGGAGGACTCCAACGTTCCCCGCCTGCCACTGCCGGCCTCTGAGCTTGCAGTTTGAAACATTGTTACAAATATAGAAGCTAAACAAAACCCCAGAAACCTGCTTTCAGCCAGCCGGGATCTCAGAGCTGGAGTCGATACAGTGTTTCCATTATAGAACCCAAACAAACCAGATACCTGCTTTCAGTAGCAGAGGCCTCAGAGCTGGAGCCAGAGCTAAAGCTGGCCGAGAATAAAAAAAGAAAAAAGAAAAAAAGGAGCAGTTGGGAGCTTCAGTCACCCGCCAGCCTGAAAACAGCCCTCAGCTCCTCACCCAGACTGGCCAAGCACCCCAGTGGGGACCCCCACCCTGAAAGGGGTGTGACCAGCTGCAAACAGCCATCATCCCCTCACCCAGGCTAGCCAGGCACCCCAGTGGGGACCCCCACCCTGATCCGGGACACTCTTCAGGGCAAACCAGCTGGCCCCCACCCATGCACCAGGCCTCTATCCTATATAGTAAAAGGGTAATATGCCTCCCGGCACCGGGATCAGCATGACAGGGGGCAGCGCCCAAAGCCCCTGATCGCACTGCAGCTCTGTGAGACAGGGGGTGGGGCCACAACCTCCCTATCCGCCCTGCTCGTTTCATGACAGGGGTAGGCGCCCCAAACCCCTGATCAGCCCTGCTATGTGCCTGATAGGGGGAAGGTCCACAACCCCCTGATCGCCGTGGTGCTCTGTGTGTGATAGGGTGTGGTGCCCCAAAACCCCCCCCTCCCCACGGTCCCTGCTCTGTGTGTGACGGGGTAGAGCCATGACCTCCCCATCGGCCCTGCCCTGAGCGTGAGAGTGGCGGCGCCCCAACCTCCTCATTGGCCCTGATCTGTGCATGACGGGGGTGGCGCCCCAACCCCCCAGTCGGCCCTACCCTGAGCGTGACTGAGGGTGGCATCGCAACATCCCAATCTGCCCTGCTCTGTGCATGACAGGGGGCGGCGCCCCAACTCCCCAATCGGCCCTGCTCTGAGCCCAACCAGGGGCTGCACCTAGGGATTGGGCCTGCCCTTTGCCACCCGGGAGCAGGCCTAAGCCAGCAGGTTGTTATCTCCCAAGGGGTCCCAGACTGCGAGAGGGCACAGGCCAGGCTGAGGGACCCCCCCCCTCCCCCCGGAGTGCACAAATTTTTGTGCACTTGGCCTCTAGCATTTAGTAAAAACAAAAATAAAAAAAAATAGAATGTTATATTCTATTGGTCAAAGAACTTGAATAGACATTTCCCCAAAGAAGATATACAAAAATGCAAAAGCACGTGAAAAAATGCTCAAGAGCATGAGACAGTTTACTAAGGAAAACCTTAAGCCACCACTTCATACCTGCTAGGATGGTGATAATCAAAAAATGGGAAGGTTATAGCAAATGATAAAACTGGGATCCTCACACATTGTTGGTGACAATGTAAAATGGTTCAGTCACACTGGTAAACAGATTAGGACTTCCTCAAAAAAATTCACCATGTAATTCCCATGTGACCCAACATTTCCACCTCTAGGTCTATACTCAAAAGAACTGAAAACATGTTGACACAGATTGTAGAGGAATAGTCACAGAGGTATCCTATTTAATAAAAGACAAAAAGGGTAATTAACCGTACCTCTGCTATGCTTCCCATTGGCTAATCAGGGTGATATGCAAATTAACCGCCAACAAAATGGCAGTTAATTTGCATAGGCAGGCTCCAAGTGGTGGAGCAAAGCCAAACAGCCCCGAAGCTGCCGAGCAGCGAGGCCTCACTGCCCCGGGATCAGAGGTGCCGCGAGGCCTCCTGGCCCCGAGATCAGCCGAGCCGTGAGGCCTCATGGCCCTGGCATCAAGCAGAGCCTCGAGGCCTCACACCCCAGGATCAGCAGAGCCTTGAGGCCTCCCAGCCCCTGGAGCAGTGTGACAGGGGGCAGCCCTGTTCTGTGCCTGACAGGGGGCAGGGCCCCAACCCTGTGATCCACTCTGCTCTGTGGGTGACAGGGGGCAGCACCCCAACCCCCTGATCAGCCCTGCTCTGTGCATGCCAAGGGGCAGCGTCCCAAATCCCGGATCGGCCCTGCTCTGTGTGTGACAGAGGGGAGCTTCCCAACCCCCTGGTTGGCCCTGCTCTGTGCGTGACAGGGGGCGGCGCCCCAACCCCCAGATCAGCTGGCTCTGTGCGTGACAAGGGGCAGCGCCCCAACCCTCCCATCAGTCCTGCTCTGTGAGTGACAGGAGGCGGCGCCCCAACCTCCTCATTGGCCCTGCTCTGTGCATGACAGGGGGTGGCGCCCCAACCTCCCCATCGACCCTGCCTTGAGTGTGACAGGGGGCGGTGCCCCAACCCCCCAGTCGGCCCTACCCTGAGCGTGACTGAGGGTGGCATCGCAACATCCCAATCTGCCCTGCCCTGCTCTGTGCATGACAGGGGGCGGCGCCCCAACTCCCCAATCGGCCCTGCTCTGAGCCCAACCAGGGGCTGCACCTAGGGATTGGGCCTGCCCTTTGCCACCCGGGAGCAGGCCTAAGCCAGCAGGTTGTTATCTCCCAAGGGGTCCCAGACTGCGAGAGGGCACAGGCCAGGCTGAGGGACCCCCCCCCTCCCCCCGGAGTGCACAAATTTTTGTGCACTTGGCCTCTAGCATTTAGTAAAAAAAAAAATGAAAAAATAGAATGTTATATTCTATTGGTCAAAGAACTTGAATAGACATTTCCCCAAAGAAGATATACAAAAATGCAAAAGCACGTGAAAAAATGCTCAAGAGCATGAGACAGTTTACTAATGAAAACCTTAAGCCACCACTTCATACCTGCTAGGATGGTGATAATCAAAAAATGGGAAGGTTATAGCAAATGATAAAACTGGGATCCTCACACATTGTTGGTGACAATGTAAAATGGTTCAGTCACACTGGTAAACAGATTAGGACTTCCTCAAAAAAATTCACCATGTAATTCCCATGTGACCCAACATTTCCACCTCTAGGTCTATACTCAAAAGAACTGAAAACATGTTGACACAGATTGTAGAGGAATAGTCACAGAGGTATCCTATTTAATAAAAGACAAAAAGGGTAATTAACCGTACCTCTGCTATGCTTCCCATTGGCTAATCAGGGTGATATGCAAATTAACCGCCAACAAAATGGCAGTTAATTTGCATAGGCAGGCTCCAAGTGGTGGAGCAAAGCCAAACAGCCCCGAAGCTGCCGAGCAGCGAGGCCTCACTGCCCCGGGATCAGCCGAGCCGTGAGGCCTCATGGCCCTGGCATCAAGCAGAGCCTCGAGGCCTCACACCCCAGGATCAGCAGAGCCTTGAGGCCTCCCAGCCCCTGGAGCAGTGTGACAGGGGGCAGCCCTGTTCTGTGCCTGACAGGGGGCAGGGCCCCAACCCTGTGATCCACTCTGCTCTGTGGGTGACAGGGGGCAGCACCCCAACCCCCTGATCAGCCCTGCTCTGTGCATGCCAAGGGGCAGCGTCCCAAATCCCGGATCGGCCCTGCTCTGTGTGTGACAGAGGGGAGCTTCCCAACCCCCTGGTTGGCCCTGCTCTGTGCGTGACAGGGGGCGGCGCCCCAACCCCCAGATCAGCTGGCTCTGTGCGTGACAAGGGGCAGCGCCCCAACCCTCCCATCAGTCCTGCTCTGTGAGTGACAGGAGGCGGCGCCCCAACCCCCTCAGCCCATCGGCCCTGCTCTGTGCGTGACAGGGGGTGGTGCCCCAACCTCCCCATCGACCCTGCCTTGAGTGTGACAGGGGGCGGTGCCCCAACCCCCCAGTCGGCCCTACCCTGAGCGTGACTGAGGGTGGCATCGCAACATCCCAATCTGCCCTGCCCTGCTCTGTGCATGACAGGGGGCGGCGCCCCAACTCCCCAATCGGCCCTGCTCTGAGCCCAACCAGGGGCTGCACCTAGGGATTGGGCCTGCCCTTTGCCACCCGGGAGCAGGCCTAACCCAGCAGGTTGTTATCTCCCAAGGGGTCCCAGACTGCGAGAGGGCACAGGCCAGGCTGAGGGACCCCCCCCTCCCCCCGGAGTGCACAAATTTTTGTGCACTTGGCCTCTAGCATTTAGTAAAAACAAAAATGAAAAAATAGAATGTTATATTCTATTGGTCAAAGAACTTGAATAGACATTTCCCCAAAGAAGATATACAAAAATGCAAAAGCACGTGAAAAAATGCTCAAGAGCATGAGACAGTTTACTAATGAAAACCTTAAGCCACCACTTCATACCTGCTAGGATGGTGATAATCAAAAAATGGGAAGGTTATAGCAAATGATAAAACTGGGATCCTCACACATTGTTGGTGACAATGTAAAATGGTTCAGTCACACTGGTAAACAGATTAGGACTTCCTCAAAAAAATTCACCATGTAATTCCCATGTGACCCAACATTTCCACCTCTAGGTCTATACTCAAAAGAACTGAAAACATGTTGACACAGATTGTAGAGGAATAGTCACAGAGGTATCCTATTTAATAAAAGACAAAAAGGGTAATTAACCGTACCTCTGCTATGCTTCCCATTGGCTAATCAGGGTGATATGCAAATTAACCGCCAACAAAATGGCAGTTAATTTGCATAGGCAGGCTCCAAGTGGTGGAGCAAAGCCAAACAGCCCCGAAGCTGCCGAGCAGCGAGGCCTCACTGCCCCGGGATCAGCCGAGCCGTGAGGCCTCATGGCCCTGGCATCAAGCAGAGCCTCGAGGCCTCACACCCCAGGATCAGCAGAGCCTTGAGGCCTCCCAGCCCCTGGAGCAGTGTGACAGGGGGCAGCCCTGTTCTGTGCCTGACAGGGGGCAGGGCCCCAACCCTGTGATCCACTCTGCTCTGTGGGTGACAGGGGGCAGCACCCCAACCCCCTGATCAGCCCTGCTCTGTGCATGCCAAGGGGCAGCGTCCCAAATCCCGGATCGGCCCTGCTCTGTGTGTGACAGAGGGGAGCTTCCGAACTACCCTGGTTGGCCCTACTCTGTGCGTGACAGGGGGCGGCGCCCCAACCCCCAGATCAGCTGGCTCTGTGCGTGACAAGGGGCAGCGCCCCAACCCTCCCATCAGTCCTGCTCTGTGAGTGACAGGAGGCGGCGCCCCAACCCCCTCAGCCCATCGGCCCTGCTCTGTGCGTGACAGGGGGTGGTGCCCCAACCTCCCCATCGACCCTGCCTTGAGTGTGACAGGGGGCGGTGCCCCAACCCCCCAGTCGGCCCTACCCTGAGCGTGACTGAGGGTGGCATCGCAACATCCCAATCTGCCCTGCCCTGCTCTGTGCATGACAGGGGGCGGCGCCCCAACTCCCCAATCGGCCCTGCTCTGAGCCCAACCAGGGGCTGCACCTAGGGATTGGGCCTGCCCTTTGCCACCCGGGAGCAGGCCTAAGCCAGCAGGTTGTTATCTCCCAAGGGGTCCCAGACTGCGAGAGGGCACAGGCCAGGCTGAGGGACCCCCCCCCTCCCCCCGGAGTGCACAAATTTTTGTGCACTTGGCCTCTAGCATTTAGTAAAAACAAAAATGAAAAAATAGAATGTTATATTCTATTGGTCAAAGAACTTGAATAGACATTTCCCCAAAGAAGATATACAAAAATGCAAAAGCACGTGAAAAAATGCTCAAGAGCATGAGACAGTTTACTAATGAAAACCTTAAGCCACCACTTCATACCTGCTAGGATGGTGATAATCAAAAAATGGGAAGGTTATAGCAAATGATAAAACTGGGATCCTCACACATTGTTGGTGACAATGTAAAATGGTTCAGTCACACTGGTAAACAGATTAGGACTTCCTCAAAAAAATTCACCATGTAATTCCCATGTGACCCAACATTTCCACCTCTAGGTCTATACTCAAAAGAACTGAAAACATGTTGACACAGATTGTAGAGGAATAGTCACAGAGGTATCCTATTTAATAAAAGACAAAAAGGGTAATTAACCGTACCTCTGCTATGCTTCCCATTGGCTAATCAGGGTGATATGCAAATTAACCGCCAACAAAATGGCAGTTAATTTGCACAGGCAGGCTCCAAGTGGTGGAGCAAAGCCAAACAGCCCCGAAGCTGCCGAGCAGCGAGGCCTCACTGCCCCGGGATCAGAGGTGCCGCGAGGCCTCCTGGCCCCGAGATCAGCTGAGCCGTGAGGCCTCATGGCCCTGGCATCAAGCAGAGCCTCGAGGCCTCACACCCCAGGATCAGCAGAGCCTTGAGGCCTCCCAGCCCCTGGAGCAGTGTGACAGGGGGCAGCCCTGTTCTGTGCCTGACAGGGGGCAGGGCCCCAACCCTGTGATCCACTCTGCTCTGTGGGTGACAGGGGGCAGCACCCCAACCCCCTGATCAGCCCTGCTCTGTGCATGCCAAGGGGCAGCGTCCCAAATCCCGGATCGGCCCTGCTCTGTGTGTGACAGAGGGGAGCTTCCCAACCCCCTGGTTGGCCCTGCTCTGTGCGTGACAGGGGGCGGCGCCCCAACCCCCAGATCAGCTGGCTCTGTGCGTGACAAGGGGCAGCGCCCCAACCCTCCCATCAGTCCTGCTCTGTGAGTGACAGGAGGCGGCGCCCCAACCCCCTCAGCCCATCGGCCCTGCTCTGTGCGTGACAGGGGGTGGTGCCCCAACCTCCCCATCGACCCTGCCTTGAGTGTGACAGGGGGCGGTGCCCCAACCCCCCAGTCGGCCCTACCCTGAGCGTGACTGAGGGTGGCATCGCAACATCCCAATCTGCCCTGCCCTGCTCTGTGCATGACAGGGGGCGGCGCCCCAACTCCCCAATCGGCCCTGCTCTGAGCCCAACCAGGGGCTGCACCTAGGGATTGGGCCTGCCCTTTGCCACCCGGGAGCAGGCCTAACCCAGCAGGTTGTTATCTCCCAAGGGGTCCCAGACTGCAAGAGGGCACAGGCCAGGCTGAGGGACCCCCCCCTCCCCCCGGAGTGCACAAATTTTTGTGCACTTGGCCTCTAGCATTTAGTAAAAACAAAAATGAAAAAATAGAATGTTATATTCTATTGGTCAAAGAACTTGAATAGACATTTCCCCAAAGAAGATATACAAAAATGCAAAAGCACGTGAAAAAATGCTCAAGAGCATGAGACAGTTTACTAATGAAAACCTTAAGCCACCACTTCATACCTGCTAGGATGGTGATAATCAAAAAATGGGAAGGTTATAGCAAATGATAAAACTGGGATCCTCACACATTGTTGGTGACAATGTAAAATGGTTCAGTCACACTGGTAAACAGATTAGGACTTCCTCAAAAAAATTCACCATGTAATTCCCATGTGACCCAACATTTCCACCTCTAGGTCTATACTCAAAAGAACTGAAAACATGTTGACACAGATTGTAGAGGAATAGTCACAGAGGTATCCTATTTAATAAAAGACAGAAAGGGTAATTAACCGTACCTCTGCTATGCTTCCCATTGGCTAATCAGGGTGATATGCAAATTAACCGCCAACAAAATGGCAGTTAATTTGCATAGGCAGGCTCCAAGTGGTGGAGCAAAGCCAAACAGCCCCGAAGCTGCCGAGCAGCGAGGCCTCACTGCCCCGGGATCAGCCGAGCCGTGAGGCCTCATGGCCCTGGCATCAAGCAGAGCCTCGAGGCCTCACACCCCAGGATCAGCAGAGCCTTGAGGCCTCCCAGCCCCTGGAGCAGTGTGACAGGGGGCAGCCCTGTTCTGTGCCTGACAGGGGGCAGGGCCCCAACCCTGTGATCCACTCTGCTCTGTGGGTGACAGGGGGCAGCACCCCAACCCCCTGATCAGCCCTGCTCTGTGCATGCCAAGGGGCAGCGTCCCAAATCCCGGATCGGCCCTGCTCTGTGTGTGACAGAGGGGAGCTTCCGAACTACCCTGGTTGGCCCTACTCTGTGCGTGACAGGGGGCGGCGCCCCAACCCCCAGATCAGCTGGCTCTGTGCGTGACAAGGGGCAGCGCCCCAACCCTCCCATCAGTCCTGCTCTGTGAGTGACAGGAGGCGGCGCCCCAACCCCCTCAGCCCATCGGCCCTGCTCTGTGCGTGACAGGGGGTGGTGCCCCAACCTCCCCATCGACCCTGCCTTGAGTGTGACAGGGGGCGGTGCCCCAACCCCCCAGTCGGCCCTACCCTGAGCGTGACTGAGGGTGGCATCGCAACATCCCAATCTGCCCTGCCCTGCTCTGTGCATGACAGGGGGCGGCGCCCCAACTCCCCAATCGGCCCTGCTCTGAGCCCAACCAGGGGCTGCACCTAGGGATTGGGCCTGCCCTTTGCCACCCGGGAGCAGGCCTAAGCCAGCAGGTTGTTATCTCCCAAGGGGTCCCAGACTGCGAGAGGGCACAGGCCAGGCTGAGGGACCCCCCCCCTCCCCCCGGAGTGCACAAATTTTTGTGCACTTGGCCTCTAGCATTTAGTAAAAACAAAAATGAAAAAATAGAATGTTATATTCTATTGGTCAAAGAACTTGAATAGACATTTCCCCAAAGAAGATATACAAAAATGCAAAAGCACGTGAAAAAATGCTCAAGAGCATGAGACAGTTTACTAATGAAAACCTTAAGCCACCACTTCATACCTGCTAGGATGGTGATAATCAAAAAATGGGAAGGTTATAGCAAATGATAAAACTGGGATCCTCACACATTGTTGGTGACAATGTAAAATGGTTCAGTCACACTGGTAAACAGATTAGGACTTCCTCAAAAAAATTCACCATGTAATTCCCATGTGACCCAACATTTCCACCTCTAGGTCTATACTCAAAAGAACTGAAAACATGTTGACACAGATTGTAAAGGAATAGTCACAGAGGTATCCTATTTAATAAAAGACAAAAAGGGTAATTAACCGTACCTCTGCTATGCTTCCCATTGGCTAATCAGGGTGATATGCAAATTAACCGCCAACAAAATGGCAGTTAATTTGCATAGGCAGGCTCCAAGTGGTGGAGCAAAGCCAAACAGCCCCGAAGCTGCCGAGCAGCGAGGCCTCACTGCCCCGGGATCAGAGGTGCCGCGAGGCCTCCTGGCCCCGAGATCAGCCGAGCCGTGAGGCCTCATGGCCCTGGCATCAAGCAGAGCCTCGAGGCCTCACACCCCAGGATCAGCAGAGCCTTGAGGCCTCCCAGCCCCTGGAGCAGTGTGACAGGGGGCAGCCCTGTTCTGTGCCTGACAGGGGGCAGGGCCCCAACCCTGTGATCCACTCTGCTCTGTGGGTGACAGGGGGCAGCACCCCAACCCCCTGATCAGCCCTGCTCTGTGCATGCCAAGGGGCAGCGTCCCAAATCCCGGATCGGCCCTGCTCTGTGTGTGACAGAGGGGAGCTTCCCAACCCCCTGGTTGGCCCTGCTCTGTGCGTGACAGGGGGCGGCGCCCCAACCCCCAGATCAGCTGGCTCTGTGCGTGACAAGGGGCAGCGCCCCAACCCTCCCATCAGTCCTGCTCTGTGAGTGACAGGAGGCGGCGCCCCAACCCCCTCAGCCCATCGGCCCTGCTCTGTGCATGACAGGGGGTGGTGCACCAACCTCCCCATCGACCCTGCCTTGAGTGTGACAGGGGGCGGTGCCCCAACCCCCCAGTCGGCCCTACCCTGAGCGTGACTGAGGGTGGCATCGCAACATCCCAATCTGCCCTGCCCTGCTCTGTGCATGACAGGGGGCGGCGCCCCAACTCCCCAATCGGCCCTGCTCTGAGCCCAACCAGGGGCTGCACCTAGGGATTGGGCCTGCCCTTTGCCACCCGGGAGCAGGCCTAAGCCAGCAGGTTGTTATCTCCCAAGGGGTCCCAGACTGCGAGAGGGCACAGGCCAGGCTGAGGGACCCCCCCCCTCCCCCCGGAGTGCACAAATTTTTGTGCACTTGGCCTCTAGCATTTAGTAAAAACAAAAATGAAAAAATAGAATGTTATATTCTATTGGTCAAAGAACTTGAATAGACATTTCCCCAAAGAAGATATACAAAAATGCAAAAGCACGTGAAAAAATGCTCAAGAGCATGAGACAGTTTACTAATGAAAACCTTAAGCCACCACTTCATACCTGCTAGGATGGTGATAATCAAAAAATGGGAAGGTTATAGCAAATGATAAAACTGGGATCCTCACACATTGTTGGTGACAATGTAAAATGGTTCAGTCACACTGGTAAACAGATTAGGACTTCCTCAAAAAAATTCACCATGTAATTCCCATGTGACCCAACATTTCCACCTCTAGGTCTATACTCAAAAGAACTGAAAACATGTTGACACAGATTGTAGAGGAATAGTCACAGAGGTATCCTATTTAATAAAAGACAAAAAGGGTAATTAACCGTACCTCTGCTATGCTTCCCATTGGCTAATCAGGGTGATATGCAAATTAACCGCCAACAAAATGGCAGTTAATTTGCATAGGCAGGCTCCAAGTGGTGGAGCAAAGCCAAACAGCCCCGAAGCTGCCGAGCAGCGAGGCCTCACTGCCCCGGGATCAGCCGAGCCGTGAGGCCTCATGGCCCTGGCATCAAGCAGAGCCTCGAGGCCTCACACCCCAGGATCAGCAGAGCCTTGAGGCCTCCCAGCCCCTGGAGCAGTGTGACAGGGGGCAGCCCTGTTCTGTGCCTGACAGGGGGCAGGGCCCCAACCCTGTGATCCACTCTGCTCTGTGGGTGACAGGGGGCAGCACCCCAACCCCCTGATCAGCCCTGCTCTGTGCATGCCAAGGGGCAGCGTCCCAAATCCCGGATCGGCCCTGCTCTGTGTGTGACAGAGGGGAGCTTCCGAACTACCCTGGTTGGCCCTACTCTGTGCGTGACAGGGGGCGGCGCCCCAACCCCCAGATCAGCTGGCTCTGTGCGTGACAAGGGGCAGCGCCCCAACCCTCCCATCAGTCCTGCTCTGTGAGTGACAGGAGGCGGCGCCCCAACCTCCTCATTGGCCCTGCTCTGTGCATGACAGGGGGTGGCGCCCCAACCTCCCCATCGACCCTGCCTTGAGTGTGACAGGGGGCAGTGCCCCAACCCCCCAGTCGGCCCTACCCTGAGCGTGACTGAGGGTGGCATCGCAACATCCCAATCTGCCCTGCCCTGCTCTGTGCATGACAGGGGGCGGCGCCCCAACTCCCCAATCGGCCCTGCTCTGAGCCCAACCAGGGGCTGCACCTAGGGATTGGGCCTGCCCTTTGCCACCCGGGAGCAGGCCTAAGCCAGCAGGTTGTTATCTCCCGAGGGGTCCCAGACTGCGAGAGGGCACAGGCCAGGCTGAGGGACCCCCCCCCTCCCCCCGGAGTGCACAAATTTTTGTGCACTTGGCCTCTAGCATTTAGTAAAAACAAAAATGAAAAAAAATAGAATGTTATATTCTATTGGTCAAAGAACTTGAATAGACATTTCCCCAAAGAAGATATACAAAAATGCAAAAGCACGTGAAAAAATGCTCAAGAGCATGAGACAGTTTACTAATGAAAACCTTAAGCCACCACTTCATACCTGCTAGGATGGTGATAATCAAAAAATGGGAAGGTTATAGCAAATGATAAAACTGGGATCCTCACACATTGTTGGTGACAATGTAAAATGGTTCAGTCACACTGGTAAACAGATTAGGACTTCCTCAAAAAAATTCACCATGTAATTCCCATGTGACCCAACATTTCCACCTCTAGGTCTATACTCAAAAGAACTGAAAACATGTTGACACAGATTGTAGAGGAATAGTCACAGAGGTATCCTATTTAATAAAAGACAAAAAGGGTAATTAACCGTACCTCTGCTATGCTTCCCATTGGCTAATCAGGGTGATATGCAAATTAACCGCCAACAAAATGGCAGTTAATTTGCATAGGCAGGCTCCAAGTGGTGGAGCAAAGCCAAACAGCCCCGAAGCTGCCGAGCAGCGAGGCCTCACTGCCCCGGGATCAGAGGTGCCGCGAGGCCTCCTGGCCCCGAGATCAGCCGAGCCGTGAGGCCTCATGGCCCTGGCATCAAGCAGAGCCTCGAGGCCTCACACCCCAGGATCAGCAGAGCCTTGAGGCCTCCCAGCCCCTGGAGCAGTGTGACAGGGGGCAGCCCTGTTCTGTGCCTGACAGGGGGCAGGGCCCCAACCCTGTGATCCACTCTGCTCTGTGGGTGACAGGGGGCAGCACCCCAACCCCCTGATCAGCCCTGCTCTGTGCATGCCAAGGGGCAGCGTCCCAAATCCCGGATCGGCCCTGCTCTGTGTGTGACAGAGGGGAGCTTCCCAACCCCCTGGTTGGCCCTGCTCTGTGCGTGACAGGGGGCGGCGCCCCAACCCCCAGATCAGCTGGCTCTGTGCGTGACAAGGGGCAGCGCCCCAACCCTCCCATCAGTCCTGCTCTGTGAGTGACAGGAGGCGGCGCCCCAACCCCCTCAGCCCATCGGCCCTGCTCTGTGCGTGACAGGGGGTGGTGCCCCAACCTCCCCATCGACCCTGCCTTGAGTGTGACAGGGGGCGGTGCCCCAACCCCCCAGTCGGCCCTACCCTGAGCGTGACTGAGGGTGGCATCGCAACATCCCAATCTGCCCTGCCCTGCTCTGTGCATGACAGGGGGCGGCGCCCCAACTCCCCAATCGGCCCTGCTCTGAGCCCAACCAGGGGCTGCACCTAGGGATTGGGCCTGCCCTTTGCCACCCGGGAGCAGGCCTAAGCCAGCAGGTTGTTATCTCCCGAGGGGTCCCAGACTGCGAGAGGGCACAGGCCAGGCTGAGGGACCCCCCCCCTCCCCCCGGAGTGCACAAATTTTTGTGCACTTGGCCTCTAGCATTTAGTAAAAACAAAAATAAAAAAATAGAATGTTATATTCTATTGGTCAAAGAACTTGAATAGACATTTCCCCAAAGAAGATATACAAAAATGCAAAAGCACGTGAAAAAATGCTCAAGAGCATGAGACAGTTTACTAATGAAAACCTTAAGCCACCACTTCATACCTGCTAGGATGGTGATAATCAAAAAATGGGAAGGTTATAGCAAATGATAAAACTGGGATCCTCACACATTGTTGGTGACAATGTAAAATGGTTCAGTCACACTGGTAAACAGATTAGGACTTCCTCAAAAAAATTCACCATGTAATTCCCATGTGACCCAACATTTCCACCTCTAGGTCTATACTCAAAAGAACTGAAAACATGTTGACACAGATTGTAAAGGAATAGTCACAGAGGTATCCTATTTAATAAAAGACAAAAAGGGTAATTAACCGTACCTCTGCTATGCTTCCCATTGGCTAATCAGGGTGATATGCAAATTAACCGCCAACAAAATGGCAGTTAATTTGCATAGGCAGGCTCCAAGTGGTGGAGCAAAGCCAAACAGCCCCGAAGCTGCCGAGCAGCGAGGCCTCACTGCCCCGGGATCAGAGGTGCCGCGAGGCCTCCTGGCCCCGAGATCAGCCGAGCCGTGAGGCCTCATGGCCCTGGCATCAAGCAGAGCCTCGAGGCCTCACACCCCAGGATCAGCAGAGCCTTGAGGCCTCCCAGCCCCTGGAGCAGTGTGACAGGGGGCAGCCCTGTTCTGTGCCTGACAGGGGGCAGGGCCCCAACCCTGTGATCCACTCTGCTCTGTGGGTGACAGGGGGCAGCACCCCAACCCCCTGATCAGCCCTGCTCTGTGCATGCCAAGGGGCAGCGTCCCAAATCCTGGATCGGCCCTGCTCTATGTGTGACAGAGGGGAGCTTCCCAACCCCCTGGTTGGCCCTGCTCTGTGCGTGACAGGGGGCGGCGCCCCAACCCCCAGATCAGCTGGCTCTGTGCGTGACAAGGGGCAGCGCCCCAACCCTCCCATCAGTCCTGCTCTGTGAGTGACAGGAGGCGGCGCCCCAACCTCCTCATTGGCCCTGCTCTGTGCATGACAGGGGGTGGCGCCCCAACCTCCCCATCGACCCTGCCTTGAGTGTGACAGGGGGCAGTGCCCCAACCCCCCAGTCGGCCCTACCCTGAGCGTGACTGAGGGTGGCATCGCAACATCCCAATCTGCCCTGCCCTGCTCTGTGCATGACAGGGGGCGGCGCCCCAACTCCCCAATCGGCCCTGCTCTGAGCCCAACCAGGGGCTGCACCTAGGGATTGGGCCTGCCCTTTGCCACCCGGGAGCAGGCCTAAGCCAGCAGGTTGTTATCTCCCGAGGGGTCCCAGACTGTGAGAGGGCACAGGCCAGGCTGAGGGACCCCCCCCCCTCCCCCCGGAGTGCACAAATTTTTGTGCACTTGGCCTCTAGCATTTAGTAAAAACAAAAATGAAAAAATAGAATGTTATATTCTATTGGTCAAAGAACTTGAATAGACATTTCCCCAAAGAAGATATACAAAAATGCAAAAGCACGTGAAAAAATGCTCAAGAGCATGAGACAGTTTACTAATGAAAACCTTAAGCCACCACTTCATACCTGCTAGGATGGTGATAATCAAAAAATGGGAAGGTTATAGCAAATGATAAAACTGGGATCCTCACACATTGTTGGTGACAATGTAAAATGGTTCAGTCACACTGGTAAACAGATTAGGACTTCCTCAAAAAAATTCACCATGTAATTCCCATGTGACCCAACATTTCCACCTCTAGGTCTATACTCAAAAGAACTGAAAACATGTTGACACAGATTGTAGAGGAATAGTCACAGAGGTATCCTATTTAATAAAAGACAAAAAGGGTAATTAACCGTACCTCTGCTATGCTTCCCATTGGCTAATCAGGGTGATATGCAAATTAACCGCCAACAAAATGGCAGTTAATTTGCACAGGCAGGCTCCAAGTGGTGGAGCAAAGCCAAACAGCCCCGAAGCTGCCGAGCAGCGAGGCCTCACTGCCCCGGGATCAGAGGTGCCGCGAGGCCTCCTGGCCCCGAGATCAGCTGAGCCGTGAGGCCTCATGGCCCTGGCATCAAGCAGAGCCTCGAGGCCTCACACCCCAGGATCAGCAGAGCCTTGAGGCCTCCCAGCCCCTGGAGCAGTGTGACAGGGGGCAGCCCTGTTCTGTGCCTGACAGGGGGCAGGGCCCCAACCCTGTGATCCACTCTGCTCTGTGGGTGACAGGGGGCAGCACCCCAACCCCCTGATCAGCCCTGCTCTGTGCATGCCAAGGGGCAGCGTCCCAAATCCCGGATCGGCCCTGCTCTGTGTGTGACAGAGGGGAGCTTCCCAACCCCCTGGTTGGCCCTGCTCTGTGCGTGACAGGGGGCGGCGCCCCAACCCCCAGATCAGCTGGCTCTGTGCGTGACAAGGGGCAGCGCCCCAACCCTCCCATCAGTCCTGCTCTGTGAGTGACAGGAGGCGGCGCCCCAACCCCCTCAGCCCATCGGCCCTGCTCTGTGCATGACAGGGTTGGTGCCCCAACCTCCCCATCGACCCTGCCTTGAGTGTGACAGGGGGCGGTGCCCCAACCCCCCAGTCGGCCCTACCCTGAGCGTGACTGAGGGTGGCATCGCAACATCCCAATCTGCCCTGCTCTGTGCATGACAGGGGGCGGCGCCCCAACTCCCCAATCGGCCCTGCTCTGAGCCCAACCAGGGGCTGCACCTAGGGATTGGGCCTGCCCTTTGCCACCCGGGAGCAGGCCTAAGCCAGCAGGTTGTTATCTCCTGAGGGGTCCCAGACTGCAAGAGGGCACAGGCCAGGCTGAGGGACCCCCCCCCTCCCCCCGGAGTGCACAAATTTTTGTGCACTTGGCCTCTAGCATTTAGTAAAAACAAAAATAAAAAAATAGAATGTTATATTCTATTGGTCAAAGAACTTGAATAGACATTTCCCCAAAGAAGATATACAAAAATGCAAAAGCACGTGAAAAAATGCTCAAGAGCATGAGACAGTTTACTAATGAAAACCTTAAGCCACCACTTCATACCTGCTAGGATGGTGATAATCAAAAAATGGGAAGGTTATAGCAAATGATAAAACTGGGATCCTCACACATTGTTGGTGACAATGTAAAATGGTTCAGTCACACTGGTAAACAGATTAGGACTTCCTCAAAAAAATTCACCATGTAATTCCCATGTGACCCAACATTTCCACCTCTAGGTCTATACTCAAAAGAACTGAAAACATGTTGACACAGATTGTAAAGGAATAGTCACAGAGGTATCCTATTTAATAAAAGACAAAAAGGGTAATTAACCGTACCTCTGCTATGCTTCCCATTGGCTAATCAGGGTGATATGCAAATTAACCGCCAACAAAATGGCAGTTAATTTGCATAGGCAGGCTCCAAGTGGTGGAGCAAAGCCAAACAGCCCCGAAGCTGCCGAGCAGCGAGGCCTCACTGCCCCGGGATCAGAGGTGCCGCGAGGCCTCCTGGCCCCGAGATCAGCCGAGCCGTGAGGCCTCATGGCCCTGGCATCAAGCAGAGCCTCGAGGCCTCACACCCCAGGATCAGCAGAGCCTTGAGGCCTCCCAGCCCCTGGAGCAGTGTGACAGGGGGCAGCCCTGTTCTGTGCCTGACAGGGGGCAGGGCCCCAACCCTGTGATCCACTCTGCTCTGTGGGTGACAGGGGGCAGCACCCCAACCCCCTGATCAGCCCTGCTCTGTGCATGCCAAGGGGCAGCGTCCCAAATCCCGGATCGGCCCTGCTCTGTGTGTGACAGAGGGGAGCTTCCCAACCCCCTGGTTGGCCCTGCTCTGTGCGTGACAGGGGGCGGCGCCCCAACCCCCAGATCAGCTGGCTCTGTGCGTGACAAGGGGCAGCGCCCCAACCCTCCCATCAGTCCTGCTCTGTGAGTGACAGGAGGCGGCGCCCCAACCCCCTCAGCCCATCGGCCCTGCTCTGTGCATGACAGGGTTGGTGCCCCAACCTCCCCATCGACCCTGCCTTGAGTGTGACAGGGGGCGGTGCCCCAACCCCCCAGTCGGCCCTACCCTGAGCGTGACTGAGGGTGGCATCGCAACATCCCAATCTGCCCTGCTCTGTGCATGACAGGGGGCGGCGCCCCAACTCCCCAATCGGCCCTGCTCTGAGCCCAACCAGGGGCTGCACCTAGGGATTGGGCCTGCCCTTTGCCACCCGGGAGCAGGCCTAAGCCAGCAGGTTGTTATCTCCTGAGGGGTCCCAGACTGCAAGAGGGCACAGGCCAGGCTGAGGGACCCCCCCCTCCCCCCGGAGTGCACAAATTTTTGTGCACTTGGCCTCTAGCATTTAGTAAAAACAAAAATAAAAAAATAGAATGTTATATTCTATTGGTCAAAGAACTTGAATAGACATTTCCCCAAAGAAGATATACAAAAATGCAAAAGCACGTGAAAAAATGCTCAAGAGCATGAGACAGTTTACTAATGAAAACCTTAAGCCACCACTTCATACCTGCTAGGATGGTGATAATCAAAAAATGGGAAGGTTATAGCAAATGATAAAACTGGGATCCTCACACATTGTTGGTGACAATGTAAAATGGTTCAGTCACACTGGTAAACAGATTAGGACTTCCTCAAAAAAATTCACCATGTAATTCCCATGTGACCCAACATTTCCACCTCTAGGTCTATACTCAAAAGAACTGAAAACATGTTGACACAGATTGTAAAGGAATAGTCACAGAGGTATCCTATTTAATAAAAGACAAAAAGGGTAATTAACCGTACCTCTGCTATGCTTCCCATTGGCTAATCAGGGTGATATGCAAATTAACCGCCAACAAAATGGCAGTTAATTTGCATAGGCAGGCTCCAAGTGGTGGAGCAAAGCCAAACAGCCCCGAAGCTGCCGAGCAGCGAGGCCTCACTGCCCCGGGATCAGAGGTGCCGCGAGGCCTCCTGGCCCCGAGATCAGCCGAGCCGTGAGGCCTCATGGCCCTGGCATCAAGCAGAGCCTCGAGGCCTCACACCCCAGGATCAGCAGAGCCTTGAGGCCTCCCAGCCCCTGGAGCAGTGTGACAGGGGGCAGCCCTGTTCTGTGCCTGACAGGGGGCAGGGCCCCAACCCTGTGATCCACTCTGCTCTGTGGGTGACAGGGGGCAGCACCCCAACCCCCTGATCAGCCCTGCTCTGTGCATGCCAAGGGGCAGCGTCCCAAATCCCGGATCGGCCCTGCTCTGTGTGTGACAGAGGGGAGCTTCCCAACCCCCTGGTTGGCCCTGCTCTGTGCGTGACAGGGGGCGGCGCCCCAACCCCCAGATCAGCTGGCTCTGTGCGTGACAAGGGGCAGCGCCCCAACCCTCCCATCAGTCCTGCTCTGTGAGTGACAGGAGGCGGCGCCCCAACCCCCTCAGCCCATCGGCCCTGCTCTGTGCATGACAGGGGGTGGTGCCCCAACCTCCCCATCGACCCTGCCTTGAGTGTGACAGGGGGCGGTGCCCCAACCCCCCAGTCGGCCCTACCCTGAGCGTGACTGAGGGTGGCATCGCAACATCCCAATCTGCCCTGCCCTGCTCTGTGCATGACAGGGGGCGGCGCCCCAACTCCCCAATCGGCCCTGCTCTGAGCCCAACCAGGGGCTGCACCTAGGGATTGGGCCTGCCCTTTGCCACCCGGGAGCAGGCCTAAGCCAGCAGGTTGTTATCTCCCAAGGGGTCCCAGACTGCGAGAGGGCACAGGCCAGGCTGAGGGACCCCCCCCCTCCCCCCGGAGTGCACAAATTTTTGTGCACTTGGCCTCTAGCATTTAGTAAAAACAAAAATAAAAAAATAGAATGTTATATTCTATTGGTCAAAGAACTTGAATAGACATTTCCCCAAAGAAGATATACAAAAATGCAAAAGCACGTGAAAAAATGCTCAAGAGCATGAGACAGTTTACTAATGAAAACCTTAAGCCACCACTTCATACCTGCTAGGATGGTGATAATCAAAAAATGGGAAGGTTATAGCAAATGATAAAACTGGGATCCTCACACATTGTTGGTGACAATGTAAAATGGTTCAGTCACACTGGTAAACAGATTAGGACTTCCTCAAAAAAATTCACCATGTAATTCCCATGTGACCCAACATTTCCACCTCTAGGTCTATACTCAAAGAACTGAAAACATGTTGACACAGATTGTAAAGGAATAGTCACAGAGGTATCCTATTTAATAAAAGACAAAAAGGGTAATTAACCGTACCTCTGCTATGCTTCCCATTGGCTAATCAGGGTGATATGCAAATTAACCGCCAACAAAATGGCAGTTAATTTGCATAGGCAGGCTCCAAGTGGTGGAGCAAAGCCAAACAGCCCCGAAGCTGCCGAGCAGCGAGGCCTCACTGCCCCGGGATCAGAGGTGCCGCGAGGCCTCCTGGCCCCGAGATCAGCCGAGCCGTGAGGCCTCATGGCCCTGGCATCAAGCAGAGCCTCGAGGCCTCACACCCCAGGATCAGCAGAGCCTTGAGGCCTCCCAGCCCCTGGAGCAGTGTGACAGGGGGCAGCCCTGTTCTGTGCCTGACAGGGGGCAGGGCCCCAACCCTGTGATCCACTCTGCTCTGTGGGTGACAGGGGGCAGCACCCCAACCCCCTGATCAGCCCTGCTCTGTGCATGCCAAGGGGCAGCGTCCCAAATCCCGGATCGGCCCTGCTCTGTGTGTGACAGAGGGGAGCTTCCCAACCCCCTGGTTGGCCCTGCTCTGTGCGTGACAGGGGGCGGCGCCCCAACCCCCAGATCAGCTGGCTCTGTGCGTGACAAGGGGCAGCGCCCCAACCCTCCCATCAGTCCTGCTCTGTGAGTGACAGGAGGCGGCGCCCCAACCCCCTCAGCCCATCGGCCCTGCTCTGTGCATGACAGGGTTGGTGCCCCAACCTCCCCATCGACCCTGCCTTGAGTGTGACAGGGGGCGGTGCCCCAACCCCCCAGTCGGCCCTACCCTGAGCGTGACTGAGGGTGGCATCGCAACATCCCAATCTGCCCTGCTCTGTGCATGACAGGGGGCGGCGCCCCAACTCCCCAATCGGCCCTGCTCTGAGCCCAACCAGGGGCTGCACCTAGGGATTGGGCCTGCCCTTTGCCACCCGGGAGCAGGCCTAAGCCAGCAGGTTGTTATCTCCTGAGGGGTCCCAGACTGCAAGAGGGCACAGGCCAGGCTGAGGGACCCCCCCCCTCCCCCCGGAGTGCACAAATTTTTGTGCACTTGGCCTCTAGCATTTAGTAAAAACAAAAATAAAAAAATAGAATGTTATATTCTATTGGTCAAAGAACTTGAATAGACATTTCCCCAAAGAAGATATACAAAAATGCAAAAGCACGTGAAAAAATGCTCAAGAGCATGAGACAGTTTACTAATGAAAACCTTAAGCCACCACTTCATACCTGCTAGGATGGTGATAATCAAAAAATGGGAAGGTTATAGCAAATGATAAAACTGGGATCCTCACACATTGTTGGTGACAATGTAAAATGGTTCAGTCACACTGGTAAACAGATTAGGACTTCCTCAAAAAAATTCACCATGTAATTCCCATGTGACCCAACATTTCCACCTCTAGGTCTATACTCAAAAGAACTGAAAACATGTTGACACAGATTGTAAAGGAATAGTCACAGAGGTATCCTATTTAATAAAAGACAAAAAGGGTAATTAACCGTACCTCTGCTATGCTTCCCATTGGCTAATCAGGGTGATATGCAAATTAACCGCCAACAAAATGGCAGTTAATTTGCATAGGCAGGCTCCAAGTGGTGGAGCAAAGCCAAACAGCCCCGAAGCTGCCGAGCAGCGAGGCCTCACTGCCCCGGGATCAGAGGTGCCGCGAGGCCTCCTGGCCCCGAGATCAGCCGAGCCGTGAGGCCTCATGGCCCTGGCATCAAGCAGAGCCTCGAGGCCTCACACCCCAGGATCAGCAGAGCCTTGAGGCCTCCCAGCCCCTGGAGCAGTGTGACAGGGGGCAGCCCTGTTCTGTGCCTGACAGGGGGCAGGGCCCCAACCCTGTGATCCACTCTGCTCTGTGGGTGACAGGGGGCAGCACCCCAACCCCCTGATCAGCCCTGCTCTGTGCATGCCAAGGGGCAGCGTCCCAAATCCCGGATCGGCCCTGCTCTGTGTGTGACAGAGGGGAGCTTCCCAACCCCCTGGTTGGCCCTGCTCTGTGCGTGACAGGGGGCGGCGCCCCAACCCCCAGATCAGCTGGCTCTGTGCGTGACAAGGGGCAGCGCCCCAACCCTCCCATCAGTCCTGCTCTGTGAGTGACAGGAGGCGGCGCCCCAACCCCCTCAGCCCATCGGCCCTGCTCTGTGCATGACAGGGTTGGTGCCCCAACCTCCCCATCGACCCTGCCTTGAGTGTGACAGGGGGCGGTGCCCCAACCCCCCAGTCGGCCCTACCCTGAGCGTGACTGAGGGTGGCATCGCAACATCCCAATCTGCCCTGCCCTGCTCTGTGCATGACAGGGGGCGGCGCCCCAACTCCCCAATCGGCCCTGCTCTGAGCCCAACCAGGGGCTGCACCTAGGGATTGGGCCTGCCCTTTGCCACCCGGGAGCAGGCCTAAGCCAGCAGGTAGTTATCTTCCGAGGGGTCCCAGACTGTGAGAGGGCACAGGCCGGGCTGAGTGACCCCCCCCCCCAAGTGCACAAATTGTTGTGCATTGGGCCTCTAGTTATTCATAATAGTCAACAACTGGAAACCCAAATGTCCATTAGGTTATAAATGGATAAATAAAATGCAGTAGAGCCATACAATGGAATATTTTTCACTCATAAGGATGAAGTACTGCCCTAGCTGGTTTGGCTCAGTGGATAAGGATGAAGTACTGATACAAACTGCAACATGGATAAGTCTCAAAACCATTATGCTATTTAAACAAGCCAGACACAAAAGTACAAATATGTTACCATTGCTATGAAATGTCCACAGACTAGCTCAATCCATAGAGACAGAGTGGAGTTTGGGGGTGACCAGGGGTTAGAAAATGGGGAGGAACCACATTATTAACGGGTGTGGATTTTCATTTGGAGTTATGAAAATATTTTGGAACCAAAGAGAGGTGGTAGCCACCAAATTGTCCACTGTAAAACGGTAAAATTTATATTCCATAAATTTCACCTCAATTTTTCTAAAAAGGTGAGGCAGTAAGGGAGTTCAGTGTTTGGTGAGGTAAAGTTGAGGACAGAAGGGCTTTCTGTGGGGTGTGAGGATGGTTATGAAGGGAGATTGGGTGAGAGAGGCCTGTAGGGGGGAGGGAGGAAGCGGGGAGGGCAGGTTCGTGGGTGGCTGCCATGGGGCGCCTACGCACCCCTTCCCTGGTGGCCTCCCCAGAGTGGATACTCACTGAAATCCAAATGGTAGCACAGCAGCGTCATGCCAAGGATGGTGAGCAGGAACAGGACCAAGCGATTTTTGGCCCACATGTTCATCAGAGGCCTGCGCCTCTCAGCTTCCAGGCCGCGCAGGGACGCCTGCCAGCCGGGCTGAGGTGTGGCAGCCATGATGGGATGGCGCCCAAGATCGATGCTGCCTCTGAAATGCGACCTCACCACCGGGTTTTCGGCAGCATAGGACTCGTCACATCTGACCAGCCTTATGCGAGCCCCTTTCAGAGCCTTGTTCCTCGGCCTGGTCTTCCCTCTCGAGCATCTCCCTTCCGACGGCATTGCTCCGCTGCCGACTACCTCAAACGACGCCTCCCAGCCAACAGCCCTTCACCCAACAGGCGCTTGGGCTTTGACGCATGCGTGGTACGCCCTGCGCAGCACATGCCAGCAGTTAGGCCCCGCCCCTTTTTAACGGTCATTTGGATATCTAGTGCTCCCTCTCCCATTCAAGGCCTGGTCTTTCTAGTGTTCGTTAATTGTTGAATAAATAAATAGGGCCTGACGATTGTGCCACGATCATGGCAGTTTGTCATAGATCAACAAAATGGATAAATGGAATTTAGATTCCAGCCTTGACTGTTAATTCCTACTCAGATTCAGTCCTATGAAAGGCACTGTAGCATCTATGGTCACTACAGTTGCTCATTACAGTATCCACTAGCCAAATGTGTCTGCTTAAATGTACATTTTAATTAATTAAAAAGTACATGGAAAGCCTTAGGCAGTTTTGCTCAGTGGATAGAGCGTCAGCCTGCGAACTGAAAGGTCCCAGGTTCAATTCTGGTCAAGGGCACATGCCCGGGTTGTGGACTCAGTCCCCAGTGGGGGACTTGCAGGAGGCAGCCGATACATGATTCTCTCTCATCATGGATATTTCTATCTCTCCCTCTTCCTTCCTCTCTGAAAGCAATAAAACTTTTTTTTTTTAAGTACACGGAATTAAGAAATCAGTTCCTTAGTCACAGTAGCAATATATCCAGTGCTATATATATATATATATATATATATATATATATATATATATTAATAAATATAGATAAAGACAGACATAGACATAGACATAGATATATAGATAGATGATAGATAGATAGATAGATAGATAGATAGATAGATAGATATAGACAGATGTATAGATATAGATAGATATATAGTTAGATATAGATATAGATATAGATATAGATATAGATATATAGATACCTATCTCATGGTGCCCATGTTTGACAGTGCAAATATGAAGCATTTTCATCACAGCAGAAATTTGTGAGGGGCAGTGCTGGATGTGCACAGTGACTATAGTGAATAGGGTAGATATTCAATAGGTTGTTACACTGTAGTACGAGCTTTTAAGTGGAACAAATAATATTTGCCTTCAGAGAAATTAAGGTTGAGTTAGAAACTCTTTACATAGGAAACATGAAAACAAAGAGTGTGTGAGGAACACTAATGAGTAATGTAGAACACTTACATGTATTCCCATCATTTGCCACTAATGAATTGGATGATCCTAAGTGCCTTCAACTTGCTGGGCCTCAGTATTGCATGTGTAAAATGAGAGAGTTAGCATTGTCTCTAAGACCCCTTCTTGCTCTAAAATCTAACCATAAGCAAAATCCCATTAAATAGTTTGGTTTGACCCAGCTGGTTGAGCGTTGACCTTTAAACCAGGAGGTCACAGTTCAATTCCCAGTCAGGAAATATGCCCGGGTTGTGGGCTCGATCCCCAGTGGAGGACGTGCAGGAGAAGCAGATCATTGATTTTTCTCTCATCATTGATGTTTCTATATCTCTCTCCTTCTCCCTTCCTCCGGGAAATAAATAAAAATATATTTTTTAAAAAGAAAAAATTGCTTGGTTTGGGCATGCCTGCAAAGGGATGCTGTAGGTGGTGCTAGCATATTTGCTAACCTATTTTATTCTAATTTTCAAGGGATGTGAAAACTACCCCCGTCAACTGTATTTCCAGCCTTGTTCTTATTACATTTTACTCTGGCTTTCAAAATGACTTGCTACTAATTTTTATTCTATTGTTCTTTCCAATGTTAATAGGTATTCTACAGGGCGGGGGAGAGAGAAAGAGGTTTCCTATGAAAATAATTCTTAAAATTTAGCACATTCCACCCCACCCCATGCTCACATACAGGAGCAATTAATAATGCTCTTTAGTTTTTTAAAGGATGTGACCAAAAAGAAACTGCTTTTTTATTTTTATTTTTTTTATATTTTAAGTGTGTGGGGGGGTTTTGTGTGTGTGTGTTTTTTTTAATATATTTTATTGATTTTTTTACAGAGAGGAAGGGAGAGAGATAGAGAGTTAGAAACATCGATGAGAGAGAAACATCAATCAGCTGCCTCCTGCACACCTCCTACTGGGGATGTGCTCGCAACCAAGGTACATGCCCTTGACCGGAATCGAACCTGGGACCCTTCAGTCCGCAGGCCGACGCTCTATCCACTGAGCCAAACCAGTTAGGGCAGGGTTTGTGTTTTTGTTATTGTTGTTGTTTTTGCTTGTTTTGCCTCAGCTTTTCTTTAATTTGACCAGAAGATGCCTGTCCCACAAAATACTATTAACTGCTTCTTGAAACCACTGCTTGGAACTTGTGAAGTGTCTGAGGTTTTACTCTGTGGGTTACAAGGTAGCCTGACACAGTTTCACAGATTCTAGCAGAGTATGCAAGACTATTGGGTCAGAGACAAATAACAAAAGCTCTCCTGAGACATGCAGAAACTCGAGAGACTTATGAACAATTGCCACCCAATAGCAACCTTCTTCATGTCAGAGCACATGTGGAAAATAATCATATTGCTGGGCACCATGCAGATGCCCTGAGAGAACAGGGGATTAAACGAGAGAACACAGGCTGGAATATCAGTTCTCGACCAACTCATGGGTTGCATTCTCTGAGCCTTTGTTTACCCTTCTGAAAATTACAGGCTGTGGACAGCCTGATTGTGAAGATTCCTTCCGGATCTGGCTTACTATGTCTAGTAATTAACTGTAGCATCTGTGTTTTCTGTAAAGGCTAGGCATGACAGTTCTACAACAGTGCAATATTCCTGAGGAATCCATATCATACCACTAGAAACCAAAATTTTAACAAGAACTCAGGTGGACAAAATTCCTCAGATCATGACTAGGCACTCTCTGGTTTATAGAACAGTAAATGGCTGAAGTTGGGCTTCTTATTGATTGACCCTCCCTGGGGTTCCTCACTGCCCCGGAAACTCTCCTTTCACTTCCAGGTGAAGAAAAGGGGTCAATAAACTCTTTAGATGCTTTGTTACCCCAAATCATGTTTTTAATGCTTGTGTTAAACCTCCTCTCTTTTGAAGCTTACATTATCTGATTATAGCAACTGCTTCATTTTCAGCATTTCAAGGGCTTACTAAATTCCAGAAAGTTCTATCCTCTTCTTTCATATTTTACTATCTGAATCTCTGACTTCCCTCCCATCACAACTCTTGGTCATTATCTTTGGAATGAAACTGGCTGCATGGCTCCTTCACCTTACAATTTTCAAATTCCAAGACCACTGAAGTATTTATCCTCCTCAAAATCTTTACAACATTTGAAACTATTAACCTTCCTCTTTCCCTAAGCAAAACTATGTATCCCTATTGGACTGTAAGCTCTATGAAAGCAGAGATCTTGTTTGCCTTGTTTATTGATGTATTTTCAGTGTCTAAATAGTGAGTGGCACATGGTATCCTCTGACTAAAAACATTTTAATGGATAATTGCTATGATAAAGCAGGATTCTCATGTCCTTCTAATCCTCATCCTATTGGCTAAATGTAGGCATGCCCCAAGATTTAGCCCACTACTACCTACTATTTGTGTTCTCTAGCCACCCACCTCCAGTGATATATTCACTCCCATTTCTTCACGGAACACCACTATGTCAATTATGCTTTCCTATTTAAATATCTAGCCTCATCCTTGTCCACTGCCCCAAGCTGGAGATCAACCAAGCAAGTTCAATGGTCTTGCTTCTAGGAGAACAAAATGAAATAATTCAGAGGCCCTGGGCTCAGGGAGCTCCAGTCTAGTGTGAGAAGCAGGCATGTAAAATACAATATGATGGCTGCTCTTAAAAACAAATGTATGAACACAGAGCTGCAGGAACACAGAGGAAAGGGCAAATAATTCTGCCTAAACTCAGTGAAAGCTACTGAGAAATGACATTTAATTTGGGCTTTGAAGATTGAATAGAAAATGTCCTGACAAAAAAGATGTGAAAGGTATTTTTCATGGCAGAGGCTTAAGAAAGACTTAGAGGAATGAAAAGATATGATAGAGCCTGGGCAATGTTGCACAGTGGTTAAGTTTTAGAGGAAGGAAGAGGGAGATAGAAATATTGATCAGCTGTATACTGCATGCCCCCTACTGGGGATCAAGCCTTAAACCTGGGCATCAAACCAGTGACTTGTACCATGGGATGATGCACAACCAACTGAGCCACACTGGCTGGTTCTCAGCCTTAGCTCTAGTACCTTTTCCTCATTCGTATGTTATGGCCATACCCAACAGGCCCAGACTCACAGTGTTCTCTCCTGCCTTTGCATATGCTTTCCCTTCCATTCTCCTTGGCTAACTCCTCCTCTTCCTCCTTCAGGTCTCAGCTTAAATCAGAGGTGGGCAAACTTTTTGACTCCAGGGCCACAATGGGTTCTTAAACTGGACCAGAGGGCCGGAACAAAAGCATGGATGGAGTGTTTGTGTGAACTAATATAAATTCAAAGTAAACATCATTACATAAAAGGGTACGGTCTTTTTTTTTTTTTTTTTTTTTTTAGTTTTATTAATTTCAAATGGGCTGGATCCGGCCCGCGGGCCTTAGTTTGCCCACAGCTGGCTTAAATATTATTTCTTCAGCAGACCTTACCTGAACCCCAGACCAGGTTAGATCCTCTTCTCATACTTCCCTATAAAGTTAGGTGTTGTTGTTTTCTTTAATACATCTCTATTGATTCCAGAGAGGAAGGGAGAGGGAGAGAGAGACAGAAACATCAATGAGAAAGAACCTTCTATCAGCCGCCTCCCACATGCCCCCACTGGGGACCAAGCCCACAACCCCGGCATATGCCCCCCAACTGGAATCGAACGTGGGACCCTTCAGCTCGCAGGGTGACACTCTATCCACTGAGCCAAACCGGCCAAGGCAAGGTTAGGTTTAATATTATTAATCTTATGGTGCTTGAAAGTGAAAAATAGAACTCATAGTTAATTCAGACAAAGAAAAAGATATGCTGAATGTTGAATGTTTACCACTTTCTCCACTCATTGTTTGGGAGTTTTTGCAAGACTGGATGGCTTGACTTAGCCATCAGTCTTCCTGGTGGCTTTTCTTTGTTTACATTGAGTTGGAATTCCTCTGTTAACATGTTTCTAAGCCTTGCGTCCAATTTTGTCACCCTATCAACAAGGTGTGATAGCTTTTCCCTATCTAGAATTGGCATGAGACCAGTTGCCATCTCAACTTGAGCTTCCAAATTGCTGTGTCAGGGGAAGAGAGTGTAGAGAAACACACCACCCTGGCTCTTCAGTGCTTTGGCCCAGCAAGGACACTTATCCTTTCTATTTCCATCCACTTCACTGGCCAAAGGAAGTTATGGAGCCATGCTTCATTCATGGGAGGCCTGTGCCTGGAAGGAAATAAAAAAAACAGAAAATTTGGCAAGCCCTAAAAATGTCTAACACCAGATTTAACAGCTATTCTTTATTTAAGATGAGCTATGTGCTCATTACACTAATTCTCCTAACAAGCCTCAGGTAAGTGTTAATATCTCCATTTTTAGGGGAAACTAAGGTTCAGAGAGATTGTGTGACTTGCTTGAGGCTATAGATGATATAAGCTGGGTAGAGCCTTTGTCAATGAACTGGCAGTTAGTGCTACCCCTCTTCCCACACACACTTGACAGGTGAGCCTGGCACTTCTGCTAATTTCGTGGTCTGCAAACTGTGGCTCGCGAGCCACATGTGGCTCTTTGGCCCCTTGAGTGTGGCTCTTTCTAAGCCTTAGGAGTACCCTAATTAAGTTAATAACAATGTACCTATCTATATAGTTTAAGTTTAAAAAATTTGGCTCTCAAAAGAAATTTCAATCGTTGTACTGTTGATATTTGGCTCTGTTGATTAATGAGTTTGCCAACCACTGATCTAGATGAGTCTCAACTGGGCTGACTGGGCACTTCAAGTCTCTGCCACATATCTTTTCCATGCCAGTAGGCTACCTCAGGAATGTCCTCATGGAGATGACAGAAACACAAGAAAGAGCAAGACCTCTCGAGTTGTAGACTTTTAAGCACCATACTTGCACTTCTGCTTCATTCTATTACCCAAAGCCAGGCACATGGTCAAGTCCAGAGACAGAGGCAGAGGACACTTCAAAGTTAAATGCCCAAGGGGGTGGATGCAGAGAGGGTAAAAGATCATTCAACCCATCAGCAAGACCTATCAATTCTACCTTAGAAATGCTTTCCACACCTGTCCAATACTCCTTCTATCTTATTGCTACCACCACTTCAGTTCACCATGATCTCTCTTACCTATCACCACCTGACTGGTCTGTCCAAATCTTTCTTGTCCATTCCTTCTCAGACCATTCTCAATGCAGCAACAAGAACAAACTTAAAAAGAAAACCTGCTCTGACCACTCATTTAATTAAGTCTGCCAAATGGCTTCCTATTGTTCTCAGGATAAAGGTGAAAATCCTGAGTAAGGCCTGAATTGTTTTCAATTTTCAATTGAGGGGTTATTTTAAAGCAAATAGGTGAACCTGGTGAAAGGGAGAAAGAGTGAAGAGGGAGTATGGGAAAGAGAGGCTTTGTAATGATTTCCATGTGAGGACAGCCTGGGACCCCTTTCTCCAACCTCATCTCCTTCCATCCTTTCTTTCACTTTATGGTTGGAACACATCATAATTCCCCAACTTGTACACTATGTCAAGCCTCTGGGGTCTTACTTGGACTGCTCTGTGTGCAAGTAGAGAAGTAGAGTTTTTTATCCCTCCTGTTGGTACGGCTTCAAAACCCTCTGCCTTATCTCCGAGAGAGAGAGAGAGAGAGAGAGAGAGAGAGAGAGAGAGAGAGAGAGAGAGAGAAGAAGAAGAAGAAGAAGAAGAAGAAGAAGAAGAAGAAGAAGAAGAAGAAGAAGAAGAAGAAGAAGAAGAAGAAGAAGGAGAAGGAGAAGAAGAAGAGCACAGATTGGTTTGGCTTAGTGGATAGAGCTTTGGCCTGCGGATTGAAGGGCCTCAGGTTCGATGAGGTTACAAATATATCTAGTACCCATGTGACACCATACATAGTTATTACAATGTTGTTGATTATATTCCTTATGCTGTACTTCACATCCCCATGACTATTCTGTAACCACCACTTTGTACTTCTTAAGGACTTCCCCTTTTTCATCCATTTCCCTGAACCACCTCCCATCTGGCAAAATGGTCTCTATATCTGAGTCTGTTTCTGTTCTGCTTGTTTGTTATTTTGTTTTTCTTATTCCATATATAAGTGAAATCATATGGCATTTGTCTTTGTCTGACTTATTTCACTCACCACAATATCCTCTAAGTCCATTGGTGTTTTTGCAGATGGCAAGATTTCACTCTTCTTTATGGCCAAGTAACATTTCATTGTATATATGCACCACTTCTTCTTTATCTATTTGTCTATTGATGGGCATTTAGGTTGGTGCCATATATTGGCTATTGTAAATTTACTGCAATGAACATATAGATGCATATGTCTTTTCGATTTAGTGATTTGGGTTTCTTTGGATAACTACCCAGAAGTAGAATTGCTGGGTCCTTCTTTGTCTCCTGTTATACCTGTTGTTTTAAATTGATTTTGTCTGATATAAGTATTGCTACCCAAGCTTTTGTTTGTTTGTTTCCATTTTCATGAAATACTTTTTCCCCCCTTTACTTTCAGTCTGTGTGTTTAGATCTGAAGTGAGTCTCTTGTAAACAGTATATGTAAGGATCTTGTTTTGTTATCCATTCAATCACCATGTCTTTTGCTTGAGGATTTAATCCATTTGCATAATTGTTGAAAGGGGGTGGGGGAGGTATTAGGGTATGGGGAATAAATGGTAATGGAAGAGACTTGACTTGGGGTGGTGAACACACAATGCAATATACACATGATATATTATAGATTTGGACACCAGAATCCTATATAATTTTATTAAGCAATGTCACCACAATAAATTCAATAAAAAAGAAAAAAATAAAATAATTGTTGATAGATACTCATTTACTGCCATTCTATCATTCATAGTTTTTATTATTTTTCTTCTTAAAGACGATCCTTTAACATTTCATGTAATACTAGTTTGGTGGTGATGAACACCTTTAGCTTTTTGTTGTCTGGGAAGTTCTGTCCTTTGATTCCAAATGAGAGCTTAACTGGGTTGTAGGTCCTTGCTTTTCATCACTTTGAATATTTTGTGCCAGTCCCTGCTGTCCAGCAAAGTTTCTGTTGAGAAATAAGCTGATGGTCTTAGGGGACTTCCTTTATAAGTAACTAACTGCTTTTTGTTACTGTTTTTTTAAAGCAATTATTATTATTATTATTATTATTACTACTAGTGGCCTGGTGCACAAAATTCATGCACATTAAAGGGGGATTAATTAGAGGAAATATTTTAATATTGCTATTTTCCCTTTATAATAGAAGTGTCAGAGATGAAAGAAAATTAGTAAAATGTATATGAAAATCTTGCTCCTGTCAGAGGCCGGGGCACACCATGGCACCCAGAATCAAGTCTCTGCCCACCCATGTGCGCCTCAAAATCGCATGAGACCCAGACCCCGCCATGCCCCCCCCACACTCATTGGGCTGGATCCAGACCCAGCCGGTCCCACCCTCATCAAGCCCTGCCAGGTGGGGGGTGCAGCCTGAGGTCCCCCATCAAGCCCTACTGGGCAGGGGGCATGGCCTCAGGTCCCCCCTCAAGCCCCACCGGGAGAGGGGTGCAGCCTCAGGTCCCACATCAAGCCCCGCTGGGCAGGGGGTGCAGCCTGAGGCCCCCCAGTCTGGCGCTGGGGCAGGGGGCACAGCCTGAGGTCCCCCATCAAGCCCTGCTGGGCGGGGTCACAGCCTGAGGTCCCCTGGCCTGGTGCCAAGGTGGGGGTGCATGGCCTGATGTCCCCCAGCCTGGCGGGGGGAGCAGCCTGAGGCCTGCCAGCTCAGCACTAGAGCGGGGTACACACCTTGATGTCCCCCATCAAGTCCTACTGGGCGGGGGGTGCAGCCTGAGGTTCCCCGGCCTGGTGCCAGGGTTGGGTGCGCAGCCTCAGGTTCCTGTTGCTTGTTATGGGGTGCAGTCATCTTCTGTTATAGAAACCCTGCTTCTGCTGTGGGTGACACCATTTTTGTGGTGGTGTGATGGTGGTGTGGTGGTGCATATTCCCTATTATATATTATCATTATTATTATTATTTTATTTTTAAAAATATTACATATGTCTCCTTTTTCCTCTACTGACTCCCGGCCACTCCCACCCCTGAGGGCAAGCCTCCACCGCCCCAGTGTCAGTGTCCATTGGTCATGCTAATATGCATGCACACAAGTCCTTTGGTTGATCTCTAACTACCAGCCTCCCTTGCCTTCTCTCTAAAGTTCGACAGTCTGTTCAGTGAAACTTTGTCTCTGGATTTTATTGCTGTTCATCAGTTTATGTTGATCACTATATCCCACATATGAGTGAGATCATGTGATATTTATGTTTCTCTGACTGGCTTATTTTGCTTAGCATAATGCTCTCCAGTTCCATCCATGCTGTTGCAAATGGTAAAAGTTCCTTCTATTTTATAGCAGCGTACTCTTCCATTGTGTAGATGTACCACAGTTTTTTAATCCACTCATCTGCTGATGGGTACTTAGGCTGTTTCCAAATCTTAGCTATGGTAAATTGTGCTGCTATGAACATAGGGGTATATATGTCCTTTCTGATTGGTGTTTCTGGTTTCTTGGGATATATTCTTAGAAGAGGAATTACTGGGTCAAATGGCAGTTCCAGTTTTAACTTTTTGAGGAAACTCCATACTGTTTTCCACAGTGGCTGCACCACTCTGCATTCCCATCAACAGTGCACAAGGGTTCCTTTTTCTCCACATCCTCACCAGCGCTCGTCGTTTGTTGATTTGTTGATAATAGCCATTCTGACAGGAGTGAGATGATACCTCATTGTTGTTTTGATTTGCATCTCTCGGATGATTAGTGACTTTGAACATGTTTTCATATGTCTCTTGGCCTTCTGTATGTCCTTTTCTAAAAAGTATCTATTTAGGTCCTTTGTCCATTTTTTTTATTGGATTCTTTATCTTCCTTTGGTTAAGCTGTATGAGTTCTCTGTAAATTTTGGAGATTAAATACTTATCTGAAATAGCATTGGCAAATATGTTCTCCCATGTAGTGGACTTTCTTGTTGTTTTGTTGATAGTTTCTTTTGCTGTGCAAAAGCTTTTTACTTGGATGTAGTCCCATTTGTTTACTCTCTCCATAGTTTCCATTGCCTCAGGAGCTGTATCAGTCAAGATATTGAAATGACACATGTCTGATATTCTGCTGCATATGGAGTTTTCTAAGATTTTTATGGTTTTCCATCTTACATTTAAGACAGTTAACAATTTAGAGTTTGTTTTTGTGTATGGTGTAAGTTGGTGATCTAGTTTCATTTTTTTGCATGTATCTGTCCAATTTTCCCAACACCATTTATTGAAGAGACTGTCTTGACTCCATTGTATGCTCTTACTTCGTCAAATATTAATTGAGCATAATGGCTTGGGTCTATTTCTGGGTTCTCTGTTCTGTTCCATTGGTCTGTATGTCTGTTCCTGTGCCAGTACCAGGCAGTTTTGAGAACTTTGGCTTTAAAATATAGCTTGATATCTGGAATTGTGATCCCTCCAACTTTGTTCTTCTTTCTCAAGGATTGCTGTGGCTATTCGGGGGTCTTTTTTTATTCCAGACAAATTTTTGGAGAGTTTGTTCTAGGTCTCTGAAATATGCAGTTGGAATTTAATGGGGATTACATTGAATCTAATCTATAAATTCCTTTGGGTAGTATGGACATTTTAATGATGTTAATTCTACCAATACATGAACACAGTATGTTTTTCCACTTGTTTATGTCTTCCTCTACCTCTTTTTTCAATGTCCTGTAGTTTTCTGAGTACAGATCTTTTACCTCCTAAGTTAAGTTTATTCCTAGTTATCTCAATTTTTTGGTGCAATGGTAAATGCTATTTTTTTTTTAGTTCCTCTATCTGTGAGCTCATTCTTGGTGTATAAAAAAAGCCATAGATTTCTGGGTGTTAATTTTGTATCCTACTACATTGCCAAATTCATTTAGTAAGTCTAGTAGTTTTTTTATGGAGTCCTTGGGGTTTTCTATGTACAGTATCATGTCATCTGCAAATGAGGACAGTTTTACTTCTTCTTTTTCAATTTGTATGCCTTCTATTTTTTCTTCTGGTCTGATTGCTATGGCTAGCACTTCCAGTACTATGTTGAACAGGAGTGGTGAAAGTGGGCATCCCTCTCTTGTTCCTTTTCTTAGGGGAAAAGGATTTCGTTTTTTCCCATTGAGTATGATGTTGGCTGTAGGTTTGTCATAAAAGGCTTTTATTATGTTGAGGTATGACCCCTCTATTCCCACTTTTCTGAGAGTTTTTATCAAGAAAGGGTTTTGGATTTTGTCAAATGCTTTTTCTGCATCTATTGATATGACTAGGGGCCCGGTGCATGAAATTCGTGCACTGGGTGTGTGTGTGGGGGGGGAGTGTCCCTCAGCCCAGCCTGCCCCCTCTCACATACTGGGAGCCCTCAGGCGTTGATCCCCATCACCCTCCAATCGCAGGATCAGCCCCTTGCCCAGGCCTGACGCCTCTGACAGAGGTGTAGGCCCCCATCACCCTCCGATCACCTGATTGGCCCCTTGCCCCGGCCTGACGCCTCCCCCCGATCACTGCCTCTGACCCCCGCCCAGGCCTGAGGCCTCTGGCCCAGGAATCATGCCTGAGCAGGGGACCCCCATCTCCCTCTGATCACTTGCTCCACTCCCCGCCCAAGCCTGACACCTCTGACCCAGGCTTCAGGCCTGGGCAAGGGGACCATCATATCCCCCCAATCCCTGGCTCCGCCCCTCACCCAGGCCTGATGCCTCGGCCAGAGGAGTTGACCCTCATCACCCTCCGATCACCAATCACCGGATCGGCCCCTTGACCAGGCCTGAGGCCTCTGGCAGAGGTGTCAGGCCTGGGCAGGGGACCCCCAGCTCCCCGCGTTGCAGGCTCCACCCCTGCCCAGGACTAACGCCTCTGGCCTAGGCGTCCGGCCCGGGCAGCGGGGACCCGCAGCGGCAGCAGCTCCGTGACCGTGGGCTCCGCTTTAGGCCCAGGCAAGGGACCCCTAGCTCCCGGGACTGCCAGCTTCAACCGTGCCCAGCTCCCATCGCTGGCTCCACCCCTACTTCCTGCTATCACTGGCCAGGGCGGCAAAGGCACCTGATTCTCCAATCATGGCTGGGGGGCAGGGCAAAGGCGGCCCCAGGGCCGCCTTTGCCCTGCCCCCCAGCTCTTAGCTCCCCCCTGGGTTTCCGATCACTGTCAGTGGCAGGGGGCTTCTTCCTGCTTTCCCTTTTGCCTCCCTGCATTGTGCCTACATATGCAAATTAACCGCCATCTTGTTGGCAGTTAACTGCCAATCTTAGTTGGCAGTTAATTTGCATATAGCCCTGATTAGCCAATGAAAAGGGTATCGTCGTACGCCAATTACCATTTTTCTCTTTTATTAGATAGGATTATGTAATTTTTGTCTCTCAATTTCTTTATGTGATGTATCACATTTATTGATTTGTGGATATTGTAACATCCTTGCATCCCTGGAATAAATCCCACTTAGTCATGTGTTATGATCTTTCTAATGTAATGCTGAATCTGATTTGCTAGAATTTTGTTGAGAATTTTAGCATCTATGTTCATTAAGGATATTGGCCTATCATTCTCTTTCTTTGTGGTGTCTTTCTCTGATTTTGGAATTAGGGTAATGCTGGCTTCATGGAAAGAGCTTAGAAGTATGCCTTCCTCTTAAATTTTTTTTAGAATAGTCTGAGTAGGATAGGTTTCAGTTCTTCTGTAAATGCTTGATAGAACTCCCCTGGAAAGCTGTCTGGACCAAGGCTTTTGTTTGCTGGAAGATTTTTGATTACTGCTATAATTTCTTCAGTAGATATTGGCCTATTCAGGTTTCTTTTTTCTTCTTGGTTGAGTTTTTGGAGCTTGTATTTTTCTAAGAATATGTCCATTTCATCTAGGTTGTCCATTTTGTTGGAACAGAGTTGCTCATAGCATTTTTTCATAATCCTTTGTATTTCTGTGAGGTCAGTTGTTACTTCTTTCATTTCTGATTTTGTTTATTTGGGTCCTCGCTCTTTGCTTCTTGGTGAGCCTGGCTAGAGGTTCATCAATCTTGTTTATCCTTTCAAAGAACCAGCTCTTGGTTTTATTTATCTTTTGTATTTTTTTTCTCTATGTCATTTATCTCCACTCTGATCTTTATTATTTCCTTCTTCCTGCTCACTCTGGGCTGTTCTTGTTGCTCTCTTTCTAATTCTGTGAGTTGTAAGGTTAGATTATTTATTACCATTTTTTCTTGTTTTTTAAGGTAGGCCTGTAGAGCTATAAACTTCCCTCTCAGGACTGTTTTTGTTGTGTCCCTTAGATTTTGGATTGTTGTATTTTCATTGTCATTTCTTAACAGGATTGTTTTTATTTCTTCTTTGATCTCTTTGGTAACCCAGTCATTGTTTAATTGCATGCTATTTAGCCTCCAAGTGTTTGATTTTTTTATTCAGTTTTTATTGTATTTGATTTCTAATTTTATGCCATTATGATCTGAGAAATGTTTGATATGATTTCTATCTTCTTGAATTTGCAGAGACTTTGCCTGTGTCCCAATATGTGGTCTATCTTTGAAAATGTCCCATGTGCACATGAAAAGAATGTATATTCTGTAGCTTTTGGGTGAAATGTCCTGAAGATGTCAATTTATTCCATCTGATCTAGTGATTCATTTAGGATTGTTGTTTCTTTGCTGATTTTTTGTTTAGAGGATTTATCCAGTGGTGTCAGTGGGGTATTAAGGTTCCTTGCTATGACTGTATTGCTGTGGATCTCTCCCTTGTTATCTTCCAGAAGTTTTTGTTTGTTTGTTTGTTTTTTATGTATTTGGGTGCTCCTGTATTGGGTGCATACTAGTATATGTTTACCAGAGTTATGTCCTCTTGTGGAATTGCTCCCTTTAGTATTATGAAGTGGCCTTCCTTATCTCTTGTTATGGCCTTCACTTTGAGCTCTATTTTGGCATATATAAGTATTGCTACCCCAGCTTCTTTTTTCATTTCTATTTGCCTGAAAAAGTTTTTTTTTCCATCCTTCACTATCAGTCTGAGTAAGTCCTTTGTTCTGAGGTGGGTCTCTGTTAGACAGCAAATACATGGATCATTTTATCTTATCCATTCAGCTACCCTATGTCTTTTGATTGGATCATTTAATCCATTTACGTTCAAGGTTATTACTGTTAGGTACTTGTTTGTCACCATTTTTATTCTTTATGCCTGTGTTCCTTCTTCCCTTCCCATTTATTCTTTTTACAGCAGACCCTTTAGCATTTCTTGCATTGCTGGCTTGGTGGTAATAAACTCCCTTAGCCCTTTTTTGTCTGTGAAGCTCCTGATTTCACCTTTAATTTTGAATGATAGCCTTGCTGGGTATAGTATTCTTGGATTCAGTCCCTTGCTTTGCCTCACTTTGTATATTTCATTCCATTCCCTTCTGGCCTGATGTATTTCTGTTGACAAATCAGTTGATAGTCTAATGGGAGATCCCTTATAGGTAACTTTCTGTCTCTCTCTGGCAGCCTTTATAATTTTTACTTTGTTGTGAGTGTTTGCCAATTTAATTATGATGTGTCTTGGTGTTGGTCCTTTGGGGTTCAAATTGTTTGAGACTCTGTGAGCTTCTTGGAATTGTGTGAGTTTTTTCTTCCCAATATCAGGGACATTTTCTGTCATTATTTCTTCAAACAGGTTTTCTATTCCTTATTCAGTTTCCTCTCCTTCTGGCACTCCTATTATGAGGGTGTTGTTTTGTTTCATGTTGTCCCAAAGCTCCCTTAGGCTCTACTACTCTTTTTGAAGTTTTTTCTTTTTTACAGTTGCTACTCTGCTTGGATATTTTTTCCTACCTTGTCTTCTAGCTCACTGATGTGGTCCTCAGCTTATTCTAGTCTACTATTGATGCTTTCCACTGTGTTCTTTATTGCAGTTATTTCATTCTTCATTTCTTCTTGGTCCTTCTTTATTTCTTCTTGATTCTTACACATGTTGTTGAATTAGTCTTCCATCCTTTTCTGTGTCCTTATGACCATTGTTCTGAATTCTTTCTCTGACAAATTGCTTGCCTCCATTTTGTTTACTTGTTTCCCTGGTGATTCCTCTTTTTCTTTTGTATGGGGCTGTTTCTTTTTCTCTCCATGTTTGCTCCTTTCAGGGCGTCTGTTTATGTGGCTTACTCTTTACCACATTGAACAAAAGGTACAAAATACAACCTGACTAGACTGACAACTCAGAGGGAACAAAACATGAATGTATTTATGAAACCGATAACCCCAATAAAGGTGACCACCAGATAAAAGAGAATTAGGGAAGAAAAAAAGAGCACAAAAATGATATTGAGAAAAGGAAAAATGGTAACAGAGAAAAGAAAAAAGAAGGGGAGAAACTATATGTATGTGGGGAGAAAACTCCACAAAACCAACAACTAAACCAAAAAATGCAAACAACAAACACCCAGAAAAAAAGGAAGGGAGCTGAATCTGAAGATTCAGAGCTTATTTCCAGGAGTTAAGGTAAAGAAATTGAATGAATGGGGAAATGGCCACAATGCAGTATAAAGGAGGTAGAAAGATAAGGAGTATATAAGAAAAGTAAAAAAACCCAAAATTCAATAATAAATAATTAAATATAAAATAATAAATAATAATTAAACATAATAATATATAAATATATACATAAATTATATATACATAAATTATATACATATATATATCTATATATATATATATATATATATATATATATATATTTCCCCTTTCTTTAATCTATCTATGTATATATTTATCTATTTTGGGGAAAGGAGAATAGGGAGCAGATAGGCCTGAGTTTGATGAGTGAAACTAATTAAGCTATTAATAGGAGAAGAAAACAATCGAGGGGAGGAAAAACAAAAGCATAAAATAAAAAAACAAAAAAACAAAATTAACAAAACAATCAAACAAACAACAGCAGCAAGAAAAAAATTGTCTAGCAAAGAAAGAGAAAAGAAAAGGGTGCATGGACTTGGAGCAGAGGAGAGGAAATTAGATATATGAGTAAGCCAACAGAGACTACTATATTAGTAATGCATCAATAAAGCATATAAAGAAGATCAATTTTAACAAGGAGTAAAAAGAGAGAGAAAAAAAGTAAAGCAGGTACAGGAGAAGAGAAGATGAAAAGGGGGAAAATGAGAAAGAAAGGGTTGGCATAAAGGAAAAAAATGAGATAGAGTAAAATAATGATTAAAAATGAAAATAAAAATAGATTGAACACTAATCCAATTAATTAATTAATTAATTAATTACAAATGAAAGGTTAATAATAATAATAAATAAAATAAAGAGAAAAATTTAGTTTCTTAAGTAAAAGATAAAAAAATAAAAATATGAAGTAGTGAAGTTCATTCACTTCAGCTGAGTTTTAGTGTCCCATGGGGGCTCGTTTAAGACGCCTCTCTACTGTTCTGTCTGTCATGTCTCAGTTTCCTGTTAGGTAGTCAGCATCCTGTTGAAGTTCCCAGCGATCTACTGCTACTCTGTGTCAGATTCCACAGCCTTGGTTTCAGGCAGGCGAGATCAATCTGCCTCTTTTGTTTTTCTGCCTCCTTTCAGTCGTATTTACACAAGGGTGCATTTCTGACATGAGCTCTAGGTGGGGGTGTTGCTGTATTAGTTTCTGGGACCAAATGGCCCCTCAACCCAGTCCCTGAGGGCTCCCTGAGAGTATTCAGAATCCTTGTTTCCCTGCAGAGCTAAAGGCTGGGTGCGGCTGTGCTGCTAGGAGGGGCCTGGTCTTCAGGAGAAAAATGGCTGTTTTGGTTGGAGGAACTAGACTGTCCCAGAACTGGTTTCCTGGTCGCCTCTCCCTATTTTGCTCCCCAGCTTCCACAAAGCCACCTTCCCAAGCACTGCAGCTTCAGTGAGTGTTTGTAATTGAAAGATCCTATGCATTGGGTTTAGTGAGTAAAAGCAAGGGAATTATAAAGACAGAGCAACTGTGCCACTGTGCGTCTCTCTCCCTCCAGCACTGTGCGACCAGTGCAGAACTTCAGGCTGCCTTTCTGGGTGTAGCCTCTCATGGCTGTGGGCTTAGATCTAGAGTCCCCCCGATGCCAGCAGCCTTGTGGACCCCCTTCCATAGTCAAGCACTATATTGTCCCCAAGGGACATGGAGTTGGTGCAGTGCAGTCTCCTTCTGACCCTATTCCCGGCTGCGCATATTTCTCCCTCAAGCTCAGATCCCCAATCCCACTATTCTCCAGGCGACCTCTGACCTTTCGGGCCATGGATTGTCCCACCAGCTGTGTTTAATTTGCCAATTCCAGGTGGATGTTATTTGATTCAGCTGTTTCTTCTATCTGCTCCATGAGAAGGCACAGGACACATCTGCCTATTTGGCTGCCATTCTGTCTCCCCCTGGACAAACTTTTTAGGAGCTCGCAGCTGGGGAGGCTGGAGTCTTGGTGTTCATGGGTTCGCAACCAAGGCAGCAGGTTCCTGGCCTCTGTGGCTGTAGGGTCCCGGGTGGTGTCCAAGGTTTCCCCAGGTGGAGGTGAGGCTGGGCTCCCAGTCACAGCCTCTCTCCCCTTCAAGATGGCATGGCCTCTGCAGCAGAACCTGCCACCCCAGGAGAGATTGCAGCGGTAGTAGAGGCTGCCCGGCTAGGGGAGCCTGGTCCTCCAGCCCCCAACAGTCCTGCAGAATATAACTGTCCCTCACTCACACATGCACGCACACGCCCCACATGTCCACGCACTCCCTCACTCACATTCTTTCCCTCACTGCCCTCCTGTCGGCTGCCATCTTGGATCCAACAGTTTTTTTCTTGCTGCATTTAAGAGACTCCCTTTGAATTCCAAGATGGCTGCAGAGTAGGTGTAAGCTACACTCACCTTCTCCCAGTTCCAAACTGGATTTATAGCTAAATTAAAATCAATCTGAATAACCAACCGAAGGCTAGTTTTTTATGTTGGTTTTGTTACTGTGGTGGGTCTGGACATGGATCTAGGACAGTGATGGCAAACCTATGGCACGCGTGTCAGAGGTGACACAAGAACTCATTTTTTTGGTTGATTTTTCTTTGTTAAATGGCATTTAAATATATAAAATAAATATCAAAAATGTCTTTGTTTTACTATGGTTGCAAATATCAAAAAAATTCTATATGTGACACGGTACCAGAGTTAAGTTAGGGTTTTTCAAAATGCTGACACGCCGAGCTCAAAAGTTTCGCCATCACTGGTCTAGGAGGTCACCATGGATATGATGGCTCACAGGATTGACTTTTCCATTGCAGATACCTTGCTTTTCTCAGCATGTGGTCCTTTCAGGAGATACATATGTGACTTATTGACCTTGAGGGTGACTTATATGTTTCCATAGGATATGACTTTAACAGTCTCATCCTGGGTGGTCTAATGGCCTGACTAAAGAGTGAGGCCATTAGCAGCAGTCCGTGAGTCTAGGTAAAGGTTTATTTCCTTCATCAAGGAGCAGAATGAATTATTATCAAAAGCAACACTTGGAGTTACACCTATAGATACTGCAGAGCAGCCAATGCCACTGGTTGTACCAGTATTATAACAAATGGCTTAGTATTCCACTGAACTTGCTTACCCATTAGTGAAACAGGCTTCCTTGTATGGTACCTAGTCTCAAAATTGCGATCCCCATCTAGCCAGTAGTTCAAGCAAAGCAGGCAATGGGGCCATTTCAGTACCTACTGGGTGGGCAGCTATCTATTCTTGCAGTTGGCTTGACCCCCAATTGGATGTACCATTTCCATTTCACAGGTTTTTGGCTTGTTGCACTTTGTCAATAATTAAGATAGCGTCCCTCAGTTCCACATCATCCTTCTTTCTATACTCTGCTTTGTGAGGTTGGTCTGGGACTCTAAACACCACATTTCTCCTTTGTCAGTGCTGCCTATTAAGTTCTGCTGGTAAGAGGCTCTAAGGCAGTGGTTCTCAACCTTGGTGCACATTAGAATCACCTGGGAATCTTTTTAAAATCCTGATTTCTGGGCCTCATCCTCCGGAAATTCTGTTTCTTTGTTATGGGGTGGGGCCACAACATTAGTAACAAAGAAACAGAATTTCCAGAGGATGAGGCCCAGAAATCTGGATTTTAAAAAAATTCCCAGGTGATTCTAATGTGCAGCCAAGGTTGAGAACCACTGCTCTAAAGGGAGATAGGAAGACCATGGTTCTCCACTCTGGCAGAAATGGTTCATTAGTAGTAGCTGAAACCAATTTCCAGATCCACCCTCCCCCCCGCCCACCCCCCTCTCCACATACACACTTCTTTCAGGACCAGTATCACGTCTCCTCAGAGACACCAGTATCAGCCAGTTGTTGGCACCCTCTCCTTTGTGGTCTAAATCCCAGCACTATAAAGGACTGCCTGGGAGTTACCAAGTTACCAGAACCGACTGCAAGTGCCCCTTTCCTAGAGGTCTGAAATTCTGAGGGGCCTGTATTGCTTCTGTGGCTTTTTACTGCAGCACTCCCGAATCAAATTTGGTTGACTTAGAACAGACTCTTAAATAAAGATAAATTTTAGAACTGGAGAGCATTATGCTAAGTGAAATAAGCCAGTCAGAGAAAGATACATATTATCTCATTCATTTATGCAATATAATGAACAACATAAACTGATGAACAAAAACAGATCCAGAGACAGAAGCATCAATCAGATGCTCAGACCTCAGAGGGAAGGTAGGGGAGGGTGGGGGTAAGGGGGAGAGATCAACCAAAGGACTTGTATGCATGCATATAAACCTAACCAATGGACACAGACAACGGGGGGGGGGGGTGACGGCATGAGTGGGGGGGCAATGAGGGGATAAGAACACATGTGTAATACCTTAATCAATAAAGAAATTTTAAAAAAGATAAATTTTTAAAATGTCATCACTATAATGGAATGGGCTTGCCCAAATTATCACTGATATATTGCAGTTATTAAGTGTTTCTGGGGAAGTCCAAAATGCCTGAAACAGGACGGTAAAGGTAAACTTCATACTCTATCAACTAAAAATAAAATGTTTTCCCCCTTTCTACCCAGAAAAACCTAGAGAACACATGTAATATAATTTTTTAAAATATATTTTTATTGATTTCAGAGATGAAGGGAGAGAGAGAGATAGAAACATGAATGATGAGAGCTAATCATGAATCAGCTGCCCCCTGAACGTCCCACACCGGGCATATGCCCTGACCAGGAATCATGACCTCCTGGTTCATAGGTCAATGCTCAACCACCAAGCCACGTGGGCCAGGCTCAGTCTTTTTTTTTTTCTTCTTCTTCTTCCTATTCTCCCTGAAACCTCCTTGGAGTGACTTAGGTTGCTTATCAGCCCACCAGCCCCTCTGCTTTGCCCATCTCTTTACCTAGCAATCCCTTTGCTCAAGACCGAGAGCCCATAGCGTGCTGCCTGAGGGAGCCTCAGAATGAAGTTTGGAGTGGTGCTCTTCTCCTTTTAATTTCTGCTGAGACCTGGAAAACCTTACAGGGCTCATTATGTCATGTGTCACTTTAGGGTGGGACCTAAATCAACCCTAAAGTATTATCCCATCCCTTACTCCCTGGCAGAGTCAAGTAAGAGATATCCTCATGTAAGATTGCATCAACTTTTCCAGCATTCTCTGAATTAAGTTCATTTGGTCATGAGTTATCCCTGATGCCTAGGATTTTCACACAACCATTATATAATGCCAGAGTGCCTCAAAGAAGCTGTGACCTCAGTAGGCATGTTCCAGTTTTCATTCAGCACCTTGGGAAAGTCTCCTCTTTGTGGCTATGTGAATCCAATTTTCAGGAGCATCTAATTCAAGCACAGGGCAGGCACATTTGCTCTCTCCCCAAAAGTTGGACTAGCCAATTCATTCAGCAAAAGGGAATCTGGTGGTAACCCCCCAATTTTTCCCATTCAGTGTCACTTATCTCATGGGTGTGGCTCAAGCATTTCAAGCCTGTGACCATTGCTGGGAGTCAAATTCTGTTAGCATTATTGAAGCCCCTCAGGCTGTACCTCAACCACCACCCCTCAAGCCCCTGGATGCTACACTACACAATGACAGATTTCAAATCTAAAAGGTTAGGTTGCATCTACTGTTTCAGTGCACTTGGGACCAAGGGCTATTTTCTCTTCTTCTACCATAGGCTCACATGGCTGGCTGACTTGTAAGGGAGTGTCAAGGAATCAAACTTTCTCAATCTGCCTTACATGGAGAATTTTCCAGGGCCTTTGTGGTACATGGCATGGCCATACATATACACTACAATAACATGTTCACTAGTGATTTCAGCTCAGCTAGGTTCCCCACCACCAGCCCTAGGAGGGATCTGGTGCATCCCTTGGTATGGCTTATTTGATCCCTTTTGCCATTTTCAAAAGGCCAGGTGAACAAGTGGAGTTTGCCTATTGGGCACCATCTGTAAAGTAGTGGATGAAGGCAAACAGCATACCACCATGCAAAAGGAAAAGGTTTTAATGAGGGAAAAATATTAGCAAGGTGAATCAGAAAGAAGAGGCATATGGACACCCATTCGCTCATGCAGACATGCAAAGGCTAGGGTACTGTTGGCTGCACCTTATGGCTGTACTAAAAAACCTGAGTCTACCCTTCCACAGAGCAACCCTGACAACAGCCTTGCATGCAAATCAAATCAGGACTTAAATACCATCTGTCAGGCAGCTGTGTGGGAACACAGACTGCTAACAGCTGTGACCTTGTGGGAAGCTGGATTTGGACTGTGGGGCAGAGGATTTGGGCCTAGTACCTCCTGCTAGCTGGTAACCAGGCAACTTGACAGAGGATTCAAGTTGTGCAGCAATTCTATCTGTCCCTCCACACAAGTGTAAATCTGTTTCTAATCCTTCAAAGGCTTCCTAAAGTCTAACCTTTAACGTGGCACCATAGGCTCTCCTTGACAGTATCTCTAGCTCACCTCTCTTAATCTGTACCTCAAATCCTATGTCTGAGTCACACTGAAATCCTGGAAGCTTCCTGAATAGTATACTTTTTCATACCTAGATCAATGCCTGCAGCACTTTTTCTCCTGGTTAACTCTTCCAATCTGTCCTCCCTCATAGGTAAAATTTCACTTCACCTGAGAAGCCCTTTCCTGACAAAACCCGTGACTGTTTCTCCAAAGAGCTCCCACCGCACCCTGAGCATCTTCGCACTTACTATACCATATACCAGAACTGCCCATTGACTCATAAAGCGCACTCAACACTGAGCTTTCACTGTGGTACCTTTACAAAATGGAATACTAACAACCATAAAAAAGAAGGAACTCTTACATTTTGCGATAGCATGGATGGACCTGGAGATTATTATGCTAAGTGAACTAAGCCAGTCAGAGAAAGACAAACACCATATGATCTCACTTATGTGTGGAATCTAATGAACAAAATAAACTGATGGAACAAAGAAACAGAGGCATGGACTGACAGCTGTCAGAGGGGAGGGCGGTGGGGGAACTAGTAGAAAGAAGGTGAAGGAATTGGCCAGAAAACATATATACATAACACACAGACACAGACAACAATGTGGTGATAGCCAGGGGGAAATAGGAGTGGAGGCTAGGTGGAGGTGGGCAAAGGTAGATGAATGGGGACTGAAAGAGGCTTTACTTGGTGTGATGGGTGCACGATACAGTGTGCAGATGTTTTATTGAGTTGTACACTTGAAACATGTATGGTTTTGTGAACCAATGTCAACCCAATAAATTCTATTAAAAAACTGAGCTTTCATAAGGCATGAAATAGAATCTTTGTATCCCTAAAAAGCTTGTGAAGTGCCTGCTATTTAGTGAATATTTGGTAAATATTTAATGAGAACCTGATGAAATCAGGTGGGTGGTTTGTTAATACTCTCTGTAGCTTTCTCCATATAAATAATGAATACTTTATTAACCCTTTGAGTGCCTGGGAGCGCAATCGCGCTCCTCCTGTCCTTTGCCAAAAGTACCAGGAGCGCTATCGGCAATTTTTTTCTACTAGTATTTTATAATACAATCAGCAAACAATATATGTCAAAGATGAAAACAAATGTAGTAAAGGTTTCCTTAAGTTTTTGAATATGTAACTTCATTTACTTGCAATTCATTATTTTTTTCCTAAACTGCTGTAAAAATCAGCAAAAATGCCTTGGCAATTTTAGCATAGTTCCTAGGATATTGGTTGGCACTCAAAGGGTTAATGTGTACACACTTTGGAGTTCAGATACCTTAGCAACCATTTATTTAACCCAAAAGATCAAAACCTAGAGGTGAAATGACTCATCCAGTTATCACAAAGCTATTCCATGCCCTGGTCAAGTGTGGACTCTATCTCTGGATTCATCCATTTTACAGCAAAACTCCGTATGTCCCTTTCTATCATGTAGTATCTATGCTGCACTTGCCCCTTCAATGATATATATTCCTTGATCACAGGTACTGTTCTTTGATGCAATTATCTTACAAGTATTGATCGCCAGAGAAATTTAATAAAGATGTCATAGTATTTTAAAAAAAAGCTATATACTTGAAATAACACTAGCATTCTTTTTTCCTCTTAGCAAGTCATTCAAGTTCTGTATATGCTGAATAATGATAATAGACTCTAATTCCCAGTATTCTGTGGAACCATCTTTTGTTGATACGTAATCTTCTTTCCAACTTTCAAACTACTCCTGTGATAAAGTGTATGGTATACCAAAACGGGTGGCAAGAATTTTAAGCAATCAATTTTGAAGGTCAGTTTTTAAACATTTAGCAGCTATACTTGCAAAGACTTTTAAAAAACCTCTCCCACTAACAATAAAACTCAGCATAAAAAATAATTTCCCCATTTCTTAAAGTTCTGCAAAATAGAAGGAAAATTTATAAATAGTCCCAAATATTTTAAACAGCCCTAGACAAACACACAGAGGAAAAGATGCTCAAGATTTAAATGCTGGTACCTGTTAAGCCTTCTAAGCGATCAGATGAGCATCTCGTAATAGCTATTTCAGAATTATCTGGTTATCAGAGGGATTAGAGGGTTATGAGGGAAAGATACTGTTTATGGTCATGAAACAAACTGGCTCAATAGGGATCAAATCAGTATATTGACTCTAAAAGGGCAGTAGACTCCAAGCTACCAGGACCTTTAAGATCGTGATCAAATGAGAGAAATGCCTCTGAGTGAACCCAGTTGAGTCTCAAGGTCAGTACTACCAGCAGGCTGTTCATGTGTAGCACTGAAAAAAGACTGAAACCAAGAAAACTCAACCAAGTTACTTGAGGACTGTTTCTGCCTACCACCTCTAATAGACTGTGATCAGCTCTTCTGGCTCTGGAGGAGCCCAGAACTAGGCAAAACAAGTATCAAAGAACCACAAAGTACCACAATGAAAAACTAGACAAGCAGAAAACAAAGGCTAATTTTTCTGAAAAACAAAACAAAAACATCAATGTAGAGGAGATTGTCCTGCATCGTTGAATCATTTTGGACTAACACCACGTAGAACTTTGACACTGTTGCCTCTCCATTTCTATCCTTCTTTTCCAGGCTGTGCCAGAGTTCCTTGAAGTGACCACAATAGCCAATTCAGGCTCATTCTACCTCAGTCTTGTCATTTATTTTCTTAATGGATATTGACATCAAAGTTATTTTCATTTTTAGCTACATAGACACTTTAATATTTTCCAAATGGCAGGGTATGTTTATGGTTACACAGATAAAAGTATGTGTTTAATATGGTTTAGTGGCATTGTATGTAATTAATGTGTTGAAATCTTCTAACTGGGAATATGGATAATTATATTTTCAAATATCAACATTTTTACCTTTTAAGGACACATAAAAAGATTTGCAAGGCATATATGCTATGTATGGTAAATAACTTTCCCCCCACATATCATTAATTTTTTAAAATATATTTAGAAATTTAAGACCAGGAGCAAACATTTGTCAGACTAATTTTTTGCTTTTTCATAAGTGCAACTTTTTAATAAAAATTTACATCTAGATAAACAATCTTCAGATTTTTTGAAACTTTAATAAGATTTTAAAAACATCATAACTTTTAACTGAAAAACATACACATTTAGCACACAAATATTGTAATATGAATCAACTCCAACTCTATTTGAAAACATGTGAATCAAATTACAGTTTTAGAAGTTAGTAATTCACATTTAAGCAAGTTAGCGCCCTGCTGAATTCAGCCTTTGTAAAAAAAGAGACTTAGTGCATATCGTAATGGCACAATGTGCTTCTGTACCATTTTGTTGATTTTTTTCACCTTATTAAATATGATCAAGTTATTGAAAGTTGGTAGATAACGGCTAACTTTCTATGACGTGAATTTCCAATGGTAACAGTTACATTTTATAACAGAACACTTTCTATAGATTTCTTTTTCTATCTTAAAATTTTAAAAGCAATCATTTGTAAGGATTGCATCAACATCAATTTTGCAGAGGAAGATCAAACTTTATTGAAACTGCTTGCATACAAAATATATTGCACTATAACCAAACAAATGTCAACATAAAATCCAATCTGTTGTCGCTAATATGTACAGAGAATATTGCCCAAGAGCAGTTACATTACAAGGTCATTCTACCTTGGTTAATTATCTACAGTATTTTAAACCAAACAGCTTACAGATGATGTGTGCAAGGTACCAATTTCTGTTTTCAAATACTATACATTCCAAGAATAAATAACTAGAAATCAACATTAATTTTGGCAATATTTTTAAGAGACTTTTTAATATTCTTGAAATCATGTGCAGTTTGTTGCCATTTTATGTTTATTTGTATGCAAGGAAAAGTAACTGTAAAATGAAAATTCAAAGAAACAAACTCACAAAATACATCAGAGGCAGAACTTCTGTTTGTACGGCTCTATACAGATTCAGTGGTACCCCGGCTTGGAGTTATTTTTTAAGAAAAATATAACATCTTAGAGTGAAGGTCCTTCACATAATTTGCCTCACTAAGTTTCACCCATTTAAAAAAAAAAAAAGACTCAAAAACAAAACCAAACCCAACACATCAAACAAGAAAAAGAAACTAAAAAAAAAACAAAACAGTTTTTGTTAACCAATCTTAGTCTGCTTTCCAATTCTGCTTAATAAAAAGAAAAAAAAAGAAAAAATTTTTTTGTTAATCAATCTTAGTCTGCTTTCCAATTCTGCTTATGCATTAGACCTAATATTTCAAAGTTTACAAAACATTTAACCTGCTTCCAATATTTTTTAGACAAAGTACCTGTACTTCACAGGTTTATTATGCACACACAGAAATGACCCTCCTATCTCCCCAAATTAAGCCTGAAATTAAAATATGAAAATCTTCACAAAACAAGGGGAGAACAAAATAAAAAAGGCTCTAAGTTAAAACTGGTCATCAGGCCAAAGAGCAGGCATATTCTACTAACTTTCAACCAAAAAGATTTACTCCTAGCTGAAAACATTTTAGCCTCTCTCAAATGAAAAGACAGTTACTTCTTCTCCTGTGTATTCAGAAAAAAATTACACAACCCTCTCAATAACACTATTTGTCAAACTTCAGTGCAACAAAACATAAACAAAAACAATCCTATTCTTTATACTGCCTAACCTGATGTTTATGCAAGGAACAAAAGTGGAAAGCATGCATTCTTCTATAAAGTACTAATGTTTGACAGGGTTTGCAACATCTTTAATATTTAGTGTTCCAACTTATCTTCCCTGAACTCTGCATCCAAATATAATATTCCTACCTGCCAAGATATAGAAAAGGCACAGATCATACAACTTTTTTTTTTTTTTTTTTTGCTAATGAAATGACAAACGTCACATCACACACATCTCAGGGTCCACTAAAATACTGAAATAGTGGACCAACACATAAATTGACACAGGACATGAAATGACATATTATTTCATTGACTTCTATACGAGACTGAAAACAGAAGTCTAATATGATTACCATAAGTGCTATTTATTCAGAAAAACTGAAATGTACCAGTGTTATCACCTATGTAGGAAAATGATCCAAATTAACAAAGAATATCACTTTTCAGTACTTTAAAAAATAAACCAAACTAAAATCCTGTCCTGAAGTGCTAAGTATACTTAAAAGCAGTGCTTGAAAATTTCAAGATCAAGATATCATTTTTGTGCAAATCTGAGAATTGTTGCTTATGGCCAATACCAGAAAAATAAAATTCTTAAACAGAATTTGTGTTCATTTCATGCCCTGTGCCATCTTGCCTACCTTTTGTCTTTGGCCTAACAAAGTTTTCTAATATGGAATAAGAATTATGGAAATGGTAATGGAAATATAACTTCAGAATTACGCAGTTTAGGGTACTCCATTCACAAGTGGTTGCTGACCATCCACGTTGTCTGGCTTTTCCTTCTTCTGGTTACGATCTTTACCCGTGCGCAGCCGATTACCTTCACTGGAGGTATTCTGTAATGTTTTAGTGTGGACACTCCTTTCATTATTGCAGTCAACTCTGATCTAAAACAAGTTATATTTGTTATATACACACACCAAATCCTATTGTAATCTGTAATTGGCCTGACAAGAAATTTAAGCCTGAAGTGTAAACTCCACATGTCAAAAAGGGAAATGAGGGATGAGAATAGAAGTAGTGAAAGAAATCAGGTCAGGTAGGATCTTTATTTTGTTTATGATTTTAAGACACTCTTCTTCTTTAACTGGAACACACTGGTCATCCCATTGCATTCAAAGTTAGATAAAAACAATCCTACTGTGTCTTCTTCTAAGCAGAATAAAACAGTGAGAAACAAATAATTAAAACGAATGATTATTACAAAATAAACATGGCTATAATATTCAGAATTTAAAAGTGAGTTATTCTTCAAAGATTATGAAATGCAGGAGAAAAGAGGCAAATTAATATCTTTCGAATCTGACTTTACCAGGATAATAACTCAACTCTCTTATTAACTAGCCTTCAGTTTACACCTTTATATCCATCATGGGTGTGATTAAGTTTGTCTATACTGAGCGCTCCCATTGTCTATGGTAGAAGAATATGAGCATTGGTTTCTAGCAGCTTGTATTTCAGTAAGGAAAGTCAGATGATAATATAACTTGAACTTTGAATAAAAGCTGTACAGGGAAATTTGGAGACACTAATTACCAGAGGAACTGTAATCCCAGGAAGAGTGTAAAGATGAATGCAATTACAAATAAAATACTGATTTATACAATATTTTAAGTGCTAACACAGGACACTTAAAACACTGCTAATAGAATTCTAGACACTGTACAAAGGGAAGGTAATATTGACAAATGGGCCTAAAATAATGACAAATATTGATCTGCTTCAAGTACAAATGCTACATATATCCCAAAATGGTTCAATGTAATTTCAAAGAGTGTTTAAATGTTGGGTATGGTTGTATGTTTTAAATGTTTTGTTGTCAAGGGTTTGGTGCTTTGATTTATTTTATTTCATTTTTGCATGCACAGAGGGACCTGGAGAGTATTATGTTAAGTGAAATGAGCCAGTAAGTGTCTGATTTACATCTATTCTCATACTTACATAGAAAGTACAGCCTTTCTTTTGATATGCTATTTTAGTTACAAATATGCATCCTTTTAACCAATGTGATCAGAAAGCCTAGTTCATCAAATATGTCCATTTAAGAAAGGAATTACAAAACTGGTACATTAAATGCCTTACATCTTTGTAAATACATGTAAGTACATTATTTCATCCATATTTTTATCTAGGTCTAAAGTCTTTTCTATGCTGGTCCTGAAGAACCCACCAGTAGTTAACATGTACTTACAACTACTATGAATTTTAAAGAACATTTTGTCATAAAGATTCTGCTTTTAAAAAGTTCTTTCTCACTTATCTAGGGTGTTGGTCCCAAACCAATCCATAGTCGAGAAGGAATCCTAACTAGTTGGGGTAAGAATTAAGAGTCAAAGAAGTAGAAGAGAACATGTGCTCTTGGAATCAGACACCAGGGTTCAAATATCACTGCACCATATGCTAACTATGTGATCTTGGGCAAAGAACTGAATATTTCTAAACTTCCATTTACTATCCTTTAAAACAGAAGAACAAAAAGACTTACCTTAGGTGGCTGCTGCAAGATTAAATTAGATAAAATACACACAAAACACTTAGCAAAGGTGTCTGGACATTGTCCGAAGTAATTTTAAAATTATTTAACAATAGATACAGTACAGGTGACAACCAATTGATATGGGAGTTTCAGAATAGAGGCTGGCTGTAAACAAGCAGCTGACTGATTCAGCAGGTTCTAGCTGAGTATCATCAGCCCTGCCTATTATAATTATTACTTTTGAAATACATGCCTTCTTTTCCTTACTTTCCATTTAAAGAGGATACTCTATTCCTGCTTCTCAGGGGAAGAGGGACCCACAAGGTTGACTCAGGTCTCACTCTCAGTACATTCCAGGGTGTGTTTTTTTCTTGGGGAAATCAGAGGGACCACCAATGTGGTATTGAAGTCATATGACAATTAAAGTCTTCACAAATACTTTAACTACATATTCTCTAGAGAAATCTTTGTATGTTTGCATGAAAACAAAGATTATCACAGTTGTAATGGTAAAAGGAAATTATTTCACAGATATCAAATTTATAATCTTTGAATATGTTCAAAAATAAACTCATTAAATTTCAAACTACCGTAATGCAAATAATTTAGATGAAAAAGGAATATGGGTTTACCTGGAGGGATCCATCTGCAGTTCTCCCTTTAGCCTCTCTCGGATTACGAGGACGATTATCTGTTCGGGAGTGATCGTCGTTTCCTATAGGGGCGTTTTAAAAAGGTTCAACAATTATTGATTCTAACATGCTTATTGGAAGCTCTTTATTCCCATATCCTCAATTTACTTAGACCAGTGGTCGGCAAACCGCGGCTCTCGAGCCACATGCGGCTCTTTGGCCCCTTGAGTGTGGCTCTTCCACAAAATACCACGTGCGGGCACACATGTACAGTGCGATTGAAACTTCGTGGCCCATGTGCAGAGTCGGTATTTTGTGGAAGAGCCACACTCAAGGGGCCAAAGAGCCGCATGTGGCTCGTGAGCCGCAGTTTACTGAGCTGCAGTTTGCTGACCACTGACTTACACCAACCAAAAAATCCAAAATATAATCAACCTAGTGATTACAGTTACATAGAAACAAAATATTTTGAAGGCATTACAACTGTGCAACTGTCACAGGTCAATCTGAGCTAATTTCAGATGCTATGTTTAGACTCTCCGAAGAAGCTGAACTAGTTATCAGTGCTGATTTACATATTCTACATGAACCATAAGAAAGGCTAATATTTTGTCAATTACTGTATGAAAGGCTGAGGCTTTACTATAATGAGCAGTACAAAACAGGAGAAATGGGGTCTTGGTAATACAGTGTTAAATCACCAAGATTTTTAACTTAACTTCAGGCAGTTGTTACAATTCACCTTTATTTCTTACTAGAGGCCTGGTGCATGACATTCATGCACTCGGGGGACAGGGGGATCCCTCAGCCCAGCCTGCGCCCTCTCTCAGTCCAGGAGCCCTTGGGGGATGTCTGACTGCCGGATTAGGGCCTAAGCCAGCAGTTGGACATCATTAGCACTGCCACTGAGGTGGGAGAGGCTCTTGCCACCCCAGCTGCACTTGCTAGCTGTGAGCCCAGCTTCTGGCTGAGCAGTGCTCCCCCTGTGGGAGCACACTGACCACCAGTGGGCAGCTCCTGTGTTGAGCATCTGTCCCCTGGTGGTCAGTGCACATCATAGCGACTGGTCATTCCGCTGTTTGGTAGATTTGCATACTAGTATTAGCCTTTTATTATATAGGATGGGGGATGAGGGTGGGCTAGAAGAGGTCAATGGAGGGGAGGAGAAGGGGGTATATGTGATACTTTCAACAACAGAGATTTTTTAAAAAAGAAAACCTCTACCTTTGAAGCCGCCTCCGCGTCCTCTTCCTCCCTGTCCTCTTCCTCCACCGCCACGTCGTCGTCCCTCTCCTCTGCGCAGGAAGTTCTCCCTCTCTTCCTCTGTTGGAGCTAATGACCAATCACTGAGTTCGTCTCTGTGGTCAGATTCTGTTTCAGAAGCATTTGATGCTTCAGAATTAGTTCCTATCGAGAGTTAAAAGTTATATACCATTGTCCGACTTAAAAAAAAAAAAGTTAGGTTATCAGAAGCTTCCAGAAACCTTTCAGGGGTAATCTAATACTCTTCCTCCCAATTTATATGTCTACCAAAAGGTATTATCACCTTCTGCTTTGTGAAACAAATTATCTTAAATTCAAAATGAAGGGTTTTACAATTTTTTAGGTAATCTTGGAAAACATTTTTGGTTCTCATTTTTAAAAAAAGGCATTTTATTAGCCATCTAAGTTCAAATCTGAGTATGCCACATCATTAAACAGCTGTACTCCTTTAACCATCTGCGCTCTCTGGAGGAAAAGTTGTCTACAATGTTTAAAAGTAATACCTTGAGAAACAAAACCTCTCATAGAGTTCATTTTAATAAGTTTTGGCTAAGGAACATAGGGGAATGCAGCACACATTTTGGTCACCTCTGAGAGACTGGCAAAGGCGGCCACCATGGCAACTGTCTCAGGGAAGGATCTCTTGTAGGAACAGGGATTGAACCAGATGAATGGGGATATGCTTTCCTGATACTTGGTCCACAACCTTCCCTCCCATTCCCACTAGAATAATTTATTATTAATGAAAGTTTTATTATAATACAGTCATTATGCCTGAGAAGGTGGATTAATGACCTAAGGGATGGGAGTGGAAGAAAAGAGCTCAAAAGTGCGGTGGGACTTCAACATCAAAAAGAACAAACTTTTGAAAGAGGGTTATGGGTTAGGTTCAAAGTTGGCCATAGGAGTAGGTATATCTCTCCCCAACTCCAGAATGTCAACTCTACTACCTCTCTCTCTTCCTTTGTTGGAGCTAATGACCAATTATAGCTTCACCATTATAGCTTCATTCCTGTGGATCTCGAAGGCTTTCCATCTTAAAGAGTTCCTTTTTGAAACGCAAATATTTGTGAGATGGATTATACCTTATACCATCATCAGCAAGTTACATAGTAGTTACACAGTTGATCAAGAAAGACAGTAGGCACTGGCAGGTGGGGACAGCATTCAGGAAAGGTACTGGGAGAGAAGAAAGAAGCACTGACAGAAGAGCTGGGAAGGCAAAGAGAAACTTTGCCGACTTCTTGACTGTGCCTAGGGCTGACTTTGGCCATGCCATACAAAATCACCTTATGAGCCACAGGATGTAGACCCCTGATTTACACAGTCCATCCAGCAAGTATGACCAGCACATGCCTGACAAAAAATGAGCCACAGTACACAAATGTAAAAAAGTTTTGGCTATACAGTAATAAAATTAGGAAAGGCCTTAAGAAAATCATCAACACACAAGGGCTTAAGCAGATTTATCCCCAGTCAGAACGTGGACAGAACTCACACCTGCCCTGTGAACTCTATGTGTCATTATCAGGTTTTTACTCTATGTCTCTTGCAACACAATTTGACCCATTGTGAATCAGAAACCATGTAGTGAGAAATAGTTATAATGGGGTTCTAATGAATATTAGAGGTTAGCAGCTATTAAGTGTAGGAACAGATAAAGTTACTGAGTAAAATGCTTAGTTTGTACCTGAAGTATATCCAGGACCGCGTCTGCCGTGCCCCCTATTTCTGTAAGGTCTACTACCTCGACCCATTCCTTGACCATCATCAGTCACATAGCCTTTTTCCTTATCTGTACGATTTGGTGGTGGTCTAGAACTAGCTCCAATCTGTCGCAACTGCTCATCAATTTGTAATCTCTCCAAACGCAACTGGTCTACTTCCTATTTAAAATATACAAGATAACAGTAAAAATAATTTGACATTTTACTTAATAATACCTTTCTCCTTTTCATAAGATAAAAAAGTATACTGGAAATATTTCAATTTTAGTTCTTAATTTATAGTCAACACTGTTACACAGAATTATCAGGAAATTGAATGATCTCCTTAAAAAACAAAATTAAATAACAGATTACTGATGCCCAGAATTAGAGATATAACAAAAATACTCAGCATTAGTAGAATTTAAAGTTGCTTGATTTGGCACTGTTACTCAACGGAATCTGCTAAGGTACAGATATGCTAATTTTGGGACTTCTTAATGACAGGATATTGAATAAAACAACTCTAAAATGTATGAATACAGAAATAGACATTTAAGGTTTAACCAGCCAACCCTAAAAATCACACATTGTAAATACTCTGAATTGAAATAGATTTGCCAGTTAATCTTAATTTACAAAGCATTGAGTTTGGGCCATCTTGTCTGCAAAGAACATATACTACAGTAGGTCTTTGGATGTGATTATACAATTAAGGAACAATTATTTTCAATGAACTGAAAATTCTCATATTCCTTACAGAGGGCAGGAAACTATTTAATAGCTGGCCAAAAAAGTTAGGTCTTACATCATGCCTTGCAAACCTCTTAAACACTACAACTCTGCTAGACCAAGTATGATGAACAATATAAATTTAGTTGATCAAAATATACACCTAGGTTCCACAGACAGATCCTTACATACAGTGCTTCCAATATGTTGGGTTCTGTCAAATCCATATACAGTCTCAATTATAAGCCTCATCCTTCCAATCTACCCATAAACATCTCATTTATGGGCTATAGGGAGCTAGATTCATAAATATAGTAGTACTGAGTGTCTCAGTCAAGCAGAGGCCACCAGAGAAACTGTCTACATGAATAGTCACTGGAGAAGCCCCTGAAAAGCTAAGCTCCTAAAATCTTGGTTGTGGCAGTTTTCTGGAAAAGAAAGGGCAGGTAAGGATTTGGGTGAGTTTGATCTGAGCTCTGAACTAGAATTTGTTTTACAACGGACTTGAACAAAGAAGAGACTGCAGCTGAGTGAGTGGCTTACTCCAAAAGCATAGTTATAGCTAATGGAATGGGTATATCTTGCAAAACAGAATGGTAGTCCATGTTATCTCACTGGGGCAAAGCAGTCACCTTTTGGTGAAAGATGCCAGGCCCAATTAAGTGAAGATCTGGTGATGGAAAGAATGGCAACAGGACAGCTGCTGATAACCAAAAAAGATATTCAATTGTGAAGAATAAATCAAAAGATCTAAGAAAGAAGATTAGTCAAAAGAACAAGGGATCAATACAATGCACACTAACTCTCCAGGTCTTTATAATGTAAGCTAAGAATATGAAGAAAAACACATACAACAGATTACACATAAACATGTTTTAAAACAAAAATAAATAAGCAAATCAATGGGAAATCCTACCCATGCAAGCCTTGCTGGATAAAACTTTCCCACTTTCAATTAACTAACCACCATAAAAATGAATGAAATGTCTAACTACTGAACCTTTTTTTCCCTTATTTGCATACAAGTAGAAATTGTTTAATTTTATTTCTCTAAGAAATAGGCAACAAATTCTTAAGATAGCATTATAAATGAAATAGAAACTTGGATTACTTTTAAAATATTACTTAGTACCAGTTACATTATATTTTGAAACACATGGATCGAAGGAATTATGAAGTGACATGGATAAGACTCCATCTTATTGATTTATAGAACTTTTTGGCCAGAAATTTTAAAAAGCATCTAGGGAAGCGACTTGCCTAAAGTTACACAGCTAGTCCATGACAAAAGATAATCTAGAAGCAAATCGCTGAATTGCCAATCTAGTGCCCTTTCTATTTATACCTTGTAGCAACCTCGTTCCTATTTTCCAGTTTGCAATCTAGAGGGGGGATAAATGCTACAAAAATTGTTTGTTTTGTATAACAGAGTATAGAGAAAAATATGAAGGGTACACATTTAAAAAGATTTTGTGAAACACTGGGATTTCCTTAATAAATGACATAAAAGAGACAACAAAAGCAAGTGGAAAACTCACAAAGGCTAGAAAGGATCTACCTAATGAAAAAGCTGTGTAAAGGATTAACCTAAATTAAGTGCAAGGTTTAAAAGAGGAATAATGGGAAACGGGGGAATTTACCGAGAACTGGGATATTGGTTCTTACATTTATGATGATGATGAAAATTGACTTGTGTTTTCAAAAGGAATATAATAAGCTAAACAAAGTATTTTATCTATTACTTTTTACAGGTCATTCATTATATGTTCAGAATGAATCTTAACTACTGAAAGGTTTACTATGGAGTTTTTATATTTTAGTGCAAAAAGAATTTAAAATTAAAGTTCTTGCTGTTCTCACCTTTAAATAGTTCAGGTGATAATCCAAAAGAACAGTGGCATTAGCGATGCTGTCCTTTGTTCCCACAAAAACAAATGGTACCATACCCTGGAAAAGAAATGGTGACAATGATCCCATAAAATTAATAATGGATTAATCTGAAAAATGCAAATAATGACTGAATCCCTAGGACAAGGTCTGACAAACAGTAGGTACACAAATAATCAGTAATACATGAAAACAAAAATAGCTGGCATATTTTACACATCTGTGAATAAGGACAGATCAATATAGCAACCCCTTAAATGCATCAGGTTATTACGTTTTAAACACTACAATTAAAAATGTTGGCAAAGTCACAAATTATGTAATTCAAAATTATACAGGCTTTAACTAACATGAGATGCATAAACAAAATACTTTAATTCATCTAAAATTTTTATCGAAATCAAATTCTTTTAAAAATCATTAAAATTTTGATATTATGGTACAAAATTAAAAATTAAATCAATTAGCTAACCAAATCAACAGAGAACAAAAAAACACACAAACAGAATTAGGATACATTAAAATGCACTGAGTAATTATTCCGTGAGGGGGGAAAAAAACCTGGCATTTCCATGAGCATAAAATTTAACATTACAATACATTTCAACAATTTGCTCTGAAAATTATAAAAAAAGCTGAATCACAAGTTAAGTTTCATCTTCTTTCTATGGTACTACTTTAATATAAGGATAGATTTTTTAAAAGTTGTATACTAAAAATTTATACTTCCAGCCCATCAGTACAAATGAGAAAAAACACTATTTCTTGTCACAAGTTATAGGGAAGCCTAGGCCAGTTGTGCAAACTAACAGCTGGCAATTATGACGTTCAAAGTTGAGAACAGTTCTACATTTTGCTGAAGAAATACACATGGTTACTAATATTCACAAGTAACTAAAAAAACATACAATGGCTCTGATGTGAATATTATAGTTTCTAGGCGAAGTTTCTAGGTATTAGAAGCCAAGAAGCTGTCTCTTTAGCAAGTATCACTCTTAAAAAGAGCATTCATTTGATAGGTGTGGCTACTCCTGGGCTGCTTTTGCTTGCTTGCATTCAGTACACAGAATCTTAAACGGATGTGGGGCTGGAACAGGTTTTTTTCTTTTTCCTTCCACATGAACATGGCTATTGATGGGGAACAAAACTGAACAATTAGGAAATATAGCTTGCAGACTGACCTTTATCTGGTAGAAAAGGAACTGCTTCCTAGTAGCAATGACCATCTGAATAATCAGGTGCAATTGAAAACCCATGGACTTCATAATGGATTTTTTTTGCATCAAATAATAAATGAACTATGGAAATTATCAAGCCCATGGATCAGATCTCCTTCTCAAAAACATCTTGACTATTGAGTTTTTCCCCCAATTGACTGTTAGAAAGCAGTAAAGTGTACTATTTTCTAAAATGTCATATGATGAAATGCTATATGATCCTTTGGATCATATGCTACCAAAATAAGCTTTGAAACCCTATGTCACTGATTTAGTTTGATCAACGTTGGGACAAATAATTTTAAAACATTTTCTTTTTCAACATATCCAAACTGTTAGTGTATCCAAGTGCCACTCTAATTTAAGCATTATCGCTAGTGGACCAGAATAGTAAATTAAAATGAAAAAATTGTGAGAGTAGAATGGTGGCCTTCTATACTTAACACCAAGAAAATTGATTCCCTATTCTAGGGTGAGAACTGAGCTGCCCAGCAGAGAGGAATATCTAAGGCACTTGAGGTTATATTTCTCTTTATAAAATGGCATTTTTGCTTTGAATCTCGTGAGTCACAACATTTTCCCCATAAACAGTTCTCACGAGCTATGTAGAAGTCCCTGCACTCAAGGAAGGAACTCACAATGTGGATGAGGAGGTAGATAAGTAAATGTGTACGTTCTGAGTGCTACGATCGGGGACCTGTGACAAGTACACACAGAAAGCTGCATAAGGAGTAAGGTCAAAGCATGGTGGCAGGAAGAAGAGTGTTCTAGGCGGAGAAAACATATGCATCTGACTGTTCAGTATGACTGTTCAGAGACCTCTAAATACTTCAGTATGGCTTTAAGTCTCTCTAGAATGCAAGGGGGAGGAGTTGTAACAAATGATATTGGACAGGTTACCATGAAAGAAAGGCCTTATAAGCAACAGGAAGAAATCTGAGCTTTCTCCCCAGGGCAATAAATTCATGTACCCATAAACACTCCTCTACCAGCCTCCAACCCTGAAGGTCATTTGCAGTCTCTCTTAACAAGGGTGATAAACATTAAAATATAAAATTAAAATGTATTTTTCAAGGAATGTTTTCCTACCTGCCAAGCCTTGAGTTCAGGTTTCTGGGATTCCCCTGCTACAATTGATGAAATCACTAACACCTAAAGCAGTATAAGGAATGCAAGTGATGTCATTAACTATAACAAATGATACGCAGAAGCCTGAACGCAGGACTTTCACTGTAGGACTTTTAAACTCATTTCTAAACAGTTAGGTTAGTTCAAATATTGAAAATCTGTTTCTAAAATATGGTTTTAAGTAGTAACTAATGCATGTAAACAGATGGTACATTTTGACCTAATACAACCTGCAAAATTTCAAGAGATACAACATGGAAAAATTAAAGTCCACCCTCAAAAGAAAAATGTGACCATTAAATGCAACCCCATATTTTATGTTTACAACATAAGATTTGTCACTGTAAATAAAATGAAAAGTAGGTATCACTTTGGTTTGTAATATCTCATAACCTAAAAATCAGATTTGAAAAAAATACATGAGTATCTTGTAAGTCTAACCAGAGAAAATACCCAAAATGCCCATTTGTAACATCTGGGTGGAAGAAATTACTTTCAGTGTAATTCAACGTGATAAATATTTCTTACCCTCTGTACTTTTGTACTGTTAGGTTGAGAAAAATGAGCGCTGCTTTCCTTTATATCTATATGTTTTTTTTCTTCCGAGGGAATAGGTCCAACCCTTGAGTTACTAGTGGAAGGCAGGGAATTTGGTGGCATAATTTCCTTGGTAAAACACAAAAGAGAAAAAATAACTAATTTTAAGTCTTTATTTAGCACCATTATTGTATCAATGATCATATTTTAGGAAGATAAATTATTATAAACAGTTTTAGTAAACAAAACAGAATGCAAAAATCATGCAATAAAAACCCCAAAAGATTTAATTTCAGCCAAAAGAACCTTTCACAAAAGGAAGACTAGATAATATATGAAAATTATGGCAATTTAAATTTTATTTTAAACACAGTACCATTGTACAGAAGAGCATGCCCTCACCTCCCCAACCCCCACACAAATATTTATACATACACACAAAATAATAAAGGCAAAACATAAAAGCCAGAAAACCTAAGCAGTGTCCCAATTTTGTTTATCAGTAAAGTTAAATGATATTTGAAAAGTGCTTTGTACTTTTTTTACAATTACAACAACCCATTTTAAAGATTGAGAAATAAGAGTTAAAGGGATTAAAGTGACCAATCCAAAGTCACGGCATTAGAGAATTAACAGAGGCCGTATCTACAACTATACCACTAACTGGCATGTCTGATAATCAAGAATTTGTACATCTACATTATGTGCGTATCACAGGACTCTAAATTAATCTTAAATAAAAAAATAAAAATCTTTTACTTTTCTTATACAAACCAGAAACATATGCATTAGAACATACCTCTTCTTGTGGAACATTTTTCTCATTTTCGGCCTCAATTCTCACCCTCACAACTCCTGACTTGTCCACAATCTCCTGAATCAGTTTTCCATTTTTTCCTATTACTTTGCCTAAATTAAGAAATGAATAATTCATGTTTGGCTTTAAGAACACATACCTTACACCCCACTGTAAACAACTGCATTATCTATCTATCTATATAAACAGAATATGCTAATTAGCCGAGCTTCACTACTGCTCAGGAGGAGGCTGCATCACGACCACTCAGGAGGAGCTGCGCACGCAGATGGACAGGAAGGGCGGCTGGGGCTGGGGGCGGGAGGGAGCGGGGACACAACACACAGGAGCACACCTGCCCCCACCCCAGTGGACACAACATGACGGCCAGGAGCTACGCGGGTCAGGCGTGGGTAGTGGTCCCCCGCGGGGTGCCTCCTTGCAGGGCGGGAGGCAGGGCGCCTCCTTGCGTGATTTCAATCATGCGCTGGGCCTCTAGTCAAACATGGTAATTAACCATACCTTTGCTACGCCTCCCACTGGCTAATCAGTGCAATATGCAAATTAACTGCCAACAAAGATGGGAGCAAAGACTGAAGCCAACGTGGAAGTGAAGCGCTACAGGAGGGAGCAAAGTAGAGGTGGTGTGGACAGGAACGGAGCCAAGGCTGCGGAGGTGGGAGGTGGGAAGGGAAACCCAGCCGGAGCAGCTGGGAGCAGGAGGGGAAACCCAGCCACAGCGGCTGGGAGCAGGAAAAAAAAAAAGAAAAAAACCTGGCCGCAGTGGCTGGGGTGGGAGAAAAAAAAAACACCAAAACCTGGCTGCAGTGGCTGGGAGCGGGAGAAAAAAACCCGGCCGCAGCGGCTGGGAGTGGGAGAAAGAAAACTGCCGCAGCGGCTGGGAGCGGGAGGTGAAACACAGCCGCAGTGTTTCTTTTCTCCAGCCGTAGGAAGCCCTGTTCCTGCAGGAATCTTCCTGCAATGGGCCTCTAGTACATATATAAAAGGCTAATATGCAAAGGGTCCCCTTGGAAGTTTGACCAGGAGAGCGGGAGTTCGCTCACTCACTATGATGTGCGCTGACCACCAGGGGCGGCGCAGAATGAAGGAAGGCCCCAACTGGCAGTTGGCAGCAAGGGAAGGAAGGCCCCGGCTGGCAGCCAGAAGGCCCCAATCAGCCCTGATAGCTGGCCAGGACTATGGACCCTACCTGTGCACGAATTTCATGCACTGGACCTCTAGTCTATAATAAGAAAAGCGTAATATGCAAATCGACCAAACAACGGAACAGCAGAACGACCGTCTGGACGATCTTCTGGACAACCACACTATGACACACACTGGTGCCAGGTCAGCCAAGGCAGGTGTGATGTGACTGGTCGGGGGGACACTGCCATCACCCCATGATCACCGTGCAGAGGGAGGCCCAGACTACCCTTTGCAGGGCGATCGATGTGGGGGCTCCACGATTGGTCGCCCCGCAGAGGGGCCCAGGCGGGGTGATCAACTGGGGGAGGGGGCTCCGCGATTGCCCCCAAAAGGGAGACCCAGACCACCCTCTGCATAGCGATTGATTGTGGAGCCCTCGCCGGGTGGGTGGGGCCTCTCTCTTCAGGACAATCAATCTGGGGGCCCCACGATCAATCATCCCACAGAGGGAGGTCCAGGCCAGCCAAGCGATCACACCCGTTTGTTGCCTGCAGAGGGAGGTGACCGGTGGCGGGCAAGCACCACACAGATGGCAAGCAGTGGTAGTGGCGGGGGCAGGGCCAGCTGCCAGCAGCCGAGGGGAAGGAAAGTCCCTATAGGCCCTGATTGCTGGCCAGGTCTAGGGATCCTACCCAAGGGGTCCCAGATTGCGAGAGGGCACAGGCTGGACTGAGGGACACCCCCCTTCCCCGGCATGAATTTCATGCACCCGGCTTCTAGTTTTAAATAAAACTGAAAGACCAAAACAGAGACTCTTCAAATGAATAGATAGAGTTAAACTTGGCTTTCCATTTTACTAGGTTATCATTGTTTTTTATTTTTTTATTATTATTTTTTTAATATATTTTATTGATTTTTTACAGAGAGGAAGGGAGAGAGATAGAGAGTTAGACACATCGATGAGAGAGAAACATCAATCAGCTGCCTCCTGCACATCTGCTACTGGGGATATGCCCGCAACCCAGGTACATGCCCTTGACCGGAATCGAACCTGGGACCTTTCAGTCCGCAGGCCGATGCTCTATCCACTGAGCCAAACCGGTTTCGGCAAGGTTATCATTGTTTAAACTCCATGGCTAGGTATTAGAATTGATTAATACTCATAAACTGATTGGAGAATTTTGAATTTTTAAAGCATTTCAAAGATAGGTTCTTATTTTGCACAAAAGTGTACACTTTAAACTTGCTAGTACAGTGGTGTATATCAATCTTTCTTCAACGTTCTATTAAAAGTTAAGGAAAAGGATATATAATCCTACATAATAAATGGGTAATATGCAAATTGACTGAACAGCGGAATGACCAGTTGCTGTGCCGTGCACTGACCACCAGGGGGCAGATGCTCAATGCAAGAGCTGCCCCTTGGTGGTCAGTGCACTCCCACAGGGGGAGCACTGCTCAGCCAGAAGCTGGGCTCATGGCTGACAAGTGCAGCGGCAGTTGGCAGGAGCCTCTCTCCTGCCTCCACTGCTGGCGGGCAGTAAGGAGTGAGGGGGCCCGGCCTGCAAGAGCCCCAGACTGTGACAGGACACATGCCAGGCTGAGGAAACTCCCCTCCCCAAGTGCACGCATCTCATGCACTGGGCCTCTAGGAAAACTATCTTTGCATCCAGCTGGCATAGCTCAGTAGTTGAGCAGTCAGTGTGATTCTTGGTCCAGGCTCGATCCCCAGTAGGGATCATACAGGAGGCAGTTGATCAATGAATCTCTCTCATCATTGGTGTTTTTTTCTCTCTCACTCCCACTCCTTTCCTCTCTGAAATCAATAAAAATATATTTTAAATAAATGTATTAACAAATAAAAATATATGCATATTTATTTGACAATTTCAATTCTATCTGTACCTGATTTAAATTTGCTTCTTTGCCCATGGCAAATACAGTCATACACCACTTAATATGTTCTGAGAAATGCTTAGCTGAGGAATTTTGTCATTGTGCAAAAACTAAACTACAATTACACAAAACTAGATGGTATAGCCTACTGTGAATCTAGGCTATGTTATAGCCAACCCTTAGGCTATGAGTCTCTACAGCATCTATACTAATAAAAGAGAAACATGCAAATTAACCATCACTCCACCACTCCTCTACATCCAAAAGCCAATCAGGAGCAAATAAGCAAATTAACCCAACTAAGATGGCGGCAGCCACAGAGCTGGAGTGAGGAGGCTTGGGTTTCCCCCGGCGATGGAGGAAGCCGAGCTTCCCACCTGCCCTGGCCGGCTGTGGGCTCCACTCAAGGCTACAAAGTTTCAATTATAAAAGATAAATAAATCCCAGATACCTGCGTCCAGCCCACCCTGGCCTCCGCTCAAGGAGGTGCTTAAAAAAAAAGGAGAGGCGGGAAGCTTGGGTTGCTGGGGGGCATCGCCAGCCTGAAAACAGCCCTCAACCCCTCACTCAGGCTGGCCAGACACCCCAGCGGGCCCCCCCAACCCTGATCCAGGACACCCTTCAGGGCAAACCAGCCAGCCACCACCTGTGCACCAGGCCTCTATCTATACTAATAAAAGGGTAATATGCTAATCAGATTAGGAGACCTTCCAGATGTTCTTCTGGACAAAGCCATGGTGGCTGGGCTGAGGTAGAGGTGGTTAGAGGGCAAGAGGGGAGGGCAGTTGTGGGTGATCGGGCTGATGAGGGGCGGGGCTGTTGGGGGTAAGCAGACCAGCAGGGGACCAGTTGGCGGTGAGCAGGCCATCAGTGGGGGTCAGTTGGAGGTGATCAGGACAGCGGGGGGGGGGGGCAATTTGGAGTGATCAGGCCAGCAGGGGGGGCAGTTGGGGGCAAGCAGGCCAGCAGCGGGGGCATTTGGAGGCGAGCAGGCTGGTGGTGGGGAGCAGTTGGGGGCGAGCAGGCCGGCAGGCAGAGTGGTTAGGGGCAATCAGGCAGGCAGGTGAGTGGTTAGAAGCCAGCAGTCCCGGATTACGAGAGGGATGTCTGACTGCCTGTTTAGGCCTGATCCCTGTAAACCGGCAGTAGGACATCCTTCGAGGGGTCCCAGATTGGAGAGGGTGCAGGGTGGGCTGAGGGACAGCCCCTCTCCCCGTGCACGAATTCCGTACACTGGGCCACTAGTGTTATTATATAAAACAAAAATAAATTAAATAAAGCATAAGAGAAAATGATGCAATTGAGACACAATGAACAGGAGATGTATGAGGCTGCTACTGGCATAACACGATATACTTTTACAGCAAATTTTTTTCTTGTAAGTAGAGAGCACACTCTAAAATAATGATAAGAACATAACATAGAAAATACACCAGTAACAGTCATTTATCATCATTATCAAGTATATACACTGTAGATCATTGTATGTGCTAAACTTTTATATGACTGCCAGCACAGTAGGTGTGGTTACACTAGCATCACCCAAACATGTGAGTAATGCATTGCACTATGATGTCACAATACCTACAGTGTCACTAGGCGACAAAAATTTTTCAGTTCCATTATGATCTCATGAGACCACTGAAGTATATGTGGAGTGCTGTTGACCAAAATGTCATATGTAGCATATGAATGTATTTTTAGAATTTTATGACAGATTTATAAATGATCCTTTAAATTTTAAAGCAGCTTAAGCAGCTACAGATACATCTAAAAGAAGTGCACATTCTTTAGGCCAATGTGTTAACAGAATATTCTTCTGTGCCTTACAAATTATATCAGTATATTAAAAGTTGAAGGGATACGTCAAGAGTAAAAGATTAAGAAATCACACTTTAATAACTCAGAACTACTATGAAAAAGCTCAACACCAGTTTAAGATTATTATTCAATACATCTGTTAAAACTCCATAGACTTCAAGCACTTTATTCTTTCACTCATTTTATAAAATTCAGTCATATCATTAACTGAGAAGTGACTGCTTTCATAGACATCATCATAAATTACATACGTAAGAAATGCTGATTCAAGCAATCTACATGTAAATTACATCTAACTCCAAGGGCTCTCCCAAAGTACCTAAAGCACCCTTGTACTGACCACCTTCATCATGTGCTTGCCCCACCATCTCATCTAAGGAAGGGATGGGGTAAAACTGAAGCCAAAATTTGTTTTGAGCACATGCCCAGGTTGTGGGCTCCATCCCCAGTGACAGCATGCAGGAGGCAGCTGATCAATGATTCTGTCACCATTGATGCTTCTCTCTCTCTCCCTCTCCCTTCCTCTCTGAAATAATAAAAATATATTTTAAAAAATATATGAAAGCAACTTAGGTGCCTATGGATAGAGGAATGGATAAATATGTGCTAAATACACACACACACAAACACACACACTCACAATGGAATCAGTCATTAAAAAGAATGATACCTTGCTATTTGTAACAGAACCTATGGACCCAGAGGGTATTATGTAAATGAAAGAAGTTAAAGACATATACCATGATTTCACTTATATGTGGAAACTGAAGTAAGCAAAACAAACAAAACAAAACATATACAGACCCATAGGTACAAAGAACAAGCTAATGCCAAGTGAGAGGAGGAAATGGGTAGAATCTATAATAAAAGCATAATATGGAAATTGACCAAACGGCCAAACAGCAGATCGACTGTCTGGAGGACCTTTCGGATAAAGCTGGGGCTACGAGGGCCGCGGCAGCCAGGGCTTCAAGGGCTGAGCCCTTTGCACGAATTTTGTGCATCGGGCCTCTAGTAAAAATATAATTACCATTGATGTTGCAGAAAGCCCAAGACCTTCAGAGATATTTATAGCTTTGAAACTTACTAGATTTAAGCCTACATTCAGATTTTCAACTCTGAGATAATTAAGGATGCTATTGTTTTATAGCCCCATTAGAGGGATCAAATATGAATCTATTCCAAATTATAAAGCACCCAAAATGTCATTCATTTTGAAAAAACATACTTAATTTTAATATATGTAAAATATAGTGAAGAGACTGTGCAAAATGTATCTTTCTCGGCACTAATTGGTTTGAACTAACAAAGCAGTATCTTTTGTACACCTTCTGAAATGTAATCTTGGAGTATCACATTTACCTAATATTTTCTGTACATTACAGCAATAGATCATATTTCAAATATTATATTTCAATTAAATGAATTAAAATGAAATTCTATTGGTGTAAATGATTTACCAAACTTTTGTTTTTGTAGAGTATGTCAACAGGATATTTTTTCCATTGATTTTTAGAGAGAGTAAAAGGGAGGGAGGGGGCAGAGAAAGAAAGGGAGGGAGAGAGGGAAAGGAATAGGGAGAGACACATCAATGTAAGAGAGACACATCTATTGGTTGCCTCCCACACATGCCCCAATGAGGACAAGAATTGTCAAACCTACAATCCAAGTATGTAGCCTTGACCGGAAATCCAACACATGACCTTTCCTTGCGAGGGCCGGTGTTTTAATCACTTAGCATATGGCCAGGGCTCAACAGCAATTTCTGACTCACCCACTAAGTTCCTTGGAACTTGTATGACATCTTCAGCAAATTCAAGAAAGCTTCTAGCCTTTTTAACTGCATCCTGATCCTAATAAAAGGGGAAAAATATTTAAGCCAAAAGATGAACCATTTGAAATACTGGATTTTATTTTAGAAAAAAAAACTAGTCAAATATTTACCTCTCCATAAATATGAAATGTGCAGGTATCTTCATCTAGATCGATAGCAGTGACCCCAGGTACTTTTCTAGCTTGCTGAATATTAGCACCATGAGTACCAATAGCTAGACCCATCAGATCTTCTCGTACAATAAACTGTTCATGAAATCTTGAGGCAAGCTGCCTTGAACTCTGATGGGAAATGTATATCTGATTAATATTATGCTTTTCACTATTGAGACAACTGTATTTAGGTCAGCCATGTAAATTATCTTGAACCTGTATACCAGGGGCCTATAAATTCATTTATGTTGGAAATTAACAGGTTTTAGAAAATAACACCCACCCATAGCGTAAGTTCTTTTTAGGTTACTGAAGGTCTTTATGCTATCTGAGATATTTTTGTTAACAGGAAAGGGCTTGTTGACAATTTTCCAAGGTAACTTTTGAAAACCTATTTGCAAGGCTGCCTTAGTTAGCCAATGACATCAACAATGTAGTGATGAAAACAATGTAGGATTAAGAATCAGATCAAATGTTCCCTAAATAAAAACCAGCTCACTGGGTCTGTTAGACTCAATGTTTTTCAAGTAAAAAAAAAAATAAATAACATCTCCACAGAAAATTGTATTAGTTTCACTTTTATTAATGGACATTGGTTTATATATTCTAGAAACAGTGCCATTTATATAACTTATCACTAGATACTAGGGTCTAGACAGCCCTTTGATGAAGTGATGGAAGCATTAAAATGATATCATCTCATCTCACCCCCCAACCTGAAAAAAGGGATTTATAAAAACTGTTGATACAGTAATTAAATTACACTGAATAATTATAGAATGTCAGTGATTTACAACTTATCTTACATATGCACCTGCAACCTAAAATGAGATCAGAGTCTATAAGAACTAATGATCTGGATCCACAAATACTATGAATTCTTTCAAATACTCAGTGATGACTGAACTAAGTTAAAATGACACACAAAACTTGTGGATAAGCACTCTCTTTAAACATTATTATCACAATTTAATATTTGGTTCTAGCATGCCATTAATGAAGCCCAAACATATTCGTGACTTATGTTGAAAAACGAAAATTTCTTATCTGAATATGTGTATCTCTTTAATAGTAGTGAGGAAAGATAGGTATGCATACTAGTTTCTCATTATTCAACCTACCTCTAGCTGTTTACTGGCTTCTTCATTTCTCAGTATGAGAGACAGCTTAGTGCGCAGACTCCGAAAGTGCATGTCAATCAGCATGTGGGCTCGTTTTGCGGTGACTTCATTGATAGACTAAAAGATATTATTATATAACAACATTATTATCAAAGCAAATACCCCAAATGATATACACCAAAATAAATAACTCAAAACACTCACCAAAATGACAAGCTGATAAGTTTCTGGATCATAAGTTACAGAAAAGGCACCAACTGCCTTTTTAAAGTCCTTATGTGCCGATTCTTTGGCACACCTAAAAATAAAATAAATATCCATTGTGAAGTTAAAATGAATGATTACCAACTACTGGCATAAATATATGCAGAGAGATTTCCAATTAGAATTGTGGATTCATATTAAATTTGATTTATGCAAGATATACTTATATCCATTTAAAGGTTTAGTTCCTTTGCTGTTCACCTTAGCAATACTCAGCTCAGTCAAGCATTTGAGATTATAGAAAAAGAAAAAAAAACCCACACAGTTATGTTCTTAAGGGATTTCAGATGGTCTTATATTACTAAAGGTGACATAGTTAGGAAAGCCATTATTCCTCTGCAGACTTCATTTCACTTACATATAAGTAAGTTATTTTCTTGAATTAACTGTTGAAAACTGTTGGGATAGCTATAGGGTACCCAACTTTTGTTTTTGTTTTTTTCTAAAGAAAAACTGCTGACCAATTTAAGGAAGAGAAGGAAATGTACATAAATCAGAAGGCACAAAAATGTACATGCCTATTTAATCTCTATGATCAAAATGTAAGATTCCTATGTAGTTTGAACTGCAAGTTAATGTTTAAAGTACAGCATGTACAAATAAAACATATTATATTCCTTCGATGCAATCTTTAAAAAGGAATCTCTTAACTAAAAATCTTTAAGCATTACTACAGATAAAGATAGAGATGACCTTTTGAAGCTTCATTAGCCCTAGTTATTACATATTTATCTGAAAATATTAGCTAAAAGGGAAAAAAACCTGGAGTAATTTTCATTGTCTAGAATTTTATTTGTGACTTATGACAATCTGTATTAATCAGCTTCAAAACCTTAAAAGTCTGTTAAGAAAGTTAGTTTATTTTAGAAAACAAATGTGCATGAGCCAGGTATCTAGCCAAGTTTAAGCAAGTGCAATGCTGGCTTAGTTATATACTCAAAAAAGCTAAGCACTTTTTTTCACTACATTTTAAAAACCATTTTCACTGAATTTAAAAATTGATTTTTATTATTTTAACATGTATATTCTTTTAAACTCATTGCACATCACCTGTAAATTCTCAGAGTTTCTTGCCCATCAACTTACATTTGTCGTAAGTCTTCTGGCACATCCAGTTTGATTTTATGGAAGGTATCTTTTGTGGCAGGTTTGTTGGGATTAACTGATCGTAGACGTTCAATTGTGACAATTTCATTGTATGTAGCATCACATGCTGCATATTCTATCACATAAAACTGAGAGAAATAAATAAAATTTATTCCTGGTCATAGTATTTATAGAAAGAACAATAAGCTTTGCCAATTCAGCAATTTTTAAATTCTTGATATTAAAAAACACTTTTTGATCAACTTAAACACATGAAACATACTTAAAATATACAGAAAACATTGTAATAAAATGACTCACGTTACTTATTACTTTAAAATAAAAATCCAGACTGAAATGTAGTACCTGGATTTAGAAAAGGGAAATAGTATAAGAAAAAATTTTAAATATGCATTTTCCTACCTCACCCTTTATCATCCTCACTTTAGCTAACCACCAACAGCAAGGTTCTTTTTCATTTGCTCTGGAATAAACCTACACAAAAATTACAAGAGAATATTTCATGATTAACATCACTCAGAAATTTATAGATTATCAGACATTGAGGAAAATTTCTTAAAATGACTCTAGGTGTCTTTTGAACCCATATCCTGTATCCTGTATCCTTAAATCAGATTGTACCCCTACAGCTAAACACAGATACATAATCAGAAGCTGCCTGATTACCTCAGAGAGCCCTGTAAAAAGAGCTTTCCTATTTATCTGCTCTAATTCAATAATAATTAGTACTCTGAATATGAATGCTCAGGATAAGCTAACTGACCATAAACCTGGGCATACTTTCCTTAGATACTTTGAAGGCTAAAAAAGTTATCTAAAATGTACAATCTGGTTTTTGTATTGTTCTAATAAGCAAATAACTGGAAGTTATTGATTCTGGTCTACACCTGGCTGCATGGTCACTAAATGGGTAAGGCCGCTGACCACTCACAGCCCACTGAAAATACCATCCTGGCATTCATGTCTCCTAAGGACTAAATGAAGAGATCCTTGGTCACTCTCTCTTCTCCTGTCTGCTCTCTACTAAAATGGGCAACTCCACACTGGCAATACTCTGGATACCACCTTCTTGCTCTCACATCAATTTCCCTCATGACCACTTCAAGTTCACTTACTATGTTCAGCATGGAACCTTTTGTGAAGACACTAGCAAATTAAAGTTAATAGGAAAAGAGACAATACAGTATACATGGGGAGAGAAACAGAAATACTAAGAAGCAGAAGCAGCAGCAGAAGGGAGGAGGACAAGATGGGTGGGGAGGAGAGAACTGAAAAAGGTACAGAGCCTAAGGCTAACAAGCAACACAAAGCTCCAACTCTTTCTTTTACAACTGAAGTTAATAGTTGTAACTATAATTGTAATAGTTATACAATACAGTGACTAAATACAACTAAACCAAACCTACCTTTCCCTCTTGCCTCCATGACTTCCTATTAACTTTGCCCTAGCCAGAGATATAACTTGGTCATTATTATGTAAAACAAAGAGGTTGCCCTGGCAACAGTGTCTCATTGGTCTCCCTGTCAAGTGACTAAGTTTGGGGTGAGGGGTGGGGGGAAAAAAGCTCTATCCCTCACTATTATGAACATTCCTGATATAGACAGACCAAAAAGACCTGGTATCTTACTTCCCTTCTATAACTTAAGTTAATAGTAATACAATACAGTGACTAAATACAGCTTAATTTAACCTACCTTCCCCTTCTTGCCACCATCAGCCCCTTTCAACTCTGCTCTAGCCAGACCAGTAACCTCAGTTAGGTATTATTGTTAGGCAATATAGGGAGGTCACCGTAGCAACAGGGTCTCATTGGTTACCACCTGTCATGTGTTTCATTTGAAGAAAAAAAAGGTCCCATTTATCCACCCAAATATTATAAGCACTCCCAATATAGACAGACCAAAAGTCCTGATTCGTGCCTTCAGGAAGCTTGTAGTCTCCTGGGGAAAATTAACAGTTAAAGGTTCTCAAGTATAAACCGTGTTTAGTTCTCTACTGGGATCCCTCATAAAACCAAGTCCAAGGTACTGAGTACATTTTTTGTAAATAAATAGTACTTTATTCTATTTCTAATTTATAATTATAGAGAAAAGAACACAGACCTGAACATCCAGAGACCTTCTCTGAGCACTCCTACCCCTACATCACCTTCTATCCTGAATTTTTTTTTCTTCCTAGGACTTACACCTGCCATGTTAGCAATCCTCACTAGAATGTGACCTCATAAAGGCAGGGACTCTTCTGTTTCACTGCACCATCTGTACCTAGTACAAAAAATAAGAATTCAAAGACCTAGTATACTTACCTTACCTGTACAAATGTCTATTTAACTGCTTCCTTAATACACACATACTCATAAAGTGGCATCTACTAACAAGGCATTGTGGAGAAAGAAGAAACTTAAAATGGAGTGTGTGAAAGATGAGGAAAGAGAGGATACTACACAGATCAAGCATAACATAAGCCAGACTCTAAGTGTCTTAAGCCATGCCCCCCAATTTTCTGTAACTAGAGAAAACACAAACACAATGTTTCGGTTAATGTGTTACATCTCCACAGCACCTTTTGGTCAAAGACATAAATAGTACATGAGCTGGTGGTTCACAGCATGCCCTGTAAAAAGGTTTTGCCTACATATGTATATATTAAAACACATACATGGCTTTGAAAAAATATACCAGGATGATTTACTACTACTTAAAGAAATTCAAGGATGATGCTCTATTATGAAGTTATGATTTTTTTCCTTTGTAAAACTAATTTTCCTAATCCAAAGATTCAGAGATTGAGGGAAGCAAGAAAAGAAGTACTAGTGGACAAAGGAAATCAGTGGTGATTTTCAAAAATGGGCCCCAAACCGCTACTCAGGCAGCCACATTTAAGCAACATATATTTCAAATTAAAAACAAATGTCCATCACAGCTAAAATTCTCAAGGTAGTTTAAACAGTGTTAAAAACAAGGAGTACAAAAGGCACAGGGAATTTAAATGCTCCCATTCCTTCAGTGCTCAATAACTTGATGACATGGGAAACTTACCTCAACTTCATCACTTTCATTTATATCTTTATTATAACCTACAGGTGGTGGGAATCTCACATCATGGAATGGAATCTGCCTCTCTGGCTGCCAGCTGCAAATAAGCAAACACAATTATTTAACAAGCTTGTGTGTTTAATAGAAACAATGACCACGATGCCAACAACTTTGGTTAAATGTGACCCTCTGTTTTTCTAATTTAAAGAAGCAAATGCTTTAAAACTTTCAGTGTTTTGCTGAGTGGGGCACAAGGGCAATATAGAGACATCTCAACAAAGCCTGCATGCAGCACAGGAGCCCTGTAGTTCCATTTGGAATATTTCTTTAAACACAACAGATCAACATTACAATTTTCCAAACGAGTTTTTTTCATTAATTCCAACCTCTAAGAGTTCTAAATGTAAGGGCACAACAGCAATTTCCTTTGATGCTTAAATTAAATATGTTAATATTAGTAAGTGTTAGTAATACCATCGCCATACTTCTACTTGCAAAGGAATTTTAACCACATTCCAATTACCACAGAAACTGGTACTAAATGCCATCTAATTCCCAAGCAAAATGGGGCAGTCAGCACATTAGCAATTCAGAACTCACTTTTCCCTATTTAAATTTTAGATCCCACGAGGTGGTCAATTCTTGCCATGGATAGCTGGCTGCTGATCAGTATGGTGGGGCCTGATGGGGGTCTCCTAAACCACAGAAACCCAATGGAGACAGCCTATAGGAGTTCAGTAAGTTGCCTGTTTGTTTTTAATTTTAAATGATATGGAACAATTTTGAAAAACACCAAATTACTCTTTTATATTCACAATGATATAAAATACTAAAAGACAAACTTAAAAAAAAAACAAAAACACTGGAGGATTCAACTGCTAGAGCAGTCATGTCTGGTTTTTGTTTTGTTCTGGTTTTTTTTACTAAAGAGCTTTCTTAGTAAAATTCTACTGAGAAAAGTACAATTTTTTTTTTTTAAAGAAGAGCTATTATATAAGACAGGAGAGTAGGTAATTAAGTCAGAATGTGTGGAAATCTGATTAGGACCTATGTTAGACTGAGCCCTTTCTCTAGTATTATACATACTTGAAAACTATAAAACAAAAAAAAAAATGTCTTTACTTCAGAAAAGCCTTTTTCAACTTATTGAAAACCAGTGACTTTTAACATGTTACAAATCATTGTTAAATTCGATTTGTAAAGCAAGTAATAATACATAATGTCATTTTCTTGGTTCCTAGGATATTTTTCCTGTTGATCTCCAGAGACAGTGGAAAGGAGAGAGGAGGATAGAGAAACATCCATGTGAGAGAGACACATCAATTGGTTGTCTCCCACAACCTACCACGGCTGGGGAACCTACAGCTGAGGTGCATGCCCTTGCCTGGGAATCAAACCTGAGAGCCTTTGGTCCGCAGGCCAAAGCTCTAAACACTGAGCCAAACCAGCCAGAATGAAAAATTCAAATTCTTTATTCAAAATACATGAAATAAGGAAGGTAAAAAACCAAATAAACAAAAAAAGCATGTAAAATAATTTTGTATTACAGTAATAGGAGGTTATGATTGAAAGGAAGGGTAAATATAATCCGAAGTTCTATAAAATATTAGTTGCTTTTCTGTTAAAAAGAAAACAAAAAAGGGCAAAGAGACTACTCTGGTAGGGACCTAGCAAGTCCTGGTGATGTGCTTAAATACAGCGTTGACTCTAAAATATACTCTATGAATTCAAGGAAAAACAGTTTATCTATTTCAAATTCCAGAGATGGCAGATAGTTTGAAGAGAAATTTTTATACAGCTAGAGTACACAAGAGAAGTAGTAGGTCCAAAGATATGATAGTTTTAAGTTTATAGTAGAAATTTGATTGGAAACAAGAGAAATGATCTGATAAAGCAGTGTGTAAACTAGATAATTCTTAAATACAGAGGAAATGACTGTTTGCTTAATACTCTAGATTAAGGACTACAGGAGAAACTAAGAGTGGCAAATAAAGATAATTCTCCTTTTATGGGAAACAGTGTTTAACTAGTGATTGGAGCAAGCAGTAAAGAGTATAATTATGAGAAAAAAAAATTACTCTCCAAGTTATCAAAGATTCCTCCGTTAGAGGTGTGATGCTATTGTCTAGTGCAGTGATGGCGAACCTCTGACACGCGAACTCATTTTTTTGGTTGATTTTTCTTTGTTAAATGGCATTTAAATATATAAAATAAATATCAAAAATATAAATCTTTGTTTTACTATGGTTGCAAATATCAAAAAAATTTCTATATGTGACACAGCACCAGAGTTAAGTTAGGGTTTTTCAAAATGCTGACACGCCGAGCTCAAAAGGTTCGCCATCACTGGTCTAGTGTATAACCGTGGATACCAGAAACAGCAAAGACGCAGATTCTAGAACTTTTGGCTCTATGTATACAGAGAAAGGTATTCTAACATGTAAACTGTAATTTGGACTGAAATTATTAGTCTGGAACTAAGAACAGAGTCGGATACACTAAATCCTTTTATCTCTGTCACCTAAATGTGTTTTAGGGATCAGAGAATACTACTTTGCCCTGTTGGTAGCTAAAAGAATCTGTGAACAATCTAATTACAGTACATCTGGGTCAGATACTATGTTTTAACAGATTTGAGGTATATAATTCACATATCATATAATCCATCCACTTAAGTGTATGTACAATGTAATGGTTTTAAGTATAGTCACAGATATGTGCAACCATTAAAGTCAATTTTAGAACATTTTCATCATCTTAATAAGAAATCTTATACTCTAGCTGTAGCTCCCTATCTCCCCAAGTGCTAAGCAACCACTAATCTATTTCTTCTCTCTGTAAATTTGTAATTTGCTTTTGATGTACTGTTAATTCTCTTGGTATATAAAAGTCAAAACTTTATCATTATTGACTATTCTTCAGAGTTCAATAAAATTCTAATATCATGACCATGTCTACACTGCAGTCAAGGAGTTTGTTCGTATTTTACAATCTTGAATGGCTACTCTGAAAATAGCCTTTATTAGCAATCAAAAATCTTAGTAAACATAGATACAGACAACAGATTGACGGTTGTCAGATGGGAGGAGGTAAGGTGGGCTGGGTGAAAAGGGTGAAGGAATTAAGCAGTATAAATTGGTAGTTACAGAATAGTCACAGAGATGTGGATTACAGCATAGGGAATATAGTCAACAGTGTCATAATGACTATGTGTGGCCAGGTGGGTGCTTGGGGCACCAGGGGGACCACTCTGTAAAGTGCAGGATTTTTCTGGCCACTTTTCTGTACATCTGAAATTGATACAGAATAACACTGAATATAAACTGTAATTGAAAACAAGTTTTAAGCAAGAGACTGGCCTCCCCAAATAAAATGGTAACATCTATATTACTGATACTTTTGTACAGCTAATATTCCTAGACCTATTATATGTTTATTTACTCATCTAACAGAAGAAAGCAGAAAAGATCAGTTACCACTATTATTGAATATAAATATATGAAACAAATAAAAAATAAGGGGTAAACATGATTATTTCCAACAAAATATACTAGAAAACTAAAGCCACTAATTTTAGATTTAACCTTACAAAACACATCAATTTTACCAATACCTGTGAATCCATTCATTTTCATCTTTTAACAATTACAAATATTCCTATCCAAACTCTCAGTTATTAATAGAGAAGGATCTGGTTTCTCTCTTCACATTCAAGGAAACTGAGATATAAGGATCAAGAATATACAAAAGGAATCTCTGAGGTCATTAGCAGGAACAGTTTTTCCATTGGTTTAATACTGAATTGTTCAGGAACTTCCTGGTCAGTAACATGAAGATGCATTCCTGAAAAACACTCAAACTAAACTTGAATTTTTTTTTAATGAGGAGTAAAACGAGTAATTAGCATAAAATATTAAAGAACCTGAACACTAAAATTATATCGACACTTACTTGTTTTCAAATGCAACTGTTATTGAATCTTCATGAACGTCCTTTACAAAGGCCTGTAAAAACAAACAGTTAAGTTACCTTCTAAACTTGAAGATCATTTGTTTTTAGTTAAATTTCACAGATACCAATAAATCAACACTAATAAAAGAGAAAAATGGTAATTGGCGTACGAGCTACCCTTTTCATTGGCTAATCAGGGCTATATGCAAATTAACTGCCAACTAAGATTGGCAGTTAACTGCCAACTAAGATTGGCAGTTAACTGCCAACAAGATGGCGGTTACTTTGCATATGTAGGCACAATGCAGGGAGGCAAAAGGGAAAGCAGGAAGAAGCTCCCTGCCACTGACAGTGATCGGAAACCCAGGGGGGAGCTAAGAGCTGGGGGGCAGGGCAAAGGCGGCCCTGGGGCCGCCTTTGCCCTGCCCCCCAGCCATGATCAGAGAATCAGGTGCCTTTTCCACCCTGGCCAGTGATAGCAGGAAGCAGGGGTGGAGCCAGCGATGGGAGCTGGGCATGGTCGAAGCTGGCAGTCCCAGGAGCTAGGGGTCCCTTGCCTGGGCCTAAAGCGAAGCCCATGATCGCAGGACCGCTGCAGCTGTGGGTCCCCGCTGCCCGGGGCGGACGCCTAGGCCAGAGGTGTCAGGCCTGGGCAAGGGGCCGATCCTGCGATTGGAGGGTGATGGGGGTCAACGCCTGAGGGCTCCCAGTATGTGAGAGAGGGCAGGCTGGGCTGAGGGACACTCCCCCCCACGCCCCACACCCAGTGCACGAATTTCGTGCACCGGGCCCCTAGTAAGTAAGTAAATAAATAAATAAAAATCACAGATACCGCCGAAGCCGGTTTGGCTCAGTGGATGGAGCGTCGGCTTGCGGACTGAAGGGTCCCAGGTTCGATTCCAGTCGGGGGCATGTGCCTGGTTGCAGGCACATCCCCGGTGGGAGATGTGCGGGAGGCAGCTGATCGATGTTTCTCTCTCATCGATGTTTCTAACTCTCTGTCTCTCTCCCTTCCTCTCTGTGAAAAATCAATAAAATATATTTTTAAAAAAATCACAGATACCAAATATTTTATATTTAAGAATGAAATGGAGCCCAGCTGGTATGGCTCAGTGGTTGAGCATTGACCCATGAACCAAGAGGTTTCCGGTTTGATTCCTAGTCAGGGCATATGCAGGGGCTGTGGGCTTGATCTCCAGTGGGGGACATGCAAGAGGTAACCCATCGATGCTTTCCTCTCATTGATGTTTCTGTCTCTTTATCCCTCTCCCTTCTTCTCAAAATCAATACAAACATATTAAAAAAAATAATAAAATGGAAATTCAAATTAAAGTTTGTTCATTTCATGAGGATAACTCATTCATGAATCACATCTATATGTAGTCACCTACTCTGTGCTAGGCCCTGGGAATACTGACTAGTTAAAACAAAACATGAAAAAACTGCTCCAGAGTTCAGCATCTAATAGGAGAGGTAGTGAGTACAAAGCTGGAGACTATGAAACTTGTTCCAGAGCCCTATGTCAGCTGGTATAGATCTGTTGTAACATATCTTTTTCTCCTTAATAAAATGTTAGTACACAGTAATAAATAACTAATGTAACTGCAAAAACTGAAAATCTATATATACACAAGTACACTAAATTTTCTTTAACAACAATATACTTCTAATACCACTAAAATGTCCCATTACCAGAGTGTAATTAAATTCTCAATCTCATATGTACTTGGAGAAAAATATCCTATATAATAAAGAGCTAATATGCAAATGAATGCCACACCCTCACGCCGTCATGCCATCACAGCTCAGACACTCAACAATGGAGAGAGAGGAATGGGAACCAGCCAGGCACAAATGAGCTCGCAAGAGAAGAATGGGGACAAGCCACCTGCCCTGCAGTCCCGGGTGCCAGCAGCTACGGCTGCAGCCCAAGAGAGGGACAAGCCACCTACGCCACGGTACCAGGCACCAGCAGCTTCGCCTGCGCCTGTGGCCCGGGAGAGGGACAAGCCACCCACCCCGCAGTCCCGGGAGCCAGTGGCTGCACCTGCGGCCTGGGAGAGAGACAAGCTACCCAACCTGTGGTCCCAGGTGCCAGCAGCTGCGCCTGAGGCCCGGGAGAGGGATAAGCCATCCGCCCCATGGTCCCAGCAGCTGGGCTGCAGCCAAGGAGAGGGACAAGCCGCCCGCCCTGTGGTCACGGGCGCCAGCGGCTTCGCCTGCGACTGTGGCACTGGAGACGGACAAGCCACTCGCCCCATGGTCTAGGGAGCCAGCGCCTGCGGCCCAGGTAAAGCCGCCGGGCCACAGTCCCCTGCGGCTGCAGCCAGCCCGGGCAAAGCCGGCCCGGGTCCTGGGTGCCTATGGTCGGCCAGAGGGAGGGAAGCCCAGGTCCCAGGTGCCTGCAACCTGCCAGAGGAGGGAATCCTGGGTCCTGGGTGCGGAGTGAAGCAGAGGCGGTTAGGGGCGATCAGGCCAGCAACAGAGCAGTAAGGGGCGATCAGGCAGGCAGGTAGAGGTGGTAAGGGGCAATCAGGCAGACAGAGGTGGTTGGGGCGATTAGCCAGGCAGGCAGGCAGGCAAGCGGTTAGGAGACAGCGGTCCCGAACTGTGAGAGGCAGTCAGACATCCCCCGAGAGGTCCCGAATTGGAGAGGGTGCAGGCCAGGCTGAGGGAACCCCCGCCCTGTGCACGAATATTGTGCACCAGGCCTCTAGTCTATCTAATCGAATAAAAGGGTAATATGCAAATTGACCATCACACCAACACCAAGATGGCCACCCCCATGTGGTCAAAGATGGCCACCACAAGATAGCCGGCAGGGGAGCGCAGTTAGAGGCGACCAGGCTTGCAGGGGAGGGCAGTTTGGGGGGACTAGGCCTGCAGGGGAGGGCAGTTGGGAGCAACCAAGCCTGCAGCGGAGGGCATTTAGGGGTGACCAGGCTGGCAAGGGAGGGCAGTTGGGGTGACCGGGACAGCAGAGGAGGCCAGTTGGGGGCAAACAGGCCTATAGGGGAGGAGAGTTAGGGGCAACTAGGCCTGTAGGGGAGGGCAGTTAGGGGCAATCGAGTCGGCAGGGGAGGGCAGTTGGGGGCAACCAGGCCTCCAGGGGAGGGCAGTTGGGAGGGCCAAGGCCTGCAGGGGAAGGCAGTTGGGGGCAACCAGGCCTATAGGGGAGGACAGTTAGGGGTGACCAGGCCATCAGGGGAAGGCATTTAGGGGCAATTGGGTTGGCAGGGGAGGCCAGTTGGGGGCAACCAGGCCTGCAGGGGAGCAGTTAGTCGATCAGGCTGGCAGAAGAGTGGTTAAGGGGTGATCAGGGTGGCAGGCAGAAGCGGTTAGGGGCAGTCAGGCAGGCAGGCAGGCGAGTGGTTGAGAGCCAGCAGTCCTGGATTATGAGAGGGCTGTCCGACATCCCTCGAGGGGTTCCAGATTGGAGAGGGTACAGGCTGGGCTGAGGGACACACAGCCCCCCCGCCCCGTGCATGAATTTCGTGCACCAGTCCTCTAGTATCCTATGTAATAATAGAAAAACATGGTAATTGACTGTACCTTTGCTACGCCTCCCATTGGCTAATCAGTGTGATATGCAAATTAACCGCCAACAAAGATGGCGGCTAATTTGCATACTGCAGGCAGGGCAGGCCAGCGTGAGATGCCATCCAGGACCCTGTGTGCTGCCTAAGCCTCGCCCCCAGCCGGGACCCCCACGTGCGGCCCTGGGCGCAGCGGGGCTTGGTGGCGCAAACAAGCTGCCTAAGCTCTGCCCCGAGCCGGGAGCCCCATGTGCGGCCCTGTGTGGCGGGGCTTGGCGGCAAGATTGGCCAGAGGAAACCCTAATCTTGCAGGAATATTCCTGCAATGGGCTGCTAGTATATATATAAAGAGCCAGGGTCTGTTACATCCAAAACAACCGAAGGCTCAACCTAATGCCCAAGCTGTGCGTGCAGCAGGCTCTGGTGGGTGGGGATTTGTGGCAGCGGGGATGGGGCCAGGGGAGGCAGGGCTGGCACTCATGCTCACTCACAACCGCACACACGCACAAACACACAGCACCCACCAGCTCACAGCCTTTTCTCCCTTTCTTTCCCTCCCTCCCAGCTCACTCAGAGCCTCTCTCAGAATGAGGCCCCAGGGCAGGCAGAGGGTGGAGCTGCCCCCACTGGCCCAGCCCCCTCCCAGCTGGGAACGATGAAGAGGGAGAGAGGGAAGCAGGCAGGTCTGGAGGACTGCTGAGAAAAACAAAGAGAGACAGAGACTGGGAGAGATTGGGATGGAGAGATGGAAACAAAATAGCAATATTAAAATATTTCCTCTAATTCAGCAGTTCTCAACCTATGGGTCGCGACCCCTTTGGCGGTTGAAGGACCCTTTCACAGGGGTCGCCTAAGACCATCCTGCATATCAGATATTTACATTACGATTCATAACAGTAGCAACATTACAGTTATGAAGTAGCAATGAAAATAACTTTATGGTTGGGTCACAACATGAGTAACTGTATTTAAAGGGCCAGAAGGTTGAAAACCACTGCTCAAATTCATTCCCTTTTAATGTGCAAGAATTTTGTGCAACAGGTCACTAGTAGTAATATAAAGCACAGAGGTAATAACTCTTTAAAATCTGATACCACAATTGCTAGTAACCCGTAGAAAGACATAACAAAAATAATAGCTAATTATGGGGAATTCCTTAATCAGTATGCTGCCCATAATTCTATAAAATGACATAACAAAAGTAACAGCTAACTTATTATGAAGAATTTGTTAATCAGCATGTCCGTAATTCTGTAAAATTAAGTTTTTAATAGGTGTGGAAGGTTTTGTTTTTGTTTTTTGAAAAGTAAATGAGTAGGACAAACTAAAGAAACCCAAAGAGCTTTATATCTTAATTCATTTTATAATGGCTTGAGAGATTTAAGATTCTTACTCAATTTTGTTCTGTACCTTTCTCTTCCGTAGTTTTCCCTACCTGCAAGGATAATGGCCAAATTCCTCTGGCTGTAAAAGTCCCTTCATGACCTGGCCCCACTGCTTATCTCTCCAAGCTTCATCTTTCACATCCTTGGAGGTTGTGACTCAGCAGTGCTAAACTATTTGGGCCTCTCTTTGTAAATGCTGTTCCTTCTTTCCAATTGTCCTCCCTCTCTTTTAACTTAGCTACTTCCTATTGGTCTTTTAGGTTTCAGCTCAGATCTCACCTCCTATGAGAAAACCCTGAAGACTAAGTTAAATTCTGTCTTCTGCATTCTTATACATCCTATGCTTATCACTTCTATAAACATATCCCATTTTATTACTACAGTATTGACCATTTTCCCACTAACAGCAAACTTCCTGGGGGTGAGAGGGCAGGTCTTGAGTACCTACTAAGAACTGTATGAGTAGTTATTAAGTGGATCATTGCCTCAGGGGTTCCTATGCTAGCCTTGGAGGAAAGGTATGTGTGTTAGAGGGAAGGTGTGTGGATGTGTTGATCAGGAAGACACAAAAGAAGATGAGGTTCCTATTGAGCTTTAAAGGAAGAATTAGCCCAACAAAAGGGAGTGGAGGTTAGGGAGGCACAGGCCTAAGGGGCAGCAGGAACAAAGGCTTAGAATTGGAGAAATGGGTGTGGCAGAAGGGCCACTGCTTCTGTCTAAAGTTTTATGTTTGCATATTTTGGCAGTACAGTTAACCTTTGAACAACATGGGTTTGAACTGCATGGGTCCACTTACACACGGATTTTTTTTCCCCAATAAGTACCTGTACTGTTTTCAATCCACACTGGAGACTGCGGATGTAAAGGGCCTATTATGCATTCATCTACACAATTTTATATAGCAGATTTGAGCAACCAAAGATTTTGGTATTCGTGGGGAATTCTGGAACCAATCTTCCACAAATACCAAAGGAAAACTAAGTTTTGGGGGAGTCAAAAGTTATACACAGATTTTTTTAATGCATGGAGGTTTGCACCCCTAACCCCAGGGATATTCAAAGGTCAACTGTAATTAATATTAATTCTTTACTGTATATTAGATGCTGAAAATGTTAAATCCTTTAGTTAGGTAAGAGAACTTTATTACTGCTGGGTGAAAAACTGTTGTCATTAAATCAGGTGTCTTTCCAATACTATTGCCATTGTATAAAACTGTGCTGTCCACCTTAGCAGCCATTGGTCATATGTGACTTTCTATATTTAAATTAATTACAATGAAATAAAATGAAAAATCAGTCTCCTGCTCATACTTACCACATTTCAATTGCTCAATAGCCACACATGGCTTAGTGCCTACTGTAGTGGACAGTGTAAGTAGAAACTATTTCTTTCATCGAATAAAGTTATACTGGACTATACTGACTTAAAACATTTACAAATGTTGGGGATTATTTTCAAAACCACCTTAAAAGCACTCTGAAAATCAGTTACTTCATTGCTATATATTTTTTCTATTTGCCAAAAAGATATTGCACAGTTTAATCATATTCATTCACATTTGTCTATTTCCTAAATCAAACATTCCCTCAAAGAAGGGAGATCTACAATTGTTGTGACTATTTAAAACAAAACAAAACAAAACAAAACAAAAGAAAACAAAACAAAACAAAAGAAAACAAAACAAAACAAAAATGCTTTCAAAGGCTTTGAAAGCAATTCTGGATGTAGTGTCAGAAATGGTTTGAGTAATCATCACAGCCTACCAGGGCCACTGCCTTTGAATTAAGGAGGCTTATCTGTATATGGATGGATATTTGTATGATTATTCCAAAATCAGTCATTTTTGGTCACTGTTTGCATATTAAGTAAATACAGAAGGCATGTAATAATACCTTCTCGTTGCTGCTGTAATAAGTGAAATAACAGAAACTAACTGGTTTCTTCTGCACTCACACCAAGAACAACCACCTCCTATGACTTCTAAGGCCTTTTGCTAAAGTGTCACCTCCAACAAGGGTCCCATCTTTCTGTTTCTTATTATGTCTCCAATAATCCTCCTTTTGGCCCTGTCCTTCCCTTACCACAACATTCATACTCTCCCTTCCCTGGACACTTCCAGAGTACTATCATACCCCCACCACCAACTTGGAGAACTACATTTTTTGTAATCCCTACCTACCTATTATCAAGCAAAACTGGTGTTTGGGGAGAAGATAGTCAAGTTGGTGTTTGGGGAGGGGATTTCTGAGAGATTACCGAAGAAGGTTGATTGAATGGGTTTGAATGAATACACAAAGGGAGCTGTACTGAATGAGAGCTAGGATTCTTGTAAGAGTCAATTAACTTAGTGGTTAAAATTTTTGCTGTTTGCCGTAACCGGTTTGGCTCAGTGAATAGAGAGTTAGCCTGCGGACTGAGAGGTCCCAGGTTCGATTCTGGTCAAGAGCATGTACCTTGGTTGCGGGCACATCCCCAGTAGGGGGTGTGCAGGAGGCAGCTGATCAATGTTTCTCTCTCATCGATATTTCTAACTCTCTATCCCTCTCCCTTCCTCTCTGTAAAAAAATCAATAAAATATATTTTAAAAAATTTTGCTGTGAATGATATCCAGGTTCAAAATCTTGGTTCTACCACATCATAGCTGTGGGAATCTCCAAAAAGTGGTTTAGACTTCAGATTCCTCATTCATCTGCAAGTAAGGAACAGATACAGGGGAACGGGACCTGCCTTTTAATGCTGTTGTGAGTAATAAAATCACACATGTCCAGTGTCTAGCACAATGCCTGGCACATAGTTGTCATTAAATAATTTAGAGGTAAAGCATACAGGAACATACTTTATAAAAGATGCAGAACCATAAGTGCTCTTACATTTCAGAGTTACATCTCAACAAAATCATACTTTTAAAGATTTAAAAACTGAGACAGAAAAGGAAATGGCTATTTTCTCAAAGATAGATAGTAAATACTAAAAGGTTATTTAGACTCTGAGAAAGAAAAAATGTGATGAAAATCTTTGGGGTCTGAGAAAGGTGCTTAAGTGCAGCTAAAGGCAGACACTGGTTCCCCATCAGGGGGGATAAATAAGAAATCAAAAAATCATTATGGGATTCCCAAGTTATTGGCTACTGGCCCAAAGAGACAATCACAAAAGTCATACTTACCAAAGTGTATAATGACTAGAAATCCAATTCAAATATTACATTATCAGGATGGATGAAACTAAGATGAAAATCCATCCCATCTGGGTGAACTCTTACTCCCCCCCTATACCTCACACCCTTTGGTTTAGTAAACTCTCACAGATATGAGTCACTGGTCACTAGAGACATTACCATGTAGGGAAATTTCATTGTAAGCCCCTGACCACTAATAAATATAATCTCTATATTATCATTGAAGACAGCACATGTAATGCAGTGATAATTCTCACTAGAGAAAACTTAAGAGCATTGCAAAATAATCCTTCAAAAGAAAACCTATAAGAGATAGAGGATAGATAAAATATGTGATAAAATATGATTCAGCCTGGCTGGTGTAGCTCAGTGGTTGGGCATCGACCAATAAACCAGAAGGTAACAGCACATGCCCAGGTTGCAGGCTCAATCCCTAGTAGGGAGCATGCAGGAGGCAGCTCCCTCATCATTGATGTTTTTATCTCTCTCTCCCTTTTTCTCTCTGAAATCAATAAAACATTTTAAAAATCATATAAAAAAATTGTGACTCAAACCCAAGGTCTCACATATAAAGTTACTATGTAGGCAATAATAAAATAAGGGAATGGATCAACCAAAAAACTTGTATGCATATATGCATGACTGATGGACATAGACAGTAGTGTGGTGAAGGCCTGGGGTGGGGGGCCAGGACAGGCTAAAAGGGGTCAATGGGGGGAAAAGGGGTCATATGTAATACTTCCAACAATAAAGATTTTTTAAAAAACAAAAACAAGGGAATGAACAAAAAGGGAAAAGTACATAAACCTCATCAACAACCTTCCAACCATAGTGTATGTCCATGTGGGTTACCCTGAACCAAAGACAACATACAAGTACAAAGAGAATAATATTAAAAGCTATTAATTTTCCTGTATATATTCTAACTTTTTTAAAAAAATCCATACCTGAGGATATGTTTTTTATTATTTGAGAGAGAGAGAGAGAGAGAGAGAGAGAGAGAGAGAGAGAGAGAGAGAAACATAGATTGGTTGCCTCCGGTTCATGCACAACCAGAGAATCGATCCCGCAACCTAGGTATGTGCCCTGACTGGGAATCAAACCTGCAACCTTTTGGTGCACTGGACAGGGCTCCAACCAACTAAGCCACCCGAAAGGGACTGTATTCTAACTTTTGAATAGTTTGGTTCTTACGTGCTCTCATTGTAACAAAAGCCAGTTTCACAGCAAGGTCAAAGATTTCTAACTTTATCTTTCATTAAAAGAATTCATACAAAGAATGACAGTGTAATATTTCAAGTTGCAAGAGTGTATAAAAAGCATGAAGATAGATTAGTTGAACATTTTACATGATATGACATCTTTGCATCAACAATAAAAAATGGCAATATAACCTTGCAACTTACTTAGAGAATGCTAAGGCAGTGTTACAGTAATAAATACAATAAAAGATTACAGTGAAGTAAAAAAAAATGGGTAGGAAATCAAATCCAATTCATTTCTTCAAACTAAATTTCATCATTTCAGGAAGTCAGACCTGATCTCAAATCTCAGATCTGACCCTTACTAGCTGACATATAGTACTAAGTCACTTACCTAATCTGTCTGTACATCTAAATTCTCATCTATAAAATGGAAACCACAGTACCTCATAATGGGAGAATATTAAATAAATTAACAGAAGGAAAGCACCTAGAACAATGCCTGGCACCTAGAAAGCTCTCAGCATCTGTTAACAGCTATCAATCTGTAAGTACATTCCATAGTGGGCAGGAATCAGAAATCCAGTTATTACAGCATTGAATTTTGTATTTAATTCATTATTTGGAGATTTTCAGAATGTTTGAGTATGAAGTTGGAAAAAAACACAGTTTCAAAGGGGAAAATAATGCATCCACAAAGATACTGCACATTAAAAAAAAATTATTTAGACTCTTGGAAGAAAAAAATGTGGTTGAACTGAATAATTTATTTCCTCGAAGTACAGAATATCACCAGCATGCAAAGTTAGATTTAGAGACTTCAGAGGAAACATGAATAGTGCCTTATGCAAGTTTAGTAAAACAGTGATTTCTAGCAGGTTATGTAGCTGATATGACATGTTGGACCACTTATGTCTTCGGTAAAAAAAAAAAAAAATCCTGGATTGTAGATTTTGCCATCTTTAGCTGCTAGCTCCATATCACTATTTACCAAATTAATGTCTATCCTCAGATTCCAAACTTAAAAACATAAATTATATTAAAATTTAATTTAGCAATAAAAATGTAGTTCATTATATTTACACCATATTACTTATCAGTCAGTATTTAAGGTGACCTCCAAAAATGTATATACAAACTTTGAATAATTATAAAGGCAGTGTTTATTAAAATACAGTTCATTTTCAAAATTGAGCTATCAGCTGTTAAAGTGTGTATACTTTTTGAGAAACCCTGTATTTTCAGAAAACAAAAAGGTATTGTATCTTATGCTTCCAACATACAACTTAGCCATTTTTAATAATTTCCATACTAGTATACAAAACCTACATATCTTGGAATATATTAGTACATTCATATTGAAATGACATACATTCTACATCTAAAATGGAGTTAATTCATTACCATTCTCAATATATAAACTCGGCAAAAGAAAAACCCAACAACAATAACAACAAAACTCCCACTGCACAATTTTAGGCAGATGCCCTAGAATAAAGACTATATTTCAACATTATTCGTTTAGGAACTGCTTTGTAAAGATTTTGTGAGGTATAATGCAAGTGTTTTCATGTCTTAAATAACTTAAGGCTCTATAAGTTGTACATGTGACTATCATTTTCTAAGTCAAAGAAATAGCTAAGCATAATAATAGTGGTTTTGATAATTAATAAATCTAACTTTCAAGTTTTTAAAAATAAACACCAGAGGGAAAAATAGAAATGAGCTTTTATTATTTTAGGGTTTAGGTTTCATGGTTCTGTTAATTCTGCATCCTGAGCGTAAGTTATTTTTTAGAAAAAATAATTCAACTGTTGCCATATCTACCCAGTTTGTATTGCAAGGTTGTGTATAATATGCTCACAGAATATGAAGAACTGTCCCTTGTAATATGGTGGTTCTGTTAGGCAAATTAAAGTCTGAGTTAAATTATACTGAAGTTGTTTTGTTTTTAAGAGCTTTTCTATCAATTTAATGAACCAGCTTCCTTTTTTCATAAATTTAACATTTCTCCACAATAGTTTATTTTTTATTGGTCTTTATTTCCCATCTTTTCTGCCAATCCCACTGGATAAGCAACTTAGTTTACTTTTGCTTTACTTTTATAACTCACAACAATGAATCCTATAAAAGTTTAAACCTTTTTCATTATAGAAACTATTTTTCCACCAATACAGATCATTTGAGGTTTTCTTAAACCTAATTAACTAAATAAAACAGCAATTTCACTTCATATATTTGTTCAAATTTCCCCTCAGGAAACTATGGGACAGGACACCCATTCTTTTTATTCACCTTCAAATTAAGCAACTTTGTTAAACACACACACACACACAACAAAAACCTGGGGTTGATAGGAAAGACAGAGGGTATTTTTTTAGCAGGCTTAATTCACTTTATGTTTCTTGTATAAAATTATGTGGTGGCTTCTTATACTCCAATAAGTTTGCAAGCAAAATCATGGGAACAAATCATAAGTTGCTGGAAGAGAATGATAAATCCTTCAAGACCAGGATGTGCTACTTGCCCTGTATAGCAAGCAAACTCCACTACAAAACAATAAGAGTGGCATGCAATCTAAGCTAATAACACAGATTAGAATATTGTTCAACCATTAGCCCCTGCTTATATTTATTAATACTTAGCACCACAAATCTAGTAAGCAAAACTACCCATCTTGGAACCAAAGAAAATTCCACACAAACTAACTAGCAGATATTATGGACCCCTGAAATAAATGCAATAAAAATTTTGACTGCAGAGTCAACAGAAACAATTTTATATTGGTGAGACTTAAGAACATAAATGTTGGGTTATTTTTTCCTCCTTTTACAGCAAAATGTTTTATCTTTTTGCTAAAAGTATGGAATGGAACACTTTATATACTTTACTCATTTATGAAATATGTTGATTTCCAAATATCTCCATAAAATTGGTAAACACATATATAATTGAGTCAATTGTTTATTTTCCTTCAGCCAAATCAGTCTCATTTGAAACATTTAAGTTGTTCTATAATAAATTTAAGAATCATGCTGGACAATGGCAACAGCTACTTTCCATGCTTCCTGTCATACACACCTTCTATTGCCAAGACTGTATAGCAAGGTGAGATATTACCTGCAGAAGTTACAGAAGGATACTGAAGAGGAAACAAGAATTTATAGATTATTAGATCTAGAGTTAGTGTGTAACAACAGATGCACTACTAATACCTCAAATATTTTTTAATCTTCCTTTTGAAAATGTAAGATATTAGTTGATCTGCAGTGGCATAACTTAAAAAAGAAAAACACACAGTAAAGCCATCATGCCGATTTAAAACCTCAACAATACAATCTACTGCAACACGGCACATTCAGAGAGACAGTTAAGTACAAAACAATTTTTTTACTCATTTAAAAAAAATTCCCTATAATAACATTCAGTTAATTTCCTTTAGTTTCATAGCATATATTCAGGTCTTTGGAGGGTTAAAATTTTGTTTTTTAAGTGGTACAGTAGCTAATGTTTTTAGTTACTGAAGCATCTTTATTCCTGAATTTGCTCACATTTATAACAAGGTAGAGGGGCCACGAATATTCAAGATTACTAACTTCTTTAATACATTACTTGGATATGTCAGTGTCTTCCTGAAAGTTTTGGATCTAAAAATCTCTTCTGAGAGCTACAAAGAGAAGCCACTAAAAATCAGTTGCCATTGTGATTTGGTAGTGGCTACAGCTTCTTACTGCTTTCTTCACGTCCCTTGCCCAGAACAGTGGAGCTCTCCGAAGTCCCAATGCTGGACCGAAAAAGAGAAGCCAAAGGAGATATCAAACCCTCTGCAAGGCAGAAGGGGGCTCCACCAAAGCGCCCCCCGCTCCTCAGCAACTACCATCACGTCAGGCCCTGATCCCACTGGGAGAGGATATTTAGGAAAAGAGAAATAAGCCATGCAGTCCCTTCACATAGACATCGGCCCTTCCTGCAAGGATCTCCAACCTGCCACTGGTCCGCGCCCATTCCCAGCTCTCCCTGGCGCGGCTCGGCCCCCAAAAGGGGACCCTCTCCTCCTGGTTCGCTTCTCATTCTGTTAGGGCGCCAGGGCCGCTAACGGGAAAGGAAGCGAAGCTCGAGGGGCTTCCTACAGGCCCCAAGTCCGGTCCTTCCCTTCCAAACAACATCCCGCCTAGAGCGTCCAGTCCCCTAGGGCGCAGCACTAGGGAAGAGGGCCCCAGGCCTGCCTCCCGCCGAGGCCGACAAGAAAAGGGAGGGAAAGAAGGGCGAAGATGGGGCCTGCCCTGAAGCCAAGTACCTTGTAGAAAGCGCCATTGGAGCCCCGCACTTCTACCACCAGCTCCTCCATCTTCTCGACGGCCCTGCTGGCACCTGGAGTCCGTCCTGGAGAGGTGGTCTGTGGGCGCTAAAGGCCCAACCGCCGCCGCCGCCGCCGCCGCCGCGCTACCGCACGCCCCCCGGCAGAGGCGCCGCCGTCACCGCTGCCGCCTGCTCTCACCGTCGGCTTACGGCCAGTCGGAGGCTGCCCCTCACCGGAAGTGAAACCGAAACGGAGCCCAACGACTGACTGAGGCCAAACGCTCCGGCCGTTCCGCGTGTAAACAGTGAAACCACGTCACGTGATCGGTACCGCCCCTCCCCCCCCAGGGTTCGGCCCCTCATCCCCGCCCTCTCTCTGCGCGGGCCTTGGAGCGCGCGCCTGCGTACAGCGTGAAATCTGCTGCATGTAACCTGAAAACTGCTTCGCGCGCGGACTCAGGGTTCCTGGACTCTGAGGAACGCGGGAAGGTGGGAAGGGCGGCGACTAGTCGTCTGGAAGGTGGAGGTCAGGCCGCCTGGCGTCTCTGGGGGACAGCTAGAGTGCTCATTCCTGTATAGAAGGGCAAATGGAGGCGTGGGAAAGGGCCTACCATCGCGATCAAGTGCATTCACTTAGAAACCTGGCGGTTTTGGTTTGGAGTTTTTTTGTTTTGTTTTGAGTTTTGTTTTTTTAAAGTGGGGCAAAGCCTGATTGAGGTGAAGGTGGAGTGTGTGTTGGGGGGGAGGAGGTCAAGAATAAAGGTGAATCATTAGATTGAAGACTTTGAACTAGTTAAGGTGGCAACTACAATGAGAGTAATGCTGCCTCCTCCCCAAGATGTTTTGGGCTGTCCTGTAGATACATCCTGTGTTCTCTGAGTTGCAATGGATTGTGACTGGACCACTGGAAATGTTAGTCCTTCCACAGACCCAGCACTTACCCATATACTTCCCTTCCCTTGATTTAGTCTCATTGTTTTACTTGACATACAAAAAAAAAAAAGAAGAATGTGTTAAACACTTGTTCATTTACTTGCAGCTTATTTCCCTAAAGGGTGGGGTGGGCATATGTATAGCAGCAGCCAGGCAACCCATCTATAGGGGCCCATGCACTCCTTGCAGCTCTTCCGCCTTACCCTCCACAGAACAAACCCCAACTTTCTCATTCCTACTTCTGCAGTATAATTGGATCCACCTTAACCTAGTTTTCTTTTGGAAGGCTTGTATCCAACTGAGAAGTTTATTAAGCCTCTACCATATGCCAGGCACTATGCTAAGTGCTAATGAATCATTGGTGAAGAAAAAAAGAAAGAAAAGACTGTAGGCATTGAACTTGGATCCCAGAAGCATAGATGGACAGAAATCAAATCATCAGAACAGTTAATATGGAGTTGCAACTGTGATAAAGATAGGTACACCTATGATAATGGAAAAGGATCCAGTCTGGGGTGAAGGAGGGGTGGCCAGACTCCACCTAGAATATGACCAGTGAGAGTTAACTCCTAGCACTGATTTGGGGGGGGGCAAGGTGAACTGTCCCAAGTAAGTGCCCCAAAATGAGAGGCATCCTTGGGCCTCCAGTTCTCTTCCTACCTCATTCCTAGCTAGAGCATCAGTGTTACTTGAAAAAAGCAACAGACCAAGGGTCACATTCCTTGAGGCCACAGTAAATAAGAATGACTTATTGGACTAGGATTTCTGGAGTAGTCACGGAAGCAAAGACTGCAATAGGGCTGAAAGAAAATCTCACTATAACCTGGATGGGAGCACAGCATGATCTTTAACCCCAATGGTGTAAAAAGGGACATATTGATGAGAATGATAATACCTTCCATGTGTAAGGTGTTATTCCCTTTACCCAGAACTTCCAGTTATTATCAGCTCTCCACAACCACCACAAACCACACTAAACATGCTGCTGTTCCCTGAACCTATGATGCACTATCATGCCTTCATGTCTCTTCACACCCTTCCTGGCCCCCAGAAATACCCTTCTCCATTGGGTTATCATCTATATTCCTATTACCTAGTTATTTTAACTCAGGTGCAGAGATTTTAGCTAACTTTGCTCTTCAATTCTCAGCACATTATCATCAATCCCTGCAAGGCCTTTCTATTATTTATATTATTTTATATTGTAAATATTATTTTTCCTCAACTTTCCCAATCCCCACTCTCATTCTTTTTCTAGACACCAATTGAAATATGTTTGATATAGATCTTTGAAAATTTAAGGCATGTAGTGTTTTGTGTGTATGCCTTTTACATTTATAGAGATAGCTTTGAACTGTAAATCTGTTTCCCACTGTTTCCTCTCAGCACTATGTTCTTGAGCTAATCCACATTGCTGTGCGTACACCTGGTTTTTGCTTATAACTGTTGCTGAGTATTCCATAGATTTTACTAATACATTTCCCTGGTGATGGGTGTCTAGGTCACTGCCAACTCCCTGATGTCACAGTATGGTGAAAATCCTTGTGAATGTCTTTATGAACCTTTGTAAGAATTTCTTTTATGATCTTATAGAATTTTATTCATACACCCTGCTTCCTCACCATACTGCTTGGCATATAGCAGGGACTCAGTAGATGTTGACTACCTCTACTATTATGCTTATTGGACTAGGATCACTTATTTATATTTCCCTAATTGGACTGTGACTTCTTTCTGGTCAGGAAAGATATCTTGTTCACCTTTGTATCTTTGGCACATACAATGTGGCTGATTTTATGAAATGTTCAGTGAATCAACATGACTATCCTAGATACCTGTATATACTGTGACTTAGTCTTGCCCACTTAACTCTGTATCTCAGCCTCTCTCTGATCTCTAGCTCTTGAAATGCCCCATTTCAAGACAGCTCCACTGAATGCTGAATTCAGACTCAGGCTCAACCCTGCTTGTGACCCTGCTCCTCCCATATCCTTCTCTCGGTCACTGGCAACCTCTTCTTGGAATTCGTTGCTCAGGCCTAAAACTGTTTCATTTTGACTCTCTTTCTCTCACTCATCTAATTCATCAGCAAATTCTTTCAGAGTCCACAATCTATTTATAACTGGTTGAACTGGTAAAACCATGGTTTAAGCCCCCATTGTCTCTTACCTATATTACTGCACCAACTTCTCTGGTCTCTCAGCAGAATAGAGGGTGACCTTATTCAGTCAAGACCCTTTGCCACTCAGAACCCTCCAATTGTTCTCTAAATGCCTCAGGGTAAAACTCAAAGCCCTTATTTATTCTGGTCTTAGTGCTCTTCACATACTGGAGTCTATTATCTCCTCTATCTCACCTTTTACCTCCATTCCATTCCAGCCATACTGGCTTCTTTGCTATTTCTTAAAAACACCAGGCAGGTTTTGTCTGTCTCTTCTCACTAGAATGTAAACTCAGTGAGAACAGAACTTTTTGTTTCTTTTATTCACTGCTTGTCCCCAGTGCCTACTACAACACAATGTTTGGAACATAGTAGGTGCTTACTCAATATTTATTGAATGTATATGTGTTGAGGACAAAGCCCTGGTCAAGTCCACTTCCATGCCTGTAAGCCTTGGTTCCTTGCCTCCATCAAATTGCTGCCTATTGTCTTTGCATTGATTTATTCTGTGTTATATTTCCTGCTCCTCAATTTACCCTCTGAGTCTTTTTCATGCCTCAATCCCAGCTGAAATTCCTTGTCCTTTCTAACTCTAGAAATCTTACATACACTGCTAAAGCTTCATTTCTCTCATAGCACATTCTGTCTATTTTGCCTTACTTTGACATCACCTTTGAACTAGATAGTAGAAAAAAATTACATCGTCTCTAAGTTTTAAAACAATTTCAGACTTATAGGAAAATTGAAAACATAGAGTTCCCATATGAGTTTCCTGACACTTCCCTCCCAGTTTCCTCTATTAATATCTTGCATTACTGTGCTATAATTGTTATCACTGATGAGCCAATGTCAATACATTATTATTAACTAAAGTCCATAGTTTACATTAAGATTTAATCTTTGGGAGAACCAAGATGGCGGCATAGGTTAATGCCGGAGTTTGCTGCTTTGAACAACTACTTCAAAAGTGAAACCAAAAAACGGAAGGGACATCACCCAGAACCACAGGAACGCTGGCTGAGTGGAAGTCCTACAACTAGGAGGAAAGAGAAACACACAGGGACACTCAGAGGAGGCGCAGTGCTGAAGTCAAATTCTGAGGTGCGGAGTGCACGGAGCGGGCTGGCGGCGGAGGCGCGGTTGTTGTTTTCAATCCGGAGGGAGTGGCAGAATCTGAGCACCAGATCCGGGCGAGTCTTTAGGGACCCAGACTCAAACGGGAGAAGCGGGACTGTCTGGCTTCGGTCAGAGCGAGTGCAGCTTTCTCTCCCAGCTTTGCAGCGGGTGCTGGGACCCAGAGAGGCAGAGCCCCTGGGGACAGGACTGACAGCCGCCATAACTGCTCTCTCCGGCCCACCCTGTTGATCCTGTGCGACCCACCCCGCCCAAGCCCTGCACAGAGGCATTTGCCGGATAGCCTCAGGCAAAGGCTAGATTAGCACCTCCCTAGAGGACAGAAGTTCTCTCACTGCTGACACAGCTGATTCTCATAGCCACTTGGCCTGGAGGTCAAACCCTCCCTGGAATTAGCTACAACAATCAAGATTTAACTATAAGACTGCGAACAAAGACCATTAGGGGGTGCACCAAGGAAGCATAACAAAATGCGGAGACAAAGAAACAGGACAAAATTGTCAAAGGAAGAAATAGAGTTCAGAACCACACTTTTAAGGTCTCTCAAGAACTGTTTAGAAGCTGCCGATAAACTTAATGAGATCTACACGAAAACTAATAAGACCCTCGATCTTATATTGGGGAACCAACTAGAAATTAAGCATACACGGACTGAAATAACGAATATTATACAGACGCCCGACAGCAGACCAGAGGAGCGCAAGAATCAAGTCAATGATTTGAAATGCGAGGAAGCAAAAAACATCCAACCGGAAAAGCAAAATGAAAAAAGAATCCAAAAATGCGAGGATAGTGTAAGGAGCCTCTGGGACAGCTTCAAGCGTACCAACATCAGAATTATAGGGGTGCCAGAAGATGAGAGAGACCAAGATATTGAAAACCTATTTGAAGAAATAATGACAGAAAACTTCCCCCACCTGGTGAAAGAAATGGACTTACAGGTCCAAGAAGCGCGGAGAACCCCAAACAAAAGGAATCCAAAGAGGACCACACCAAGACACATCATAATTAAAATGCCAAGAGCAAAAGATAAAGAAAGAATCTTAAAAACAGCAAGAGAAAGAAACTCAGTTACCTACAAGGGAATACCCATACGACTGTCAGCTGATTTCTCAACAGAAACTTTGCAGGCCAGAAGGGAGTGGCAAGAAATATTCAAAGTGATGAATACCAAGAACCTACAACCAAGATTACTTTATCCAGCAAAGCTATCATTCAGAATTGAAGGTCAGATAAAGAGCTTCACAGATAAGGAAAAGCTAAAGGAGTTCATCACCACCAAAGCAGGATTATATGAAATGCTGAAAGGTATCCTTTAAGAAGAGGAAGAGGAAGAAAAAAGTAAAGATACAAATTATGAACAACAAATATGCATCTATCAACAAGTGAATCTAAGAATCAAGTGAATAAATAATCTGATGAACAGAATGAACTGTTGATTATAATAGAATCAGGGACATAGAAAGGGAATGGACTGACTATTCTTGGGGGGGAAAGGGGTGTGGGAGATGTGGGAAGAGACTGGACAAAAATCGTGCACCTATGGATGAGGACAGTGGGTGGGGAGTGAGGGCGGAGGGTGGGGCGGGAACTGGGAGGAGGGGAGTTATGGGGGGGAAAAAAAAGAGGAACAAATGTAATAATCTGAACAATAAAGAGTTAATTAAAAAAAAAGATTTAATCTTTGTGTTGTACAGTGTATGGATTTGGACAAAAGCATAATGTTCCATCACCCTAAAAATACTTAGTCATTAGCTCAACCCTCTAATCCCTGGCAACCACTGAGATTTTACTGTCTCCATATATGTGTCTTATTCAGAAAGTCACTTAAATAGAATCATACAGTATGTAACCTTTCCATATTGGTTTCTTTCACTTAACAATATGCATTTAAGGTTTCTTCATGTCTTTTCATGACTTCGTAGTGCATTTCTTTTTATTGGGGAACTAGAGGCCCAGTACATGAAATTCGTGCACAGATAGGGTCCCTAGGCCGGGTCAGCCATCAGGGCTAGTCGGGGCATTCTAGCTACCGTCTGGGGCCTTCCTTCATTCTGTGCCGCCCCTGGTGGTCATCACACATAATAGCGAGCAATCAAACTCCTGCTCTCCCTGTTGAGCTCCCAAGGGGACAATTTGCATATTGGCCTTTTATTATATAGGACTAGGGGCCCGGTGCACAAAATTCGTGCACTGGGTATGTGTGTGGGGGGAGTGTCCCTCAGCCCAGCCTGCCCCCTCTCACATACTGGGAGCCCTCAGGCGTTGACCCCCATCACCCTCCAATCGCAGGATCAGCCTGGGCAGGGGACCCTCATTTCCCCCCATCACTGGTTCTGCCCCCAGCCCAGGCCTGATGCCTCTGGCCCAGGCATCAGGCCTGGGCAGGGGACCCCCAGACCCCTCCGATTGCTGGCTCTGCCCCTTGCCCAGGCCTGATGCCTCGGCCAGAGGCGTAGACCCCCATCACCCTCTGATCGCCTGACCGGCCCCTTGCCCAGGCCTGACGCCTCCGCCAGAGGTGTCAGGCTTGGACAGGGGACCCCCATCTCCCCCCGATCACTGGCTCTGGCCCCCGCCCAGGCCTGAGGCCTCTGGCCCAGGAATCATGCCTGGGCAGGGGATCCCCATCTCCCTCTGATCACTTGTTCCACCCCCCGCCCAAGCCTGACGCCTCTGACCCAGGCTTCAGGCCTGGGCAAGGGGACCATCATATCCCCCCAATCCCTGGCCCTGCCCCCCACCCAGGCCTGATGCCTCGGCCAGAGGAGTTGACCCTCATCACCCTCCGATCACCAATCACTGGATCGGCCACTTGACCAGGCCTGAGGCCTCTAGCAGAGGTGTCAGGCCTGGGCAGGGGACCCCCAGCTCCCCGTGGTTGCAGGCTCCGCCCCTGCCCAGGCCTAACGCCTCTGGCCTAGGCGGCCGCGTCCGGCCTGGGCAGCAGGGACCTGCAGTGGCAGCGGGGGGCACTGCGATCACGCGGGCTCCACCCCTGCCCCTGCAGGACGCCTCTGGCTGAGGCGTCCGGCCCGGGCAGCGGGGACCCGCAGCTGCAGCGGCCCCATGATCGTGGGCTTCGCTTTAGGCCCAGGCAAGGGACCCCTAGCTCCCGGGACTGCCACCTTCGACCATGCCCAGCTCCCATCGCTGGCTCCACCCCTACTTCCTGCTATCACTGGCCAGGGTGGAAAAGGCTCCTGATTCCCTGATCATGGCTGGGGGGCAGGGCCACCTTTGCCCTGCCCCCCAGCTCTTAGCTCCCCCCTGGGTTTCTGATCACTGTCAGTGGCAGGGAGCTTCTTCCTGCTTTCCCTTTCACCTCCCTGCATTGTGCCTACATATGCAAATTAACCGCCATCTTGTTGGCAGTTAACTGCCAATCTTAGTTGGCAGTTAATTTGCATATAGCCCTGATTAGCCAATGAAAAGGGTAGCGTCATACGCCAATTACCATTTTTCTCTTTTATTAGTGTAGATAATATTCCATTGTCTGTTGTATGTATCATGGTTTGTTTATCCATTAACTTATGAAGGATATTTTGATTGCTTCCAGTTTTTTGTCAATTATGAATAAAGCTACTATAAACATTAATGTGAAGTTTCTGTGGACATAAGTTTTCAACTCTTTTGGGTAAATGCCAAGGTACAGAACTACTGCTAGGTCATATGGTAAGAGTATGTTTAGTTCTGTAAGAAACTGCAAACTCTCTTTCAAAATTGCTGTACCATTTTATATTCCCACCAGCAATGTATGAGAATTCATGTTGCTCCATATCCTCATATTTTGTTTGTCAATGTTTTGAATTTTGGCCATTCTAATAGGTGTCTCCTGGAATCTTAATGTTTTAATTTGCAATTCCCTAATGACTTTATGTTGAGCATCTTTTTATATGCTTATTAGCCCTCTGAATATCTTCTTTGATATATTCCCTGTTCTTATCTTCTTTTTTAATTGAATTTATTGAGATTATATTGGTTAATAAAATTATATAGGTTTCAGGTGTACAATTCTATAATACATCATCTGTATATTGTATTGTGTGTTCACGATCCAAAATCTAGTCTCCTTCTGTCACCATTTATCCCCCATTTACCCTCTTCTACCTACTCCCATCCCCCTTCTCTCCGGTAATCACTGTACTGTTGTCCCTGTCTATGAGGGGTTTTTTTCCTACTTAACCCTTTCATGCATTTCACCCAGCCTCCCATCCCCCCTCCCCTTTGACAGCTGTCAGTCTATTCTCTGTATCTACGAGTCTATTCATTTTGTTCATTTGATTTCATATGTAAGTGAAATCATATAGTATTTGTCTTTTTCTGACTGCCTTATTTCACTAAGCATAATACCTCTAAGTCCATCCATGCTGTTGCAAAAGGTAAGAGATCCTTCTTTTTACAGCTGCATAGAATTCCATTGTGTAAATGTTCTACAGCTGTTTATCCACTCATCTACTGACGGGTATTTGAGCTGCTTCCGAATCTTAGCTTTATAAATAGCCCTGGAATGAACATAAGCGTGCATATATTATTTTGAATCAGTGTTTTGGGTTTCTTGTAATATATTTCCAGAAGTGAAATCACTGGGGCATAGGCAGTTCCATTTTTAAGTTTTTGAGGAAACTCCATACTGTTTTCCACAGAGGATGCACCAGTCTGCATTCCCACCAACAGTGCAGTAGGGTTTCCTTTTCTCCGCATCCTTGCCAGCACTTGTCATTGGTGGATTTATTGATGATAGCCATTCTGACAGGTGTGAGGTGATATCTTATTGTGGTTTTAATTTGCTTTTCTCTGATGATTAGTGATGTTGAGCATATTTTCATATGCCTATTGGCCATCTGTACATCCTCTTTGGAGAAGTGTCTATTCAACTCCTTTGCCCATTTTTAAAATTGATTGTTTGTTTGTTTTTGGTGTTGAGTTCTTTATAAATTTTGGATGTTAATTCCTTATCAGATATATCATTGGCAAATATGTTCTCCCATTCAGTGGTTTCCCTTTGCATTTTGTCAATGGTTTCCTTGATGCTATTGGGAAAGGTATTGTGTTTTTAATTTCAAATTCCAATTGTTCGTTGCTGACATATCAATCCCCTTTTACTGCTTTTGATGCACCCCATACATTTTGATAAGTTGTATTTTTTCATTTAGTTCAAAATATTTTTAAAACTTTTGAAAACTTCTCCATTGATCCATGTGTCATTTAGAAACGCATTGTGTAATTGCCAAATATTTGGGGATTTCCCAATTATCTTTATGTTATTGATTTCTAGTTCAATTTCATTGTGTTTTAGAGCAGACATTGTATGATTTCTGTTCTTTTATTTATTTTTAATTTTTTTAATTTTGTTTTATTGCTTAAAATATTACAAAGAGTGGTACATATGTCTCCTCCCCCCCCCCCATCACATTCCCCCGGCCTCCCCTACCCCCCAGTGTCTTGGTCCATTGGTTATGCTTATAGGCATGCATACAAGTCCTTTGGTTGATCTCTTACTGCCCCCCCACCAAGCCTCCCCGGCCTTCCTGCTGTAGTTTGACAATCTGTTCGATGCTACTCTGCCTCTGTATCTATTTTTGTTCATCAGTTTATAATGGTCTTTGTTATCCATAAATGAGTGAGATCATGTGGTATTTTTCTTTCATTGACTGGCTTATTTCATTTAGCATAAATGCTCTCCAGTTCCATCCATGCTGTTGGAAATGGTAAGAATTCCTTCTTTTGTACAGCAGCATAGTATTCCATTGTGTAGATGTACCATGGTTTTCTAATCCATTCATCTACTGATGGGCACTTAGGCTGTTTCCAAATCTTACCTATGGTAAATTGTGCTGCTATGAACATAGGGATGCGTATATCCTTTCTGATTGGTGTTTCTGTTTTCTTGGGATATATTCCTAGAAGTGGGATCACTGGATCAACTGGGAGTTCCATTTTTAACTTTTAGAGGAAATTCCATACTATCTTCCATAGTGGCTGCACCAGTCTGCATTCCCACCAGCAGTGAAGGAGGGTTCCTTTTTTCCACATCCTCTCCAGCACTTGTCGTTTGTTGATTTGTTGATGATAGCCATTCTGACAGGTGTGAGATGGTACCTCATTGTTGTTTTGATTTGCATCTCTCAGATGATTAGTGACTTGGAGCATGTTTTCATATGTCTCTTGGCTTTCTGAATGTCCTCTTTTGAAAAGTGTCTATTTAGGTCCTTTGCCTATTTTAGATTGGATTGTTTATCTTCCTTTTATTAAGTTGTATGAGTTCCCTATAAATGTTGGAGATTAAACCTTTATTGGTGAAAACATTGGCAAATATGTTCTCCCATGCAGTGGGCTTTCTTGTTGTTTTGTTGATGGTTTCTTTTGCTGTGCAGAAGCTTTTTATTTTGATGTAGTCCCATTTGTTTATTTTCTCTTTAGTTTCCAATGCCCTAGGAGCTGTATCGGTGAGGAAATTGCTTCGGCTTTTGTCTAAGATTTTGTTGCCTTTGGATTCCTCTAGTATTTGTATGGTTTCCCATCTTACATTTAAGCCCTTTATCCATTTAAAGTTTACTTTCTTCTTCTTTCTCAGGATCGCTGCAGCTATTCGGGATCTTTTTTTATTCCAGATCAATTTTTGGAGAGTTCGTTCTAGGTCTGTAAAATATGCCATTGGTATTTTAATAGGGAGTGCATTGAATTTATTGATTGCTTTGGGTAGTATGGACATTTTAATGATGTTGATTCTGCCAATCCATGAACATGGTATGTTCTTCCATCTGTTTATGTATTCCTTTATCTCTTTTTTCAACGTCCTGTAGTTTTCTGAGTAGAGGTCTTTTACCTCTTTAGTTTATTCCTAGGTATCTTAATTTTTTTGGTGTGATGGTAAATGGGATTGCTTTTTTAGTCTCTCTTTCTGTAAGTTTACTATTGGTGTATAGAAATGCCATAGGTTTCTTGGTGTTAATTTTGTGTCCTGCTACATTGCCAAATTCATTTATTAAGTTTAATAGTTTTTTGATGGCGTCTTTAGGGTTTTTATGTACAATATCATGTCATCTGTGAATAAGGAAAGTTTTACTTCTTTCCCAATATGGATGCCTTTTATTTCTTCTCCTTGTCTAATCGCAATGGCTAATACTTCCCGTAGTATGTCGAACAGCAGTGGTGAGATGGGGCATCCCTGTCTTTTTCCTGTTCTTAGGGCATATGGTTTTAATTTTTGCCCATTGAGTATGATGTTGGCTGTGGGTTTGTCATATATGGCTTTTATTATGTTGAGGTATGATCCTTCTAGTCTCACCTTGCTAAGAGTTTTTTTTTTTTTTTTTTAATTAAATCTTTATTGTTCAGATTATTACATTTGTTCCTTTTTTTTTCCCCCCCCCATAACTCTCCTCCTCCCAGTTCCCGCCCCACCCTCCGCCCTCACTCCCCACCCACTGTCCTCATCCATAGGTGCACGATTTTTGTCCAGTCTCTTCCCACATCTCCCACACCCCTTTCCCCCCCAAGAATAGTCAGTCCATTCCCTTTCTATGTCCCTGATTCTATTATAATCAACAGTTTATTCTGTTCATCAGATTATTTATTCACTTGATTCTTAGATTCACTTGTTGATAGATGCATATTTGTTGTTCATAATTTGTATCTTTACCTTTTTCTTCCTCTTCCTCTTCTTAAAGGATACCTTTCAGCATTTCATATAATCCTGGTTTGGTGGTGATGAACTCCTTTAACTTTTCCTTATCTGTGAAGCTCTTTATCTGACCTTCAATTCTGAATGATAGCTTTGCTGGATAAAGTAATCTTGGTTGTAGGTTCTTGGTATTCATCACTTTGAATATTTCTTGCCACTCCCTTCTGGCCTGTAAAGTTTCTGTTGAGAAATCAGCTGACAGTCGTATGGGTATTCCCTTGTAGGTAACTGAGTTTCTTTCTCTTGCTGTTTTTAAGATTCTCTCTTTATCTTTTGCTCTTGGCATTTTAATTATGATGTGTCTTGGTGTGGTCCTCTTTGGATTCCTTTTGTTTGGGGTTCTCCACGCTTCTTGGACCTGTAAGTCCATTTCTTTCACCAGGTGGGGGAAGTTTTCTGTCATTATTTCTTCAAATAGGTTTTCAATATCTTGGTCTCTCTCATCTTCTGGCACCCCTATAATTCTGATGTTGGTACGCTTGAAGCTGTCCCAGAGGCTCCTTACACTATCCTCGCATTTTTGGATTCTTTTTTCATTTTGCTTTTCCGGTTGGATGTTTTTTGCTTCCTCGCATTTCAAATCATTGACTTGATTCTTGCGCTCCTCTGGTCTGCTGTCGGGCGTCTGTATAATATTCGTTATTTCAGTCTGTGTGTGCTTAATTTCTAGTTGGTTCCCCAATATAAGATCGAGGGTCTTATTAGTTTTCGTGTAGATCTCATTAAGTTTATCGGCAGCTTCTAAACAGTTCTTGAGAGACCTTAAAAGTGTGGTTCTGAACTCTATTTCTTCCATTGACAATTTTGTCCTGTTTCTTTGTCTCCGCATTTTGTTATGCTTCCTTGGTGCACCCCCTAGTGGTCTTTGTTCGCAGTCTTATAGATAAATCTTGATTGTTGTAGCTAATTCCAGGGAGGGTTTGACCTCCAGGCCAAGTGGCTATGAGAATCAGCTGTGTCAGCAGTGAGAGAACTTCTGTCCTCTAGGGAGGTGCTAATCTAGCCTTTGCCTGAGGCTATCCGGCAAATGCCTCTGTGCAGGGCTTGGGCGGGTCGGGTCGCACAGGATCAACAGGGTGGGCCGGAGAGAGCAGTTATGGCGGCTCTCAGTCCTGTCCCCAGGGGCTCTGCCTCTCTGAGTCCCAGCACCCGCTGCAAAGCTGGGAGAGAAAGCTGCACTCGCTCTGACCGAAGCCAGACAGTCCCGCTTCTCCCGTTTGAGTCTGGGTCCCTAAAGACTCGCCCGGATCTGGTGCTCAGAGTCTGCGACTCCCTCCCGATTGAAAACAACAACCTCGCCCTCCGCCGCCAGCCTGCTCCGCGCACTCCGCACCTCAGAATTTGACTTCAGCACTGCGCCTCCTCTGAGTGTCCGTATGCGCTTCTCTTTCCTCCTAGTTGTAGGACTTCCACTCAGCCAGCGTTCCTGTGGTTCTGGGTGATGTCCCTTCCGTTTTTTGGTTTCACTTTTGAAGTAGTTGTTCAAAGCAGCAAACTCCGGCGTTAACCTATGCCGCCATCTTGGTTCTCCTTTTTGTTTTTTTTTTTTGCTAAGAGTTTTTATCAAAAATGGGTGTTGGATTTTTTCAAATGCTTTTTCTGCATTAATTGATATGACTATGTAGTTTTTATCTCTCAATTTATGTGATGTATCACGTTTATTGATTTGTGCATATTGTACCATCCTTACATCCCTGGGATAAATCCTACTTGGTCATGGTGTATGATCTTTCTGATGTACTGCTGGATCCGATTTGCTAGAATTTTGTTGAGGATTTTGGCATCTATGTTCATGAGGAATATTGGCCTGTAATTCTCTTTCATTGTGTTGTCTTTATCTGGTTTTGGTATTAGGGTGATGCTGGCTTCATAGAATGAGCTTGGAAGTGTTCCTTCCTCTTGAATTTTTTGGAATAGTCTGAGGAGGATAGGTTTTAGTTCTCCCTTGAATGTTTGGTAAAACTCCCCTATGAAGCCGTCTGGCCCCGGGCTTTTGTTTGCTGGATGCTTTTTGATTACTCCTTCAATTTCTTCCATAGTTATTGGCCTATTGAGGTTTTTAGATTCTTCCTGATTGAGTTTTGGAAGGTTGTATTTTTCTAGGAATATGTCCATTTCCTCCAGGTTGTCCAGTTTGTTGGAATAGAGTTGTTCCTAGTATTTTTTAACAATCTTTTGTATTTCTGTGCCATCTGTTGTTATTTCTCCTCTTTCATTTCTGATTTTATTTGTGTTCTCTCTCTTTGCTTCTCCGTGAGCCTGGCTAGAGGGTCATCAATCTTGTTTATCCTTTCAAAGAACCAGCTCTTCATTTTGTTGTTCTTTTGTCTTGTTTGGTCTATATGTTGTTTATCTCCACTCTGATCTTTATTATGTCCTTCCTTCTGCTTACACCAGGCTTTTCTTCTTGGTTTCTTTCTAACTCTTTGAGTTGTATGGTTAGGTAATTTATTATCATTGTTTCTTGTTTTTTTTTGCAGTAGGCTTGTAGAGCTATGAATTTCCCTCTCAAGACTGCTTTCACTGTGTCCCATATGTTTTGGATTGTTGTGTTTTCATTGTTGTTTGTTGCCACGATGTTTTTTATTTCTTCTTTGATCTCTCTGGTAACCCAGTCATTGTTTAATAGCATGCTATTTGGCCTCCAGGTGTTTGATTTTTTATTGTTTTTATTGTGGTTGATTTCTAGTTTTATGCCATTGTAATCTGAGAATATGCTTGATATGATTTCCATCTTCTTTTTTTAATATATTTTATTGATTTTTCACAGAGAGGAAGGGAGAGAGATAAAGAGGGTTAGAAACATCGATGAGAGAGAAACATCGATCAGCTGCCTCTTGCACATCCCCCACCGGGGATGTGCCCGCAACCCAGGTACATGCCCTTGACCGGAATCGAACCCGGTACCTCTCAGTCCGCAGGCTGATGCTCTATCCACTGAGCCAAACCGGTTTTGGCGATTTCCATCTTTTTGAATTTGAAGAGACTTTGTCTGTGACCCAATATATGGTCTATCTTTAAAAATGACCCATGTGCACTTGAGAAGAATCTATATTCTGTGGCTTTGGGGTGAAATGTTCTGAAGATGTCATTTAATTCCATCTAGTCTAATGAGTCATTTAGGATTGATGTTTCTTTGCTGATTTTTTGTTTAGAGGATTTGTCCAATGGTGATAGTGGAGTATTAAAGTTCCCTACTATGATTGTATTGCTGTCAGTCTCTCCCTTGATATCCTACAGAATTTTTTTTAATGTATTTGGGTGCTCCTATATTGAGTGCGTATATATTTACCAGAGTTATTTCTTCTTGTTGGATTGCTCCCTTTAGTATTATAAAGTGGCCTTCCTTATCTCCTTTTGTGTCCTTCACTTTCCAATCTAATTTGTCAGATATAAGTATTGCAACCCCAGCTTTTTTTTTTTTTTCATTTCCATTCGCCTGGAAAACCTTTTTCCATCCCTTCACTATCAGTCTGTGTGTGTGTCTTTTTTTTAAAATATATTTTATTGATTTTTTACAGAGAGGAAGGGAGAGAGAGAGAGAGAGAGCTAGAAACATCGATGAGAGAGAAACATCGATCAGCTGCCTCCTGCACATCTCCTACTGGGGATGTGCCCGCAACCCAGGTACATGCCCTTGACCGGAATCGAACCTGGGACCTTTCAGTCCGCAGGCTGACGCTCTATCCACTGAGCCAAACCGGTTTCGGCTGTGTGTGTCTTTTTTTCTGAGGTGGGTTTCCTGTAGACAGCAGATATATGGGTCATGTTTTCTTATCCACTCAGTTACCCTATGTCTTTTGTTGGGGCATTTAATCCATTAACATTTAAAGTTATTATTGATAGATACTTGTCACCATTTTTTATTCTTTACTCCTGTGTTCCTTCTTCTTTCCCTATTCTTTTCTTTGTACAGCAAACCCTTTAGTATTTCTTGCATTGCTGGTTTGGTGGTAATAAACTCCTTTAGTCTTTTTTTGTCTGTGAAGCTCCTAATTTCACCCTCAATTTTGATTGATAGCCTTGCTGGGTACAGTATTCTTGGATTCAGATCTTTCCTTTGCATGACTTTGTATATTTCATTACATTCCCTTCTTGCCTGATGTGTTTCTGTTGAGAAATCAGTCACTAGTCTGATGGGGGATCCTTTGTAGGTAACTTTCTGTCTCTCTCTGGCTGCTTTTATGATCCTTACTTTGTCATTGGTGTTTGCCAATTTAATTATAATGTTCCTTGGCATCAGTCTTTTGGGGTTCATTTTGTTTGGGACTCTGTGAGCTTCTTGGATTTGTGTGAGTTTTTTCTTCCCTATATCAGGGAAGTTTTCTGTCATTTCTTCAAACAGGTTTTCTATTCCTTGCTCAGTTTCCTCTCCTCCTGTCACCCCTATAATGCGGATGTTGTTTTGTTTGGTGTTGTCCCTAAGTTCTCTTAGCCTCTCCTCCTGCTTTTTATTTTATTTTATTTTTCTAGAAGCTGCTCTGCTTGGGTATTTTTTCCTACCTTGTCTTCTAGCTCACTGATGCAGTCCTCTGCTTCTTCTAGTCTACTGTTGATGCTTTCTATTGAATTCTTTATAGGAGTGATGCCATTTTTCACTTCTTCTTGGTTCTTCTTCATTTCCTCTTGGTTCTTACACATATTGTTGAATTTGTCTTTCATTCTTTTCATCCATCTTATGACCATTTCTCTGAATTCTTTCTCTGACAGGTTGCTTGCCTCAACTTTGTTTACTTCCTTTTCTGGTGATGCCTGTTTTTCTTTCATATGCGGGATGTTTCTTTGTCTCCCCATGATCTCTCTTCTCCAGGGGTGTCTGGTTATGTAGTTCTCTATCTCCTTTCTGTGAGGATGAGCAGGGCTCTTCTGGGTCCACGTATTCGCGCTGCTTGAGATCCGGTGTTCCTGGGTTCTTAGCTGGTCCCTGGGTGCCGTGGTTGCAGGGTCTCTGGATGTATATGCTTCCGATAACAGCCACTCAAGATGGTGCGGTCTCCGCAGCAGAGCCGGCCACTCCGGGAGAGATTTCGGCAGAAGTGGAGGCTGCCCAGTTAGGGGAGCTTGATCCAGTAGTCTCCAGCAGTCCCTTGGAGTATAGCTATCGCTCACCCACAAATTTACACTCTCAGTACATCCACACGCTCTCCTTTCGTTCTCTCACTCTCACACTGTCTTGCAGTCTGCCTTCCTGTCGGCAGCCATCTTTCTTCTTCCGATTTCTGTTCTTTTAAATTTAAGGTATGTTTTATGGACCAGAGTGTGGTCTGTCTTCGTAAATGTGCCATATGAATTTGAGAAGAATATGTATACTACTGTTGTTGGATGAGGTACTCTGTGGGTGTCAATTAGATCAAGTTCATTGATGGAACTACAGTGGGGCCTTGGCTTACGAGTGTCCCAACTAATGAGTTTTTTGAGATGCCAGCTGTCTCTTGGCAGATTTTTTGCATTGAGTTGATAGAGTAGTTTGAGTTAACGAGCTCCTTAACAAGCTCCTTAATGAGCTTGGTCTCAGAAAGAGTTAAACTCGTAAGTCAAGGCCCCACTGTATTCAGTTTAACTATATTCTTACTGATTTTTTGCCTTCTCAATCTATCAATTACTGAAAGAGGGGTATTGAAGTCTCCAAATGTAACAATGGATTTGTCTATTTCTCCTTGTAGTTCTATCAGTTTTTGCCTCATGTATTCCATACTTGGTTGTTGGCTGCATATACAGTAAGAATTTTTATATCTTCTTGGAGAATTGATCTCTTTATCATTATATAATGCCCTCCTTTAATTCCTGATAATTTTCTATGTTCTGAAGTCTGATTTATCTGAAATAAAAATAGCTACTTCAGCTTTCTTTTAATTACTGTTAGCATGGTTTGTATCTCTCCATCCTTTCATTTTTAATCTAGCTGTGTCTTATATTTATAGTGGATTTCTTAGAGACAACATATAGTTTTGTTTTATTTTTAAATCTATTTTGCCCATTGAAAGTAATTATTGATATAGTTAAATTAGTATACTGTAGGGTGCAGCTATAGGATTAAGCCTCGGACTGACCTGTTGGCAAAGCCACAAACAAGTCCCAGTTTAGAGGGCAAGTCCTCTTAGTGTAATTAGGCTTGACCTTATGACACTCCCTACATCTTATCTGGGAAGCTAATGGGCTGTGGGAGGTGCAGCAAGTGCTGCCAAAACAAGTGATACTCATAAGAACATTGTAACTATGGTGACCACTACCTTGTTTACCTCTGGCTATAAAATAAAGGCTCAGCTTGCCTCTGGATCTCTCTCTGTGTCTTCAGCCAGGCACAGAAAGATCTACCTAGACCCAGTTTATTCTCTTTGTCTGTCATTTCTCCATCCTTCACCGCCCTCACTCAGGCTTGTGGAACCCTTGGCTGAGCTGGCTAGGCCCACTTTACCATGTTTGTAACTGTTTTGTGTTCATTGTTCTTGCTCTTAACATTGTTTCTTTTTAAATCTTCCTCAGTTTTTCTACCTTTTCTGGTTTTAATAAAGATGGTATATGATTCTATGTTCTCTCCACTCTGAGGATATCAATTATGCTTCTTTAAAAATTTTAGTGGTTTCCCTAGAATTTGCAATATATATTTACATTTAAGTTTACTTTTGAATAACATTATACTGCTTCATTGGCAGAGCAGATACCTGTTACAGAGTGTTGCCAGTTCCTGTCTCCTGTCCATCCTGTCATTTAATTTCACTTATACCTATACTATAACAACCAATAGATTGTTGCTATTATATATCTACTAGGGGCCTAATGCATGAATTTGTGCAACTTGAAAGGAACTGTGGGCCACGAGGCTGCCATGGGCATGGGGGGGAGGGTCTTGGCCCATCCTCCACGCCCCTGTCTGGCCCCTCCTGTCACAGCCCCCAGTCCCCTGTCTGCCAGCAGCCCTGCACCCACCATCACTCCCACACACTGACAGTGCAGGCCCAGAGCTCACACCCACTGACGGTGCAGAGTGATCAGCTAGCACCAGCAGCAGGTGCGAGCAGGGGCCTGCCCCTACAGCAGGTGTGAGCAGCAGCTCAAGTGCCGGCAGTGGGTGCATGCACCTGGCAGTACTGCAGTGTGCGATAGCAGAGAATTTTAAGTAACCACCAGAGGCTCACCCTGATGATAGCGACCAGAGCCCTGCCTTGGCCTGGTGCCCCCACTCACCTGCTCCACCATCCTACTGCAGCCAACGCCCGCCATGTCTCACACTCTGCTGCATGCTGCCGATGCCCACCATGTTCTGTGCATGCCTCCTGGTGGTCAGCACACATCATAGTGACCAGTTGTTCAGTTCCGCAGTTCAGTCTATTTGCATATTAGCCTTTTATTATATAGGATTAGATTAATTATGATTAAGCAACATAAGAGTTTATTTTACTTTCATTTCTCCCACCTCAAAAGTCCTCCCTTTCTTTAGTATGTAGATTTGAGTGTCGACCTATGTCATTATACTTCTCCTTAAACAACTTTGAACATTTCTTGCAGGTATACCTAATGGTTACAAATTCTCTCAGGAAGGGTTCTGGTAAGGTATTTCCTTTGGAGAATAGGCCTTTATTATGGAAAACACTGGCTATATTGAAAAAAATGATTGCTGCCCTAGCCAGTTTGGCTCAGTGGATAGAGTGTCTTCATGTGAACTGAAAGGTCCCAGGTTTGATTCTGGTCTAGAGCACATGCCTGGACTGTGGGCTTGATGCCCAGTAGGGGGCATGCAGGAGGCAGCCGTTCAATGATTCTCTCTTATCATTGATATTCTCTCTCTCCCTCTCCTTTCCTCTCTGAAATAAGTAAAATTATATTTTAAAAAAACAATTGTTTTTGCACCACCTCCTAGACTCCTAGAGGAAACATGAGAGAATTTTTCTCTGATCTTCACTGTGAGGACCTGGTGGGCTTCCTGGAGGCAAAACCTAAGAAAATGTAGGCTTCCTCCTAAGGTTGGTCCCCCAGGTGTTTTCAGCCCTCAGCCTACTCCATGCCTACCTTCAAGTAATTCATCAAAATCACCCTTTAAGTGTTTCTGCAATAATTGGCTCCAGCAGCTTCTGCCTTAATCAGATCTCTGCTATGATTCTTTGTATTCACTTGACTCTCCTCCACATTTTGGGCTAGCAGTTTGCTCTGTGTGTCTAAGAAAAAATATTACTTTTCTATTTGCTCAACTTTTTTCTTTTTTAAAAAAATCTTTATTGTTGAGATTATTACAAATGTCCCTCTTTTTTCCCTTCATTGCCCCACCTTCACTCAGTTCCCACCCTGCCCCAGGCCTTCACCACCCTATTGTCTGTGTCCATAGGTAATGCATATACTAGTATGCATATAATAAAAGGCTAAAATGCAAATTGTCCCCACGGGCAGAGGTTCCAATGACTGGGAGTTAGACGTGCACTGACCACCAGTAGGTGGCATGGAACATGGCTGTCGTCAGCGATGAGCCCTGACAAGAGCAGGACGGCAGAGGGATGTTGGAGCCGGTGAGCAGACGGCCCCACGCCAAAGCAGGTGTGAGTGGGGGCCTCGAACACCCTGCCAGTTGCCCCAAAGACAGCAACCGACAGTAGCAGCAAGGGACGAGGCCGGTGAGCAGGCAGTGCCAGGCCAAGGTTGGTGTGAGTGTGAACAAGGGCCCCTGATCGCCTGCCAGTTGCCATCTCTGGGACGGACTGGTGGGGCGATTGGAGAGTGGGCAGTGCCAGGCCCAGGTGGGTGCAAGCGGGGGCCACAATCATCCACCAGTCGCCCCACAGATCGGCCCTTATCGCCATCCAGGCCTAGGGACCCTACCCTTGCATGAATTTCGTGGACTGGGCCTCTATTATGCATATAAGATCTTTGCTTAATCTCTTCCCGTCCCCCCACCCTCCTTCCCTCTGAGAATCATCAGTCTGTTCCATCCCCATGCCTCTGATTATATTTTATTCACCAGTTTATTCTGTTCATTAAATTTCTTATTCATTTATTTTGGTTTTTAGATTCAATTGTTGATAGGTATGTATTTGTTACCATTTTGTTCATATTTTTTATCTTTTCCTTCTTCTTCCTTCTCTTAAAGAATACCCTTCAACATTTCATATAATACTGGTTTGGTGGTGATAAACTCCTTTAGCTTTTTCTTGTCTGTGAAGCTCTTTATCTGACCTTCAATTCTAAATGATAGCTTTGCTGGGTAGAGTAATCTTGGTTGTAGGTCCTTGCTATTCATCACTTTGAATATTTCTTGCCACTCCCTTCTCGCCTGTATAGTTTTTGTTGAGATATCAGCTGACAGTCATATGGGCATTCCCATGTAGGTAACTAAGTGCTTTTCTCTTGCTGCTTTTCAGATTCTCTCTTTGTTTTTAACCCTTGGCATTTTAATTATGACGAGTCTTGGTGTGGTTCTCTTTGGATTCCTCTTGTTTGGGACTCTCTGTGCTTCCTGGACTGTAAATCTATTTCTTTTAATAGGTAGGGGAAGGTTTCTGTCATTATTTCTTCAAATAGCTTTTCTTTTTTTCTTGTTTTTATTCTTTAAAGTATTACAAATAGTAGTACATGTGTCTCCTTTTTTCCCCATTGACCTCCCCCTGGCCTCCCTTACCCTCCATCACATGCCCTTCCCCCTCTCCCCCCAGTGTCTTGTGTCCATTGGTTATGCTTATATGCATGCGTACAAGTCCTTTGATTGATCTCTTACCCCCTCCAACCCTCCCCTGCCTTCCCACTTTAGTTTGACAGTCTGTTTGATGCTTCTTTGCCTCTATATCTATTTTTGTTCATCAGTTTATAATGTTCTTTATATTCCACAAATGAGTGAGATCATGTGGTATTTATCTTTCACTGACTGGCATATTTCGCTTAGCATAATGCTCTCCAATTCCATCCATGCTATTCCAAATGGTAAGAATTCCTACTTTTTACAGCAGCGTAGTATTCTATTGTGTAGATGTACCATGGTTTTCTAATCCATTCATCTGCTGATGGTCATTTAGGCTGTTTCCAAATTTAGCTATTGTAAATTGTGCTGCTAGGCACATAGGGGTGCATATCTCCTTTCTGATTGGTGTTTCTGTTTTCTTGGGATATATTCCTAGAAGTAGGATTACAGGATTTAGTGGCAGTTCCATTTTTAATTTTTTGAGGAAACTCCATACTGTTTTCCACAGTGGCTGCACCAGTCTGCATTCCCACCATCAGTGAAGGAGGGTTCCTTTTTTCCACATCCTCTCTAGCACTTGTCGTTTGTTGATGATAGCCATTCTGACAGGTGTGAGATGGTACCTCATTGTTGTTTTGATTTGCATCTCTCAGATGATTAGTGACTTTAAGCATGTTTTCAAATCTCTCTTGGGTTTCTGTATGTCCTCTTTTGAAAAGTATCTATTTAGATCCTTTGCCCATTTTTTGATTGGATTATTTATCTTCCTTTTGTTAAGTTGTATGAGTTCCCTGTAAATTTTGAAGATTAAACCCTTATTGGAGATAACATTAGCAAATATGTTCACCCATGCAGTGGGTTTTCTTGTTGTTTTGTTGATGGTTTCTTTTGCTGTGCAGAAGCTCTTTATTTTGATGTAGTCCCATTTGTTTATTTTCTCTTTAGTTTCCATTGCCCTAGGAGCAGTATTAATAATGATATTGCTACGATATATGTATGCTTCAATAGATTTTCAATATCTTGCTCTCTCTCTTCTTCTGGAATCCCCATAATGTGAATGTTGGCATGCTTGAAATTGTCCCAGAGGCTCCTTACACTATCTTAATATTTTTAGATTCTTTTTTCCTTTCTGGGTGTTTTTTGCTTCCTCATATTTCAAAGCATTGATTTGATTCTCAGAATTCTCTACTGTTGAATCTCTGTGTATTATTCTTTATTTTCAGTGAGTGTATGCTTAATTTCTGGTCCCTTTTCATTTTTGGAAGTTTTTAGATGATCCCTGAGTAACATAACTGTGGTTTTGAACTCTATATCGAGTGATTTGCTTTCTTCCATTTCTTTCATTTGTGACATGTTTCTTTTTCTCCACATTTTGACTGCTTCCCTGTGTTTGTTGTTATGTATTGGGTAGAGCTGTTATGTCTCCTTAAGTTGGTAGACTGGCCTTGTGTAGTAGGTGTTCTATGAGGCCCAGTGGCTCAGCCTACCCAGTCACCTGAGCTGGGAGCTCTAGGTGCACCCCTTTGTGGGCTGTGAGCAGTCTTGTTGTAGTTAAGACTTGATTGCTGTCGGTGTCACTGGGAGGAATTGACCTCCAGGCCAATTGGCTGTGAGGACCAGCTGTGTCTACAATGGAAGAGCTGCTGTGCAGGAGACACCCCTATGGAGCAGGACTTGCTTCAGTGAGGCTGCCCCTTGATTGTGTAGCTTATGCATGTGTAGAGTTGTAACCTGGTATGGTCTGACACTGACCACTGGGTACACTGGCTCTTGGGTCTCCAGGGAGGTACAAAGTTAGCCACTGTCTGGGGCCACCCAGCAGGAGCTACAGAGTGATCTGCAGGTTTTTCCTCTTTGTATCAGGTTTGGAAGTGCCCAGACGAGGCCCAGCTGTGAAGCAAAGCAGGGTGGTGCTGGTGCCAGGTCTTGGGCCTTTCATTGATAGACTGGAGCAGTGATGGCAAACCTATGACACATGTGTGAGAGGTGACACGCAAACTCATTTTTTTGGTTGATTTTTCTTTGTTAAATGGCATTTAAATATATAAAATAAATATGAAAAATATGTCTTTGTTTTACTATGTTTGCAAATATAAAATTTCTATATGTGACATGGCACCAGAGTTAAGTTAGGGTTTTTCAAAATGCTGACACGCCGAGCTCAAAAGGTTCACCATCACTGCACTAGAGGCCCGGTGCATGAAATTTGTGCATGGGTAGGGTCCCTAGACCTGGCCAGCGATCAAGGCTAATCAGGCTCCCTGCCTCCCTGCCTCTCTGCCTCCCCATCTCCTCCTCTCGCCACCCATGTTCTACCACTGCACCACATGGTCCCCCCCTCCCCAATAATTTGCCTTCTAGCCTCCCCACCTCCTCCTTTCCTTACCACCCGCACGCCACCATTGTGCGGTTCCCGGCCTCCCCGTCTCCTTCCCTCAGCACCTTGCTGCCGCTGCTGGTCACCCGCCATGTTCCGTGCCACTCCCCAGTGGTCAGTGCACATCATAGCGAGTGATTGAACTCCCCGTCTCCAGGTCGAACTCCCGAAGGGACAATTTGCATATTAGCCTTTTATTATATAAGATTATTATATAGGATTTGGGGCTCCCTTTCCCAGCTTCACTTTGTTTGACAGGTTTTAGCCTGAGCAAGGCAGTCCATTTATGCAAAAGCTGCTGCACACAGCTTGGGTGGGGCTATAAATTGGATGAGGTGGGGTCTTACAGAAGCACCAGGGTGGAGCAAACAGAAATGGCTGCCAGTCAGCCTGTGATGTGGAGGTCCCAGCATAGGAACAAAGACTGCTGTGAGTACCTCCATCTGGGAGAAAGCCGCTGCTCCCCAGTTCCTGCCCTGATACCAGACAATCCAGCTCCTCCTTGTATGTGACTCAGTAGCATCATTGAATGATTGCTAGCAGCCACCTTCCACCAGACTTCTTGTGTAAGAAAAATAAACCTCTATTTGATTGCCTTTATAAGGTAGCTTTTCTATAACCACACCCATATGCACTTCTAACTTATGGAGCATCTAACCTATTTGCAACCTGAGGTACAAAATCAAGGTATCAGTCTAATAGGTAAACAAAAGGAGAAACAGGAATAAGTTTGTCTATAATGAAAGAGTAATGCTTATACCCCCTATTCAAAGAATTAAAGCAAAGTTTACTAGTCTTAATGTTGAAATACCAAGGACTAGAGCTTTGTTGATTGCCATTTGTTATGCACATGTGTTACATGAGATGTGGAGGGAATGTTGTTTTTGTGTTAAGTTCAAAGTGCCAGTGACTAGTAGCATGAGGAAAGGGCAATTTTCAGGGAGGTAGGGTGTATAGCAATGTCCCAGTGCTGCAAAGAGGGAACTGATCAAATAATATATTTCTTTTTTAATTTTTTTTTAAAATATATTTTATTGATTTTTTACAGAGAAGAAGGGAGAGAGATAGAGAGTTAGAAACATCAATGAGAGAAATCGATCAGCTGCCTCCTGCACGCCCCTTACGGGGGATGTGCCCGCAACCAAGGTACATGCCCTTGACTGGAATCGAACCTGGGACCCTTCAGTCCTCAGGCTGACGCTCTATCCACTGAGCCAAACCGGTTCGGCCAAATAATATATTTCTAAAGTTTTCTGAATTAGGGACAAGATGCTCTCCTTTAGCCAGTCTTCTTGGGCAAGTTATTTGCTCTCTCTGTGCTTCAGTTTTCTTATCTGTAAAATGGGGATAATAATAGTATGTACCTCATTGGAGCATTGTGAACATCAAATGTGATATCTCCGTAAAGAGTTTAACCAATGTCTGAACAAAGTTAAGTGTTGTATCAGCTGGACTATGGACCTAGCCCTCTACTTGCATTGCCATCATGAGCCACAAACTCACCCAGAACTTTTCTCACTCTGGGAAACAGTACACATGATTGGCTTGTTCTTCTCACACCAAGGGTCACTCCAAAAAGGGCTCACGATACTGGGGCAGAGAAATGTTTCTAAACTGGTTTGATCATTCATTTGGCTTGATAAGCTGCCAATGTTAAGTGAAGTTTAACCTGAAGAGCTGCAAGCAAAGTCCTTTGGAAGCATGAATAAGTCTAGTGAGAATCATGTTTAGAGTTCTTGGAGGTCCTTATGTCCACTTCTGAAATGTGAAATATTGCCTATGTCCAATCTCCTGGCATTTTTCCATCTTGATTTTTCATAGATTAGAGTGGTTACTGATTATTACTGTCTACTGCAGTACTGGGTCAGTACATGCTACAAATGTGGCTGTTTATCAGTATGACTAAATTGTTTACATATCACTTAAACCTGACAGATATTAACTTAAGTAAATGGTTTTATTTTTTATATTATTTTTTTCACTATTTTCATGAAACAAGAAGTCTGGAGACAAGCACTGTGAAGGTTGTGTGTGGGCTCTTTCTGCTTCCCACTTACAAGTCTTGACATTCCTATGCTTGCAAATTGACTGCTCTTTCTCCAGACCTTAGTTTACAGTTTATGCAGAAAAATAGAGGAGATAGCGTACACAAGGCACATGGAAGATACTCCTTTTTTTTTTTTTTAACCTGGAAAGTACTAGATTTCTCAGAAGCTTCACCAGTAGACTTCTGCTTAGATATAATTGGCTAGGATGATGTTATATGACCACACATAGCCGCAAGGAAGCCTGAGGATTACCTTTCTTAGCCAGACACATTGCTGCTTTAAACAAAACTGGGTTTCTTATGGAAGAAGATAATAATGGTGTTGGGTATGCAGTGAGCTGTGAGCACCACACTTTGCATCCACAATATCTACTGTAGAATAGTAATAGCTGGGGAGCTCTTGGCTCATAATTTTAAACTAGTCAGTCAAGCAAAAGGTGTGAGTAAAGTATAGAGATATTTGTTCCTGGCCTCTATGAAATTGTTGCCTGTTTTGAAGGAGTAAAGAAAAGTCCAACCTCAGAAATATAATCTGTGTTTGTTTATTATGAAGCAACGACCTTTCTTACACCCTCTTTATTGGCAAACCTGTCTTTTCAGAATCAATGGGAAGAAAATTGTCTATAACCTTACTATCTAGAGTCCTAGACAAAGGAGGGTTTAGACTCTTCATGTAGAACTGCCATAAAAATATTTCAACCATTTTAAAATTAAAGGGACAAGGAAAGACTGAGGAATGCTAATAGACCAAAGGAGATCAATCCTGGATTGGATCCTCAAAGAGAAAAAGGAAGGTAGAAGGAAAACTATTGATATCCAAATGAAATCTGTGCTTTAGTGACTAGTAACATACAGAAGTTGGTTTCTTAGTTGTGACAAATATAACAAGGTAATGTGATATATTAACAATAAGGGAAACTGGGCGAGGGTTATATGGGAACCCTATACAGTAGGTCCTCATTAATGTCATTCACATGGTCTTAGAAACTGAGTTTAAGCAAAACAACCTAGCAAAAACAGTTTTATCATAGGCTAGTTGACATATTTTTTTATCACAAAACATTACCAAACTTCTAAACAAAGGCCAAAAAGCTTCTCATATTAATCACTGAAATAAATGTGAGCAATACATACATTTAGGAAAGATTGATAAAAGCAAGTCATATGGTTATTTTCCAACTGTTTATTCCAGTTCAGGGTCATGGATGACAGGAGCCTCTCTCAGTAGTTCAGGGCACAAGGCAGGATCTACCCTGGACAGGATGCCCTTCCATCAGAGGGCTGCTCACACACATCTACACTCACTCAGCCTGGGACAATGTAGACACACAAGTTAACCTAATATGCATATCTTTGGGATGTGGAGGACACTAGAGTCCCCAGAGAAAACCCATGCAGACATGAAGAGAATGTGAAAGCCACACAGACAGTGGCCCTGGCTAGAAATTGATTTTTTCCTATTAACATTATAACAAAATTATATATAAAGAAAAATGTTATTTGAGGACTTGCTGTATTGTCTTTCTAATTTTTCTGTAAATGGAAATTATTCCAACATAAAAAATTATCAAAATATTAAGGAAATGTTGGAGGAAAAAAAATGTTACATGGCAAACTAAACGTTACATTTAATTACTGCAGTTATAAGTAGTACCAATCAGATAAAAATGTACTGGTATGAGCCTAAGGTATTTTTACAGTTGGAATTTAAGCATGTCCAGAAGACCAATGGGAAAAAGACCCATCATAATTCTGTGTTTCATGATGGATGAGAATCCTATTAGGAATAACTTATATTTGGAGTAGAGATATCAAGCAAACGTGTTTCAAGGACTGAGGCCACTGTGAGACAGGAGGACTGGTTCTAAGTATCCTATATAGTAAAAGCCTAATATGAAAATTGTCCCCTTGACCAGAGTTTGGCTGCTTGACCAGTCACTATGATGCACACTGACCACCAGGGGGCAGATGCTCCAACCAATAGGTTAGCTTGCTGTGGGTGCTGGTGGACTGGACTAGAAAGTGAGGTGTGAGGTGAGAGCCCTCAGGAAGCTGCCAGGGTGTGGAGCAAGCCCCAGGTGGAGGCGGGTGGGGGCCAGGAGGGACCAGGTGGCACTATAGGCTGCTACATGTGATCTGAGAGCCATGGACTACACAGCCCTCCGCAGCCTTTGGTGTTCTCAGTGCATAATTTATAATCTTCAGAGCTGCTTCTTTTTATTTGTTAAGTTTCACTAACTACTCCAGGAGAGTGGGTAGCACCATTACGGGCGATGGGCCAGGTGTGCCTGCCTGAGGCCAAGGGGCAGCCTTGGGCTCTGGGGGATGCAGCAGAGAGCAGGGTGGGGCTGAGTCAGAGAAACCGAGTCCAAAACTTGAAAGGAAGCAGGAGGCAGTGAGGGGCTGAGGGTGACAGCTGTTCAGGGGCCTAGCCAAGCTGCTGGATGGGGACAGTCATCGAGCCTGGTGCCTCTCCCACAAGACAGGCTCCATGTCCCTCCCTCCTCCTCCCTGTGACCCATCACCCCAGCTCTCCTCCAAGGCCCTTCCTGGGCTTGCCTTGCACAGGTCTGCACCACCACACTGGCCTGCACAGCCCTGCCCTGCACTGCTTCACCCTCACCACTTTGCCTGCCCCACACAGCCCCACCTTGTCCCACCCTGCACAGCCTTTGGGGAGCTCCGCCCCCAGAGGAGAAAGGGGGAGGCTGCAGGCAGGAGGTTTCAGAAGGAGGGGCAGAGCAGGGCCCACCAAGTTAGATGGAGAGGAGGGAGGGAGAGACCCCACAGAACTGGGGACAGAGATGGGCGGGGAAGGTGGGCTGTGCGGAAGTGTCACCCTTGGTTGAAGTAGAAATCCTGACCCCATTTTAAAGGCCCCAGCAGAGTGTGTGTGTGTGAGGTGGGGGAGGAGGCAAAGACAAAAGAGGGTGTGAGGGGACTGGATGGATGGAGAGCAGAGATGTTTGGCTCATGACCTATTTATTTTTATTTTTATTAATATATTTTTATTGATTTCAGAGAGGAAGGCAGAGGGAGAGAGAGAATCAATCTGCTGCCTCCTGCACGCCCTCTACTAGGAATTGAGCCCACAACCCAGGGATGTGCCCTTAACTGGAATCAAATCCAGGAACCTTCAGTCCACAGGCCATGGTTCTATCCACTGAGCAAAACCATCTAGGGCAGCCGTGGGCAAACTATGGCCCACGGGCCGGATGCGGCCCATTTGAAATGAATAAAACTATTGAAAAAAAAAGGCCTTACCCTTTTATGTAATGATGTTTACTTTGAATTTATATTAGTTCACACAAACACCCCATCCATGCTTTTGTTCCGGCCCTCCGGTCCAGTTTAAGAACCCATTGTTGCCCTCGAGTCAAAAAGTTTGCCCACCCCTGATCTAGGGCAACCCATTGCCTATTTAAAACCCCTGTAGTAGGCTGAGCAGGGGTCTTACCATGATGGTGTTACCTGATAATGAGGGTGTCTCTCCTTATGTTGGGGTAATCAGAACTGCAGGGAAGTAAAGGCACACCCATGGAGCCTGCAAAGAGTTTTCATGCACATGATGCAATTTACTTTGTGTGGCAGCTGAAGAGGGTGAGCAGAACCTTGGAAGGACATGAGGTCTCCAAGACCAGGGGATGGAGGGAAAGCGCATGCCGAGCATTCTGCACTGTGAGTTACAATCCTATATAATGAGAGGGATATGCTAATTAGCCTGGATATGCTAATTAGTCACGACCAGTATGCAAATTGGCCATCACTCCAACACAATAATAAGAGAAGGATATGCTAATTAGTCATGACAAGTATGCAAATTGACCATCACTCCACACAAGATGGCCACCCCCATGTGGTCAAAGATGGCTGCCACAAGATAGCCAACAGGGGAGGGCAGTTGGGGGGGACCAGGACTGCAGGGGAGGGCAGTTAGGGGTGACCGGGCTAGCAGGGGAGGGCCTCTGTGGGGGACCAGGCCTGCAGGGGAGGGCAGTTGGGGATGACTAGGCCTGAAGGGGAGAGTAATTAGGGGGGGGACCAGGATTGCAGGGGAGGGCAGTTAGGGGTGACCTGGCCGGCAGGGAAGGGCCATTGTGGGGGACCAGGCTGGCAGGACAGAGCCATTGGGGGCAATTGGGCTGGCAGGGGAACAGTGGCATCAATCAGGCCGGCAGGGGAGTGGTTAGGGGGTGATCAGGCTGGCAGGCAGAAGTGGTTAAGGGCAACCAGGTAGGCAGGCAGGTGAGCAGTTGGGAGCCAGCAGTCCTGGATTGTGAGAGGGATGTCCAACTGCCCATTGTGACCTGATCCCTGTGGGTCCAAGTTTAGAGAGGGTGCCAGCTGGGCTGAGGGATACCCCTCCCACAGTGCACGAATTATGTGCACCAGGCCTCTAGTCTATATATATAAAAGCCTAATATGCTAAGTGTCCAACCAAGCAGTCAATCAATCAGTTATTGTGATGTGCACTGACCACCAGATGTCAGATTCTCTGACCAGTTGGTTAGCTTGCTGCTGGGGTCGGGCCGATCGAGACTGGGTGAGAGAGGGCCGGACACACCCTGGAGCACTGCCGTGGTCCCTCCCCAGCCAACAGCCCTGATCGGACCCGATCGGGACTGGGCAAGAAGTCCCTGATCGGCCCCGATCACCGGCCAGGTGGAGGAACCCCACCCATGCATGAATTTCATGCAATGGGCCCCTAGTCTAAAATAATAAAATAGAAACATGCAAATTGGCATCACTCCACTATGCCCACCAGCCAATAAGAGCGAGTATGCAAATTAACCCATCAAAGATGGTGGTTAATTTGCATACTCAGGCATGGAGTGAAGATGAGGACTGAAGAGGCTTGGCTTCTCTGCTGCAGCTGCAGCGGAGAAGCCAAGCCTTGCTGCGGCCACAGCAGAGAAGCCAAGTCTCGCTGTGGCTGGACCAAAGGCTTGGGTCCCAGGTGCCGGAGGAAAACCAGTGCCAGCAGCCAGGGGAAGGAAGGTCTATTGCGCAAATCTTCATGCAACGGGCTTCTAGTCTATATATATATAAAAGGTTAATATGCAAATTGTCCTCTCAGGAGTTCAACTGGGAGACCAGGAGTTCAATTGCTTGCTATGATGTGTGCTGACCAGCAGGGGGTGGTGTAGAATGAAGAAAAGCGCTGTCAGGCAGCCAGCAGCTGGGGAAGGAAGGCCCCGGCCAGCAGCCAGAATGCCCTGATCACCGGCCAGACCTAGGGACCCTACCTGAGCACAAATTTCATCCACTGGGCTTCTAGTAGTGTGATATCAGTCATTCAGATTGTGCCTTGGCACTGAAACCTCTGAAATCATACCAGAATTCTAGATATAAGGGAAGTAGTAAAAGAGCTCATAAAGCTGTACTCCTGAAGATATAACGTATCAACTGCAGTGGGCCCAGGATTTTCTCTGAGGAACAAATAACATGCTATCTCTTTCAGCAGTGACAAGAGTGCACATCTTCAATTTGCTCTTAACAGGACCTTCAGCAATGGACCTGAGCATCAGTGGTTTATTTGGAATGCAGAGGTATTAGCAAAGATGCTTCCAGTTGGCAGTGGTAGCTTAGATTTAGTGATAGGAGATATCAGTGCAGGTGAAGGGGAAATATAAAATGCCACAGGAGTCAAGAAGGCTGATACAAGGAGAACATATGAAGCACAGCTAGGGGACTGACCAGAAGTATTTTTGAGAAATGGAAGAAGCCAACACTTTCTCAGAATTGTACAGGAGCACGATCAGAGAAATACATGGTCAGGTGAGGATTAATGTGCAAGTTGATAGGTGTTCTAGGAAGAGAAAAAGAAACAGGTTAATGAGAATACAGAGTAAAGAAATGATAGAAGAAAGAAAAGACTCTGTAGATTGAAGGAGGTCACCAGGTTCCCCAATGAGGTGGTAGGAAGAGTTGCCAAGTTGAGATGGGCTTTCCAGGACATCAGAATACCAGAGGATGAAGTACTGCCCAGGAACAACAAAGCACTAACTCTGCTCTCTGCCCTGACTGTTACCAAGTTCCCTTCAAGAACTAGGAGAGCTCAATATTTGTGAACATTGTCTTTGTGGAAAGCACCCAGATTATTCTGATTGTCCAGAAGGTGATGTGTGTTTGAGAATAAAAGGTCAGTGTTGTAGCAACAATTCAGTTACTTTATTTGGCATTCCCTCATAGGTTGGACAGTCTGTTTGATGCTTCTGTGACTCTTGTTCTATTTTTGTTCATCAGGTTATGTTGTTCATTATATTCCACAAATGCGTGAGATCATGTGATATTTATCTTTCTCTGACTGGCTTACTTTGCTTAGCATAATGCTCTCCATGTCTATCCATGCTGTTGCAAATGGTAAGAATTTTTTCTTTTTACAACAGCATAGTATTCCATTGTGTAGATGTACCACAGTTTTCTAATCCACTCATCTGCTGATGGGCAGTTAGGCTGTTTCCAAATCTTAGCTGTTATAAATTGTGCTGCTAGGAACATAAGGGTGCTTATATCCTTTCTGATTGGTGTTTATGTTTTCTTGGGATATATTCCTAGAAGAGGGATTACTGGGTCAAATGGAAGTTTTATTTTTAATTTTTTTTCAGGAAATGCCATACTGTTTTTCACAGTGGCTGCACCAGTCTGTATTTTCACCAGCTGTGCAAGAGGGTTCCTTTTTCTCTGCATCCTTTCCAGCTCTTGTCGTTTGTTGATTTGTTGAAGATAGCCATTCTGACAGGTGTGAAATGATGTCTCATTGTCATTTTGATTTGCATCTCTTGGATGATTAGTGACTTTGAGCATGTTTTCATGTTTCTTGGCCTTCTGTATATCTTCTTTCGAAAAATGTCTATTTAGGTCCTTTGCCTATTTTTTAATTGGATTGTTTATCTTCCCTTTGTTAAGTTGTATGCATTCCCTGTAAATGTTGGAGATTAAACCCTTAATGGGGATAACATTGGCAAATATGTTCTCCAATGCATTGGGCTTTCTTGTTGTTTTGTTGATAGTTTCTTTTGCTGTGCGGAAGCTTTTTGTTTTGATGTAGTCCCATTTGTTTATTTTATCTTTAGTTTCCATTGACCTAGGAGTTGTATTGGTGAAGATATTACTGTTGCATATGTCTGAGATTTTGCTGCCTGTGGATTCTTCTAAGATTTTTATGGTTTCCCATCTTATGTTTAAGTCCTTTATCCATTTTGAGTTTATTTTTGTGTATGGCCTAGTTTCATTTTTTTGCACGTATCTGTCCAATTTTCCCAACACTATTGACTAAAGAGACTGCCTTGACTTCATTGTATGCTCTTGCCTCCTTTGTCAAATATTAATTGAACATAATGGCTATGGTCAATTTCTGGGTTCTCTGTTCAGTTCCATTGATCTATATGTGTTCTTTTGCCAGTACCAGGCAGTTTTGAGCATAGTGGCTTTGTATTATAGCTTGATATCTGGTATTGTGATCCCTCCAACTTTCTTCTTCTTTCTCAGGATTGCTGTGACTATACAGTGTCTTCTTTTATTCGAGATCAATTTTTGGAGAGTTTGTTCTATGTCTGTGAAATATGCCCTTGGCATTTTAAGGGGCATTGCATTGAATCTATAAATTGCTTTGGGTAGTATGGACATTTTAATGATGTTGATTCTTCCAATCCAAGAACACGGTATATTCTTCCATTTGTTTATGTCTTCCTCTATCTCTTTTTCAATGTCCTGTAGTTTTCCAAATACAGGTCTTTTACCACCTTAGTTAAGTTTATTCTTAGGTATCCTAATTTTTTTTTGGTGTAGTGGTAAATGGGATTTTTTTTTTTTTAGTTTCTCTTTCTGTGAGTTTATTATTGGTGTATAAAAAAGCCATAGATTTCTGGGTGTTAATTTTGTATCCTGCTACATTGCCAAATTCATTTATTAAGTCTAATAGTTTTTTTGATGAAGTCTTTGGGGTTTTCTATATACAATATCATGTCATCTGCTAGTAATGACAATTGTACTTCTTCTTTTCCAATTTGAATGCCTTTTATTCCTTCTTCTTGCCTGATCTCTATGGCTAGCACTTCCAATAGTATGTTGAATAGGAGTAGTGAAAGTGGGCATCCCTGTCTTGTTCCTATTCTTAGGAGAAATGGTTTTAGTTTTTGCCGATTGAGTATGATGTTGGCTGTTGGTTGGTCATATAAGGCTTATATTATGTTGAGGTATGATCCCTCTATTCCCACTTTGCTGAGAGTGTTTATCAAGAAAGGGTGTTGGATTTTTTCAAATGCTTTTTTTTTGCATCAATTGATATGATTATGTGATTTTTGTCTCTTAATTGTTTATGTGATGTATCACATTTATGGATTTGCGGATACTGTACCAGCCTTGCTTCCCTGGAATAAATCCCACTTGGTCATAGTGTGTGATCTTTCTAATTTAATGCTAGATCTGATTTGGTAGAATTTTGTTGAGGACTTTAGCATCTATGTTTATCAGGTATATTGGCCTTTAATTCTCTTTATTCGTAGTGTCTTTATCTGGTGTTGGAATTAGGGTAATGTTGGCTTCATAGAAAGAGCTTGGAAGTACACCTTCCTGTTGATTTTTTTTGGAATAGTCTGAGGAGGATAGGTTTTAGTTCTTCTTTGAATGTTTGGTAAAACTCCCCTGTAAAGCCATCTGGACCAGTTCTTTTGTTTGCTATAAGAGTTTTGATGAGTGCTTCAATTTCATTGGTAGTTAATTGGCCTATTCAGGTTTTTTTTATTTTTCCTGATTGAGGTTTGGAAGCTTGTATTTTTCTAAGAATATGTCCATTTCATCTAGATTGTCCATTTTTTGGGAGTAACGTTGTTTTTAGTATTTTTTTTCCTTACAATCCTTTGTATTTCCGTGGAGTCTGCTGTTACTTCAACTGTTTCATTTCTGATTTTGTTTATTTGGGCCCTCTCTCCTTGTTTCTTGGTGAGCCTGGCTAGCATTTCATCAATTCTATTTATCCTTTCAAATGACCAACTCTTAGTTTTATTGATCTTTTACATTGCTTTTTTTTTTTTTTTTTTTTTGGTCTCTATGTTGTTTATTTCTGCTCTGATCTTTATTATTTCCTTCCTTCTGCTTACTCTGGGCTTTTTTTTTCTCTCTCTTTCTAATTCTTTAAGTAGTGTGGTTAGGTCATTTATTACCATTGTTTATTGTTTTTTGAGGTAGGCCTGTCGAGCTTTGAACTTCCCTCTCAGGACTGCTTTCATTGTGTCCCATAGATTTTTTAATGTTGTATTCTCATTGTTGTTTGTTACCAGGATGATTTTTATTTCTTCTTTCATCTCCTTGGTAACCCAATTATTGTTTAATAGCATGCTATTTAGCCTCCAAGTGTTTAATTTTTTTCATTGTTTTTATTGTAGTTGATTTATAATTTTCTGCCATTGTGATCTGAGAAGATGCTTGATATGATTTCTATCTTCTTGAATGTGAAGAGACTTTGTCTGTGTCCCAATATGTGGTCTATCTTTGAAAATGTCCCTTGTGCACTTGAGAAGAATGTATATTCTGATGCTTTGGGGTAAAATGTTCTGAAGATGTCAATTCCATCTGATCTAGTGAGTCATTTAGGATTGCTGTGTCTTTGCTGATCTTTTGTGGCATCAATAGGGTAATAAAGTCCCCTACTATAATTGTATTGCTGTAAATCTCACCTTTGATATCTTGTAGAAGTTTTTAATATGTATTTGGGTGCTCCTGTATTGGGTGTATTTATGTTTACCAGAGTTATATTGTCTTATTGAATTGTTCCCTTTAGTATTATGAAGTGGCCCTCCTTATCTCTTGTTATGACCTTCACTTTGAGGTCTATTTTGTTAGATATAATATTGCTACCCAAGCTTTTTTTTTTTCATTTCCATTTACCTGAAAATTTTTTTCCATCCCTTCACTATCAGTCTGTGTATGTCCTTTGTTTTGAAGTGGGTCTCTTATAGAGAGCAAATATATGGGTAATGTTTTTGTATCCATTCAGCTACTCTATGTCTTTTGAGTGGAGCATTTAATCCTTTTATGTTTATGATTATTATTGATAGGCATTGACAGCTTGGTGGAAATAAACTCCCTTAGCCCTTTTTTTTTGTCTGTGAAGCTCCTGATTTCACCTTAAATTTTGAATTATAGCCTTACTGTGTATAGTGTTCTTGGATTCAGTCTCTTGCTTTCCATCACTTTGCATATTTTATTCCATTCCTTTCTGGCCTGAGGTGTTTCTGTTGACAAATCAATTGATATTCTAATGGTAGATCCATTGTAGGTAACTTTCTGTCTCTCTCTGGCATCCTTTAAGATTCTTACTTTGTCGTTGTTTGCTAGTTTTATTATGATGTGTCTTGGTGTCAGTCTTTTTGGGTACATTTTGTTTGGGACTCTGTGTGCTTCTTGTACTTGTGTGGCTTTTTTCTTCCCAACATCAGGGAAGTTTTCTGTCATTATTTCTTCAAACAAGTTTTCTATTCTATGCTCTGCTTCCTCTCCCCTGGCACCCCTATTATGTGGATGTTGTTTTGTTTCATATTATCCCAAAGCTCTCTTAGGCTCTCCTCCTGCTTTTTAATTTTTTTTCCAGTTGCTGCTCTCCTTGGATGTTTTTTTGTACCTTGTCTTCCAGATCACTGATGCAGTCCTCAGCTTCTTCTAGTCTATTGTTGATGCTTTCTATTGTGTTCTTTATTGCAGCGATGTCATTCTTTTTAAAAAATATTTTATTGATTTTTTACAGAGAGGAAGGGAGAGGGATAGAGAGTTAGAAACATTGATGAGAAACATCGATCAGCTTCCTCCTGTACACTCCCCACTAAGGATGTGCCCACGACCAAGGTACATGCCCTTGACCAGAATCAAAACTAGGACCCTTGAGTCTGCAGGCCGATGCTCTGTCAACTGAGCCAAACCGATTATGGCAGCGATTTCATTCTTAATTTTTTCTTGGTTCTTCTTCATTTTCCTCTTTATTCTTACAAATGTTGTTGAATTTGTCTTCCATCCTTTTCATCATTTTTATAAGCATTACTATGATTCTTTCTCTGACAAATTGCTTGCCTCCATTTTGTTTCCTTCCTTTTCTGGTGATACCTCCTGTGCTTTCATTTGTTGTTGTTGTTGTCTTCCCATTTTTGCTGTTTCTTTGTGATTGTTTCTATGTATTAGATCAAACTTCTATGTCACCCAGATTTTCTTGAGTTTGTCTTATATAGTAGATGTTTTGTGGGATCCAGTGGTGTAGTCTCTCAGGTCTTCTGGGCTGGGTATTCTAGGTATTCCCCCTACTTGGAATATTTGTGTTCTCTTGGTGTAGTTGGGTCTTGAGTATTATTGGTCCATTTGTGGATGGAGTCTCCTCTCAGGGAGGAGGGTAGGTGGCTTACTATCTATCACATTGTTTGGGTATGTGGCTTACTATATATCACATTGACTGCACAGTACAAAATACAAAACATAAATATACTCATGACACCAATAACCCCAATAAAAGTGGCCAAGAGAGAAAAGAAAATTAGGAGAGGAGAGAGAGTAAAAATTATATTGAGAAAAGGAAAAAGGGTAAGAGAGAAAAGAAAAAGAAGAAGAAAGGAGCAGACAAAATATACATATATGGGGAGAAAACTCCATGAAACAAATAAACCAAAAAATGCAACAGCAAACACCTGGATAAAAAGGGGAGGGTGGATCAGAATCTGTAGAGGCAGAGCTTATATCCAGAAAGTAAAGGGAAGGAATTGAATGAATAGGGGAATGACCATGGTTCAGTATAGTGGAGGTTGAAAGAGAATAAGTGGATAAGAAGAAGTATTAAAAAACAAAATAATCAATAAATTTAAAAATAATTATTTAATTAATCTATCTATATATTCATCTATTTTTGGAAAAGGAAAATAAAGGAGAGAGCATATAAGCTTGAGTTTAGTGAGTGAAACTAAGCAATTAGGAGAATAAGAGAGCAAGAAAGAAGAGGAAAAACAAAAGCCTAAAAAATTGTCTAGCAAAGAAAGAGAAAAGAGAAGGGTGCATGGACTTGGAGCAAGAGAGAGGAAATTAGACATATGAGTAAGCCAACAAAGACTACAATAATAATAACATGTCAATAAATCAGATAAAGAAGATCAATTTTTAACAAGGGATAAACAGAATGGAGAGAGAAAAACTAAAGCAGGGACAGGAGAAGAGAAACAGGATGAAAAAGGGAGAAGTGAGAAAGAAAAGGATGGAAAAAAGAAAAATTAAGATAAAATAAAGTAATGATATGAAAATAAAAATAGGATGAAGAAAAAAATAATACAAAAAATAAAAGGTAAAAAAAGGAAAAACCTTTTTTAAAGTAAAGTATAAAAAATAAAAAAGTGAAGTGGCATGTGCTTCAGCCAAGTTTTAATGTCCCCTGGGGGCTGGTTTAAGACCCCTCTCTACTGTTCTGTCTGCCACTTCTCAGTTTCCTGTTAGATAGTCTGCATCGTGTTGCAGTCCCCAGCAATCCACCACTTTTCTGTGTCTATCTCCTCAGCCTTGGTTGCAGGCAGGTGGGACCAATCTGCCTGCTTTGTCTGCTTGCTTTTAGTCTTATTTACACAACACATCTATTTCTTACATTGGCTTTAGGTGGGGGTGTTTCCGGGATCAAACAGCCCCCAACCCAGTCCCCCTGGTCTCCCTGAGGCTATTCAGATTCCTTCTTTCCTCTGTAGCTGCACAAGTTGCCCTGTGGGGTGCTGCTGGGAGGGGCTGGCTCTTCAGGAGAAAAATGGCTCCTTATGGTTGGAGTGTCTGGAATGTCCCAGTGCTGGATTCCTGGTCACCTCTCCCTGTCCTGCTCCTCTCCACAACCTCTCCACAGCCTCCACAAATCTGCACCTCCACCTGCATCACAGCATCAATGAGTATTTGTAATTGAAAGGTCCTATGAACTGGGTTTAGCGAATAAAAGCAGGGAAAATATAAAGGCAAAAGAACCATGCCACTGTGAGTTTCTCTCCCCTGTACCATTTGGCTCTGGCCATTCTTTGGGCTGCCTTTCTGGGCACAGCCTCTCATGGCCATGGACTTAGAACTAGATTCCCAAACTGTCAGTGGCCCTGTGGACCCCTTTCCAGTTAAGTGTTACGTGTGTCCCCAAGGGACGCAAACTTGGTGCAGTTCAGGTTCCTTCTGACCTTCTAGTCCTGGTGGTCATGTGTCTCTCTCTCTCCAGCCCAGATCCCTGATCCTACTGTTCTCCAGGCATACTCTGTCCTTTCCAGCCATGGATTGTCTAACCAGCTGTGTTTAATTCACAAATTCTGGGTGGATGTTATTTGATTTATTTGTTCCTTATATCTGCTCCATGAGAAGGTTCAGGACATGTCCGCCTATTCAGCCTCCATTTTTAACTCCACAGGTATGTACTCTTGGCCAGACTTGAACCTGTGACCCTTCAGTCAGTGGGACAATGCTCCAACCACTGGACAAAAACAGCTAGAGTAGTTCTTAGCTTTTTCTGACTGACTTATTTCACTTAGCATAATGTTCTCAAGGTCCACCCATTTTGCTGCAAATGGCACTATTTCATCCTTTCTTATGGCTGAGTAGTATTTCATTGTGTATATGTACCACATCTTCTTTTCCAGTACTCTGTTTCAGTTCATTTTGGTTGTTTCCATGTCTTGGTCACCACAAATAATGCTGCAGTTAACATAGGGGTGCATATATCTTTGTGAATACATGATTTCATGATATATACCCAGGAGAGGGATTGCTGGATCATATGGTAGCTCTGCTCTTAATTTTTTCAGGAATCCCAATATTGCTTTCCGTAGTGGTTGTATCAATCTACATTCCCACCAGCAGTGAATGAGGATTCCTCTTTTTCCACAACCTCTCCAACACTTGTTATTGTTTGATAATGACCATTCTATTGTTATTATTGTTGATAATGGCCACTCTAATGGATGTGAGGTGGTATCTCATTGTAGTTTTGTTTTGCATTTCCCTCTTAAAGCAGCCTGGGAAAACAAGGAAGTGACCTACAAAGGAAAACCCATCAGAATTTCATCTGACTTCTCAGCAGAAACTCTACAAGCCAAGAGATTGGATCCAAATATTCAAATGTCTGAAAGAGAGAAATTACTAGCCATGAATAATATATCCAGCAAAATTATCCTTTAAATATGAAGGGGAAATAAAGACGTTCCCAGATATACAGAAGCTGAAGAATTTTATCACCAGAAAACCTCCATTGCAGGACATACTCAAGGGAGTTATTCTACCTGAAACAAAGAACATAATGTCACAGTACTACAAAAACTTACAGCATAAACAAGGATAATCTGTGACAGCAAAAATATAAATCTTTGTTTTAAATATCTTTCCCTGAAAAAGTGACTAAGATACGTTGAGGAAATTGTCTTCAAGTTAAAGTTTTTGTTTGAAGTAATTCTTTTAAAATATGTGCTAAGCCGTTGCCCTTTAAAGGCAGTTGGAATCTTTGAGCTCTGTGATTTATGTAAGTGAATTCTTTTTTTTTTTGTTAACCAATGGTCAGAGGATAAGGATTTAGAAAGAATTTTCTACATGGAATGTGATCCTCTTTTTAAAAAAAGTATATGTAAATGAGACATGCAACTTGCATTGATTTATTATACAAAAAAAATTCTGTTTGACATTTTACTTAAAAATGAATGAGGGTATGCAGACATTTTGGGCAAGTAGATCAAACAGTGTTTGGACTTTTAATGAGTCTGAGCAGTTTGTCTCTATATTTCAGCATTTCCATGATGATCTATGTTCTGCAAGTGTACTGAACTGAAATAGACTTGAGACAATTTACCTAAAGGATTAAAATAAGTATAACTTTTAAAAGTTAAGTACTTTATTTTACTTTAAACATGATTTTCTTTAAGGGAGAAGATGATCTTGCTAGAGTGGAATACAACTGAGTTGGGGGAAGGGAGCAGTTATTGTCAGTAAACCCAGAGAGTTATTGAATAGTTCTTTCCAAGGTTAGAAGTCTTGGGGAAAGAATAGTTTGTTTGCTTTGCTTTTCTTTCCTTCCCTTAGATACAGTGGTTCTCAACCTTCCTAATGCCATGACCCTTTAATACAGTTCCTCATGTTGTGGTGACCCCCAACCATAAAATTATTTTCATTGCTACTTCATAACTGTAATTTTGCTACTGTTATGAATCGTAATGTAAATATCTGATACGCTATATGTGTTTTCCGATGGTCGCAACCCACAAGTTGAGAACCGCTGCCTTAGAATGTTTTAAAATATTGGTTTGAGGCTGAGGTATCTGAGCTGGTAAATACAAAATTTGGACCCTCCCTTTAATAAATATTGGGGTAATGAAGATTGTAATAAATGGGAGGACGGTATTGGACAGGATGGAAATCTATATGTTCACAGTGTAATAGTGGTTCTGACATTGGGCATACAGGAGAGGAGAGACTTGGTAGGGGGAGGAAATCCAGCAAGACATCCCAGAGAACTTCCACCTCTCCACCCTGCCACTTCACGGTGGGTTCCTCCTCCTGCATGCACAGCCAGAGCCAGCCAAAGTGAAAGATGTCATGAGTCAGACCGACAAAGTAAGTCAAACAATACCTGGTGAAAGAGAAGCTGCACTCCTCAACTCAAGGGCTCAGAGAAGATTCTGAACACAGGCACAGGGAAGATGTAGAATTAGGGGAAAAAAAAACTTTTCAGAAAACTGAACTCTGGGAAGACAAACTTGACTGAGCCCTGCCCTTATGCCAGATTGCTGTTGAAACAGGTGCTGATCGGGCATGCAAAATGAGAACTATTAGTATTACCAGCCCTTGGAAAAGAAAAAAGGGTTAATCTAAAGAAGTTTAACTCCTGAAAAATACATTTCTGGCCCTGGTATCAACCAGGAATTTCAGTCCCTGGTTGACCTGTTAATGATTCTGGCAAAACCATATCCCATACTTGAGTCTCCTAGGGATTTGTATTTATTAGGCTATTTGGAAGGAATGGACTTTATGTTTTATCACTGTGTTGATCATGAGATAACCACAGAGTTTAAAATTGGATTGTTTCTTCTGGTTTTTATTATTGAAGTGTAGTTTACATAAACTACAATGTACTCTTTTGAGTATATGTGTTTTGACAAATGATAACAGTTGTATAAACACAACCTCTCTCACTCATAACCAGTTCCTCAAAACCACTCTGATCTGGTTTCTTTTCCTAGGGTTTTACCCTTTCCAGAATGTCATATTAACATGATCATACAATATGTAGCCTTTTAAGTCTGATTTTTTATACTTAGCAAAATGCACTTGAAATTCATCTATGTTGTTGCATGTATTAGTAGTTTATTACTTTATATTGCTGAGTAGTAGTAAATTATGTGCATATGTACCCCTGCCACAGTTTGTTTACCCATTTGCCATTTGGAAGCCATTTAGGTGGTTTCCTGTTTGGGAAGATTATAAGTAAACCTGGTGTAAACATTTGCATGGAGATATTTGTGTGAATGCAAGTTTTTGTTTTTCTCAAGTAAGTGCCCAGGAATGGAATTGCTGGATCATATAGTAAGTATGTACTTAACTTTACAATAAATTGCCAATGTATTTTTGAAAGTTCCTATACTAGTTTGCATTCCCACCAGTAATCTGTGTTGCTAAGCATTTTTGCCAGGACTGGTATTGGTATGTTTATTTTAAAAAGCCGTTCTTATAGGTGTATAGTGATATCATACATTTTGTTTTTAATCTGTACTTCCCTGGTGAGTAGTCACATTGAGTTCATGTGCTTATTATATACTTTTATATCTTTTTTGGTAAACTGCCCAAAAAATTTTTGCCAATTTTTAAGATATATTGTTGGTTTCTTTTATTATTCTGAATATATAACCTTTGTTAGATATGTGTTTTGCAAATGTTTTCTCTCAGTCTGTAGCTTGTCTTTTTATTATTTTAATATGTCTCTTGAAGAGCAGTGGTTTTTAATTTTGATGATGTTAAACATTTTTTTTTTTTATAGATTGTGCTTGCGTGTCCTACCTAAAAAATTTTTGCTTACACCAAGGTGGCAAAACTTTTATATTATCATTTAGAGGTTTTATAGTTTTAGCTCTTAGATTTAGGTCTATTATCCACTTCAATTTAACTTTTATATAAACTGGCCCATATGGGTTCAGTTTCAATTTGTTTTTGAATGGATATCATGTTGTTCTAGCACCAAATGTAGGGGTTAGTCTGAAAGATGGGAGGTGCGAGCAAATAAAGGCCTTTCAAAGATGGAGAGAAGAAGGTAGAGAAAAAGTATTCTAAATATTTAATCTTACTGGCATGGGGGAAATGGGGAAGGAAATGTGCATTTTTATAGAGGTAACATTTGCTATTTTATTTTAAATACATAGTAAAGAAATATCTATATTAGAAGAAAGGAAAATAGCAAACAGCAATACAAAATAGTAAGTATATTGCCCAGCTGGCATGGCTCAGTGGTTGAGCATTGATCTATGAACCAGGAGGTCACGGTTGATTCCTGGTCAGGGCACATGCCTGGGTTCTGGGCTCAGTCCCCAGTGGGGGGCGTACTGGAGGCTGATCAACGACTCTCTCTCTCTCTCTCTCTCTCTCTCTCTCTCTCTCTCTCTCTCTCTCTCCTCTCCCATAATCTCTGAAATCAATAAAAATATATTTTTAAAAATAGTAAATGTAAAGGAAGATGCAAAACAAAATCAAGCACATCAAACTATATATCATATATATTTGAATGAACTGTTTTCTTACATTAAAATATAGAGACTGTTAAATAGATTAAAAGTACTCTTAAATAAAGTGATAAAAAGATTGGAATTAAGGAATTGGCAAAAAAATATTACTAGGCAAATACAGATTAAAAAGAATGGATGAGGAATTCAAAGTCAAAAGCATCAATGAGGACAAAAAAGTACTTACATGATTATAACAAGCAAGGCACAACAACCATAAACACAAACCTATATGCAGTAAACAATATAGCAGCTAAATTCATACAGTAGGTTTGGTCATTGATCTATAAATAGAAATCACTGGGTGGGCGTTCCAGACTTTTAAAAGATGGCTGACTCTGGTGCCCCTTCCATTTCTCTCTCCTCTCTAGAACTTTGGATGTGATGGCTGAAACTGCAACAGCTATCTTTTGGGCATTATGCAACTTTGAGGATGGAAGATGGAACTCAAAAATAGAATGCAGAAATATGAAAGGAACCTAGCACTTTGGTACATTAATAATATCATAGGGTTGCCAGTCACTATTGCAAAATTTACTTTTTTGTGTGAGAAAAAAATAAACCTTTGTCATGTTTAAATTATTGTTGTATTAATTCTCTTTCTAGTAGTTGACCACAATTCCTGTCTGATACATAGAATAATTGAATAACAATAAATAGACTTGAGTTAATAGCTATGTGTGGACTGGTAAGCATACTATTTTGTGGAGATAAAGTGGGAAACAATGGACGATTTAATACTATCAATCATGAGTTGGTTCAAAAAGAAAGTTAAAACCAATTTTTTTGTTGTTGTTAATCCTCACTTGTGGATATCTTTCCCATTGATTTTATTTTTAAAGAGAGTGGAAGGGAGGGAGGAAGTGGGGAGAGAGAGGAAAAAAAAATCAATGTGAGAGGGCCACATAGATTGATTGCTTCCTGCATGGTCCCCAATAGGAGCCAGAGAGCAAACCTGCAACCAAGGTACATTGCCTATGATGGGGAATCAAACCTGCGGCACTTCACTGCTTGGGCTGGCACTCTAACCACTGAGCATATCAGCCAAGACTTGAAACTCAATTTTAAAAGTAGATCCTTTACAGATTATATTCACTGATCCACTTTAAATAAAATATGACTTAAATAATATAAAGTTGATTCTTATGTCCTTAGATATTAAAAACACATTTCTAAATAATCTCTGTATAAAAGAAAAAGAAAAATTGAAAACTACTTAGAAAACAATGAAAGTAAATCATATTAAAATATCCATGGCCTTCAATATCTTCATTGTGTTTTTTTTTTAAAGGATGATGAAAAACAACGAAGCTAAGTACTCACCTAAAAATATTAGAGAAAGAACAAGGAAAGAAACTGGAAGGAGTTATGAAAACACAATTAAGAAAAATAAAAATAAAATTTCATAAATTAGGAAACAAAAATAGTAGTAGATAGGATAAAAATTCAAAACCTTGTACCTAGGAAATAGCTATAAATTAGATAAACCCTTTGCTAGACTGATCAAGGAAAAACAGTAGAAAAAAACCAAAATTGGTAAAATTCATAAGCAGAAAGGAAACATAAATTCATATGTAACATCTAGAGATCAAATTATGTCAGTATTGTATACATGTATTTGGCTGTAAATTGGAAAACATAGAGGGATTGCTAATTGCTTTTTAGTATATGATGACCAAAATTGACCAAAGTAGAATTGGAAAACTTGAAAAGATCAATTTCATAGAAGAGATTGGAAATGTGATTTAAGCTGTGCCATGCTAAAATCCAACAGAGAATGTTGGATAAATATCATAAACATTATCTCAGAAGCATATAAGAGCTCAAAAGAAAATAAGGGCAATTCTTAGGGAATAAAACAAATGTAGCTGAAAACCAGCGGGGTAAACTGGAGTTGGGGATGAAGCTTTTCACCATGCTTGCCAATCTCAATAACAAAGGATTTAGAATACAATAATTCTGGCAGGACAGGAGATAAACCCATGGGACTGCAGATTGTGGACAGTTGTTAACTAAGACACCCACATAAAGTTGAGGCACTCAAAATGAAAAGTGAACTAGAAAAATTTCATTTTCCAGGAAATGGGAGAACAAGAAAATGTGTTTGCTTCATCTAGGGCTTTGGATGGTGAATATACCTTTGTAGTTCTTCCCTCTTCCATCTGCAAGCCTTCCCCCAATGGTAGCTATTATCCTGAATTTTGTGTTTGTTTTTACATTAATCTCTGCTTATTTTGAGCTTTCTAGAAATGAAATACTGCCCTAGCCAGTTTGGCTCAGTGGATAGAGTGTCAGCCTGTGGACTGAAGGGTCCTGGGTTCAATTCTGGTCAAGGGCACATGTCCTAGTTGTGGTCTCGACCCCCAGTAGGGGGCATGTAGGAGGCAGCCGATCAATGATTCTCTCTCATCATTGATGTTTCCATCTCTCCTCCCTTCCTCTCTGAAATCAATAAAAATACATAAAAGATAAAAGTAAAAATAAAATACTAAGGTAGTCTTGTCACTTGCTTTTCCCTCCACTCAGTATGGATTTAAAGATTCATTCATGTTATTGCATGTAGTTACAGTGAATTAATTTTTTTGCTGTATATTATTTCATTATCTTAATTTATCACCATTTGTCTATATTCACCTGTTGGACATTTGATTTTTTTCATTTTTATTTTTTGCTGTAAACTGTGTAGGTATGAGTTTGATGCACGTATGCAAGGATATATATATATCCTAGGAGTGGTTAGCATATGTCAATGTTAAACTTTATAAAATAGTGCCAATTTGTTTTGAAAAGTGTTTATACTGTTTCTACTCATACCAGTAGTTCCCAGTGACTTGCATCCTGACAAATATTTGATGATATCATATTTCTTAATTTGTGACAAACTAGTAGATATGAGATTCTGGTATAATATATATTTCTCTGATAATTAATGTGGCTGAACATCTTTTTACATGGTTTTGTGCCACTCATTTTTCTTCTGTGTAATGTCTGTTCATGTCTTTGGTCCAGTTTTCTGTTTAATTTTCTTTTCTTATTTATTTGTAATATTTATGTATGTATTCTAGATATTTTGTCAGGCATATTTGATGCATATACCTTCTTCTTGTTTATCACATATCTTCTCACTTTTTTTTTTATCCTCACCTGAGGATATTTTTCCATTGATTTTTAGAGAGAGTAGAAAAGAGAGGGAAAGACAGAGAGAAAAATCAATGTAAGAGAAACACATAGATTGGTTGCCTTCTGCATGAGTCTGACCAGGGCTCAGGCCAGGGAGGAGCCTGCAACCATTGTGCATGCCCTTGACTGGAATTGTACCTGGGACCAACGCTTCAGTCTTCAGGCCGATGCTCTATCCACTGAGCCAAACCTGAAATGCTCTATCCATTAGCCTTTTTTGATGAACAGGAGTTAATAATTTTTGAGTTTTCCATATGATAGGATATTTAATTGTCTCAACAGCATTGTTTGAATAATCTACTCTACCTCTGTATTACCATTCCTGGCATATATCATTTCTAATATCCATGGGTCTATTTCTCCATACTCTTTTCTATTTCACTTTTTAGTTCTTTATTCCTATAAAAATATTACATTAATGTTGCTTTATAACAATTTTTGACATCTGATATAGCAAAAGCAAACCTTGGATGTTCTAGAGCAGCGGTTCTCAACCTGTGGGTCGCGACCCCTTTGGGGGTCGAACGACCCTTTCACAGGGGTCGCCTAAATATATCCTGCATATCAGATATTTACATTACGATTCATAAAAGTAGCAACATTACAGTTATGAAGTAGCAACGAAAATAATTTTATGGTTGAGGGTCACCACAACATGAGGAACTGTATTAAAGGGTCACGGCATTAGGAAGGCTGAGAACCACTGTTCTAGAGCATATCAACTTTAGAATGCCCCCATTGAGATTCTTTAAAATATATGTTGGTATTTCAGTTGGAATTACATTAAATTATGGATCACCCAACAATTAGCAAGGTATCTATTTCTATTTTTTTTCAAGATTTACTTTAATATTTTGAGGATTTCAAGACACTGACAATTGATCAGTAAACCAGACAGTGCTTCTAGGCTCTGTATGATTGCACAAATTGCATGTCCAGAAAACTGGCCCTGTCCATATTCCACCTTCTATATTGCCATTATTACTTGCACTTACATTATGTCCAAGAGATATCATCAAAAGTTGCTAGAACTAGAAATAGAGCTTTAAATACAGTATTTAAAATTACCAAGTTAACCAAAGGGAGAGAACTAGAAATAACAAAGATCAACAATCAGGAAGATGAGAGGCAGCCAGAGGATCATGTGAATTAAGTGCTTCTTTCATATCAGGGATATTAGGGCATCAACAGATACAAATCAAGAAATAGATGTCTAAGCATATCAGCCATATTTCCAGAGAGCCAAAAAGATAAATAGTAAAAAATGGATTGCTTTTGATAAGTGGAATTAGAGTTGAGGAAGGGTGAGTTGGGAGAGGGCTTACAGCCTTTGTGTCCTAGGATTTTCTGTACTCTTTTTTTTTACCACTTAAATTCATTACGTTGAAGAAGAGACAGGGAAACCTGCTTTTGGTTTTGTGATGTGATAAGCTAATATGCATGGATTACTATAATTAATTCTTAGATGATTGTGGACAGAGTAAACTTGATAGCTCTTTGAATAAGAATATAAAAAGTTTATAATGATTAATTAGACCCAGATGTTTTCTTATTCTCATAAATTAGATATTAATAACAATGAAATTTCCTTATATTTTATACTTTTAAAATGGTTTGTGTTGTGACAGAAGATGATTTGACTTTGGGTGGTGGGCACACAATGCATGTATCATTGGAGGTGTACATTAGAAACCTATGTGACCCTATTGATCAGTGTCACCCCAACAAATTTAATTAAAAATGCTTTGATCTGAGTAGATGTTTATTAGGTGGCTGATATTTTTATTGGTTTCAGAGAGGAAGGGAGAGGGATATAGAGAAACATCAATGATGAGAGAGAATCACTGATTGGCTGCCTCCTGCACTCCCAACCCCCACTCCCCACTGGGGATCAAGCCCACAACCTGGGCATGTGCCCTTACCTAGAATTGAACCGTGACCTCCTGGTTCATAGGTATACACTCAACCACTGAACCATGCTGGGCCCAATTTTTATATTAAGTGTGGCTCTCTGTCAGACAGGATGTATTAAGATTTTTTTCAGACTGATCATCTATTTCCAGGGGGCATTTTCAAACCAGTTCTGAGTTGTAGGCCCTAGAGAGAGAGATGGTTAAGATAGTGGGACCATAGTGCTGGAAATACAGATCCTGGTTCCCCTACTTACGAGCTGTCAGGCCTCTAGCAAGTTGTTTAATCAATCTATCCCTCTGTTTCCTCCCTTCTAAAATACAAATAATTATAGTAGTTATCACATAGAATTCCATGACAATTAAATGATAAAGTATGTAAAATACTCAAGGAGTGTCCGAGAAAAAAAACACAACTGTCTAGCTCCTATAGATTATAGGAGAAATGTGCCTTAAAATACTTTTTTTATCTAAGAAATGGTGACAAAAGCCAATAATTTCATGTATTTTAACTTTTCACGAATCCAAAGAATCATGATCTGGTGATTAGAATATTGTTTGATTTTTAACTACCTTAGAAATCCTAGTTGGCTCTGTTCTCCAGGGTGAATAACATAGATAAACAAAACCAAAATTTTGGATCAAGTGTTTTGATGGCTCTAAATTCATTTCAGATATGTCTAGTAATACATGGTTTATTATACTGTCATTCTTCATTCTGGAGACAGCATGACATTAAACTGCAAAGATAAAGCAAACTGAGTTTGAAACTTTCTTTCCTCTGAGGTTCTGTCATGGGAAAATACATTCCCCTGAGTTGTTATTTATTTTTATAAAGTTTAGAACACATCCATTTGGGAACTAGGCTGGATAGAATTATAATTATGCAAAAATATTATGCCTTGTATTTTTGTACCTGGAAATTTGATATTATGCATATAATTAAGAAATAATTGAAGTCCTACTTAATGTTGCTTTTCCTTTACTTTTTTTCTCTGCCTCCCTTCTTCCTCCTTCCTCTTCTTCTTTTCCTTTCTTCCCCCCTTCTGGAGAGGAAAAAGAATATGTTCTGTTTCCAAAAGATAGACACCAAAGTATAATCTTGCACTAGTCTGATTACCAACAGTATTTAAAAATACTTTTCTCTTTTAATTCAGAAAATATACCCTGAGGAGAACATATATATATATATGCATATACATACACACACACATATATATACTAGTGGCCTGCTGCATGAAATTTGTGCACATTAAAAGGAAATTAATTAGAGGAAATGCTTTAAAGTTGCTATTTGCCCTTTCTCTATAATAGAAGTGCCAGAGATGAAATAAAATTAGTAAAATGTATATGTAAATCTTCCTCCTGTCAGAGTCTGGGGCACACCTTGAAACCCAGAGTCAAGTCCCCGCCCACCTGCTTGCTCCTCAAAATCGCGGGAGACCCAGCCCCAGCCAGCCCACCCCCATTGGGTGATATCCAGATCTGGCCGGCCACACCCCCGTCAAGCCCTCTCCAGGCAAGGGGTGCAGCCTCAGATCCCCTGGCCCAGCACCGGGCGGGGGGCACAGCCTCAGGTCCCCTGTCAAGCCCCGCTGGGTAGGGAGGTGCAGCCTCAGTTTCCCCAGTGCACGCCAGGCAGGGGGTGCAGCCTCAGGTCCCCCGGCACACCCTCAGGTCCTCCGGCTTGGCGCTGGGGCAAGGGGCATGGCCTGAAATCACCTGGCCTGTGCTGTGGGGGCACCTTGAGGTTCCCCATCAAGACCCACTGGGTGGAGGGCACGGCTTGAGATCCCCCAGCCTGGCGTCGGGGCGGGTGGCACAGCCTAAGGTCCCCTGGCCCAGGCTGGGGAAGGCAGAGCCCCTTGAGGTTCCCGTCAAGCCCCGCTGGGTGGGTGGTGTTGCCTCAGGTCCCCCGTCAAGCCCCACCGGGTGGAGGGGCACAGCCTCAAGTCCCCTGGCCTGCCACTGGGGTGGGGGGTGCAGCCTGAGGTCTCCCATCAAGCCCCATCAGGTGTGGGGTGTGGCCTGAGGTCCCCCGGCCCGACGCTGGGGCGGGGGGCACAGCCTGAGGACCCTGTCAAGCCCCGCAGGGCAGCCTGAGGTCCCCCAGCCCAGTTCTGGGGCAGGGAGCACAGCCTGAAGTCCCCCAGCCCAGGCAAGAGGGGGGGGGGCATGCTTTGAGGTCCCCCGTCAAGCCCAATTGGGCAGGGGTTGTGGCCTCAGGCCTCCCGCCCCAGCCCAGCACCACACAGCCACAGGTCCCTGCTGATCACTTGTTAAGGCTCATTACAGGAACCCCACCTCCACTTTGGGTGCAGCCATTTTGTGTTACAGAAACCCTGCCTCTGCTGAGGGCACAGCCATCTTGTGTTACAGAAACCCCACCTCTGCTGTGGGAGCTGCCATCTTGTGATGGTGTGATGGTCAGTTTGTATATTTCCTCTTTATTAGATAGGATACTAGAGGCCCGGTGCATGAATTCATGCACCAGTGGGGTCCCTCAGCCTGACCTGAGGGATTGGGCTGTAACCGGCTCTCCAACATCCCCTAAGAGGTCCCAGATTACGAGAGGGTGCAGGCCAGGCTGAGGGTCCCCACTGGTGCATGATTGGGGCCAGGGAGAGACACGGGAGGCTGGCCAGCCAGGGAGGGACCGTGGGAGTGCTCCAGGGTGTGTCCGGCCCATCTCGTTCAGTCCCAATGAGCCGGACCCCGGCAGCAAGCTAACCTACCAATTGGAATGTGTGCCCCCTGGTGGTCAGTGGACGACATAGCAAGCAGTTGAGCGGCCTTAGCATATTATTAATTAGCATTTTTTGCTTTGATTGGTTGAACGGATGACTGGGCAACTGGACACTTAGCATATTAGGCTTTTATTATATAGGATATACAATATATTATATCGAATATCCTATCTAATAAAAGACAAAAAGGGTAATTCACCGTACCTTTGCTACCCTTCCCATTGGCTAATCAGGGCGATATGCAAATTAACCACAAACAAAGATGGCAGCAGGCAGCCATGAAGCTGAAGTGAGCAGGAGGCTTGCTTGCTCCAGTGATGGAGGAAGCCAAGGTTTCCCGCCTGCCACGACCCGGCTCTGAGCTCCAGAAGCAACAAAGTTTCAATTACAGAAGCTAAACAAACCCCAGATACCTGCTTTCAGCCGGCCATGGCCACGGAGGTGGAGCCGGATCTTAGCTCCAGAGATGGCAACAAAGTTTCAATTATAGAAGCTAAACAAACCCCAGATACCTGCTTTCAGCAGGCCAAGGCCTCAGAGCTGGAGTGAGCAAGAGCCAGCTCTCAGCTCCAGAGACGGCACCAAAGTTTCAATTATAGAAGGTAAATAAATTCCAGAATAAAAATAAATAAATAAATAAAAAAAAGGAGAGGCTGGGAGCTTCAGTCTCAGGCCAGCCTGAAAACGGCCCTCAGCCCCTCACCCAGACTGGCCAGGCACCGTAGTGAGGACCCTCACCCTAAAGGGGTGTGGCCAGCCTGAAAACAGCCATCAGCCCCTCATCCAGGCTGGCCAGGCACTCCAGTGGGGACCCCCACCATGAAGGGTGTGTGACCAGCTGCAAACAGCCATCAGCCCCTCACCCAGGCTGGCCAGGCACCAAGCAGGACCCCCACCCTGATCCGGGACACCCTTCAGGGCAAACCAGCCGGCCTCCACCCGTGCACCAGGCCTCTATCATATATAGTAAAATGGTAATATGCAAAATGACCCTAACAGCAGAAAGACTGGGAATGACTGGTCACTATGACACACACTGACCACCAGGGGGCAGACACTCAATGCAGGAGCTGCCCTCTGGTGGTCAGTGCACTCCCACATAGGGGAGCTCTGCTCAGCCACAAGCCAGGCTGATGGCTTCCAGTACAGCAGTGGTGGTGGGAGCCTCTCCTGCCTCCTCAGCAGCGCTAAGGATGTCCAAATGCAGCTTAGGTCTGCTCCCCACTGGCATGTGGACATCCCCCGAGGGCTGCCGGGCTGCCAGAGGGATGTCTGACTGCCAGCTTAGGCCCAATCCCCCGGGGAGCAGGCCTAAGCCAGCAGGTGGTCATCCCCCGAGGGGTTCCAGACTGCGAGAGGGCACAGGCCGGGCTGAGGGACTCCCTCCCCCCTGAGTGCACAAATTTTTGTACACCGGGCCTCTAGTATACCAATAAAAAGGTAATATGCTAATTAGACTGGATGTATTCCGGACAACCTTCTGGACGTCCTTCCTGACAAAGCCAGTCCCAGGTGCCTGTGGCTGTGGCCGGCCTGAGAAAAGCCTCCCACGGTTCCGGGCACCTGCAGACTGCCTGGGTGAAGCCAGCCCGGGTCCCAAGTGCATGCAGCTGGCCAGAGGGAGGGAAGCCTGGGACCTGGGTGCCTGCAGCTTGCTGGAGGAGGGAAGCCTGGGTCCCAGATGTGGGGGCAAAGGCAGAGGTGGTTAGGGGTGATCAGGTTGGCAGGGGAGTAGTTAGGGATGATTAAGCTGGGAGAGGAGCAGTTAGGGGTGATCAGGCTGGCAGGATGAGGTGGTTAGGGGTGATCAGGCAGGCAGAGGGGTTAGGGGCGATCAGGCAGGCAGACAGGCAAGTGGTTAGGAGCCAGTGGTTCTGGGTTGTGAGAGGAATGTCCGACTGCCGGGATCGGACCTAAGCTAGCAGTCAGACATCTCCTGAGGGGTCCCAGATTGGAGAGGATGCAGGCTGGCTAAGGGACCCCCCCCCCATGCACGAATTTCATGCTCCAGACCTCTAACATATATATATATATAGCTATATATATCTCTATCTATCTATCTATCTATCTATCTATCTATCTATCTATATATCTATATCTATCTATCTATCTATATATATCTATATCTATATCTATATATCTATATCTATATCTATCTATCTATCTATCTATCTATCTATGTATGTTAGAGGCCTGGTGCACAAAAATTTATGCACTTGGGGGTGCCCCTCAGCCTGGCCTGTGCCCTCTTGCAGTCTGGGACCCCTCGGGTGATGACCACCTGCTGGCTTAGGCCCGCCCCCCGGGGGATTGGGCCTAAGCTGGCAGTCAGACATCCCTCTGGTACCCCGGGAGCCCTCAGGGGATGTCCAATTGCCAGCGGGGAGCAGGCCTAAGCTGCAGTTGTACATCCTTAGCGCTGCTGAGGAAGCAGGAGCGGCTCCCACCACCACCACTGCACTGGCAGCCATCAGCCTGGCTTGTGGCTGAGCAGAGCTCCCCCTGTGGGAGTGCACTGACTACCAGGGGGCATCTCCTGCTTTGAGCATCTGTCCCTTGGTGGTCAGTGTGTGTCATAGTGACCAGTCATTCCCAGTCATTCTGCTGTTAGGGTCAATTTGCATATTACCCTTTTATTATATAGGATAGAGGCCTGGTGCACGGGTGGGGGCCGGCTGGTTTGCCCTGAAGGGTGTCCCAGATCAGGGCGGGGGTCCCGCTTGGTGCCTGGCCAGCCTGGATGAGGGGATGATGGCTGTTTGTAGCTGGTCACACCCCCTTCAGGGTGGGGGTCCCCACTGGGGTGCCTGGCCAGCCTGGGTGAGGGGCTGATGGCTGTTTGCAGCTGGTCACACCCCCTTCAGGTTGGAGGTCCCCACTGGGGTGCCTGGCAAGCCTGGGTGAGGGGCTGAGGGCCGTTTTCAGGTTGGCCAAGCCCTCCCCAGTGACAGAAGCTCCCAGCATCTCCTTTTTTTCTTTTTTATTCTGTGATTTATTTATTACCTTCTATAATTGAAACTTTGTAGCCTTGAGAGGAGCTCAGAGCCAGCCAGGGTGGGCGGGAGGGAAGCCTTCTGCTTGCTCCAACTCTGTGGCCACGGCCAGCTGAAAGCAGGTATTTGGGGGTTATTTACCTTCTATAATTGAAACTTTGTTGCTTTGAGTGGAGCTCAGAGCAGCCGCGGCAGGCAGGAAGCTTTGCTTCCTCCATCATTGGGGCAACCAAGCCTCCTGCTTGCTCCAGCTCTGTGGCTGCCGGCCGCCATCTTGGTTGGGTTAATTTTCATATAGTCGCTCTGATTGGCTGGTGGGCCTGGTTTAATGTGTAGCGAAGGTATGGTCAATTTGCATGTTTGTCTTTTATTAGTGTAGATATACTATGAATAGCAAGTTATAATGATTATAAAATGTTTAGAAAATTAAAGAGATTACAAAGGATCTCTGAAACAGATCAGAATTATAAACTTTTATCATGTTTGCAGCTGTACCATATAACTTAGAACTCACATTTAGGATATATGCAATTTCTGGAAATAATGGCATTTCTGTTTTATAAAGTTAACTTTTGCACACATATCACTAATGTTGAATTACAAGTAAAATTTTATTTTGATAGGTCAATAGGATCTTTCTCTATTTTTTAAAAAAATTACTCATTGATTTGAGAGAGAGAGAGAGAGAGAGAGAGAGGAAGAGAGAGAGAGAGAGAGAGAGAGAGAGAGAGAGAGAGAGAGAAAGATGATTTGTTTTTTTCACTTATTTATGCATTCATTGGTTGATTCTTGTATGTGCCCTGACTGGGGATCAAACCCACATCTGTGGTATATCTGGATGATGCTCTAACCAACTGACCTACCTGGCCAAGGCTAGGTCACAAGGCTGGATCTTTCTCTATTTCCTTAAAATAGCTCATTGAAATGTGAGTAAATCCTGCAGGCAAGAGCTTTTCTAGTTGTTACTTGAATTTTTTGAGTGCCCTAGGAATGCTTGCTACTATTGGAATCTACCCTTGGGAATTCACAAAGCTTGTGTATTCTGGTGATTACTATCTCATGTGGTTATTCTTATTTGAAACACCAATGCAGTGAGTTACTGTATTAATCAGGATTCTTGGTGTTAAATGACAGAAACATCTCAAATCAGCTTAAGCAAAAAATAAAAATAAAAAAATAAAAAGAGGGGGAGGGCGGAGAGTGGGAATTGGTTGATTTACTTAATCATGGATAGCCAAGGGTACAGCTAGTTCTGGGCATTCTAACAATATCATTTTAATTCTTTCTCTTTCCATCTCTTGGCTCTACTTCCATTAGTGTTGGCCTCATTCTTAAGCAGGCCTTTCCCACTTGGCTGAAAAGAGATGCTGGCAGCTCCAGGCTTACATTGGCTCTGTTGCTTTGCAATCTCAGAAGAGGCTCTTTTATAACCAATAGCAGTCCCCCTGGAAAAAAAAAAAAAGCCAGTCTTGGCTTTATTTGTGAAATGTGTCCATCCCTGAACCAACCAGCATGCTTAAGAGTATAAGATACATTGATTGGCTTGGGGCAAGTAAGTATACTCTCCTGAGTTAAAGGAAGTAGAGTATGTGATGATGCATAGTCTCCCCAATGGGGAAGTGGAAGATTCCAAAAAGAAAAGACATAGGAGAGTCAAAAAATTAACCAAAGATTGCAGGATCTTCTTTTTGACCTCATGTTCTGAAATTTCTCAATAAAATGGCTTAGTGTGGTTCCATTTTCATACAGTGGATTGTGCAACTAATGCATCCTTTCAAATTGGAAACTCATATCCTTCAGTTCTGGAAAATTTTTCCTTTACTTTCATATTTCTCTGAAGTTTTTCTCCTGTGGCAGATTGTATTTTCCAAAGATGATGCCAATATATCTCCCATCCTACATACTCTTCTTACAATGTGATCTTGGCATTCCTCCAAGGAGTAGTATAGTCTATATTCCCTCCCTTTGAGCAGGAGTGGATCTATGTAACTGCTTCAATCAATAGAATGTGGCAGAAGAGACACTGTGCATCTTCCAAGGCTAGGTCATAAAAGGAAATATGATTTCTGCCTGGATCTCTCTCTTTCTTTTCTCTCTCAGAATACTTATTCTTAGAATCAAGCTGCCATTGTGAGAAAGCCCAGGCCACATGGATGTACCAGTTGAAAGCCCCAGCTAGACCTTCAGTTCACAACCAGAACCAACCACAAGGCATATGATGAGAAATGAGATTATTCCAGTCTGCAGCTTTGGAGCCTTAAAGCAGAGGCCCAGACATTGTGGAGCCCTGTCTGAATACCTGTACCACAGAAACGAGAAGAGATACTGATTATTGTTCTTTAAACTGCTATATTTTGGTGAAATTTATTTTGCAGCAGTAGATAATTAAAAACTTTCTAGGTTTTCTCTCTATTCTCTTTTGTACTGCCATCATTTGTGGGCTGTATCTTTGGACTGGTCCTCTAATTTTCTTATCTTTTTTTTTCCCTGTTATTTTTCTCCTTTTGCTCTACTTTCTTGGAGATTTTCTCGATTTTATGTTTCAATCCTTCTACTGAATTATTTTTCAGTATAATGTAATTTAATATACAGGACCTCTTTTATGTTTTTTAATGTTCCTTATTTATAGCATCCTATTTATATTTCATATATATCCCATCTTTTCATATATCTCTAAGATTATTATATGCTAGTGACCCAGTGCACAAAATTTGTGCACATTAAAATGGGATTAATTAGAGGAAATATTTTAATATTGCTATTTGCCCTTTCTCTATAATAGAAGTGTCAGAGATGAAAGAAAATTAGTAAAATGTATATGAAAATCTTCCTCCTGTCAGAGTCTGGGACACACCATGGGAACCAGAGTCGAGTCCCTACCCACCTACATGCATCTTGAAATCATGAGAGACCCAGACCTGGCTGGCCCCACCCCCATTGGGCGAGATCCAGACCCGGCTGTACCCACCCCCACTGTGTGTGGGGGGCACGGCCTAAGGTCCCCCAGCCCAGGCCAGAGCAGGGGCACACCTGTGGTCCCTGTCAAGCCCCTCCAGGTGGGGGATGTGCCCTGAGGTCCCCTGTCAAGCCCCGCTGGGTGTGGGGCATGGCCTGAGGTCCCCTGTCAAGTCCTGCTGGGCAGAGGGCATGGCCTCAGGTCCCCTGGCCTGGTGCTGGGGCGGGAGGCATGGCCTGAGGTCCCCTGCCCTGGCCCAGCACCACGCATCCTCAGGTCCCTGCTGATTGATTGTTAAGGCTCATTATGGGAACTCGGCATCTGCTGTGGGTGCAGCTATCTTGTGTTATGGAATCCCTGCCTCCACTGTGGGCGCAGCCATCTTGACCATTATGGCGTGATGGTCATATTGCATATTCCCTCTTTATTAGATAGGATTTTATAGAAGTTTACTGAGATATAATTCAGATCCCATAAAATTCACGCTTTCAAAATATAAAATTCAGTTGTTTTTAGTATATTCACAGTTCTGTAACCACCATTATTAGCTAATTTCCTTCCAAAGCCCAGTACTCACTAGTAGCCTCCCCCCACCCCCTGGCAACCACTAATCTGCTTTTTGTCTGTATGGATTTGCCTATTCTGGGTATTTTATGTAAACAGAATTATATAATATATGGTCCTTAAAATTTGGCTTCTTTCATTCGGCATAATGTTTTCAAGGTTCATCTATATTGTAGCATTAATTAGTACTTTAGAAGTTTTTTTTTTGTTTGTTTTGCTTTTTTTTTCTTTATGAATAGTCCTTGCTTTCTCTGAATCATTTTTGTTTGTATCCTGTCTATTTCTTTGGATTCTGTCTTTCATGTTGAAAGTATTCCACAGATGTCTAATAATCTTTGGATGTCTGGTTTAGTACTGTACTGGTTGGCTAGGGCTGCTGTAAGAAAGTACCATGGACTTGGTGGTTTAAACAACAGAAATTTATTATACCCCAATTCAGAAAGCTAAAAATTTAAGACAACTTTGTCAGCAGGAATGGTTTCCTCTGAGGCCTCCCTCATTGGCTTGTAGATGGTCATTTTCTCCTTGTGTCTTCACATAGTTTTCCCTTTATGTGTCTGTGTCCAAATTTATAAGAAAATCAATCATATTGGATGGATTAGGGCCCACCATAATGACTTTGTTTTAAATTAATTAATTTCCTGTTTAAGACCATGTCTCCAATTATAATCACAATCTGAGATGCTGGGGGTAGTACTTCAACATATGGATATTTGGGAAAACATATAACAAGTACCTTTAGGTCTCACTTTTTCTGATCATCGGATTTCTTCCAAATCTCTGCCTGAAGGTATAAACCTAGCTACCACAGCTCTGAGAACTTAGTAGGAGAAAGAGGGGGAGATCTCAGCATTAACTGAAACTCTGCTTTTAGTTATAGTACCCCCAGCCCAGCACTGTGTCTGATTCTCCCTGTCTAGAGACCTTCTATTTTACTCTCTCCAGAAATAACCTTTAAGCTCCAGGTGGGGTTAAGGAGGGGATCTGGAGTTTTAACTGGATCCTAAGTAAACTTTCAAGTGGCCTTTTCTTTCATACTCCCACAGGTACTTGCTACCACCAATTACGTTAGCATCAGGGGTGGGGTTTCTGCATTATACACTATGTTATATTTTTCAGCTTTCCTTATTATGAGTTCAGGATTTGGCTTTCTTGATTTTAATATGTCACCACTCAAATGCTTTCTAGCTTAAAAAATTGTATTGTTGTTTTTTTCCCCATTATTTTTTCCTTGTCAGTTTTTACCTTTTAAAAACCTTATTATTTTTTTAGTAGAGTTTCAGGAAGAAGTTAGAGAAAATGGATTTGCCTATTCTGGGTATTTTATATAAACAGAATCACATAATAATATATGACCCTTAAAATAGGTGTACCGGTTAATAATGTGGATTTTGTAATCAAAGGTAACACGATAATTTCAAGAGAAACATCAAAAGTGCTTTATTCAAAGTAATGTCCCTCACTAGCTACACATTCCCCCCATCTTTCAGGTAATTTGTGGATACTGTCCCAATAAAACTTTTCTTGTTTTGAGGCAAACCATTCAGAGACCCAATTTTCCCCTTCTTCATACGTTTTTGAAGTGCTGTTCAGAAAGTGTGTGTGCCGTCAATCAGAACAAGTGGTAATCTGAAGGAGCAAGGTGTGGTGAATATGGCAGGTGGGTTAATACTTCCCAGGCAAGATCTTTTAACATGTCTTTAACTGGTTTTGAACTGTGTGATGAAGTGTCATCATGAAGCAAAATTACTTTGCCATGTCTTCTGGCACATTCTGGTCGTTTCACAATCAAAGCGTGGTTCACATTGATTATTTATTGTCGGTAGCAATCAGTATTAACAGTTTCACCTGATTTTAGGAGCTCATCATACACCACACCTTCCTGATACCACCAAACTAGAGCATTGTCTTCTTTCTGAAGGGATTTGGCCTTGCAGTCGATGTTGATGGTTGACCTGGATCAACCCATGATTTTGTGCATTTGGATTCTCAAAATAAATCCACTTTTCATCGCCAGTCACAATTCAATGCAAAAAAGACTTTCTTTCGTGCCATTGAAGCAACATGTTACTGATGACTTTTCAGATTTCCATTTGTCTTTCGTTCAGTTGACGTGGCACCCATTTTCCTTCCTTTAAAATCTTTCCCATTGCTTGTAAACAATTGGGAATTGTTTGCTGAGCAACGTTTACTCTTTCTGCAAGTTGTTTTTGAGTTTGACACGCATCTTCATCCAATAATGCTTGTAATTGTTGGTCTTCAAACTTTTTTGGTTGACCTAGATATTCTTTGTCTTTCACATCAAAATCATCACTTTTAAAGCATTTAAACCAGCGTTCACAAGTATCTTGAGATGGTACATGTTCACCATAAGCTTCCCAAAGTATACGATAACTTTCAGCAGCACTTTTCTTCAAAATAAAGTAATGAATTAAAACTTCCGGCAAATGCTCTTTATTTGGCATGAAATTCAACATTTTTAAGTGTAAAAATATCTATTATGTTAACACCTTCAGCAAATTTGACATATGAAGTTTTGAAGCTTGCTGTCAATACATATCAAATTGCATATATATCAACATATGTGTAACTCCATCTATTGAAAAAAATCCGCATTATTAACTGGTACACCATCATCTTTATTCAGAAATCCCACACATTCATATTTTAAATGAGCTCATGCTATACAGACTGTTCTAGAATCTGCTTTTATCATCAAATAAATTCCAGTGAATATTTAAGTTGTTTTCATTTCAATAAATAGAAATTGACATCAGTGGCTCTTAAGCTGGGATGCATGTTGGAATCATTAGGCATTAGGTGGGGGGAATTTTAAAAAGTACTGATGTCTGGGTCCTATCTCCAGAAGTCCTGATTGAATGTATAAGAGATATTGTGACACTGGGGATTATACAATCTACCTAGGCCAGTGGTCGGCAAACTGCAGCTGGCGAACCACATGCAGCTCTTTGGCCCCTTGAATGTGGCTCTTCCACAAAATACCATGTGCAGGCAAGCATGTACAGTGCGATTGAAACTTCGTGGCCCATGCGCAGAAGTCGGTATTTTGTGGAAGAGCCACACTCAAGGGGCCAAAGAGCCGCATGTGGCTTGTGACCTGCAGTTTGCTGATCACTGACCTAGACGATTCAAATATTCAAAGTTTAAGAGCCACTGACCTATACCATCGTTCATCATGATAATAAAGTATTCTATAGGAAGGATGGATATCAGTGTGTCTAAATAAACCCCTTTCTGGACACATAGGGTGTTTCATATTGCTTGATATCATAAACAATGCTGTTATGAACTTTGGACATAAAACAATCTCTATATTTTGATTATTTTATTGGCTAAATTCCTAGAAGTAAAATCATTCTGCCAAAGGATATGAATATTAATAAAGTTTTGGGTAAATTTACCATAGTTCCTCTAAAGTGGTTTGGCTATTTCATACTCCCACCGATAGCATGTGAGAATCTTTGTTTCCCCGCACTCAGAAATCCTGTTAACCATCATTAACAAATTTTAAAAAATTTAAAAATGTAAACAGCTTTTATTTTTATTTATTTTTTGTTGGAAGGAAAAAGGAAGCTTTAATGATAATGATGAGGTATTCCATTTCAAGTCATATGCTACCAGGAAAGTGGAATTGTGACCTCAGAAGGTTGACCTCCAATCAATGAGATCTCCAATAAGTTATGGAAGATTTGTATTTCATTGGTATTTTATTTTCTGATTTTATTGTACTTTTTATTGTGGTAAAGTGTATATTAACAATATTTACCAATTTAATAATTTTAAGTATACAGTTCAGTGGCATTAAGTACATTCACATTGTTGGGCAACTATCACCCACATCTAATTTCCTAAACTTTTTTATCTACATCTGAAACTGTCCATTTAGCATTAACGCTTCATTTTCCCCTCCCCTTTTCCCCAGTCCCTAGCAACCACCATTTTACTTTCTGTATGAATTTCTAGATATCTCATGTATCATAAGATGTGTCCTTTTGTGATTGGCTTATTTCACGTAGCATAGTATCTTCAAGGTTGCTATTTTGTTTTAAATCTATTTTATTATTTATGAGGTAAAATAATGTTTATGCTTATTTATCTACCTATATCTTATTTTTTGTGTATGAGTTGCTTAATCATATGAGGAACATCCATGAAGAATATTTTTGGCTCAGAGTATCTGAAACCCTCATTAACAGTGGCTTAAACTAATAAGGGTTCATTTTTTTTCTTCAGACAAACAGGAGTCTGGAAGTAACCAGCTGTTGGTGGTATTGGTTCAGCAGCTCAATGATATCATATTTGCAAGATGACTGCCCTAGCTTTAGCAATACCATCCTTGTCCAAGGCAGGAGGAATGAGGTAAGGAATATGTATGAAATCTATACTTTAAATCAAGAGAACATAAATTTTCCTAGAAATACCCTTCTCCTCCAGCAGATACTTACTAGCAAGATTGTGTCACATTACTACTCCTAGTTACCAGTGAGGCAGGCAAGAGAGAAGAGGGTTAGGAATGCATGCTGAGTCAAACAATCAATAGTGCATGGTTCTTTGCCTATTACTATATTAGAATGTTTATCTTTTTCTTATTGATCTGTAAACTTTCTTTGAATATTAACAATATTGACCCTTTTTGTAACATCATTTAGCAAATATATTTTTTCTTATTTGTACTTTAATTTTGTTTCAACATACAGAGATTAATATTCCTTTTAATTTTAAAAAAATTATTTATTTCAGACAGGAACAGAGAGGGAAAGAGGGATAGAAACATCAATGATGAGAGAAAATCATTGATAGACTGCCTCCTGCATGCCCCCCACTGGGGATCGAGCCTGCAACCCGGGCATGTGCCATGACAGTGAATCAAACCCTGACATCCTGGTTCATAGGTCGACGCTCAACCACTGAGCCATGCCAGCCAGGCGAGATTAATATTTTTTACTGCTAGGGCCCTACATCTTTCATTTTATGATTTCTTCTTTTGTTCTTATGCTTACAAAAGCCTGATCTATTCTGAGAAAAAAAAATTCTTTCATACCGTCTTCTTGATTTTTCATGGTTTCATTTTTTAAAAAACTTGGAATATTACCCTGTTTGACTTCCTACCTGAGACTAGAGGTGGAGTGATTCAGGGAGGTAGGTGCAAAAGAACAGAAAACAAATTTAATCTACCACTGACCATGAAAAATACAACCCAGTTCTGCCAAATATTCAAGTAACTCATGTTAAAATGTTCACTGGTGGATCGTGGGTAAGGTAGACTCTTAAGGGCCTATTGAAAGGCAAGAAATATTTTGTGGCAGACAAACCTCTAATGTTGACTGGAGAGAAGAATATGAAACAAAGATACTGGCTGAATTTCAGAAATAAGTTGTTGGTATGAATATACAAATGGAAAGATAACACAGAGATCAGTTTGCAAGCAGCTGTGCTATGAAATTCCTGTTAGCCTGATGTAAAGTCCAAAGTTTGCTGAGCAGCATCAGGGAAGTATAGATGGAACTGAATTTAGATAGTACAGTGCTCAAAAGTGGTTTTTAAAAAATTTTATTTTTCAATTATAGTTGACATTCCATATTTTGTATTAGTTTTAGGTGTACAACATAATGGTTTGACAATCATATAATTAAAAATAATTTTTATGGAGGGTAGAGAAAAGAAACAGCTTGCTTAGTAGAGCCATTCCCTATATTCTGCATTAACCTAGGGCTTGACACTCTCTATACCAGTGATGAAGTTACTTTAAAGTGAAATCCCTGTATAATAATGAGAAAATATACAAATATATAAGACATTTTAGGCTTAGAAAGAATATCTTCCCATAGGTTTGCATGTAAGCTCATCTATCTTTGATAAAGATGACAAACTGAAATCGGTAACAAATTTCCAAAATTATTTTTCTCTGCTCCAAATAGAAACAACAGAATGGCCTAAAGAATAATCTGTAAATCCCTACCTCCTGGCATAAAAAAATCCTAGCATCATGGTATTTTCCAGTTATTTTGAAACTGAAGACTAAATTTGAGAAAAAAATTGTATGATGATGCAATATTTCTCCATGTTTATATGTGTTCTCCGTGTTGGATAGTTGATTGGGTGCTTAGGCAATTAGAAATTAATAACTTTGATAAATATTAGCCTTGGAAGGGACCTTTGAAGTCAATCACTTGTTTACTGAACTCTGGTCATCATTTGTGGCACATGATGCCTGTTCTTTGAGACTGCAATTCACTTCAGAAGTGTTCGTTCATCTAGGAGAAGGTAGAGAACTACAGAAACACCCATTTAACTAATTATTCCTCCCCAGATATTCTTTAATAACACTCAATATTTCTTCAAGAGTTGAGTGGGCTTCTTTTCATATTTTAACCAAATATTTTCCTGCCTATTGGACTGGCTACTTCAGGTCATTTTTGGAAACTGCATGAATTGAGAGCTTTGTTAATAACTTTCAACCTTTGGATTCACAATTATATTTCCATTTTGCTTTCCTTAGTACAATAGACCTGGAAAAGATTGGTTAGTTTATCATACAATGTACCCATCTTATTACATTTGGTTCTTCCACAGGATACTATTAGTGACTCAAATGTTACAGCATTTGAATTATTTGTTACTTTCTGCTTTTGTCCAAATAGTTATTTTGATCACAGCTAGATCCAAACAATAACTGGCTTAAGATGTCTTATTCATTTTTAGCATATTATTTCCATCTATATTAAAGCAAGGCTAAGACACTTTAATAATGAGCACATAATAGAGAAAATTGGGACTTAGGATTCATGAGGGTATTAGCAACAGGTCTCTTTTTGTCTGATACTACCAAACAACTCAGCAACTTCTTCAGGTGTTGCCTTGTTAAATCTTGCAGTGCACATGTGGATCTTACCTTCACAAGGCATTTTCAATTGTGGGGCTCTAACTTTGTTGGATCTAATTGCACTTTCACCAACACAGCAGTATGCAATATAGTAAGTACACATTTAATATGTGCAGTGTCTTTATGAACTTCATGCCTGCAAGCTCTCAATCTATCAGTCTTTTGCTGGCTGGGGACTTTGGAATAGATAGAGCTTCTGTGTACTGATGCTTTGAGCAGGCTCCATGCTGCTTATAAATGCAATTTGTATCACTTGCTTTAAAAATACAATGTTCACCCTGGAATGATCCTATACTACTAATGATCATGTGCTAACAATGGAGAAGCAGCTTTCCTCTTCCTTCCTTCCTTCCTTCCTTCCTTCCTTCCTTCCTTCCTTCCTTCCTTCCTTCCTTCCTTCCTTCCTTCCTTCCTTCCTTCCTTCCTTTCTTTCTTTCTTTCTTTCTTTCTTTCTTTCTTTCTTTCTTTCTTTCTTTCTTTCTTTCTTTCTTCTTTCTTTCTTTCTTTCAACTGGTCTCTGTGTGTGTTGTTCTCCTAACAACATTAAAGAGGCCATTTGTTTAAGAAGTGGTGACAGCATGGCAAATATACTGTGAGATAGTATGGGGCCACATACTTGGTTAGATGACAGCCAAGTCTCCTTAGGGCCTCCATTTGTATTCATGACCTCCTTTACAAAGATGAAATTGAACTGTTGCTGTGGTATTGATTTATTCTGTGTAAGCTGGGAGAGATAGCAGTAAGCTTCATGATGATGGATGGGCAGTTGAAGATGATGGGCACTTCAAGCCTTGTTTGGTAGCTTCCCTTCTTAATGGCTTCATTGTCTTCAGGCTTGGTTGTTGGTGGTATTGAGTTCCAGGAAAAAGAAGGTAAGATAGGAAGGAGGAGGAAGCTTGAGAGACAGATCAGTATTATGATCCAAGTTTCACTAGGTTTGTTCCTCAATGCTGTCTTGAAAGCAGAGAGTAGATAAATTCTGAAGTATACCATGTGATCACAATTATGTGGGGGAAAATGCATTGCAAAACAAGGGTGGGGGATATAAACCAGAATGTTAACAGTTATTATCTTGTGGGTGGGAATAGAGCTGACTGGCTTTTTTCTCATCTCTTCTGCATTTCCCCCATAATTTCTATGCTAATTCTGTATTATTTTGTAGGAGAGCAATCTATACTAATAAAAGCCTACGTGGTCCTCATGCATGATGTCATCACAAGATGGTCGCCACAAAGATGGCCACCACAAGATGGCAGTGTGCCCATTGGAGGAGGGGCCCAGCGGCCACTCTGCACGGTGAGGCCTGAGGGTCCCGTGACTCCACATAGCACAGAGGAGGCCAGTCCTGGCATCTCCGCCACCTCACGTGGAGGAGGTGGGTCCCTGCGAAGGAGGTGGGTTGTGGCAGGTGAGGGCAGTTGGGGGTGATCGGGCCAGCAGGGGAGGGCAGTTGGGGGTAAATGGGCTGGCAGGGGAGGGCAGTTGGGGGTGATTGGGCTGGCAGGGGAGGGCAGTGGGGGTGATCGGGCCCACAGGGGAGGGCAGTAGGGGGCAATTGGGCTGGCAGGGGTGGGCAGTTGGGGGCAATCAGGCCAGCAGGGGAGCAGTTAGGGGGCAATCAGCCTGGCAGGCAGGCAAGCGGTTAGGAGCCAGCAGTCCCGGATTGTGAGAGGGATGTCCACAGGGATTGGGCCTAAACTGGCAGTTGGACATCTCCTCAGGGTCCCAGATTGGAGAGGGTGCAGGCCAGGCTGAGGGACAGCCCCCCCCAGTGCATGAATTTCGTGCACCAGGCCTCTAGTAATTTTATAAAAATGTAAAGAAAAAACTTGTGCAGTCAAGATAGAGTTGCCTTTATGTCTCACTACAAATATATTATACCATGAAATATAATTACTAAATATTTTTCTACTACTGGGAGTAAATAACAACATGAAATCATGGCTTTAATCAGCATCCTTGGAAGAGCACAATCAACAAAGAAGCAAAAGCACATCATTGATTATTACTCCAAAACCAACAGTATTTCATAAGCAATTTTAAAATTTCAATAGTAAATAAATTCAGTGTTAAGAAATCACATCTTCATATATCTCAGAGTTATTGAGATATAATTCACACAACATATAATTCACCCATTTAAAGTGTACAATTCAGGCATTTTTAGTATATTCATAGAATTGGGAAATCATGCCCACAATCAGTTTTAGAATATTTTTATCACCTCTAAAAGACATCTCATACCACTTAGCCATCACTCCCCATTGCACCCCCAACTCCCCCAGGTTCTAGT